>NC_138540.1:28843860-29586360 GCF_964234715.1 Podarcis melisellensis
ACTGGTATTCAGAAGCATCACTACCTCTAACTGTAGAGGCAGAGCAGAGCCATCATGGTCAATAGCCATGGATACCTTTCTCCTCCATAAATCTGTCCAATCCTCTTTTAAAGCCATCCAACTTGGTGGTCCTCCCTACCTCCTATGGAAGCAAGTTTCATAGTTTAACTGTGATGCCCTGTGTGAAGAAGCACTTTCAGAGGTAGAACTTTGAATCATTCGCAAATACCTCCGTGGGCAAGAAAGGGAACGTGATGCCATTGGGGTGTCAGGGGATAGACAGGTGGTTGACCCTGCCCACCTGTCAAACCTGGCTCCACAAGGAATGGTGGAGATCTGTTTCCCCCACCATGCCTGCTTTACACCATCCACATCTGCCTGGGAGAGACGCAGGTGGAGGAGACATAAAACGGAGCTGCGTCTCATAGACAGTCCCATCCTCATTTGCACCTGGGCCTCCAGCACACACTTCTACCACATCTCCCTGATTGCTTCTGCTATGAGAGCCTTGCACTCCAGAGAACCAAGGCAGGAGAAGCCTCTTTGCCTTAACGAGCCTACTAATTTCCATCTCGAGTGCGAGGAGCCGATCAGGCAGACCAAGTTCGGTGTGTCAAACAGTATCACAAGAGTGCTGCAATTCCCTGGAAACCTTGTCTGATTTATTCCTCTCTTATCCAATCCATATTTCACCGCAAACTGAGGGCTGAAAGCAAAACTCTCCATCCTTGATTTCCAGGCACAAACATTTGGGCAAGCAACTGGAGACTCTCACTGTCAAGGCGGAGGGCCAAGGGTGTCCTTTTAAAAACTCCAAAAACAGTGTGAGGTGCATACATTTCCCTTGGAATCAAGCCAGTCTGTCCCAGCCAGTTGTTACACAAATGCCAAAATTAGGAACTATTATTTATTTTCTTCATTCCATTTCTAGATTGCTCATCCTAGATTCCTTTTATTGGGTTGCATTTGCCTTCTTACTCCCCATCCATGCAGTTTGGGGAGATTATTTTGGAGTTCCCTGCAGTCCTTTTTTTGTTTTAACCACCTTGGCCAATATGGTGCCATCAGGAAACTCGGCTGCAGCATGGCTCACACCTAACTCTAAATCATTTATGGACAAGTTAAAAAGTTTAGGTCCCAATCCCAATTCTTGGGGGATGAGCAATGGCTACTAGTCCTGAAGGCTGTATGTTACCTCCAGGATCAGAGCGGAAGGGGGCTACTGCTGTCTGGTATTGCTGTGTTTCCCAAAGGCATCTCATCGGCAAATTTGGGAACAGAACGCAGGAGGCAGCAGGCCCTCAGTCTGATTCAGTAGGTCTCTTCTTATGTTCTGAACAATTGTGCTCTTAAATCAGTGGAGGGCAGTTAGTTATAGAGTCTATGAATACAGAAAGTGGGATAGAGCCTTCTGCTATATACAGTCAAGTGCTGTAAAAGTGATAGCAGAGCCATAAGCATTTGAATTGTTCAATTGCATGAAGGATATTGCTTATTTCATAAAATCTATATACTGCTCAATTGCAGAAAAACTCAAAGCGGTTTCCAAAAAGACTAAAATGGCAAGATATATATATATTTAAAACAATAAAAAATAAAAAGCAATAAATGAAAACCACATCAGCATCCAAAATATCTGGGTAGGCTTGTCTAAACAAAAATGCTTTTCGCAGGTGCCTAAAGGAGTACAGTGAAGGTGTCTGCCTGATGTCAGTAGGTGGGGATTTCCAAAGTCTGGGTGCTGCCACATGAAAAAATTGATTTCTTACAAATGCAGAACAGGTATTATGTGGTGCCTGTAACACAGAGGGAAATGATTCAAGGTTGCAGTAGGATGACTGGTGTGACGCTCTGTGGAGCTTCCTTTTTCTGAATCTTTTAACCATGGAGGACTTACGTAGGTGCTAGAGACTCAACCATACTTGATGCACTGTCGAAATAAAGTTTTCCAACCCCATGACCTTTGGTGGCTCAGAGCACCCCATGACTATCTCCGGCTCAAAGTCGAGGCTATGTAACAGTGACTTTCCAAATGATGCTGCACTCTGTCCGCAAGGGAGGGACATGGCAACTTTACATTTTATCAGTAAACGGCAGTTGTCTTGCGTAAATACAGCTTATGTTCCCTTCCTGCTAAATTGCAGCTTATGGGAGCAGGATTTATGTGCCTTTTCAGGAAAGGACGTGGCAGAGAGAAATTGCAACAATAAAATGACAGACAAAGCTCTCTCTCTCTGTCTCCCTGTTTCCGTGCCTCTCTTCTGCCATTTGGAGAGAGTGAGGCCGGTTAAAGGAAAAGGCATAAACAAACAAATTAGTCTTTGAAAGTTACCGGTACTTCATTCCTCAGGAGCATTGCATAGGAAATTGGGTCTTAAGAGCTTGGAAATTAAAGGTCTGCGGGTCAACAGGACAAATTACTGGGAGGAAAATGACAGATCTATCAGAGGGAAGTCAAATATTTTCTTTTGCCTCAGACAGGGACCATTTCAGGACAGCAAATGGTAGCCTTCAAATGGCAGGAAAGTCCTAAGGCAAGCTCTTGTCCTCCTCCTCTTCTTGGACTGCCCCATTCTGAGGGATTTCAGAAAAGCTGAGTGATGCAGAGAATAGGGGTCTCTATTATGCATAGAAAACAGGGACTTCTAATAAATAAATGGGGAACGAGTGAGCACTAAGTGGCATGGGCATAAACTCACACCCCAAATTCCAGAACCCACAGCAGGCTTTAAAAGAAAACTGTTGAACTGGTTTTCATTTATTTTAGCAAGTTACAACAAGGAGTGTAGGACCTTTGGCCCTGCAGGTGTTGCTGAACTGCATCTCACTGTCCCTAGCAAGTATGGTCTGGTGTGATGCTGGTGGCATTTGAGCAACATCAGGAGGCCCAAAGCTGGGTCACAGCAGAGGTGGAAACAGGATTTGCTGTTGCTCACTACCTCCCAAAGACCCCCCCTTTTCTCTGCAATATTAAATGACTGTATTAGGCACCAAAGAGCTCCAAAGATGCTGTTCTGCTTGTTTGGAGGTTCTAGCAGGGGAGCGCAGCTATCGTATACCCTTGACCAAAGAACGATACACTCCTTCTATCTGGGATGGTCGTCCTCTTCCACCGAGCGCGCAGTTTCGGGAGGGACGCACATGGAGTGGTGAGGGAGGAAGGGGACACCCGCCTAGCCAGCCAGATCAGCCGAATCAACCCTGGCGATCAATGGGGTGACAGATGTCGCAGCCAGATCACCCTCACATCCCTCCTGCCCTTACTGAGCCTCTGGGCAACCCTATACCAGGATTTCTACATGTCTGCTTGGAAACTGCTTGGCTAGTCCAGGAAAGAGCAGGATGAGGAAAGACGCAATTGATTATTTAAGTTTCCTACCCATCCACCTACATTCGTCCTTCTGCTGTTTTGGTGCTGATGGGAGAAAGGAAAAGAAGGAGGTATCCACCTCCTACCTGCTCTGAGATCCTGGCATTCCTGCTTCTATTGTAGAAAGCAAGATGCCAGGAGCTATGGGGAGTGCCATCTTTTAATTTAGTTATTGCATTTTTATCCCACTTTTTTCTCTCTCATGCAGTTCAAAGTGTTGTATATGGTTCTCTCCCCCCCCCTCGTTTAATCCCCCCAAACACCCTGTGGCGTGGATTAGCTTGAGAGGCAGTGACTAACCCCCAAGATCACTGAGTGAGCTTCAAAGCTGAGTATGGGGATTCAAACCCTGGTCTTTCCCAAGTCCTAGATTGATCTACTCACTACACCACCACTGGCTCTCCTTCAGAAATACATCTTTTTGGGAGCTCATGGTGAGGTGAATTGGGCCCTAGTTGTGCAACTGCTTCTTGGTTTAACTCAAATTGGTTTGGAACGAGAAGAGCTATGTCTCAGTTTTCTGGAGGAAATAACTTGTTTAATTCTAAGCCAATTTGAGAACAATTTCAGGGGGGTGTTTTGTCCTGCAGCAGTTGTAAGGTCCATTTTTATATTGTGTCCCAGTTGCTACAAAAAATACAATGCAGACAGTCTTCTAACTGTATAGGAAGGTCTCATTTTTAAAAAAGCTCCCCACCCAGGAGGTAGTTGCATGAATCACAGATTTGTTTTCTGCTGAGGACCCATGCTTTATGTTTGCTCACCACTTCCAGCACACTTTTGCCATGTCCTAAGCAGTTACGAAAATAAAAGATGCCTGCTTCTTAGGAGAAAAGCATTGACAAACCTAGACAGCATCTTAAAAAGCAGAGACATCACCTTACCAACAAAGGTCATGGTCTTCCCAGTAGTGATGTATGGAAGTGAGAGCTGGACCATAAAAAAGGCTGATCGCCGAAGAATTGATGCTTTTGAATTATGGTGCTGGAGGAGACTCTTGAGAGTCCCATGGACTGCAAGAAGATCAAACCTATCCATTATTAAGGAAATCAGCCCTGAGTGCTCACTGGAAGGACAGAACCTGAAGCTGAGGCGCCAATACTTTGGCCACCTCATAAAAAGAGAAGACTCCCTGGAAGAGACCCTGATGTTGGGAAAGATTGAGGGCACAAGGAGAAGGGGACAAAAGAGGACGAGATGGTTGGACAGTGTCAGGGGACTGCCATCGGAGCTAGAGGCGGAGGCAAGGCTCCAAAGTGATGCTGGAGAAGGCCCAGCAGGGAGAGAGGCAGCTCATCGGCTGGGGAAGGAAATCAGCATAACACCAGGGGTAAAGGGGGGCAGATGGGGGAATCAGCGAGGGGGCTCCAGGACTCCTCGATGGAGACCAAAGGGGAGAGCACGTGTCCTCCGCTGCCCACACCCACCCTGCGCAGAAGACTTCCGCGCAGGGAGAGTAGGCAGAGACTTGGTGTCAAATAACTTCTTTGCTGGAAGAGGTTCAAGAAACGCCCACTGACGGATTCTGCCAGCGACTGAAACAGCCACGAAGTGAAGGGCTGTCCAGACAGAAAGGGTTTAACCAGGTAACCTAGCCAGGAGCGGTGGCAACTTACACACGAGCAACCCCTATAACCATTACAGACAGTGTTCTCGAAGCTACCAGCATGAGTTTGGCCAGGTTGCAGGAGGCAGTGGAAGACAAGAGTGCCTGGTGTGCTCTGGTCCATGGGGTCACGAAGAGTCGGACACGACTAAACGACTAAACAACATGGGCTATCTGTTTAGCCCATTTTAGGGTTGGCTAAGCTCTAAAATCTTCCTGGATGTTTTAACTGTGTATTGACAAATGTATTTTTTTTCTGACTGACAGTTGAATAAAAGGTTGATGATGATGACTAAACAACAACAAAGCAGTTATGCATTCCTACTCAGAAGTTTCTAGCTAAGTCATGCTGGAGAGAACAAGGGGGTGGAGAGAGTAAACTGGAGGGGGAAAAAGATAATTAGAAGCAAATCATTTTTAGGAGGTTACTTTAAAAAAATAAATAAATCCTGATTCAGCATAGCTCGAGCTACAAATGGGGAACTTTGGTTCAGTTTGTATTTTATTCTGAACCCACCGAATTCACACTCCTAGGTTCTGTACACATCAAAATGCAGCTGTTCACACTTTATTCAGCTTCATGGCTGAGTAGGTATTTGAACCCTGGTCTTCCAGCTCCCAGTCTGACATTTTAACCACTACATCACACTGCCTCTCACATTTTGCTGTGTGGTTCACCATCCAAATAATACACTTTTTTTGCACATCTTAGTGTAAAGTGTGCATTAAAATGCAGATATTGGTGCAAATGACATACAAAAATGCATTAAGTTAGAAGTTCTTGCTCAAACAAAATGTGTACATTAGGGGGGGGGGAATGTTCACAAAAATGCTGATATGTTTTAGAGAGGACTTTTATTCGGGGGGGGGAATGCAAGCTGATGTGAAAGTGATCTGAAAATTAACAATGAGAAACTGAAACAGAATCTGACAGTTTTATCCATCCCTGTCCGTGATAAATCACTGTCCCCACTTCATTCAATTCCACTTTTGTGTAATCACACATCCAATTGCATAAAGATCCCTCTTTCCTTTTGGCAGTGTTTTGCCCTTCTGCATTGTGCTCTGTGCAAGCATGAGGAATGATGTTAAAATCCTCTCCTTCCCATGGCAGCCGGTGCAATCCACTTCCTGTCATAGAATCATAGAACTGTAATGCTGGAAGGGACCCCCAAGGTTCAGCTAGTCTAACCCCCTGCAATCCAGGAATCAAACTGAAGAATCCCTGACACGTGGCCACCCAATCTCTTGTTTTAAACCTCCAGTGATGGAGAGTCCACCATCTTTCGAGGGAGTCTATTCCACTGTTAAATGTTTCTTACTGTCAGAGAGAGCTTCACAATGTTTAGTCCACGCACTGAATTTTTTCACCCTTTACCAGGAGTGAGCAGAATTGGGTGGGAATCTGTTGCTATAACTCTCTCTGCTTTGTGATGGATCAGCATGGCTTTCTGACTCCCAAATGGCTGGCAACAGCAACAGCTCAAAGGCTTTCCTCCTTACTTTAGGCTGCTGAAACACATCTGGAGGAAAGCCAGGAATGGATTTTTGTGGGAAAGGATTGTGAGCTCTAATTTAGGCACACAGGAGGAAGCCACCTTATACTGAGTCCGACCATTGGTCCATTTAACTCAGTACTGTCTTCACTGACCTGCAGCTGCTGTCCAGGATTTCAGTCAGGGGACATTTCCAGTCCTATTGGGAGATGCTGGGGCTGGAGCCTGGGACATAGGAATTTGGAACAGGTCAGACCATTGGCCCAACTAGCTTTCAGTCAGAGGACATTTCCCCAGCCCTCCTTGAATAGAATGTAAAGGACAACTTGTTTGTTTAGAAAAAGCTGTTATTGCTTCCTCTCCCTTCAGGACAGGACGAACCTTTCAACACTCTTCTGGTGGCAACCAAGGGAGGGGGTGGGTGGGATAGCTCAGTTGGCAGAGCACGAGACTCTTAATCTCAAGGTTGTGGGTTCAAACCCCACACAGGGCAAAAAGATTCCAACTCTACAATTTTATGACCCTACTTTGGAAGATGGATGGGGACTGCTCCTCAAGCTTCTTTCTTGTCCCTTCCCCTCAAGGTAAATTGGTCCTTCCGATTAAAGTCTAGACTGGGGAGGAAATGTGCTCACTCATCCAGAAGGTAAGTATTATGAGGTCTTGGGAACGCTGCCTTCTTAGCTTTGCGATATCTGTGGCCTACATCACCAGGCTAAATCAGAGTCAGGGCACGGAGCCTTGCCACTATTCCAAATATATTGTTGTGAGTTTGGGCAGAGGCAGTTTAGCTTTGTAAAGGTGGTGTCTCGTCTTCGCATTAACACCCCAGCACAGTCAGCTTGGTATTTACAGTCTTTACGTATGTACAAGAAACAGGTACAGTTCAGGATTACGCGTCCGAATCCATTGAGTCAGATTTGGGGAGCGGCTTCCTTCAATTCCCCCGCCAACAAAGGAGGCGTGGGAACCGTGCGAGATGCCTTGATCCTTACGTTTCAGTGTGGTATAGTGGTTAAGAGTGGTAGACTCGTAATCTGGTGAACCGGGTTAGCGTCCCCGCTCTTCCATATGCAGCTGCTGGGTGACCTTGGGCTAGTCACACTTCTTTGAAGTCTCTCAGCCCCACTCACCTCACAGAGTGTTTGTTGTGGGGAAGGAAGGGAAAGGAGAATGTTAGCCACTTTGAGACTCCTTAAAGGGAATGATAAAGCGGGATATCAAATCCAAACTCCTCCTCCTCCTCCTCCTCCTCCTCCTCCTCCTTCTTTGCTCCTTGTCTGTGCTGATTTGAAAGCCTCCTCCCTTCCATAGTCTGAGTTCCCTTCCTGAGCCTCTGGGCGGTTGAAGGGCTCCACAGCATCCCTGAGCCGCTGCTCCGCCTCTTCTGTCACTTGCTCCTCCGAATTCTCCCTGACAAGCTTTTATGATGCCTGAAGTCACTTCTAATTCCTGGATCCAGCAAGGGTTGAAGTATAACGGAGGATCCCACTGTTGAATTAGCCAGGCAAGGGCCATAATGGCTCCTAACTATGAAGGTGCTTTGTGCCTGAGGGCAAATGGGTGGCTCCTGTCCCTCACCTGGCTGGTAGTGAGAAGGGCAATAGTTAAAATAGAGTGTATGTGAGCTGACCTAGAAGCAGGCTGCTGGCAGAAGACAGAGCGAAAGAGCCATGCTTGATTTCTGTTGGAATCCAAGGCTGTTACTATGGGAGAAGCAAGACCTCCTGGGGGGTTAGTGCTGTAAGCGCAGGTTGTATATAAGTGTAAATAAACCATATATCATAAAGACATCACAGCCTCTGCTGTCCCTCATTCCAAGGAACAGAGTCTTGGGTGGGTTCCTGGGACCTTTAGAATCTTACACCACTCAGAGACTGGGGTGCTTTAGAATCATGGAATTGTAGAGTTGGAAGGGACCACAAGGGCCATCTTTTCCACCCCCTGCAATGCAGGAATCTTTTGCCCAATGTGGGGTTCAAACTCATGACCCTGAGATTAAGAGTCTCATGCTTTATCGACTGAGCTATGTATGCTTGCAACAATAGTTCCCAACAATGGAATGTCCATATGAGGATGAATCTAGAAGCCAAATAAGAGCCCAGGCAATATACTTCCTGACATCAGTCCGAATGTGTGGAGCTTCACAGGCTCTCCTGGGAGAAAAAGAAAGAATTTGGGAGGTGGGCTGCATTTCAGCGCATGAATTATTCATGGAACACACTTTCCACTTCATTTCTTAAAAATACCAATATGGATATTTTCAAGCTTACACATTTTTCCTTAGGGGAACTCTAAAAATAAAGGATATGTCAGACACTCGATTACTCATAATCCAAAGTGCTTATGAGCATAAAACATGTGCTGCTACTTGTCATTTATCCAACTTTTCATTAGTGATGGGTGGACCTTCTCAGATTTGCTCTGCAAAGAAGCTTGAGAAAGAATTGCATGTCTTGGTGGATATTCATCAGACAGACTTCACTCGCCTTTTCAAAAAGATCTTGAGATCCTTTGATTACCACACCCCACACCCCAAAATGCTTTGCAGAACCATCCGAATCCATCTCAATTTCATTTTAAATTGGGAAAATATCCAGTGGCTTGTTGTTGTTGTTGTTGTTGTTTAGTCGTTTAGTCGTGTCTGACTCTTTGTGACCCCATGGACCAAAGCACGCCAGGCACTTCTGTTTTCCACTGTTTGGTCAAACTCATGCTGGTAGCTTTGAGAACACTATCCAACCATCTCGTCCTCTGTTGTCCCCTTCTCCTTGTGCCCTCCATCTTTCCCAGCATCAGGGTCTTTTCCAGGGAGTCTTCTCTTCTCATGAGGTGGCCAAAATATTGGAGCCTCAGCTTCACGATCTGTCCTTCCAGTGAGTGCTCAAAGCTGATTTCCCTCAGAATGGAGAGGTTTGATCTTCTTGCAGTCGGATCTAAACAATATAAGTTAAGGGCATTTGCAGATGATTTAGTGCTAACTTTGCAAGAGCCAGAAGCTAGTACTAAAAGAGTTTTAGAATTAATGGAGATATTCGGCCAGGTCGCAGGATTTAAATTGAACAAACAGAAAACAAAGGTGCTGGAAAAAAATTTAACAAAAGAGGAAAAAGATAGGTTTCAAAGTGAAACTGGGTTGGAAATAGAAAAAAAGGTCAAATACCTGGGGGTGAATCTGACATCAAAAAATGTGAATCTATTTAAAGATAATTATGAAAAATGTTGGACAGAAGTTAAGAAAGATCTAGATATATGGTCCAGGCTGAAACTTTCCTTGTTAGGCCGAATTGCTGTTATCAAGATGAATGTATTGCCAAGAATGTTGTTTTTATTTCAGACGTTGCAGATTCTAGACAAAATGGACTGTTTCAAGAAGTGGCAGAAAGACATATCTAAATTTGTCTGGCAGGGCAAAAAGCCCAGAATTAAATTTAAGATTTTAACCGATGCAAAAGATAGAGGGGGCTTCGCCCTGCCAGACTTAAGACTTTATTATGAATCAGCAGCTTTTTGCTGGTTGAAGCAATGGCTACTTCTTGAAGACACAGACATTCTTGATCTGGAAGGATACGACAACAGTTTTGGCTGGCATGCATATCTGTGGTATGACAAGGTAAAGGTTTATAAAAGTTTTAAAAACCATATTGTCAGGAAAGCATTGTACAATGTTTGGAATAGATATAAGGATTTATTGGAAAGTAAAACCCCTAGGTGGTTGTCACCAATGGAAGCGAAAGCAGTGAAAAAAATCAACATGGACTCTAATTGGCCTAAGTATTGTGAAATTTTAGAAAATGATGGTGAGAAACTGAAGCTACAAAGTTTTGAGAAGCTAAAGCATAAAGTTCGAGATTGGTTACACTACCGTCAGATAAATGAGATGTTTAAGCAGGACAGGAAACTTGGTTTTCAGAAGGAGAGGTCAAAGTTAGAAACAGAATTGTTAGAATCCAATACTAAAAATCTATCTAAAATGTATAATTTGCTGCTGAAATGGAACACACAGGATGAAACAGTGAAATCAGCTATGATTAAATGGGCACAGGATATTGGTCATGACATTATGTTTGATGACTGGGAACAGTTATGGACCACCGGTGTTAAATTTACGGCATGTAATGCCTTGAAAGAGAATATAATGAAAATGATCTATAGGTGGTACATGACCCCAGTCAAACTTGCAAAGATCTACCATTTGCCCAATAATAAATGTTGGAAATGTAATGAGGCTGAAGGTACCTTCTATCACCTTTGGTGGACTTGCCCAAAGATTAAAGCCTACTGGGAAATGATCTATAATGAAATTAAGAAAGTCCTTAAGTGGACATTTGTAAAGAAACCGGAGGCTTTTCTCTTGGGCATGGTCGGCCAATTGGTACCAAAGAAGGACAGGATATTTTTTATGTATGCAACTACAGCAGCAAGAATCTTGTTGGCAAAGTATTGGAAGATGCAAGAATTACCTACTCTGGAAGAATGGCAATCGAAGGTGATGGAATATATGGGACTGGCAGAGATGACCGGCAGAATCCGTGACCAGAGGAAAGAGACAGTGGAAGAGGACTGGGGAAAATTTAAAATATATTTAAAAAATTATTGTAACATTGCGGACTGATAAGATGACAAGCGGTAAGAAACAAAGAATTACAGCTGTAAACCCTAAACTTTAAGAAAATGTAAAAGGGACTAGATTAAATACTGACAGATGAGTTGCTCGAAAAATGACAAAATAAGGATGTGGTGAAGGGAAGGCACGGGGAAGTCAAATTTTTGTTGTACGTCTTTGATGTTTGTGTTTTGTTTTGTATTGTATTGTATTGTCCTTAATATGTGTAAAAACCAATAAAAATATTATATATATATAAAAAAAGATCTTCTTGCAGTCCATGGGACTCTCAAGAGTCTCCTCCAGCACCATAATTCAAAAGCATCAATCATTCGGCATCAGCCTTCTTTATGGTCCAGCTCTCACTTCCATACATCACTACTGGGAAAACCATAGCTTTTACTATACGGACCTTTGTCAGCAAGGTGATGTCTCTACTTTTTAAGATGCTGTCTAGGTTTGTCATCCAGTGGCTTAGAGATATGTAAATGTGATTTACCGAAGCCATGCTGACCATATTTCCAATGTCTTTTGTACTGTCTTCCAAGTGATCCCAGATTTCCTTGGAATTTTCCTATAGGCAAAATGTGTCAGCCGCTCTCGTCTCCCCAAACACTCTGATTTTTGACGAGGCCTTCAGTTCTTGGCTCGCTGGGCAGACAGAATCCCTTTCTCTGCAGGTTCTGAGATTCCTACAGCACTGCCATCTGCCAGGAATTCAGAAGGTCACACTTGGTCAGCTTCCAGCTGTGTTCATTTGGCGGCCTAATCTCAAGGCCCCTTCAGGCCTCTGAGGCACATGTTTCTGAAATGTCACAATGGTGTGTCGGGCAATCGATGTGCATCAAAGCGAGAATGTCCACCAGCACTTCGCTTCTCCTTTTCCAGGAGCAAAACAAAACAAAAGTTCACCCTGCACCCAAAGAATTGTCAGCGACTCTGCAAAGTTGTGCTGCGATCTAGTCTTAACAATCCCACCAGAGTAGCTCAGATCCAGATTGCGCTGCAGGGAAAAGTCTGCGCTAAACTCAAGCAAGCAGACAAATAGACCTGTAGGGAATCTGGATAACAATTTGCCTTTAGATGCTCATGGAGAAAATTTGAAGGGTGCGAACCAGGGATGATAAATGCTCTAGCAAACATGAGCTGCTACTTAAAACTGAAGATGAATATAGGAATATAAGAAGAGCCCTGCTGGATCAGGCCCATGGCCCATCTCATCCAGCATCCTGTTCTCACAGATGCTCCAATGGGAAACCCACAAGCAGGATTCGAATGCTAGAGCCCTCTCCCCTCCTGTGGCTTCCAGCAACTGGTATTCAGAAGCATGACTGCTTCTGACCATGGAGACAGAACATAGGCACCATGACTAGTAGTCTTCTACTCAATGAATTTGTCCACTTCTCCATTAAAGCCATTCAAGCTAGTGAGCATTACTGCCTCCAGTGCCAGCAAGTTCCACAATTTAACTATGCACTGCACGTAGAAGGACTTTCTTTTATCTGTCCTGAATCTTCCAGTACAGTGGTACCTCGGGTTAAGAACTTAATTCGTTCTGGAGGTCCGTTCTTAACCTGAAACTGTTCTTAACCTGAAGCACCACTTTAGCTAATGGGGCCTCCCGCTGCCGCCACACCACTGCCACACAATTTCTGTTCTCATCCTGAAGCAAAGTTCTTAACCCGAGGTACTATTTCTGGGTTAGCGGAGTCTGTAATCTGAAGCATCTGTAACCTGAAGCATCTGTAACCCGAGGTACCACTGTACTCAATTTTGTTGGATGTCCTCAAGTTCTAGTGTCATGAGAGAGGAAGAAAAGTTTTTCTCCATCCACATTCTCAGTGCATAATTTTACTCTTTTCTCATTTACTTATTCTTGTTTTGTTTTTTCTCCTAGCAAGAGTCAACAGCCTGGCTTCAAGTTAGAGTGAGGGAGGGAGACTGCATGGGGAAATGGAAGGGTCAGCTAATGCTGTGCCAAAAATTCCTCCCCGTCCATTCCCCCTCACAACCATTCTGCACCACTTAGCTTGAAAAGTAATTGCATGCAAATAGGATTTTTTTTTGGGGGGGGAGTGCAATTTCTGGGTGCCATGTGGGAACAAATATATAGAACTCTCCACACCAATTTGGGAATTATAGCCCTTTTTACTATTTCAGCTGCAGGATCCTATCAAACCAGGGATCCCATAGCAAACAAGACTGATCACAACCTTACACAATATTTAGCAACAACTGGGTGTTGCTAAATATGTTTCTGGATAGAAATTTCACTCACCAAGAACTGTTGAATCATTTACTCTCCGCTGCATGAGTAACTCAGAACTGGAAGACACTTCAGAATGTATATATATCAACCAGTGGTACAAAAAAGTCTGGCAATGTGCTGTTTTACAGAAATTAAACCAAAAACTAAGGGCAACCAGGGAACAAAATACAAATGATTCATTTAGAAAAACATTGAAAGTGTTTATTGATTGAACAAGCATAAAGGATAATGCCAACCCCCAATATACTGTATTTTTCTGTGTATAACATGCCCCCATGTATAACACGACCCCTATTTTGGGGGGGACTCAATTTTATGAAAATGGGGGAAGATGACCCCCGTGTATAAGATGACCTCCGTTTTTAACATTATTTTGGAGTAAAAAAAAACCCCTAGTCTTATACAGGGAAAAGTACGGTACTCTAGACCAGTAGCTCCCAATTAGCTACATGATTACTGAGGATCCCCTGTTTTTCAAAAAACCAACCCACGGTTCCCCAGCTTCTGAAAATTTTGATAAGCAATTTTTGACAGCAATTGTTTGAACAAAATCTGGGGTAATAAGCAAAGGATTTTAGGGGACTCTACTTGTCTCTAAAAAAAGAGACTAGAGCTGAGCTATATCTGGTTTTCAGCATCATGATCTATCAGCAGCTAAACATCAAGATATTCCGATATGTCACAATGTCTGGAATTGGAGATCAGGTATGGGAATGAGGGAAGGAGCAGTCACATGGGATCATATGGGTCGGGGGAGGAGAGGAAGGGGAGTCACCTCCACCACATGGTTTGAGTGGGAAGGGATGGGGGTGTATCAGGCCACCGTAAGTGAAGCAGCCAGCAGTGGCAGCCAGCAAAAATGTGTGTCAACTGTGGCTGCTGCTGCTTTTCTGCTGACTGAGAAAAGCTGCCCGCCTCAGTGCCAGGGGAAGGTAGTGTTAGAATTCCTGCTCCATGGTTGCAGTCATGGAATTTTTATCTATCACATGACGGTGTGTGTTTTGACTCCACAGAGTGGAAAGTGATGAAGACAGGATGTTTGTGCTGCTGTGTTCCGTGAAGTGGGACTATTGCCCTTTGTTCTTTCTCTCTTTGCTGTCTGATGCTAGAGAGGGAGGGAGCCATGTTGCAGCGCTCCGTGTGTGTTTATATGCAAATAAAGTAGATTAGCCAAAATGCTGAGTTGCTGAGGTTTGTTACGCAAGCTGCGCAAACTCTACGGATCCCTAAGTGTGCCAATGTCTGTTGGCATCAGTCGCTGTGATGTTCGGGCTGAAGAAAGCTAATGAAGCTCCTGAGTGAATGACCAGAAGGGAGAGAACATGCCAGTCAGGCATGTGTCTCTATCAGGGTCCTACTCGAGTGTAGGACGAGCTCCTGACAGGTAGTGCCACAGTGCCTTGAAGTGAGGGCAATCAGCTGCCCTGTTCTCCCTCAGCGTGAGGAAAGGCAGCTCAGATCAGAAGTGTTACCAGCTGAGATCATCAAGCAATATTGGTGGTGCCTTGAAATTGGCTACCCTGTCCACCCGTCCACCCCTCATGAGCAGCGATACACTGCTGTGTATTGCCAGGTCAAAATTGTTATCGCAGTGTGATTTCAAAACCGGTTTTGGTCAACATGTTGAAAAATCGCACAGCGCTAAAACAGACCATCACCTTGCAAAAATGACAAAAAATAGTTGGGGAGGAGGCAAGGGATGAGGCCGCAGATGCTCTGGGTGCGATCCGAAGGCCCCTAATTGGGAACCACTGCTCTAGACTATGGCCCTTTCGAGGTTTTCCTTCATCTCAAAACCCTGTAAAGAAAATCTAAAGGAGAAAATTCAGCACTAAGGTTATTATGATGCATAGTTATTGAGCTTAAGTTATTAAGTTAATATTACTCACTCTTTGCAAGTGTTTTGTTTTAAACTGCATTTCGAAAAAGGTTAATAGCGATTAAAAAAACACAACATAAACCCACACAGCCGATCAGATTTGGCTCTGTGATGATGTCATCAAAGGCATGTGTTAGTCAACTGAGGAAAACAACAACCAAATATCAAAAATATTGCTTTAAAAGTCTTGGAAATATTTGCGGATGGTAGTGCATGCTTCTGGCTTCACCCACTCAATTTCTTTTCATCTGATGGGAAGCACCAGACCACTGAAAGGACAAGGAGGTAATAAGTAACATATAGAGACAGGTGAAAAGAAAGTGAGGTGTATAATTTAGCCACCTAGTGATAGACCCCATCTTTAGCTTTGAAACAGAGTCTATTCAAACTGTCATTGCATCAGGAAATTAAAAAGAATGCCCCACATTAACAATAGGTCTTTAAAAGGTGTTTATATTAAACTCCCCACTCCCCATAACCAAATGCTAAGAGATCAGCTCAAGAGCAATCTCCCCTCCTGTGATTTCTAGCAACTGGTATTCAGAAGCATTGCTGTCTCCTACCATGGAGGCAGAGGATGTGAGAAGAGGATATTGAACTATTGGCCTGATCCGGCCGGCTATTCCTTTGTTCCTGTGTAATTGTGCACTATGGAAAGAAGGGCTTCATTTTGTCTGCCCTGGATCCTTCAAAATTCAGCTTCATCAGATATCCATGAGTTCTAGTACCATGAGAGATGGGTGGAAACTTATCTCTATCCCCTTTCTGCATGTCATGCATGATCTGATGAACCTCTGTGTCACCCGCTACACAACCATCTCAAGGTGATATGGAATAAAAACAGCAAAAGCAGTTAAAGGCATAACAGACCCCCAGCTTCCTTAGATGACCACGAGGAGTGGGATTAACAAAATTACAATCTGTACAGAAATAAAGAACAGAGGAGAAACTGAGGACAGATGGGGAAAGAAGGAGCAAAAGCATCACCTAAATGAATTTCAGAGAAGGTCTGTGGCTTCCAGGAGAATTCAGGGTGAAAGACAATGCTGCTAAAAAAAACAAAAAGGTTAAGATCTCCAGTCCCGGCATGTCGGGAAAACTGATGGATAATTGTAATTAGCTTTCAGAATTTTTAATTATAGAAGGGGTATAAATAATCACAAAGAACAGCTCTGCTAATGAGAGTCCTTGCTTAAAAAAAAAAAACTCATAGGGACCCATTTGTTAGGCGAACTCTGAAAGCTCCACTGTTAATTAGGTGTCTCACAGCCAGCAGGATTGCAAGTGCAGGAAAGAAATTCATACATTTAAATCAAGCCCTTATTCTGAGATGTATCCAATATCAATTAGGGGGAAGTTGGCATGGCATAGGGTGGGGGAGAGCCTTGACAGAAAAGCTTTCTCTGCCTGTCAAACAGGGTGGGGTTAATTCTGATTAGTTTAATAGAAAATCTACTTGCTATTGGGTGTATGTGTTTACTTACAGAGATGGGCTGAACCCACTCCCAATCAATTTTCCTGAAAATATTCTTCCCCAGCCTCAGAACATAGGAGGGTCCTGCTAGTTAAGGCCAAAATGGTTGAAAGAATTTCCCAGCACTGCTCTCTATATTTATAACAAATATCTACTTTGAAGCCACCTGTGATATAGTGGTTAGAGTGTCATAGCAGTAGCCAGGAGACCAGGGTTCAAATACCCGCTCAATAGGTGACTTTGGGGGTCAATCTGAAGTGCTGCCCTATGGGAGGTGGAGCAAGCTTGTTTGATGCTGCTGCTGCTCCAGAGGAAAAGTCCCAAACCAATGGATTCAAACTCTATGCAGCTAGACGGGTGACTGGGAGCGGCCGCCGAGACCACATAACATCAGTTTTGAAAGACCTACATTGGCTCCCAGTACGTTTCCGAGCACAATTCAAAGTGTTGGTGCTGACTTTTAAAGCCCTAAACGGCCTTGGTCCAGTATACCTGAAGGAGCGTCTCCACCCCCATCGTTCTACCCAGACACTAAGGTCCAGCGTCGAGGGCCTTCTGGCGGTTCCCTCACTGCGAGAAGCCAGGTTATAGGGAACCAGGCAGAGGGCCTTTTTGGTAGTGGCGCCCGCCGTGTGGAACACCCTCCCACCAGATGTCAAAGAGGACAACAACTACCAGACTTTTAGAAGACATCTGAAAGCAGCCCTGATTTGGGAAGCTTTCAATGTTTGACACATTATTGTATTTTAATATTTTGTTGGAAGCCGCCCAGAGTGGCTGGGGAAGCCCAGCCAGATGGGTGGGGGTATAAATAATAAATTATTATTATTATTATTATTATTATTGGAGACGCTATCTGTATTTTTTGTCATCATTGCCTCTATTTCTATGTGTGTTGCATAAGAAAGGAAAACTGAGAAAAACTAATTCAAATAAAAACTAATCTAAAAAAGAAAGAAAAAAGAAAGGAGATTTCAAGTAAACATTTGGAAGAACAGGCAATCCCCGATTTGCGCAGGGGTTGCATCCTGGGTCATCGTGCGAGACGGTGGAGCATGCATAAACCCACTCTGCCCTGTCCTGTGGCCCCCTTTTTTGGCCACTTCCAGGTCACCGTGATGCGCATGTGCACAGTCACGTGTCGATTGGGCATGCGTAAGTCAGTCGTCGCCTGAACTTGCTGACAGCAAGAGCCATTACACAATGGAATGGACTACCTCAGAAGGTTGTGGGTCATCAGAGGTCTTTTCAATAGAAGTCAAATGGTCATCCGTCAGGGATTCTTTAGTGGTGAGTCTTGCAATGGACTGAGTTGGCATATATGGTCCTTGGGGTCCCATCCAACTCTACAATTCTATGATTCTCTGAAATTCTTTTTCACTTACTGACTGCTGTGTTTTTTTCTTCAATTTTTAAAGAGCCTCTTGCGCTGCACATTCTCTTTTCCACAAAGAATTCAGGCACACAAATTAATACCTTGTGCACTCCACATTTTTAAGTAGAGGCTTACTTGCTTTTCTTTAGCGGGACTCAGCATAGCCTCCTACATTACAGAGAGGAAAATAGTAGTGCTGGTGGTTATGTGCATTGTAACTTGCCTGTTCTCACACCATGGATCACTTTTTATGTCTCTCCCACATGCATAGTGCTGAACCCTTTCCCAACCCAGTTGCATACCGTATTCTTTTCTGCTGCGGGACCCTGCCTATATTGATTCAAATGCAAATGAGACGCTTGCTCTTTTGGTTAAAAATAGAATAATAGAATTGGAATTGACCCCGATGATCATCTGTTCCAACCACCTGCAATGCAGGAATATGCAGCTGTCTCATATGGGGATCAAACCTGCAACCTTGGCATTGTCAGAACCACACTCTAACCAACTGAGCTATCCAGGCTCCAATATAATCTGGGAAGTTGTTGCTGCCCAACAATATGTCATCAGTGAATCAATATGTCATAAAGTGAATCAGCTATGGGTGTGTGAAAGGTGAACACCCAATGGTGCCTTAGTGCTCATGTGGATGTGTACCCCCTTTTCTTTAGGTGGCCGAGGTTTCAGTCCTCAGGGGCCATGCTTTTCATCGAAAAGATTGCATGCCAGGCATCTTTAGGAAGGGCTGGGAAAAACTGGTGCCTGAAACCCCAGAGAGCTGGTTCAGTCTGCGTAGACAATGGTGAGCCAATGCTCTGACATTGTATAATACAACTTCCTTGGATCCTATGGGGCAATCAGCAGCTCCCCAGATGTTAGCTGAACCCAACTCCTGCCAACCCCAGACAGCTTGGCCAATGGTCAGGAATGAAGGGCTGTAGCTCAGAGACTGAGCATCTGCTTTGCATGCAGAAACCCCGAATTCTATCCCAAAAATCTCCAAGTAGGGCTGGGAATGCCCCCAGTCTGAAAACCTGGAGTCCTGCTGCCAATCCTTGTAGATGAGATTTAGCCACAGTCAATATAAGGCAGGTGCTTATGTTTCTATGATGAGAGTTCAGCCACAATGGTAGAACACAACTTTTGCTTCTAGAAGGTTCTTGGTTCAATTCCCAGCATCTTCAGGTAAATCTGGAAAAGATCCTGATCTGAAACCTAGCTCTGTAAGTCTGGTTAGGCAATCCATATTTATAATAACAACAACAGCAGCAGCAGCAACAACAACAATTTATTATGTATACCCCGTCTATCTGGCTGGGTTTCCCCAGCCACTCTGGGCAGCTTACAGCATATCTAAAAACATAATAAAAACATCAAACAAACAAACAAACAAACAAACAAATAAATAAATACTATATATATATATATATATATATGCAGGTTTTGGTGTCCTCGGGTGTCTTCCCGTGTAAAAGTTGGGGTGTCTAGGCGACGTTTCGACGAGGTCTCACTCGTCATCTTCAGGCTGGTGCTTTCGGCTTCTTGTTACTGGAACAGAGCAGGATCTCAGTGTTTGAGTTCCTATAAATACTGTTGAGGGGGTGTGGTGTATAGCCTCCAATGTTCTGGGCAGAGAGGAAGTTCCCAGGCTAGTGTGCCTTTTCTTCTTTTGTTCCTTAATTACTTGAGGGATATCTTGAGTGATTTCTTGAGTGATATCCTGAGTACCACTTAGGTGGGTCATTAGGTGTGGATTAGTTGCTAAAGTCTTTGTGTCTTGACCTCTTGAACTTTGTGAAGAGTTTTTCTGAGAAGATGGCTGTACTGCACTTAGTTGTGCTCTGGCTTGGCTTCGTGTATAGGGGCGAGCTGTGGTTTTGTGGCCTGTGTCAGCCAGATCTGTGTAGGGATTGCAGGGGGGTGCAGCATCCGGAGGTGCCACCATGGTTTGGCTACTGGATGGTGTCTGTAATTTATCTGTGGAGAGGGTCTGGGTTTGGGTCTGGTGTGGTTGATTGGTGATAGCGTTCTGTGTGCCTCTGGATCTGGTGTCAGTTTTTGTGGGGAGGGCTAATTTCCAGATGTCTGGCAAGCGGGATGTGTCGTCACGCTTGTTCATGTTGTGAGGGTGTTTCTCTATCTCGATGGCTTCCATGATTATTCTCTTGTGGTGATGTTCCATGTTAAAGAGCAATTTGGAATCTGCAAAATTAATTTCGTGTCCTGTTTCTTTCATGTGTTGGAAAGGAGAGGAAGTTTTTTCTTCTTTTTTGACGGCATTCTTGTGTTCTGCGATACGTGCATTTATACCATGGTGGCACCTCCGGATGCTGCACCCCCCTGCAATCCCTACACAGATCTGGCTGACACAGGCCACAAAACCACAGCTCGCCCCTATACACGAAGCCAAGCCAGAGCACAACTAAGTGCAGTACAGCCATCTTCTCAGAAAAACTCTTCACAAAGTTCAAGAGGTCAAGACACAAAGACTTTAGCAACTAATCCACACCTAATGACCCACCTAAGTGGTACTCAGGATATCACTCAAGAAATCACTCAAGATATCCCTCAAGTAATTAAGGAACAAAAGAAGAAAAGGCACACTAGCCTGGGAACTTCCTCTCTGCCCAGAACATTGGAGGCTATACACCACACCCCCTCAACAGTATTTATAGGAACTCAAACACTGAGATCCTGCTCTGTTCCAGTAACAAGAAGCCGAAAGCACCAGCCTGAAGATGACGAGTGAGACCTCGTCGAAACGTCGCCTAGACACCCCAACTTTTACACGGGAAGACACCCGAGGACACCAAAACCTGCATTCCTGTACCCGTGAAAATCTACGAAAGCATATATATATATATATATATATTCATTGAATATATATCCCACCTTTCCCCCCAAGGAGCTCAAGCTGGCATACATAGTTCTCCACCTTATCATTCACAACAACCCTGGGAAATAGGTCAGGCTGAGAGGCAGTGACTGGCTCCAATGTCCCCAGTGAGCTTTTCCATGGTTGAGTGGGGATTTGAACTATGGTTTCCCAGGTCCTAACTAACACACTACACTGGCTAGGAAAAGAAATGGCCTGAGTCAGCATAAGGTAGCTTCCTTTCGTTTAAACCATCAGCCATGCTAGGCTGTTTGTGCTTACAGAATGCTAAGATGAAATCCTCCAGGAGCATCAGAAAACAGGGCCTATCCTTGGTGGAAAAAGACTATGTTAGAGTCTGTTTTCTTCTTGCATTGATCCATTTCCTCCCAGTCAGTTCTTCACATGGAGTAGAGTTACACTATAGAACTTCCCACAGGAGGCAATGATGGTCACCAACTTGGATGGCTTTAAAAAAAGGATTGGGCAAATTCATGGAGGAGAAGGCCAATAGCTATGCTGGCTATGCTCTATCCACACTGTCAGAACTGGTAATGCTTCTGAATACTTGTTCCTGGAAGCCACAGGAGGGGAAAATGCTCTTGTGCTCAAGTCCTGCCTGAGGGTTTTCCATTGGGACATCTGTTTGGCCACTGCGACTAGCTGGGTCATTGGGCTGATCCAGCAGGATGTTCTTATGGCTGTGGGAAACGGTCACAGTTCCTTCTTCAGGCTGTAACATTGCCTCTGTGTTATTAAACAAGAGGATAAGGCTTTCTATGGGTACCAGCCATGATGGCTAAGCTCTGCTGCCACAGTCAGAAGCTTCTGAGTACCAGTTGTTGTAATGCTCTTGTGCTCAGGTCTTGCTTGTGGGTATCCCATGGGAATTTGAAGGGCCACTGTAGGAGCAGGCTCTTCTTATGTCTAGCCTTTCATGTGAGAGGAGCTTTCAAAAACACACACACACTAGTTTGGGCCTTTCCTTCCTCCTCTTTCTGGAATGAGAAGAATGTCTGCAGAGAATGAGCCCGTGCTCTTAGGCTCTCTCCAGCTGATGTTCCACCATGGCATAATCAGAACTTCATGTACAAAGTCTTGAGGCTGCTCCATTGCACCCAATTTAACTGCATTCAAACGGGAAACCAAATCACTATCTTCAAAGTCTTTGAGCGGCAGCACGCAGCCATGTCCTTTTGCAATGTATCAGTAACAGTCCATTGAATGCAGCAACGATTTTGCTGTAGGAAAACATGGGGAGAGCAACCAGCATGACTTTGCAGTTATTTCCGCCCATTCTTCCCCTGCTATGTGCAAACTCTTAATTACTTAAACTGGAATTCAGAGGAAATAAAATAGAGGGCAAAGTAAGCCAGGAAAACAGCAGAGGAATCTCACCAGGAACCAATGCCATTGTTTCAGATTGTTTCAGGTTCCATCCAGAGTCTGCCCCTGCTTCTGTCTCCCTTTCGACTATGTAACTCCAGATAGACCAGTATTTCTGAATGTTCTTGGGGCTGCTGCCCCTGCTCACATTGCTTGAAAACCCTGCCAACCCCACCCCAACCCATTGCCTATCTGCAACCTCCTCCCTTTACACTTCACCCAAAGCCCGTCCTCTCACAGCTCTTTCAAGTCACCCCTATAACCTCACAGTTCCGCTGAGTCCCTCCAGCCCTGCTTTATTCAAACCTCTGCTGTTGTTTAAAACCATCATTTAGAAAACCTGTTTTCTCTTTTGCTCCCCCGCCCCACCCAGACTTCATTCAAACCAAGGACTTTAATGCTGCACTACAAATTGGGCGCTGTGTGACAACAGCCTTAGACATTTATGTATACAGACAGAAAATTCGGCAAAGCCACAGCTTCACTCCTGCGGCTTTTGAGTTTTGGTGGTGTCATGAAATATAACAAGATTTGAAATGTTCATCAAGCCTAATGTCACCAATCAAGCCTCCCACAGTCTCCTATAGGGCAATACTACCCTGGCTTAATGCACTGGATCAAAAAATGTTCTGATCAGTGCCTTTCATCAACCGTGTACCATAAAGGTGAAGCAAGGGGGCCCTGATTACTCCATCCCATCTGAATGAGCAGTGTTTGAGGACCAACTCAGAGGACACTAAGCTGTGGCCCTCCAAAGATTATTGGACTCCATCTCCCATCAAACCCCAACCACCATGGCAAATTTTCAGGGTTGATAGAGGCCTGGAGTCCAACAGTATCTGGGGGACCTGACAGTTTCCTCATCCCTGGCCTAAGACCTCCAAGAACCAATGGAAACCCCTTTCCCCTATTCTCTTGAGTCAACCAGCAATGAGAGCTAGATTGGATAATCAACCCTTTACCCTTCAAGTCGCAGGCTACTCAAAGTAGGGTACCTTATACAAATCCACTGCTTGCTGCATGCACTACTTGTCAGTTCTGACAAAAGAAAGAATCTGAACAGTATGGTGCAGGCTAAGGGGGGGGGGGAGCCAACCAGAGGAACACCCAACAATTCCTCCATGACCCCCAGAGAGCAGCTGGCTAATCATATTGTTGCACTGGGATGAGTGAATGGGTAGTTTTGTGTGTCTAAAAGAGGATAAGGCTTTATAGAGGTATACATCCCATTCTATCCATTAAGCATCCTAAGTGCAGAGATGTTGACTTGAATATCTGTTCTAGCTTTAAAGAGAGTGGGGCAAATCCATCCCTGGCATAGAGCTGGGTAACATTTCATGTTTCAATATATGCCAAACAACAGGGCAACTTTCACTGGGTGTGAAAAGGGCCTGAATACTTGGATCTGACAGGCTGTGTTGGCAGGAAAGCACAGCAAAAATTCTTTTAGTTGTCACCTGTTCCAGGAGGTAAGGTCACCCCATTGAAACTGTTATCCAAAAGGCATCAAATTGTCCCTACGTTTTATTATTATTATTTATCCTGCCAGAAGTTTATGGGAGCAATTATGTTTAGGTTCTGTTTGGCTATACAGTTAATGAACCAATGATAAACAATTCAGCATTTTCTCTCCTCTTAATGATGAATATAAATTGGGCTGTCAGACCTCCACTCTCCCCCGCCCCCAATTTTAGGCTACACTCAGCTGCACATCACCAGATGTGCAGCTAGACCGCTATCAACAGAAGCAGCTCAGCTATGCTCAGCATCAAATGTGCATACTGGGAACTCAGACAATCCAGGAACAAAAGCCAAAGGAAATTCACAGGAACAGAAGGCATTCAGGAACATCATTTAGTCCTTGAAGACTTTTGTGGAGGGTAGTCAACGTGCTGCCCACCAGATGTTGTTGGGCAACAATTTCCATCATAGCCAAGCAAATTATTTCACTGTGTGATCATGCCTCAAAGGCAATTTGGGGTGATGATGTGAAGCATTATAGACATCACCCATGTCCTACTATCATGGCTTTGTGCCTCGGGCAGCCTTTCTCAACCTGTGGGTCCCCAGATGTTGTTGAACTACAATGCCCATCACCCCTAGCTAGCAAGGCCAGAGCTCAGGGATGATGGGAGTTGTAGTTCAACAACATCTGTGGACCCACAGAACCACTGGCCTGGGGCAACCAATGATGGGGGGTGATGAAATGCCATCAGGATGTGGCTAAGTCATCCTAGACTAATGGTAGTACCCTATTCATATCACCTTCCACCAGACAACATGGTCAGTCATCAGGGATGATGACAGCAGTAGTCCAACAACATCTGGAGCCTGCCTTGTCAGCTTAGATAGGGATGGTGTTTAATGCAAACCTACAAAATTGTCACTTCCTAAACCAACAAGCAAACCAAACATAGCTATCCTTTGACACTTCTCTAAACATTTTGATGCATTTCTTCAAAGGAAATCATCTGCACACACAAAAATGCATGCATTATTGAAAATAATAAACAAGGCTACATTATGTTAGGGGACAATCTTTGCAATGAAGAGTGTTTCTGGAAAATTGCATATCAGTTGACAAAAAGCAAGCGCATAAAACTGAGGCACTATAACTAGCAGTTAAGGTACCGTTTGCCCTGACAGCAGCCCAGTGGCCAGCATCATATACAACTGCATAAGCTCCAATATTTCGCCAATGAAAATAGGACTCTTCCATAGTAGTAATAGTAGTAGTAACAGTAACAGTTATTTTATTATTTATACCCCACCCATCTGAGTGGGTTACCCAGCCACTCTGGATGGCTTCCAAATACACACACTTGGAGGGTCTGCACCTTTAGTTTCTAAAGGCCTGTTTGAACAGGAAGGTCTTAGCCTGCAGGGGGGGAAATAACAAGGAAGAAGGCAATCCAGCTTCTCTTAGGAGGGCATTCCACAACATGAGAACAGCCCCAGTTAAGGCTCTCTCTCATGTCACCACCAACCACACCTCTGAAGTTGGTGGGACCAAGAGAAGGTTCTCATCCAAGAATCTTGGCACCCAGACAGGTTCACAGAACGAAATATGTTATTTCAAGTAGCCTGAGCCCAAGCTGAATAGATGATGGATCACAGGAGAGGCTCTGATTCATGCAAATTAATAATTTGAGGGTTGGCGAAGTAAGTCCCAGGTCATATAGCGCTTTCTAGGTAATTGGCAGAGAAGGTGTGCTCTGGACCTTTGAGAGCTAATCCTACCCAGAGATAGACTGTTGGGGTCAGAGAGTTGCTCTGCAAAGGAGGCCTCCCCTTCTGTACCCCGCACACTCCATTTATTTCTCAATAGGGTTAATTTGGAGCAAATTTTAATCTATTGATCCTGCTCCAATGCATTAGTGATCCCAGGCTCAAGATCAACAACTTCACTTGCTCCCTGGAATCTAATGAAATAGAAAAGGAATAATGGAATTGGTCGTCTTCTTAAGAGAAGGTGACAAACTCCTTTACCCCAACAGGAAATGATGCTTCGGGGAGTCCTGGGAACTGGCTAGCCTGCTGAGGTGTCACTTCCAATATCTGAGTTCTCCCCCCCCCCCAACTGATCACTTTCAAAGATTGCAAAGCCATGATGGCTTTTTGAGGGGAACTGAGGGATATTTACCTGTGTCTTGTTGGCATTGGGGTGCGGGTGGCGCTGTGGGTTAAATCACAGAGCCTAGGACTTGCCGATCAGAAGGTCGGCGGTTTGAATCCCCGCGACGGGGTGAGCTCCCGTTGCTTGGTCCCAGCTCCTGCCAACCTAGCAGTTCGAAAGCACATCAAAGTGCAAGTAGATAAATAGGTACCGCTCCGGCGGGAAGGTAAATGGCGTTTCCGTGCACTGCTCTGGTTCGTCAGAAGCGGTTTAGTCATGCTGGCCACATGACCTGGAAGCTGTACGCCGGCTCCCTCGGCCGATAAAGCAAGATGAGTGCCGCAACCCCAAAATCAGTCATGACTGGACCTAATGGTCAGGGGTCCCTTTACCTTTACCTTGTTGGCATCTGTCTGTCTCAAAAAGGCTAAGGGGTGGAAGATCAAGCAATGTGGAAAGAGAAATCAGTTATTGTGCGCTGCAAATCCTTGACACAAAATACAATTCTACACCATGCAAAGCTGAAATGAAAATCTCTGTCAATTTGCATGACTGAAACGGCAATCCTATACACATTTACCTGGATGTAAGTCCGTTGGGGCTTACATCTGAGTAGAAATGCATAGAACAGCACTGCTGTTCATTATTATTAGTAATAATAACCACTATAATTAATGATGAAAAACAATGTTGTTGTTGTTTGCTTGCAATGGACAAGGAGGTATGTGCTGAGAAGTGGCCATAAGGTCTAGAATCTTAAAAGGTAAAGGTACCCCTGCCCGTACGGGCCAGTCTTGACAGACTCTGGGGTTGTGCGCCCATCTCACTTAAGAGGCCAGTGCTGTCCGGAGACACTTCCGGGTCACGTGGCCAGCGTGACATCGCTGCTCTGGCGAGCCAGAGCTGCACACGGAAACACTGTTTACCTTCCCGCTAGTAAGCGGTCCCTATTTATCTACTTGCACCCGGGGGTGCTTTCGAACTGCTAGGTTGGCAGGCGCTGGGACCGAGCAACGGGAGCGCACCCCGCCGCGGGGATTCGAACCGCCGACCTTTCGATCGGCAAGCCCTAGGCGCTGAGGCTTTTACCCACAGTGCCACCGGCGTCCCATGCGCGGCCATAAGGTCTAGAATCTTGCTTTCAAGCAAATACTGAAATTCAAAATAAGCATCCCCCCAATATAACTTTCGGAGAATTTCCCCTTCTTGTAGAATATTGTCATTCTCTCTCTCTTTCTTACACACACACACACACACACAGTGCATCTTATATCTCCCATTTCTCTTGATGCTGGGGTGTTTTTTCTTCCACTTAGTGTCCAATTAAGGGACATCTGCCAATCCTAAATTACACTCAAATTTATGTGAATGACGAGGTATGAAAGGAGGAGAGCTTCTGCTCAAACTAATCTTTTTACAACCCAGAATATGGGTAATTTATGCCCACTAAAGCTTTTACACTGATGTTTTAGAATGGACAACTGTCACCCATCACATAGCTGTATAACTTTATGGAAACAAATTGCATGGAGTATAGATCAATATGGTTCTATTTACCTTCGGTGAAATAAGGGAGGGTTCCCCCCTCCATAAACCAAGGAGTCAAAGTATAGCTTCAGCACACGCATTGCAAATGCAGTCATGGCTGCAAAATGTTGGCAGCTGAAGTAGCTGAAATAAATTTGCTCCCGAAAGGAATGTCCACAAAATTCTCCTTGCCAGATTTTTAGAAAATGTGGATAAATTGAAACATCACAAATAATACATGGAGCATGGAACACAAATATATGCATTTTCTCACTCTCTCCTAATAGTAGAACCCACTGGTGTTATCTAACAAAGCTGAAGGATAGGACATTCAAGTCAGAAAATGGAAGGACTTCATCATATAAGCATGCCTAGCAGGACTGAAGCATGCCTCCCACACATCAGCTGATTTCACCCATTGATTGACAGGTGAGCATAGTTTGATTGACAGGTGAGCTGATTGACAGGTGAATATAGTTTTAGGGGAATAGCCCTGCAGGACAAATTGAATCCTGTCATGGGCCAAAATTGGCCTGATGGCTAGAGGTTGCCAACCCCTGGATGAGACTGAACTTTGGTCTGATTTGTAGGCCTCGTCTTTTTCTTATTTTTAATATTTACTGAATATTTGATATTACTTATAAAATATTTATATACTGCTATTCATATGTGTGTGTCTATCATCTATCTAGCTAGCTAGCTATCATCTATCTATATCTATCTATCTATCTATCTATCTATCTATCTATCTATCTATCTATCATCTATCTATCATCTATCTATCTATCTATCTATCTATCTATCTATCTATCTATCTATCATCTATCATCACCATCTATCTATCAACTATAATCCATCATCTATCAACATCTCAGAGTGTTCACAATAGGTACACATAAAAGCATACAATAAAAAGCATATAAAAATATTGAAATCAGAAATCAGCTAGTTATTATGGAAACATGTCCTCTTACTTGGCTGCATAAGCCTGACAGAGTGGAAAAGTTTTCAACAGGTGTTCAAAAGTTGACATAGAAGGTGCCAAGGGGCTGGGCTGAGAAGACTTACAACTCAGTTTCTTGTTGTCAAATGAGCCTCACCAACTCGAGGAATGACCCATGATGCTTCTGCAGGGATCAGGCTGGAGCATAAGCATTCTGTCGGTCCCCAAGGTAAACTGGACCTGTGTTGCATAAATCCTATTTAACTTCTAGCAGGTGTCCGTGGTGACCCAAGATGGTGTTGGGTAAGATCTAGGCCAGGCCTTCCCAACCTAGCAACCTCCTAATGTTTGGGGCTGATGGCATTTGTAGTCCCAAAGATCTGAAGGGCACCAGGTGGGCTGGAACAAGTCTAGATGGTCAGGTAAGGATCAGGGATATCAGGGTTTCAACCTCTGCTCAGCCATGCAGCTCGTGGGGTGAACTTGAGTGAGTCAACCTGTAAAACAATTGGAGAGAATACCATGTTTGCCATCCTAAATTTCTTGGGGGAGGGGGGAACCATGCGAGCGATTCCTCCCTCCCTCTCCTCTGAATGAAAGCCACACTCTGTTGTAGACACAAACCAGCCTTCATCGCTGAGCATTTCTGAAAGCTGTTAGGACATTGCTCTCTTTTTTGCCTCCTTTGTTGTCATGTTCCTGTCATCATTATGAATTGCTTGGTAAACACGCTGCATAAACAGGACTGCACTTCTGTTTCTTTTGACGCAAGAGGAGAAATGCTCTGTCCCCATGCTGGGAAGCTGAGTTCATAGGTGTGGAGCTATTGGAATGAGTGTGTGGGTGGGGGGAGGTGGGAAGAAGAATGGAGGTATGTGTGAGAGAGGGAAGAGGAATGGATTGCAGGCTATAGCAGAGGAAGGGAAGAGGCAGCAGCACATCCTTTCTTTGCATGTGACTAGAGGTGGGCGTGATCTTACCTGTTCAGGTAACAAAAGGACAAGGCATGCAGCACACTCTCTCTCTTTGACTTCCTCCGTCGTTGGAGCAGCTTTTTAGCTAGAAATGCCCTGTTGGCTTTTAGCCAATAGAGGACACTGGGATTATCCCCATATACAGATATGTATATATCTGTAACTAAGTCTGCTTTCAGGAATCCCACTGTGAACTGATGTGAGTAAACTTCTTTTACTTAATCAGGAGAGCATTTGTTGTGCACGCAGAAGGTCCTGGGTTCAATCCCCAGCAGCAACTCCAGGTAGGACTGCGAGAGAACCCTGCCTGAAACCCCAGAGAGCCACTGCCAGTTTC
The DNA here is from genome assembly GCF_964234715.1 of Podarcis melisellensis. Classification (NCBI taxonomy): domain Eukaryota; kingdom Metazoa; phylum Chordata; class Lepidosauria; order Squamata; family Lacertidae; genus Podarcis; species Podarcis melisellensis. Next base: position 28,873,594 of record NC_138540.1, read on the forward strand.
AGACAGTATGAGCGAGACAGGCCATTGGTCTGACTAAATATGAGGCAGATTCCTTTTTACCCACGGCTCAAAGGAAGGGCTGTACCTCAGTGGCAGAACATCTGCTGTACAATACAGAAGGTCCCATATTCAATCCCTGGCATCTCCAGGTAGGCTTGGGAAAGGCTTCTGCCTGAAACCCTAAAGAGCTGCTGCCAGTCAGTGTAGACAAGACTGGTGTTCCATTGTTTTTGTTTGAAATGGGATTTGATTTGGGATCTGTTTGACTAAAGCAGATTAACAAAGTGCTTGTTTGGTGAACATAGCAGTTCTTTAAGCAACAACCTCCTCTTTAGAAACCAGCTTCACCTTTTCTCCATTTGTTGGAGCACTTCCAATATTTAAGACCACTTTAAAACAAATACTTGAATTGACTTTTCATTCCTCTTTCACATCCCCACTTTCCTTCTCAATGCTGTTCGTATTCTCCTGCTTCCCCAGCCCTTTCAAACAACTGTTATCTCAACCCTTGGGATCAGATTTGCCTGTTCCTAAGTTTGAAACACCTTGTGGGCTGTGGCACCATGTGGCTCTTCTCACAGTGTGAAAGGAAGCGTGCGGTGGCTCTGAAGAGAAAAAGGCGGGTGTGAAAACGACTTTGCTTGAGTGGGTGAAAAGGGAAGGATTGTAAGTCAGGGTGTAGAGGAAGGGAACACACACATTTCTTTGCTTTAATTAGCCCACTCTCAAAGACATATTTTGTCCTCGCAATTTTGCTTAGGCCAAACTTAAAGCTACTGTGCAGCACACAGTTAAACTGTGGAACTCACTCCCACAGGAGGGAGTGATGGACACCATTTTGGATGGCTTTAAAAGAAAATTGGACAGATTCATGGAGGAGAGGGCTATTACTGGTTGGTAACTCTGATGGAGGCTATTCTCTGCCTCCACAGTTGGAGATAGTAATGCTTCTCAACAGGGCTGGCTCACCCATGAGACAGGATGAAGTAACCGCCTCAGGCAGCAGGATCCACAAGGGCAGCAGATTCAGCCTCCAGGGAATGCATCACCTGCTGGCACACTCCTTTGGAGACCATATCTGTTGTCTCCTTGGAAGCCCCACACCTATGCTGCCTCTACAATAGCTGAAATGCTAGGAAGCATAGTTAGTCTCCTCTCATCCTTTGTTCCCAATGTAGATCTTTATCCCCTCCTCGTTCTTGATACAGATCTTCTCTCGCCACTTCTTCCTTGGTGGTAAGAAGGCACCACTTTGTGGTTTGCCTCAGGTGCCAAAATGTCTTGGGCCGGCCCTTCTTCTGAACATCATTTGATAGAAAACACAAGACGAGTGCTCTTGTGCTTGAGTTCTTCTTGCTGGTTTCCCATTGGGACATCTGGTTGTCCACTTTGAGAACAGGATGCTGGACTAGATGGGGACCATTGACCTCATCCAACAGGGCTCAGGAACCAATGCCTGGAGAGAGAGAGAGAGAGAGAGAGAGAGAGAGAGAGAGAGAGAGAGAGAGAGAGAGAGAGAGAGAGAGCACATCACATAGATATGCTTAGAAATATTTTCACAAGCTGTCCTGGCTCCTGCTCAAAACATGCAATCAGAAGCTCTTTTAAGTAAATTAGAGATGTTTACTCAGGTAAGTAAGAGTACAGGCTTAGTAGCAGACACAGGGCTCAGGAATCATGGTTCAGGAGCTCGGGAGCATGGCAAGAGGTTTAGAACAGGACAGAAGCAATGAAAATATCCAAACAGGTTTTCCTGACCCTCCCACTCCCAGCAAGCTTTTAGTGACTAGGCATGGTGTGCTTATTCACAAAACTCTTGAACTTTGTGGGGAATGTCAAAATGTCAAGCTTGTACAAGCTCCCCTCTGCAAAGGCAGTGCCTGGTTCTGAGCAACCAGTGGTCTTACTCTAACTGGAGGATGAGGAACTCAGAGTACGGTTTTTACCGAAACCTTTACCCGAACTCAGAGTACAATTTTTGATCAAATCAGTACTGTGCCCAGGAAAATACAATCCAAAGGCACAGCGGGTGCTACGCATGGCTAAGCAAGCTAAGATGTTGATCCAATGAGTGACACATCCCCATGGGTCCCCTTCTATGGGAATGGGGTGGGCACAACTTCAGTGATGCAAGTGGGACATTCCTTTGACAGGGGCAAGCAAATGGGAACGCCTTCTGGAGGGCTGGACCTAAGCTGTCAGTTCACATCTGCACTGGCACCTCCATGAGCTAGGTGAAGGAGACATGGGCAGCATTTTGAGCCAGAGTGACTATTTCTGAGGTGAGCTCCAGTGGCACTGGAGGGGTTGACACAATTGAAGGTGAGTCTGGTATGGGAGCTGGGGGTGATCTAGGTTCAGTGTGTCTAGGTGCCATAATATGGGACAGAGTGGAGAACTGGGGGTTACACTGCTGGGACCCTCCCTGGGACCTGACTCCTCATCTGTAGCTCCCTCTTGGGGTGATGTGAGGCCCTGAAACAACCTGTCCCAATCACCTTAGCCCCTCCCCAGGGGTATCAACAGGCAACACCTCCCCTGCCTAGTCCTGATCTGACCAGCCATTCCACAATGTCTACTCATGAACCAATCCTACAACATCCTGTTCAGTCACTGCCACCTTCTGTCCAGCTTCCCCATCAGCTGATCAAAGCCCTCCCCAATCCACACTGAGGTCCTCCACTCTGCAGCAGGGTTGGTGGGGAGAGTTGGCATCCATGCTTACCCTTCCAAAGTGTCTGAAGTTGGGGGAGCAGAAAACACTTTTTCTGTATGTAATGACAGCTGCATGGATGCTATTAGCCCAGAGATGGAAAAAAGACAAAGCCCCTACCAGAGAAGAATGGCAAATTAAACTCTTGGACTATGCTGAAATGGCAAAACTGACGGAAAGCTCAGGAAGACCAAGAAGACCAAAACTTTAACAAAGAATCGGGAAAAATATCTAATTTATCTTGGAGACCACTGTAAGCAGATAAAAACATTAGCAGGGTTGCAATAACACTTGCAATGTAGCAATTATTATGGAGACAATGGAGTGGGACCCTCGTAACTAAGGGACCGCCTCTCCTGGTATGCCCCACGGAGGACCTTAAACAGCAACACCCTAGAGGTTCCAGGCCCTAAGGAAGTTAGATTAGCCTCAACCAGATCCAGGGCTTTTTCAACATTGGCGGAATTCTCTGTCTCATGAGACCAGGGCCCTGCAGGATCTGATTCCTTTCCGCAGGGCCAGTAAGACAGAGTTGTTCCACCTGGCCTTTGACTTAGAGTCAATTTGATTCCCTCGCCCTCTTTCTTTTTTCCTTTCTCCTCCTGTGATGAGGCTGCATTTTAATGTTTTAATGTTGTATTTTAATCTTCTTTTTAAGTTGTGTTCATTCAACATGTTTTTTATTATTGGTTGTTAGCCACCCTGAGTCCAAACTTGGCTGGGGAGGGCAGGGTATAAATAAAATTTATTATTATTATTTTTATTATTAAAACAAAAAAAAAAATTCCTTCCAGTAGCACCTTAAAGACCAACTAAGTTAGTTCTTGGTATGAGCTTTCGAGTGCATGCACACGAAAGCTCATACCAAGAACTAACTTAGTTGGTCTTTAAGGTGCTACTGGAAGGAATTTTTTTTGTTTTAACTATGGCAGACCAACACGGCTACCTATCTGTAACTGGAATTATTATTATTATTATTATTATTATTATTATTATAATATAAAATATGGACTATTGAAGATATGCAGTAGAAAAAGGTTAGCAATGGGACCCATGGAGGGGAAGGTAGGAAGTCCAGAGATTTGGAGGGATATTTAAATTTTATACTTTAAATTTTATATTTGTTAAATCAAATAAAAATTATTAAAAACGAAAGTGTCTGAAGTTGGGACATAAAGGGAAGACATCCCAGGTTCCCACGGTTAAGCCCTGCTCATTGCTTTCTCCTCCTCCATCTGAGCCTTCCAATCCAAGCCCAATCCCTAAGGTGCTGTGAGTCTCGTGGTAGAAGCAAATTCATGGAGAAAGAAAGTCATTTTATGAAGCACAAAATGGCTTTTAATTTCAGCTTGCCCCTAAAAATAGTAATAATAGCTTTTCCGTTGAAGAAGAAGTGCGTTTGAATACTTTAAATAAAATGCTTCTTCCTTCAAGCAAATTCTCTGAAAGGGTGTGTGTGTGTTGAGGAATATCAAAACTCCCCTTCTTCATGCAAATACGGCCGTCATTCACATTCAAATGAACTTATAAGAAAGAGGATCTGCAGCGGTGGAGATAAATATGGTAATAACGGTAAGAGTTTGCTGTGATTTCCTCTGTCAAAAGCTATTCCAAGAGCAGGCTGGATCCTCCTGGGGAGCAGCTAGTTCCCAAGTTGCACATCAGACAGAGCAGTAGTGCTTGCAAAGACAAAAGGAGCAAAATTAGGCACATCACAATATTCTTTGTCAGTGACTGTGACACTAAGGAATCAGGCCCACCATGCCTTCCAGCCATTAACTGCTTGCCTCATAGAGGTGGGTGGAGCCAAGGAAGGCCATTTTCAAAAATGCATTTAGTGCCTGGAAGAATTATCAGCTGTAACTCTTTTCCTCTTCTCCTAACATTTCATTTTCACTTGTTTATTTATACTAGAAGCAGCAATTAAGTCATTTCAGTTTTAAGACAAGGGTATGATTCCACAGGTTGTCATGTGTCCATGGAGGCCTATTATCAGGTTCTTTTGATGCAGCATATGTTATAAAACTATGCCAGTTTGATTGAAAAGTAGTAGCTTCCTCACCCATTTGGCTCTCTCAGATGTGGGTTGTCAGTCTGTCCATTAATATTAAGCCCCAGAGGCCTGAGATGCAGACCTCTGTACAGTCGTACCTTGGTTGTTGAACACCTTGCGACTCAAACGTTTTGTCTCCCGAATGTCACAAACCCAGAAGTGAGTGTTCCGGTTTGTGAACTCTCTTTGGAAGTCGAGCGTTCAACGCAGCTTCTGCGGCTTCCAATTGAATGCAGGAAGCCTTGGTTTTTGGACATTTTCAGAAGTCAAATGGACTTTGGGAACGGATTCCGTTCAACAACCAAGGTACGACTGCACAGACTTGCCTCTAGAGTCTTCCAATATCTTGCAATAATAAACTGTGCAGCAGTCATCAGGTAAGTAATGAGTTTGTGTTGGAAAGTTGAACAGTTTCTGAATAATATGATAGACTTGCTATATTAGGATCCAAAGGGATATCATATTTTGCGATAAGGCCTGCTTCATGAAAAACTGGAAGGAACTCAGAAGGTCAAAGCTGCTCGAGTTGCACATGGCTTCCATTCTGATTGCTATCTGAACATCTCTCAGAAGCCCTTCTCTCAGTCCCACCACCCTCACAGCCATGCCTAGAGAGGAGGACATGGGAAAAGGACCTTCTAGGTGGCTGCTCCCAAGCATAGAGAGGCTAGACTTGCTCTCTCCTTGTCTTTCTGCTGGCAAATGAGGACTGTTTTATTTTGATGGGCTTTGGCGAACTGACTGTTTTTAAGGAAAGGGCTCTTAGTGCTGTGCTGTTTTTAGAATCATAGAATCATAGAGTTGGAAGAGACCACAAGGGCCATTGAGTCCAACCCCCTGCCAAGCAGGAAACACCTTTTCTAGATCTGTTTACTAGAGTTCATAGATTTGTTTTTCTCTATTTTTAAAATCTATTATTTTATTTTTTATTTTTTCCAAAAACTAATACTTTTAAAAAAAAATCTATTATTTTATATGTTTTATCCATGTTCATTTAAATTTATGTGAGCCCCTTGAGTCCTAGTTCTGTGGAAAAGTGGGGTTGTTGTTGTTGTTATTATTGTTATTATTATTATTATTATTATTAATCAGTTCTTTGTAACTTCTCTTGAGGAGCAGGATTATGGGGGTAATGAAGTCTTCTTCATTTTTAAATATATTTTTATTGTCACTGTCATTAAACATAATCAATTTACAACATGGGCAGAGGAGCGTGATCAAGGTGATAAAGGGAGTGGAAACCAAACTTTATGAGGAATGGCTGAGAGAGTTGGTATGTTTAGCCTGGAGAAGAGAAGACTGAGAGGTGATATGAGAGCCATCTTCAAATATAGGAAGGGCTGAAGATGGAAGATGGAGCAAGAATGTTTTCTGCTGCTCCAAAGCAATGGATTCAAATTACAAGAGACTCTGACTAAGCATTAGGAAGAACTTCCTGAAGGCAAGAACTGGTTGAGAATGGAAGGGACCACCTCATAAGGTGGTGGACTTTCCATCACTGGAAGTTTTGAACAGAGGTTGGGTGGCCATCTGTCAGGGATTCTCTAGTTTTGATTCCTGTGTTGGACTAGATCAGGGGTCAGCAAACTTTTTCAGCAGGGGGCCGGTCCTCTGTCTCTCAGACCTTGTGGGGGGCCAGACTATATTTTGGGGGTGAAATTAAATTGAACAAATTCCTATGCCCCACAAATAACCCAGAGATGCATTTTAAATAAAAGCACACATTCTACTCATGTAAAAACATGCTGATTCCCAGACTGTCCGTGGGCCGGATTTAGAAGGTGTTTGGGCCAGATCCGGGCCTTGGGCCTTAGTTTGCCTACCCATGGACTAGATGACCCTTTCAGTCCTTTCCAGCTCTATAATTCTATGGTCTGGGGGAAACTCAGTATTTATTTTATTTTATTTTTACAATAGTAGAATAAATGAAATAAAAGAAGAAAAAAGTTTAGTGTGCCTCTAGTGTGGCTGGGACATCAGAGGAGGGAGGAAGAGAAGGCAGAACCTACTACTTAAAACAGAGAGAAGGTGTGAGGGCAGGATTTCAGTCAAGTCACTTTTGTTAACAGATTAAATAAAAGGATATCGCATTGTAAATGTATGTGTTCTGATCCCCTCCCGTGTCATTCTTCTCTCCTGGGTCAACTTTCATCCAAGGCTGGTTGCCAAACTCACTTGTACCAAAATTGAAGGGAGGGGTGCTTTGCTTCTCTCCAGCTCGGCCATAAACCTCAAGAACATAAGAGCTCTCTAGTGGAACCAGGTCAAAGATCCACCTAGTACAGCCAGGAGTTCTAGGAGATTATTGCAGGGCTCCATGGTTTGTGGGCTGTGGGGTCTATACTGTCTCCAATGCTATTCCACATATATGCAACTGGATTTGGATTTGGAGCAGGACGTCATTAGAATGCTGATCTTTCTCATGAAGCTCTATCGCTCCATTCCATGGGGATCAAGGGATGCTGTGCAGTTGTTGGAATTGTGCCCGGAGGCAGCAGTGGACTGGATGAGGGCCAATAAACAGAGGCTGAATCCTGATAAGTGGGGTGGGTGGTTGCCATGTCCAAGTCTTATGTGTACATCTTGTTCTGGGATGGGTTGCAGGAACAAGTTCATTGTTTGGGAGTACTTTTATGTTGTAAAACAGCCTGCGATATTTGGATGTAGGGCGGCATACACATTTAATTAATGGTGATGATGATGCTGTATTCCAAATTTTCACCAGAATCTAAAGTGGCTTCTGTGACTTCGGCTGCAGATGTTACTGCACCAGGATAGTCTGGCTTCAGCTGTCCATGCTCTGGTGACCTCCTGTGTGGACTGCTGTAATGTGCTATATAGGGGACAGCCCTTGAAGGTGGTCCCATGGCTGCTGCTAGTGTAGAACACTGCTGCTAGGTTGGTAAATGGGGCAGCCTAATGGGGCTATGTGCCACCAGTCCTGTAAGTCCTACACTGGTTTCCAGTGACCTACAGCCTCCAATTCAAGGGAGAATACTTCCTTAGAAAGCCCTAAATGGTCTGGGACCCAAGTAGCTGGAAGAGTGCATTCTCTAGCATCAACTGTCTCAGCCCTATAACCAGCAGGTAAGGCCTTGGTGGTGGCGCCATAAGTTTTATTAACCTATGATAGGGCCTTTTCAGTGGTGGTTCCCTACTTGTAGAATGCTCACCCTGGTGAGGTGTGCCTGTCTCCATCATTACTGACATTCGGAAGGGGAGGGAGGGTTGGATTTGAAAACATTCCTATTTCTTCAGGTGCATTTGATGGCCAAAGAACACTGTTCCTGACAATCTAAGTACAGTGGTACCTTGGTTGTCAAATGGTTTGGCCAAACAAATTAGCTCCTGAACGCCACAAACCTGGAAGTAATTGTTCCATTTGCGAATGTTTTTTGGAAGCCAAACTTCCGACTTGGCTTCCAGTTGAGTGCAGGAAGCTCCTGCAGTCAATTGGAAGCCACACCTTGGTTTTCGAACGGTTCTCCCAGAATGGATTAAGTTTGACAACCAAGGTACAACTTTATGGGGACAAGGACTTCATAAGGCCATTAGGTCCAGAGTCTAAAATAAATCTGCATAACTTCACTTCAAGTTTGGGTCAGAATGAAAACTGGGGTTTGGATAGGGGAATATGCTGGAAAGGGGTATGGCAAGTTGGTGAGAACCAAGTACTGTACAAAAAGGATACCTCAAAACAAAGTTTGGATGCAGCTGTCATCGGAACTTTAAAATTTGAAATTCAGAATGCCTTGGGTGTTATTAAAAAATCAAAACCTTCTAAAGGATCTGGAAATCAAGACTTGCGAGGAATAGCTGAGGGAGCTGAGTATGTTTAGCCTGGAGAAAGAAGACTTAGAGGTGATAGGATAGTCATTTTCAGAGATATGAAGGGCTGCCACATGGAAGATAGAGGGGAGAACCTGAACCAATGTTGCAAGAAAGGAGATTCTGGCTAAAAATTAGGAAGAAGTTTTTGATGGCATGCGCTGTTTGAGAGTGGACTGGCCCACTTCAGAAGGTGGCAGACTCTCCTCCATTTCAGGTTTTTAAACAGAGGTCAGGTGGACATTTGCCAGGGGTTCTTTGGCTGATTTCTGCATTGCAAAGAGGTTGAACTAGATGCCCCTTCCAACTCTACAGTTCTCTGATTCTGTGCTGGTACAGACAGTATTGAGCTGGACGGATCCATGCTCTGACTTGAGATACAGCAGCTTCCAATGTACCTTCTTGATTCCTGGCTCATCTGAGTGTCTGATGCACGGATAAATTTCTGAATAATAATCCTTCCATAAATGGATGTGTGGAGATATATATATATATATATATATATATATATATATATATATATATATATATATATGAAAGGTGACAGCCAAATTGTGCATCACTTTCCACACCATTCTGCTCCAGCTGCCTGGTGTCTCAGTTCTGCCCGTAAGGAAACATATGGGTCAAATAACAGGAGGCAATCTGGATTTCTGCGCTCCCCGAGCTCGAGGGCAGCCGCGGAGGAGAGAGGAGGGCGTTGTGCGTGGTGACAATCTGAAAACATCTTGTCACACAGTGCCCCTGTTCACCTTGGAAAGTCTGAGGGTGGTACTGGAAAGGATTCAGCAAGTTGTTTAGGTCGCTCACCCTTTGCTAGGGATGTGATTGAAATGCCTGCTGCAGATACTGCCAGGGAAAGACCATGGAGGGCAGCCAGCCATGGAGGCGGGAATGCTAATTATTTGGGGTCAGCACGTGCCAAGGGTGCAGCAAGTACAAAATGAGTGCTCATAATTGTTAAGAGTACCTTTTAGTCTACTCCCTCCCCCCTTTGTGTTCCTATTATTCTCTTATATGTCCAATTTGTGACCTTATCAAAGGTTTTCTCAAAGCTGCTGCTTCCGGTGTGTAGAGAAGATCAGATTGGAACTATTTCACCCTCCCTGCAATCCTCATGAAAATAAGGCACCCTGTACCTATTATTATTATTATTAGTCAATGTGGTATAGTAGTTAGAGGGTTGAACTGGGACCTGAAAAACCAGGGTTCAAATCCTCACTTGGTTATGAAGCCCTCTGGATGGTGACCTGCCTCTCAGCATAACCTACCTCACTGGGCTGATGTGGGGACTAAGAGAGGAGGAGGACATGCACACCAGCGTGAATGAATTTAAAAGAGAATTAGACAAATTCATTGAGGAGAAGGCTGCTAGCCACAATGGCTATGCTCTGCCTCCACAGTCAGAGGCACTAATACCAGTTGGTGGAAACCACAAGGGGTGGTGGTCTTGTGCTCAGATCCTTCTTGTGGGTTTCTCTCAAGCATTTGGTTGGTCATTGTGAGAACAAGATGCTGGACTAGATGGGCCATTGACCTGATCCAGCAGGCTCTTCTTGTGTTCTTAGGCTAACCCAAGAAGAAGAAGAAGAAGAAGAGGAGGAGGAGGAGTTTGGACTTGATATCCTGCGTTTCACTCCCCTTAAGGAGTCTCAAAGCAACTAACAATTTCCTTCCCCTTCCTTCCCCACAACAAATACTCTGTGAGGTGAGTGAGGCTGAGAGACTTCAGAGAAGTGTGACTAGCCCAAGGTCACCCAGCAGCTGCATGTGGAGGAGTGGAGACGCAAACCCGGTTCACCAGATTACCACTACACCACACTGGCTCTCAGAAAGCCTCTGCCTGCCCCTGTAGACAGTACTGAACTAGGTGGACCAGGAGGACTGACTCAGCATAAGCCAATTTCTTATATTCCTTTTACCCTAGACACTGAGGATAAAATCTTATCCTACTTGCAATGACTTACTCCTTGGTTGGTAGCATTACCCCATTTAGGGTTCTATTTCTTGGTCACACGGGACTGTGACCAAACATTGCCAAAAGACCGCCTTTGTTCTCCATTCACAAACTCGTTTCTACATGGGTGGGATGCAGGAATGAGCACCTAAATGTCCAGGTTTCCTCTACCTCTGAACAAACATTTACGATAGGAATGGGGGAAATTTTGTCTTTGGGACAGCCTGGCAGCCATCCTCCCCCTGGGGTGTGTGCATTTGAAATGCTTAAGCAAAAGAGAGCAAAAATAGAAAGCAGAGCATATGGGTCTGCAGATAATGTTTCATTATAAATTATCACATTTTCCAGGCAGATACGCCTCTTCTCTTCACACCAATGATGTGAAGGATGGGTTGCCTTCCCCTACCCCTCAATTTCTGCATATGTGCTATATAAATAAATAAAAATAATTTTTTTTTGTTTAGCTCTTGCAGTTTTTCAAAGGACTGAAATCAATAGTTTTTCAACTCTCTCTCTCTCTCTCTCTCTCTTTTTCTCTCTTCCCATTCCTCATTCTCCCTCTTTCGCTCCACGTAAGAGACAGAGATGTCCTCCTACTACAGACACCCAAAAGGACAGTATATTTATATAAGACATAAAGACCTGATTGCAAGTGTCCCCAGATTAGTGACGTACAGTACTGAAAAATGTATCCCACATCTTTCCCCCCCCCCCCAACTGTTCTCCCTCAGTTAATGGGATATGAAATCAGGTTCAACAATTATCAGAGGGGAGAGAGAATTTGGGTGAAATTCTCAGGCTAGGGAACAGATTTCTGCTCTGTAGGATACAGTGGTACCTCAGGTTAAGAGCTTATTTCATTCTGGAGGTCCATTCTTAACCTGAAACTGTTCTTAACCTGAAGCACCACTTTAGCTAATAGGGCCTGCTGCTGCTGCCACACCGCTGGAGCATGATTTCTGTTCTTAACCTGAGGTACTATTTCTGGGTTAGCAGAGTCTGTAACCTGAAGCATCTGTAACCCGAGGTACCACTGTAGAATCAGAATGGTAGAGATGGAAAGGACTCCAAGGGTTGTCTAGTCTGACCCCCTGCAAATGTAGGAATCACAGCTGAAGAATCCCTGACAGGTGGTCATCCAACCTCTGTTGAGTTTGGGGTGGGTGGGAGGGGGTGCTGGACAGTTGTCATTGTCTAAGTGAAGCCTTTTTACTTTTCAATCATAAAGCAGCCTAGAATATATATATATATATAAAGACTATAAAAGGCATAATGCATATAATAAAACGGCATTTAAACTTGAAACCAACAGGAATTAGAAATTGCAACAATAAAATAGATGAATAATTTTCATTTACTTAGTATAAATGCTGTCATACCCAACTGACGTGCTGTAAGGGCAACTAAGATGATGAATGCAAAGTGGTTTTATGTAAAACGCTATTAACAGTTACTACCCATAATTGCTAAAGACCTTGAGAAGAACTTTTCAGATGGATCAGACTGAAGACCCATCTACTACACCATTCTCAACATGCTCAGTGAGATGCCTTTGGGAAACAAAGACAATAGTGCTATTGCCATTTGTGTCTCCCAGCAACAGGAAATGGAAGTTATGGAATAGAATAATAAAATTGTAGAACTGAAAGCTACTCCCAATGGCCATCTAGTCAAAAGCCACAGCAACACAAGAATCACAGCTAAATAATCCCTGATGGGTGGTTATCTAACCTGTGTTTAGAAACCTCCAATGAAGGAGAGTCCACCACATTCTGAGGGTGTTTCCTCCACTGGCAAATAATGATGATGACGATAGTAATAGTAATAGTAATAATAGTAATAATTTATTTATACCCTGCCCATCTGGCTGAGTTTCCCCAGCCACTCTGCGTGACTTCCAACAAAACATTAAAAACGCAATAAAACACCAAACATTAAAAACTTCCCTAAACAGGGCTGCCTTCAGGTGTTTTCTAAAAGTCAGATAGTTGTTTATTTCCTTGACGTCTGATGGGAGGGTGTTCCACAGGGCGGGTGCCACTAATGAGAAGGCCCTCTGCCTGGTTCCCTGTAAGCTCACTTCTTGCCATGAGGGAACCGCCAGAAGGCCCTGGACCTCAGTGTCTGGACCGGACGATGGGGGAGACATGCCTTCAGTTATACTGGGCCGAAGCCATTTAGGGCTTTAAAGGTCAGCACCAACACTTTGAATTGTGTTTGGAAATGTACTGGGAGCCAATGTGGGTCTTTCAGGACTGTTGCTATATGGTCTCAGTGGCCACTCCCAGTCACCAATCTAGCTGCCGCATTCTAAATTAGTTGCAAACAGCTCTTACCCTCAAGAGGTTCATATAATCATAGAACTGTAGAGTTGGAAGGGACACAAGGGTCATCTAGTCCAACCCCGGCAATGCAGGAGGTTCTTCCTAATGCTTAGTCAGAATCTCTGTTTTTTTAATCTATTGTTTTTGGTCCTACCCCCTGGAGCCACAGAACCCAAGCTTGCTGCATCTTCCACAGGGCAGCCATTCAGATATATGAAGTTGGCTATCCTATCACCTCTCAGTCCTCTTTTCCAGGTGAAACACCCCCAACCCCCTCAACTGTTCCTCAAGTGATGGCAGATGAGGGGTCCAGGGAAAGAAGGTTTGAACAAAACTTTCTGGGTACCAACCTCCCTACAAAAGCACTTCTTTGAGAGCATATATCCATAGATGGCTCTATCATCTTATGAACATCTTGCTTGTATAATATTACACATACAGTCCTTATGTTTAAGCATCTTGGGCTACTTTAAATGATTTTTTTTTATAGGCCGGGTAATTTGACTGCCTTAATTAGGAAAAAAAAAATATTGGCATTCACCCCACGAAGTTAATTGGCACCATCAAAGCACTGAATGATCCCTAATTTTGCTAGTTAGAGACACACCTGTTACCTGTGTCGCAGAGTAATATCTAGAGATTAAGAGGGAAGGAGAGTATAAAAAAGTAGCAGCTGCTGTACGGCAAACAATTTAGCAGATGACGGTTGAAACGGCAGAGTAAATGCTACAGCTCTTTTACCCCGTATGTGTGGGAAATGATCCATTTGGACTCCCTAATATCCTTCTGCAGCTGCCAGAGAAAACACTTAGTGGGAACACGAAGGCAGCTTTGTCCCCAAATGTTGCAAGGATGGAAGAGATTCAGAGGTCACTTATCATAAGGTAAGGAAAGGCAGACCAGTCCATTCCTGGCCCATGTCTGCTTCACATGTGTCCATTGATAAGTCTCCTCCATCCTGTTTATTCATTATACAATGATGGTAAAGGTAAAAGGACCCCTGACCATTAGGTCCAGTTGTGGCCGACTCTGGGGTTGCGCCGCTCATCTCACTTTATTGGCCGAGGGAGCCGGCGTACAGCTTCCGGGTCATGTGGCCAGCATGACTATGGCTGAACCAGAGCACTGCACGGAAATGCCGTTTACCTTCCCGCTGGAGTGGTACCTATTTATCTACTTGCACTTTGACGTGCTTTTGAACTGCTAGGTTGGCAGGAGCAGGGACCGAGCAACGGGAGCTCAACCCGTTGCGGGAATTCAAACCGCCAACCTTCTGCTTGGCAAGTCCTAGGCTCTGTGGTTTAACCTACAGCACCACCCGCGTCCCTACAATGATGGTGATGGTGATTTTAAACAGCTGTATCACAAGTTGGGTTGTATCTAACTGTACTTATGAGAGACATATCAATAGGCATGATTAATTTCATAAAATAATAGAATTGTAGTGTTGGAAGGGACCCCAAGGGACCCCAAGTCCCACCACGTGCAATGTAGGAATCACAGGTAAAGTCCCCCTGGAAGGTGGTCATCTGTTTCAAAACCTCAAACAAAGGAAACTCTACCACCTTCCAAAGGAGTCTTTTCCACTGCTGAACAGCTCCTACCAACAGAATTTAAGTTTACTGATTTTAATGGGTCTACTGTGAGCAAGATTGAGCAGGCTATCTCCCTTTGCATTTACAGTTTAGCTCAATGTATGTGTTTCTAAATGGATGTTATTCTTTAAAAGCTGCAAGTTGTCGATGCATCTGTGTATCAGTTTTTGAGCTGAAAGTGGTATTGCAACGTTTGGAGAAGTACGGCATCTAAAAGATAATTGGGATAAATGATATCCTTCCCGCTAAGAGAGCACCCAGTGAATGGAATGGCACAACCGTTACATGTATATGGATCCCCTGAGATTGGGCTGCAAAGTGATGTCACTGAAGGTGAGTGAGGACAAGGGAAAGCAGATGGGTGAATGTAAACATAAGCAGCCCCCCCCAATATAATTGAAAATGGGTGCATTTTTATGTATTACTGACACACACACACCCCAGAAAAGTTGAGTACTTTCAACTAAACTATAGCAAGGGGGCGGATAGGGCATACACACACACACACACACACACACACAACAAACAAACAAGCAAACAAACAAACAAATTCATACAGCAAGGGGAACAATCTGGGTATTCTAAAACTGTACTACAAAGAATAAAATCCAGTGGAACAGAATGACCTAGATTAGATAACAGATGAGCATCAATTGTTTTTTGTTTGTTTCATTTTGCTTTCAATATATAATTTTTGCAAATAACCTAAGAATAAGCACCTGGGGTTTTTTTTAGAAATACATTTGAGGGAAAACTCATCCATTTCTATCTCACCCCACTTCTGCCAGTGATAAAGGTGCAAATTCATTTGAGCATGCCAGGAAGCCAATGGTGTATGTGGTAGAACCAATATTCATCATCTGTGCATTAGAAGCACCATATTCCTGTTTTAGGAACCCAAGGGGGAAAGGCACAGAATGTGGCACTGTGTTCCTAAGCAGTCTGGGACCAGGTACCCTCATGATTGGATGACTGAAATTCACAAGACTGACCCACCGAAGTCTATGGTCCACCCTTTACGCCAGGTCTACCCAATCCAGAGGTATGCTACAACTAAACAATAACAGGGCTGATCTATAGGCACCCCCATTTCATCCTCCATTTGAAGGGGGCTCTGAAAATAAGCAATCACTAAGGTCACATTCACACCACACATATGAGGAGCTATGATATCACCTTTAACAGTTATGGCATCCGTCAAAGAAGCTGTAGTTTGTTAAGAATGCTGAGAGATACAATACCCACTCACCCCCTCCAAGTTATCATTCCCAGAGTTCCCTGGGGAGAAGGGTTAACTGGGAATTAACACTAGGTGAGGGCAGTAGGAGTCTCCTAACAGCTCTCAGCACCCTTGAGAAACTACAGCTCCCAGAATTCTTTGTGCCACGACCGCTTAAAGTTGCATCATAGTGCTTCAAATGTATGGTGGCCATCCTTAAGCTTCCATGATATTTCTGGTCCCAGACTCAGGTTCTGACATTATACTGGGATACTCACCATACCATTGTTGAACAAAATAGGGATGTCTAAGACCAGACCCTAGGACTGGCAAGCCATGTGAAGTTTCCTAACTCATCTCCCAAACCAATCTGCCGTTTCCTTCCAAATGACTATCAATCAAACCTTGCTGCTGCAACTGTTCAGAGGCGAGATGGATTGCTCTCATCTAGATTGCTGCAGTTTAATTGGAACGGAAGACTTCAAATACTCTCTAAAGAAAGTGTGTGTCAACGAGGGTGTATCTCTGTGACTTCAGATGCTTCAAAACTCAGAGTCAGTGGCAGTGGTGTAATGGTAAATTTTGGATAGCCCATAGAACCATACTGCCAAGGACGGTCCATAATGATCCCTCAAAGGGAGAGGCCAAAGTTGCAAGCAAGCGTGTTGCTCTATTATTTTACAGACACACAGCAATGGGCAGCATTAACCCCAGTGCAGTTAATAATAATAATAATAATAATAATAATAATAATAATAATAATATTTCTACCCCGCCCATCTGGCTGGGTTTCCCCAGCCACTCTGGGACAGGGACAGCCCCGTGGAGGCCATGCTTTCCATGAAGTCCTGAGCAGCCCCTTGTAATGTCGTGTCGGCATGCATGTTAAAATCCCCTAGCATAACCAAACTAGGTGTCTCCAGGAGAACATACATCACAACATGAAGCAGCTCGGGCAGGGAATCCTTGGTGCAGCGAGGAGGTAGGTACACCAAAAGGAATCCTGTACTGCCCCTATTGCCCAACTTCCAGAACGTGCACTCAGAGAACTGGCTCAGAGAATAGGATGCCTGGTGCAAACTAATGACTTCCTAAAAATCACTGCAGCCCCCCCCCCTTCCCACCGACAAGGCCTGGGTTGCTGTGTGTAAGAGAAACCTGGTGGACGAGCAGCAGCAAGGACAGGCCCAACTGCTTCATCTAACCAAGTCTGTTATACATGCCAGGTCAAGTCCTCCATCCACCATCAAGTCATGGATGGCAGTGGTCTTATGAATCATTGATCTGGCATTACACAGCAACACCTTCAGGTCATGTGGGTATCCCTTGCTGATTCCAGTATCCAGCCAGTCAAGACCAGACCCGGAGGCAGGGATAGTCCTCAAACAACGACTAAACCTGCCTCCTCAGTAATTACATGGTCTGGTTTTAGCATAACTCCTCCTCCTACCAGTGATCACTGAGATCGGTTGTCCCAGTGCACTTGCTAGGAAGACTCGACCAATTACCCATGGACTCTGGCACTTCCACATGGTCCCCTTACACCACACTACTAGATAATGACCTTCTCCCTCCCTGCCTGCCTCCCTCTCTGCTTTAAAGCAAAGTTCTCTCAACTGGTCTCCAGGATACCAAGACACTCTCAGCTCCTGAAATGCTGCTAGAATCTCTTGTCCCTGAGGGCTCTGAGTGGCAAATCACATCCATCTTGCATCTTGTTTATTTGCATTTGCAGAGCTTAAATGAAGATATATGAGCCAGGGGCAAACAGTCCCATTTAGAAGAAACTCTCCAGGACTCGTTATTATCTGCAATAAGAGTCATACAAATGACAATGAAAGGTGGCTTGGAAAGAGAAGTGGGAAGGGAGAGAGGTCACAATTTCATAAAGCGCTGGGAGACAGGCTTAAAGGGAGGAAACGTTTTCATCTTTGACTGATTTCAAATATATTTAAAAACACTTCAATCACCTTCCCCTGCAAAGGCTGGTGTGTGTGTGTGTGTAGAACCATCACAGTTTTATCAAAACTTATTTTGCTCCCCGAGGAATTCCTCAGGTATCACGTTACAGAACCAGAAACTTCTGTGGCCGTTTTGAAAATGTGCTTCAGGTCATCTTTGATGGAGGCTTGAAATGATGAAGCACAGCCACCTGCCATGGGAGCAATTAAATGAAGAGCAACAATGACCACTGTTTTGGTGGGCCTTAAATGGGGATCAGGCAAATTTGTGGAGGAGACTTGGTCTACCAGCAGGTATCAGCCATAGGCCATCAGCCATGGGCCACTACATAAAAAGGGCTAATGCAATACAACTCTGTTCTGTCTTGAACAGACTCCTCTTGGAGTCCTGTGTCCAATTCTGGGCACCCCCCACCATCTCTCTCCATCCTTCTGTCTCTCCCCTCTCTTTCCCCCCAACCACACAATGTCTATGAAAACAGTGTCTCATATTGAACGTAAACAAACTGCGAAAAAGACTCTTTAAGGATCAAAAGTGAAGAGACGAGACTCTATTTGTACTTTTCCTTGTTTATTTGTTTGTTTTGTAGCACAAGAATAGATAGATGATAGATTGATAGATAGATGATAGATAAGGTAAAGGGACCCCTGACCATTAGGTCCAGTCATGACCGACTCTGGGGTTGCAGCACTAATCTTGCTTTGTTGGCCAAGGGAACCGGCGTACAGCTTCTGGGTCATGCGCCAGCATGACTAAGCCGCTTCTGGCGAACCAGAACAGCACACGGAAACATCGTTTACCTTCCCGCCGGAGCGGTACCTATTTATCTACTTGCACTTTGACGCGCTTTCAAATTGCTAGGTGGGCAGGAGCTGGGACGGAGCAACGGGAGCTCACCCCATTGCGGGGATTTGAACCGCCGACCTTCTGATCGGCAAGTCCTAGGCTCTGTGGTTTAACCCACAGCGCCACCCGTGTCCCTAAGATGACCAAGGGCCTGGTAGTCAAGTCTTATGAGGAACAGTGGAGTTAAGGACGCAGGTGGCGCTGTGGGTAAAACCTCAGCGCCTAGGACTTGCCAATCGCATGGTCAGTGGTTCAAATCCCCGCGGCGGGGTGCGCTCCCGTCACTCGGTCCCAGCGCCTGCCAACCTAGCAGTTCGAAAGCACCCTCGGGTGCAAGTAGATAAATAGGTACCGCTTACTAGCGGGAAGGTAAACAGTGTTCCGTGTGCTGCGCTGGCTTGCCAGATGCAGCTTGTCACGCTGGCCACGTGACCCAGAAGTGTCTGCGGACAGCGCTGGCTCCCGGCCTCAGGAGTGAGATGAGTTCACAACCCTAGAGTCTGTCAAGACTGGCCCGTACGGGCAGGGTTACCTTTACCTTTACCCTGGAGATGGGAAGACTGAGAGGTGATAGGAAGGCCATCTTCAGATATCTGAAGGGTTGTCACATGGAAGATGGAACAGACTTGTTTTCTGCTGCTCTAGAATGTAGAACTTGAATCAATGGATTCAAATTACAAGAAATGAGATTCTGACTAAACACTAGGAAGAACTTTCCTACAAAGTTGGTGGACTCTCCTTCACTGGAAGGTTTTAAACAGAAGTTGGATGGCCATCTGGCAAAGCTTTTTTAGCTGTGATACCTGACTTGCAGAGGATTATGACCCTTGGGATCACTTCAAACTCTAAAATTGTATGATTCTAAGGTGCTCCTAGCAACAAAGATCAAACAAAATGACCCAGGAGACCCCTTCCAGCTCCCTGATTCAATGACAAGAGAAAGGAGGGAAAGGAGGTGAAGGATGAGATGGAGATGTGCCAGTAGTCATTCCACCAAGATGGAAGTGTGCAGTTTAAAATTTCAATGGTATATTATGACTTAAAATAATTGTGTCTGCTCGCCTAAAGCTTTGTTTGCATCTTCGTAAATGGAGATTCATATGATAGGTAATTATCACCCTTGCAGATTTGTTTGGGCCAAGAGAGAGGAAAAACACTTTTTATGATTTTATAGTAAATAATTGGGTTTTAATAACCCCCAATTAGCACATCAGAATATGCCGTAGTGTTTACTTTTATCATGCTGTTGGAATCTGGAGAGGCACCAACACCACCTTACACTGACATCCGGAATTGGGGAGAAGTAAAACATGTGGTGATCTTTTGGGTTCACTCTAAATGTGTGAAAACAGCTTTAACAATAACAACAGAAATAGTGGGGAGGGATCTTAAAGTCCTGCCTTTTATCAGTGCCACCCGCCAGCTAGATATTTAATTTCCCAGCTCCCCATGGGCAAACTTTGATAGGCAGTTTTACTGTAGCCAATCGCAGAGGGGGAATGTGCTGTCTGTGCTAAACAGCTGATCAGTGCTGTCAGTGAGCCCTGCTTCTGTTTAGGTTGTTGCAGTCTGCAGCCCATATCAATGCTACATAAACGGAATAAGAAATTGCTAGATTCTGACATTGCATCAAACATGTGGCCAGTACTGCAAACAGTAGCAGCAAATCTAATTCTCCTTTCCCTCTCGCTAATGAATTAATCAATTACTCAATTAATATATTCTATTTATGCCCAAGGCTGTGCCAAAATGGACAAGGAAGGGCATCTTTTCATTCATTTGCTTGCCATATAGCCACTCAGCTGGCCATGTGGTGATGCCTCAAAACCAATCCAGAGTGAGGGCATGAAATATTACAGAAGTTACCCATGACCTGCTATCATGGCTTTGTGCTTCCACTCTGCTCGTGGCAAACAATGATGTGCAGTGAGGAAATGCCATCTAGACAAGGGCAAGTCATTCTGGACCAATGGTAGCCAAGGTAGTTCCCTCTCCAGATCAACTTGCATCAGGCCTAGACAACACAGTCAATGGTCAGAGCCAATGGGGGCAACATCTGGAAGGTGCAACCCATTCCTTCTCTATTCCCAGGGTATTATGGAGAAGGCAAATTAAATGCCTGTTTTTAGGAGTAGCTACACAATCCATTCATTGGTTCAAAATTGGGAAAGGAGTACGACAAGGCTGTATATTGTGTCCCTGCTTATTTAACTTATCTGCAGAATTCATCATGCGAAAGGCTGGGTTGAATGAATCCCAAGCCAGAATTAAGATTGCCGGAAGAAATATCAACAACCTCAGATATGCAGATGACACAACCTTGAAGGCAGAAAGTGAGGAGGAATTAAAGAACCTTTTAATGAGAGTGAAAGAGGAGGGCGCAAAATTTGGTTTGAAGCTCAACATCAAAAAACTAAGATCATGGCCACTGGTCCCATCACCTCCTGGCAAATAGAAGGGGAAGCAATGGAGGCAGTGAGAGATTTTGCTTTCTTGGGTTCCATGATCA
This sequence comes from Podarcis melisellensis, assembly GCF_964234715.1. Classification (NCBI taxonomy): domain Eukaryota; kingdom Metazoa; phylum Chordata; class Lepidosauria; order Squamata; family Lacertidae; genus Podarcis; species Podarcis melisellensis. The sequence goes on from NC_138540.1 coordinate 28,894,600, forward strand.
CTGCAGATGGTGACAGCGGTCACAAAATTAAAAGACACCTGCTTCTTGGGAGAAAAGCAATGACAAACCTAGACAGCATCTTAAAAAGCAGAGACATCACCTTGCCAACAAAGGACCATATAGTTAAAGCTATGGTTTTCCCGAGGGACGCAGGTGGCGCTGTGGGTTAAGCCTCAGCACCTAGGACTTGCCGATCGAAAGGTCGGCGGTTCGAATCCCTGCGGCAGGGTGCGCTCCCGCTGCTCGGTCCCAGCGCCTGCCAACCTAGCAGTTCGAAAGCACCCCCGGGTGCAAGTAGATAAATAGGGACCGCTTACTAGCGGGAAGGTAAACGGCGTTTCCGTGTGCAGCTCTGGCTCGCCAGAGCAGCAATGTCACGCTGGCCATGTGACCCGGAAGTGTCTCCGGACAGCGCTGGCCCCTGGCCTCTTGAGTGAGATGGGCGCACAACCCCAGAGTCTGGCAAGACTGGCCCGTACGGGCAGGGGTACCTTTACCTTTACCTTTATGGTTTTCCCAGTAGTGATGTATGGAAGTGAGAGCTGGACCATAAAGAAGGCTGATCGCCGAAGAATTGATGCTTTGGAATTAGGGTGCTGGGGGAGACTCTTGAGAGTCCCATGGACTGCAAGAAGATCAAACACATCCATTCTGAAGTAAATCAGCCCTGAGTGCTCACTGGAAGGACAGATACTGAAGCTGAGGCTCCAATACTTTGGCCACCTCATGAGAAGAGAAGACTCCCTGGAAAATACCCTGATGTTGGGAAAGACTGAGGGCACAAGGAGAAGGGGACGATAGAGGACGAGATGGTTGGACAGCGTTCTCGAAGCTACCAACATGAGCTTGACCAAACTGTGGGAGGCAGTGGAAGACATGAGGGCCTGGCATGCTCTAGTCCATGGGGTAACAACAACAACAACAACAACAACAACAACACAATCCATGCCACCCATCATTCCAGCCAACTGTTCAATTGAACTCAAGTTATGCTTATCCCCACCTGGACTGTACCCAATATGAAGGCAAAATTTATTGCAGTCTAATCAATATTTACTGACATGTCTCCACTCCTCCATGATGAACATTAAAACAATGGATTTGACCGTACATTTCTGGTGATTTATATAAGTGCATAGAAAAGTAAGCAAGACCTAGCCTTTCCTGGAACTGTGAAATCCATCATGTTAAATCCTTCTGGAGACTTCGCCCACCCCTGCTCTTCAGAGCACGGGCATTTTAGAAGTTCAAAAGGGTGGCAAAATCTGACCATTTTGTTGGCACCTGGTTCACTTTTCTAACAAATATAGATGGGGATACGCTTGGCATACCCTGATTCTCAGAGAGTCTTTCGGAAAGGTGTTTATTCAGGTTTTTGCTGGGCAGCCTCTTTGCTTTTAGATTCCATTGTTAATGGTTGTAATAATTTTACACTGGGTCAAGTTTTTCTGTGCTGAGTTTTCCACATTCTTTTTACAGCTCTCTTTTCATTCCTAGAAAGGTACAAAGGTCAGCATTTTGTTTTTAAGCATTTTTCTTTCATAGAATCGTATAATTGTCACGTTGGAAGGGAGCCTGAGGGTCATCTAGTCCAGCCCTCTGCAATGGAGGAATCTCAACTACACCATATACAGTGTTAGAAACTGAGATATGAAAGCTAGGAGCTACAGGGCACCTTAAACCTAGGTAATGGGAGCTGCAGTGGAGTGTCTAGGCACAGTTTTTTAATAACAAGAGTACAAAGCTGAAAATAAATGAACTGCAGAGTGGCTGGGGAAGCCCAGCCAGATGTGTGGGGTATAAATTATTATTATTATTATTATTATTATTATTATTATTATTATTATTATTATCACTATTATTATTATTATACAACAGGTTCTCTACAGGGCCAAGCAAGCTAAGGTGTTGATCCAACAAGTGACCCACTCCCTTGACTCCTGTTATATGGGTATGGGGTGAACATCACTTCAGTGCAGCAAGTGGGACTGTTCCTTGGAATAGGCTAGCTAATGGGAGCTCTTCCTGGAGGGCTGGACCTGAGGTGCCTGTTTGCACCTATGCTGGCATCTCTATTATCTAGGCAACACAGGAAGCAACAGTGGCATCTCTGAACCAGACTGTGTGGTGGACTCCTCCGGAGAGGAAGGGCTGGGGTGGGCTTGGTTAATGTCAGTGGTGAAGCTGGGGTTGCAGGTGAGGCTGGATGGGCCCCTCCCCAGGGTCATCAATGGGCTGCTGCAACTCTTCCCACCCATTGTCCTGGTCTGACCAGCCGCACCATGACATTTCCTCAGGACTCCTGGCAATTTACCTCCTTTGTTGCTCTGGAGAGTATTACTGTATTCAAAAGAGACATTTCTCCTGTCTCCTCTGCCCACAAAATTGGCCTCCTGGTGTAGCTTGTATGTTTTTGTGTCCTATTTTCTCTGCTGCTTACCGTGCTTCTTCCTTTCACTTCCAACATTCGCCTTAGATATCACAATCCATCTCATGTGCCTTAAAGCTAGATTCAGACTTTAAATTAGCTGCCATTTCCTTACCTGGCAATGTAACAAACTGGTATAATTTGTTTATGAAGCAACCTGTCTCCTGTACTCTTGACTTTAATTCATTCATTAGGAAGCAAGCCTGTCACTTTGTGAATCAGGAGACACCAGGCAAGACACTGCATCCAGACAAAGGGTGCAGTTCTGGTGCTTTCTAAACCTTGACCCTCTCTTTCCTAAAGGAGCAGTTCATAATGAACAATGGCTCATTGAATGGCTGGGGTCACTGAGGACAATGGGTGAGTTTAATCCCCTACAATGCTACTGTCTCCAAGATATGAAGATCTCTTAATCTGCTTCCTCCTCCTCCTCTTCCTCTGGCTTCTGGTTTAGCACCCATCCCCAAATAAAATCCCCTGAGTGACCCTTTACTTCAGAGCTGTTACAGAGCAGTGGTGGATACAGATGCTGGATTATGACTCAGGAAGTCTCTGCCATGAACTTGCTAGGTGACTCTAGGCAAGATGAACTCTGAGGCTTGGTAGTTCTGCCCTCAAGCTCTCTCGTTCTGGGGGTGCCTGCGACTTGCGGGGAGTCCAGTCACAAGCCCAGGTCATCAAACAGCTTACATGGAAAACTGTGGTATCACTAGGATGCCACATTAGAGTGAAGGCAATGGCCCATGCCCTCACCCTGAATTGGCTTGGAGGCATCATCACATAGCCAAATAAGTGGCTATATGACAGGCAAATCACTGGAAAGGGGTCCCTCCTAGTCCATTCTGGCTCAGCCCTAGATATAAATATTACTGTGTTGGCCCAAATATAAGCTGCCCCCAAATATAGCTGAACCTTTAAAATTGGAGGGGGGTGGGAAGAAAAAAAGAAAAAAAATACCTGAAAATAAGGCGCTCCATTCCTCGCTCTCCTGGCTGCATACTGGGGGGGGGGCGCTTTCCCTTTCCTCACTCTCTCCCTTCCTGGCCTTGGGGGAGAGGACGGGGAATTACGCATGGGGCGGGCACCGCTTTGCCACTCTCCTGGTCCTGGCTGCATACCATAAGGTTACAAATATAAGTCACACTTTAACTTTTCACTGTTGGAATTTGGGGAAGAAATGAGGCTTATATTCGGGCCAATACGGTAATTCAATTCAATTCAATTCAATTCAATTCAATTCTATTCTATTCTATTCTATTCTATTCTTTTATTTATTTATTTATTTATTTATTTATTTATTTATTTGTTTGTTTGCTGCCAGTATTTTTGATTAGCACTTCCTTACAAGGAGCACCCAAGACTCTCTAAGCACAGAAGGTGGAGACGTGACCCTTAGGCTGGACAATGCTTCTTGTCCCTGATCTAGTGGCTTGTTTTGGTGTTGCCCTCTACAGGTGAGGCAGCTCAAAGGAGCTTTAGGGATCATGCCACTTTTCTCAAGAAACCTGTGTTTCGAAGCTAAACAAGCTATAAATTCAGAGTAGCTGAATTCACTTCCCACAACTCATTAGGAAGGATGATTCCTCCCCACCCCCTGCGCCCCGCCAAGCATTCTCCCCCAGGAAACCTTCTGATTGATAATAATAAACCTACCCTTCTGCTCGTTAGGTAACAATTTTTGATATGCAAATGTTCCCTTAATATGCTCTAATAAAAATACCGTTAAATACTAATCCAACTGCTATTTATAAATGTATACATAATTAAATAGAGATAATTCATGTAGACAGGGTTTGTTAAGAGTATTTTTTTTATATAAAATTTGAATAATGAAAGGTAATTATGTTTGGATAGGAAAATGTCAGAAAAAAATATTGAAGTATTTTGGTATCTATTTGCATTATTTAAATTGGAAAGCGTCTGATGAGAAACCTTCCTGTTGAGACACAAGTTAGATCTGCACCATCGAAGGCAAGTAAGATCATATGCTTAGGAAGCGTCTAAGAACGATAGGAGGGTTTTTTGGGGGGAGGGGTAGACTATTTAAAAATGCTCCCCCAATGTTCCTGTTTTACTCAGAGGCAGCAAAATTTGGAGTGATGGTAACATTTGGGCAAAACAGAGTGAACGCATGCCATTATCAAGAGTGCTGGTGATATCATTGGCTAACAGCAACCTTTCTTGTCTCAGAAAACCCTTGGAAAAGCTGGAAAAGTGGTGGAAGGGGAAAGGGTTAAGCCTCAAGGCATATATACATTCCTGTGAGAGCCAGTGTGGTGTATTGCTTAAGAGTGGTAAATTCGTAATCTGGTGAACCGGGTTCACTTCCCTGCTCCTCCACATGCAGCTGCTGGGTGACCTTGGGCCAGTCACACTTCTCTGAGGTCTCTCAGCCCCACTCACCTCACAGAGTGTTTGTTGTGGGGGAGGAAGGGAAAGGAGAATGTGAGCTGCTTTGAAACTCCTTAGGGTAGTGATAAAGCGGGATATCAAATCCAAACTCTTCTTCTTCTGTGGTCCTTGGACCAAGTGAGTCTCAGGCTCATCCTAGTCTAATTTTATTCCTAGATATAGGAAAAAGAAGATGAACCTGTTGCAGCAGAGATGTGGAACCTCAGGCCTGTGGAATGAATATGGCCCTCAACTTTATTTCCAGTTAACTTTTTTTTTTTTGCATCTGGTTTTAAATTGTTGGTGAGTTGTGTGGTGCTTTGAAATCTTGTATAAGATGATTTGAGACTTTCTTTTACTGTAAAGAAGGGACTCAGGTGGCGCTGTGGGTTAAAGCCTCAGCGCCTAGGACTTGCCGATCGAAAGGTCGGCGGTTCGAATCCCTGCGGCGGGGTGCGCTCCCGCTGCTCGGTCCCAGCGCCTGCCAACCTAGCAGTTCGAAAGCACCTCCGGGTGCAAGTAGATAAATAGGGACCGCTTACCAGCGGGAAGGTAAACGGCGTTTCCGTGTGCAGCTCTGGCTCGCCAGAGCAGCGATGTCACGCTGGCCACGTGACCCGGAAGTGTCTTCGGACAGCGCTGGCCCCTGGCCTCTTGAGTGAGATGGGCGCACAACCCCAGAGTCTGGCAAGACTGGCCCGTACGGGCAGGGGTACCTTTACCTTTACCTTTACCTTTTTACTGTAAAGAGTGATGAATGAATGCAACAAAAATCTGCAAGGAAGTTTTAGAGTCTCAGATGGGCTCAAAGGGGGACCAAGCCAATTCAGAGACTCTTGCATGGTTGAAAGGGGGGGGGGTCCTTCAGATAGCCATGTAGTATGTGAATAAGTGATTCCTATTTTACTTCCTTGAATCCACTGCTAACCCAGTTTCACTTGATGACTGTGGGTTTTACTTCCTAAGGGTGGGGGGTGTATTCCTTCTTTTCTTCGGGGTGTTGTGTTTGTAAAGTATCCAGCTGCCCTGGGATGAACTGGGCCTGATGGTGTGTGCTATATCAGGATGGGATTTGCTGTGCCTGGAAGCTGTGAACTGGGAAAGCAAAACATGTCTATTATAAGGGTCATTAAGAACCAGTGACCAATTGGGACCATCTGTTCTCTCACATTCACCTCCCAAAGAGGGAGAAATTGAAGCAGCGCTCAATGAACTGAGCCCTCCCACATTCCAACAGAATCAACTTTAAGGGGATATTGTCCTTAAAAATGGTCAAGCGTTTACTGTTTCCATCCCCTTCTTTTTTGAGGAGCATGATGCAAAAATACCAGCCACTTCAGTTCAGTCTGGAAGCATTCCAATGGAAGGGCACCAACGAAAACAAAAGAAGATACAAAATAAACAAGTAAAAGCACAAGGCAAAGATGTCAAGGTCCACTCAATATAGGATGGGATACTATAGAATGATAGAATCATAGATTTGGAAGCTACCCCAACTAGTCTAGTCAAACCCTCTGCAAGACAAATATCATAACTAAAAAATCCCTGCCAGAAGACCACCCAACCTCTGTTTAAAAGCATCCAGTGAAGGAGAGTCCACCACTTTCTGAGGCAGCCCCTTCCACCTTAGAGCAGCTATTACTTTTCAGAAAGTTCTTCCAAGTGTTTAGTCAGAATCTCCTTTCTTGTCATCTGAGTGCATTAGTTCAGTTCCTACCCTGTGGGGCAGGAGAAAACAAGCTTGCTCCATATTTCATGTGACAGCCCTTCAGATCTTTGATGATTGCTCTCATATCCCCTGTCAGTCTTCTCTTCTCCAGGCTAAACATCCCGAACTCCATCCAAACCCTTGAGAATCTTAGTCACCTTCCTCACCTCACATTAAAGGTAAAGGTAAAGGTACCCCTGCCCGTACGGGCCAGTCTTGACAGACTCTGGGGTTGTGCGCCCATCTCACTCAAGAGGCCAGGGGCCAGCGCTGTCCGGAGACACTTCCGGGTCACGTGGCCAGCGTGACATCGCTGCTCTGGCGAGCCAGAGCTGCACACGGAAACGCCGTTTACCTTCCCGCTGGTAAGCGGTCCCTATTTATCTACTTGCACCCGGAGGTGCTTTCGAACTGCTAGGTTGGCAGGCGCTGGGACCGAGCAGCGGGAGCGCACCCCGCCGCAGGGATTCGAACCGCCGACCTTTCGATCAGCAAGTCCTAGGCGCTGAGGCTTTAACCCACAGCGCCACCTGTGTCCCCACCTCACATTACAGCTTGCTAATATCCTTTGGCAGCTGTAATGCCCAGAACTGGACGCAGGACTCCAGGTGTGGTCTGGCCAAGGCAGAATAGAGTGCTACTACTACTTCCATTAATCTGCACACTATATATCATAGCTAGGCTTTAGAACCAGCCTTTCTTGTTCCATGGGAGCTCAAGGCAGAAAGGTAATGTTTCATGAAGGGACCAATGCAGGGATTCATGGTACCTTCAGAACCCTGGCCAGCTCCCAGTAGCTTTGCTGTTTTCTCTGCAAGCACCAGACTCAACTGAAATCTTAAATACCTTCAGGACCCTGGAGAGCTCCAAAGCTTTCTGAAGCAACTCCACAAGTTGATGTCTTTGTAACCACCCCATCCACTTGTAACCTTATATATGCTGATTGGACCTGTAGTGTAGTAAGTCCCACCTCCACAAAGGAACTGGCTGGCTGTTGAAGGGCCCTCACCTTGTTCTGCAATCTGGGGTATGAGAGACTTGGATGCCTTGGGAGACTCCTCCTCTGAATCAGAAGGGTGGTGGTAGCAAGACTGGCTGAGGTGGTCTTGAAGACAGCCATGGCAGTTCTTACCCTGTGGATGGATCCAGAGTCTTGCCTTCCCCTGAGTCCTTTCTACAGTCCATGAGCTGCAGGTCAAGAGACATAATGCAAGGGTATTCTAGTGCAACCCACTGCAATGCAGAGATCAGAGCTAAAAAATCTCTGACAAATGGCCATTGGACCTTTGTTGAAAAGCCTCCAATGAATCATAGAATTGTGGAGTTGGAAGGAACCCAAAGGGTTTTCTAGTCCAACTCACTGCAATGCAGGAATCACAGCTAAAAAATCCATGACAAATGAAGAAGAGTTCCCCACCTTCTGAACAAGTCCTTTCCACAGTTCTCACTATCACAAAGTTCTTCCTAATCTTTAGCTGGAATCTCAATTCTTACCATCATTAAGTCCTTCTTAATGATTAGTGGGGATTTCCCTTCTTGTTACAAGAATCTATTAGTTTGGGTCCTACCCTCTGGAGCAGCAGAAATCCAGCTTGCTCCATCTTCCATGTGACAGCCCTTCAGATACTAAATATTTTGCTGGTCAACACAAGGTTAGTGTGCTGGTCTTTTCTGTAAGTATATTAAGCAGGAGGATGTTTGCTTCTACCTTCCAGGCCGTGTCTTAGATAAGAACTTGCACCAGGGTCACAGATAGTTCATGATGGGTTTCTTTCATACTAAACTTACCATATTTTTTGCTCTATAAGACGCACTTTTCCTCTCCTGAAAAGTAAGGGGAAATGTGTGTGAGTCTTATGGAGCGAATGCAGGCTTCATGGCTTCAGCGAAAGCAACGCAAAGCCTCTGGAGTGCAGCAAGAGCTCCCGTTTCTCCTGCCGCTTCACTGAAGGAGCGCTGCGCAGAGAGGGAGAGGTTTTTTTTTTTCTTGTTCTCCTCCTCTAAAACTAGGTCCGTCTTATGGTTGGGTGTGTCTTATAGAGTGAAAAATACGGTGCATGAACTGCACCGATGCCATGATTCATAGAAATAAACCCTGTAAAAAGGCCAAATTCACACCCATTGTTACAAGTTGCATAGAAAGTTGTCAGGCCATCCAGCTCAGATTTGCCTACACTGGCTGGCAGTGGCTGTCCTGGGTTTTAGTCAGGGTGGGGGTGGCATTCCCAGCCCCATCTGGAGATCCTAGAGTGCAAAACAGGTGCTCTGCTGCCACGTTATGAGAATTCCTATTTAATCATTTGACTCCCTGATTGAAACCACCTGGGATGCCTCAAAATAACAGCACCCTCCTCCAGGTGGCAGCTGGAAAAAAAATACTTTTCCTAATTCTATATTAGAAAAATGCAATGTTGAAAATAGGACAATGCAGTTGGAATTAGAGTTTATGGGGGATGTGTGGGCACTGCTAAAAACAACAGCCTCAGATCTCATCCTCCTCTCTTTTGTCCTGCAACATCTACAAATATAAACTATTTGAAGTGATGTCACCACACTTCCAATTTTATTCTCTTGTTTGTTTTAATACATTAGCTCTGCACCCTCTTGGCAGCTGTGCTTCCTAGAATGTCCTGGATGGAACCATTGTGTGTTGCTTCATTTCCAAGATTTCCCCAGGAGGTTTCACCAGCAGGGAGTATTACAAGGATGAATCTACATAAGGACCTAAGAAGAGCCTGCTGGTTCAATCACCCATTGGCCTGTTCTCACGGTGACCAACCAGATGCCTGTGGGAGACCACCAAGCAGGTTTGAGCACAAGACCACTCTCCTCTTCTGTGGCTTCCAGCAACTGATACTCATAAGCATCACTGCCTCCAACCATGGAGATAGAGCATAGCCTCAATTCTGCCTAGTAGCCATCGATAGCCCACTCCTCCATGAATCTGCCCAATCCTCTTCTAAAGCAGTTTCAGTGGCCATCACTGCTTCCTATGGGAATGAGTTCCATGGTTTAACTATGTGCTGCATTAAGAACTACTTATTTTCATATGCCCTGCTCTTCCAACATTCAGCTTCATTGTATGTCCATGAATTATAGTGTTATGACACAGAGAGAGAAAGGTGTTTTTTTTTTCTATTCACTTTCGCCATGCTATGCATAATTTTACAAACTTCTATCTTGTTCCTTCTTGCTCAATTTTTTTTTTCTAAATCAAAACATCCCCAGTTCCCAGAAAGCAGCAGAAAAACACTCTATTTCTACAAGGGCAAAATGTTTTGGGGAAACTGAGAGGTGGGATTTTGGCCCAGCCTTGGAGGTGCATAACTGGGTTTGGATTTGAACCTATGTCTCCATCATCTATGCAGTACAGTCACAGAACTTGATACCTGGGGCCAATAAATGTTGGGTATAAGTACATCACATCACACATATTGTAGGATGGGATATTATTACTGTTATTATTATTTACCTGTCATTCACCCTAAAGTTCCATGGCAGGTTACAACACTAAAACAAAATATTTTAATTTTTTTTTTAAAAAAAACACCTTAATGTCACAGAAATAAGGTGGGTCCCAAATAATACACACTACAGTGGTACCTCAGATTACAGACGCTTCAGGTTACAGACTCTGTTAACCCAGAAATAGTACCTTGGGTTAAGAACTTTGCTTCAGGATGAGAACAGAAATCGTGTGGTGGCAGCAGGAGGCCCCATTAGCTAAAGTGGTGCCTCAGGTTAAGAACAGTTTCATTTTAAGAACGGACCTCCAGAACAAATTAAGTTCTTAACCCGAAGTACCACTGTACAAGTGTAAAAAGCCAGGGTGAAGGGGCATGTCTTCAATATTCACTGAAAGGTGGTGTTGCGGCTTTAGCAGCAGTTCTCAAGCTGTGGATCCCCAGATGTTGTTGGACTACAACTCCCATCATCCCTCAGCTCTATCCTTGCTAGATGGGGTGATGGGAGTTGTAGTTCAACAACATCTGGGGACCCACAGGTTAAGAAAGGCTGCTTTAGAGGGTCAATCTGGGTGAGAAACTGTGTTCTTTCCAATTCCTGGGATCCTGCATCTGTGGGAGTAGAATGTATAAGAGCAAGCTTGCCAAACCATTTCCTTTATTAAGGTAATAACTTTGGCTAGCTAGTAAAGCACCACAGTTAGCAGAACCACAGAAGTTGTTCTGTGCTTGAGAACAAATGGGTGGGTCTTCGCCCCCTCACCCAACTGCTAGCTAGCAGTACAATAGCCAGAGGAGTTGTGTGTGAGGAAGTTGAAAACTGGGTATACAGAGACAAGCTTTAGGTGTGCTGAATTCAAAGCTGTGGAAAATGCAGAATCAAGATCTTTTGGGATGCTAATGCTGTGAGCCCCTTCGTATTATACTCGTATTGTATATACCAGTATGTGTAAATTAAACCATATATCCTAAAGACGCCACAGTCTCCGTTGACCTTCATTCCAAGGAAACTGAACTGTGACTAAGCTCCAGGAACCCCTGGAATTTCTCACCATTCAGAGACTGGGATGGTGTGTGGCCCTATATAATGAAAGTGTCAGACACATCTCTGTGAGGAGGGAGTTCTACAACTTAGGGGATGCCAAGGTGTATGCCCTATCCCAGCACACCCCAAGGCATTGGCAGGGGTTAATTGTTATGCAAATGAATGGGGGGAAGGAAGCGCCATCACCTTCCCCCAATGAAAAGGGTAGTCTGGTAGAGGACTCCGGAGGGTGTTGCCTTGTCCGAAACCTAGGGAGGTAAGGGCCTCCGGCACGCTCCCAAGCGGTGACACCCGTGGGATCCTTGTTGGCGTACATCAACAGGACTCCCACGGCTTGTGGATAACCCTTCCCGGTCTCCATGCCAGGTAATCGATAGGAGCCAATGCCTAAGGCCAATACCTTTCAATTCTGTAATCAATAAAGTTGTGGCCTTTTTATGCCCATTAACCTTAAATAATGTGTCCAGTGTCTTCATTTCACATTTGGGAGGGGACTTGCCACGCAACATAGGGGATGCCAAGGTGTATGCCCTATCCCAGCACACCCCAAGCTTCTGAGGGCAAGAGGGCAGATGAAAGAATTGGAGAGGAGGTCTGCCTGTTTTATATAGCAGTTTCACATCATCTTTAGCAACTAGTTTTTAGTCCCCAATCTAGATCAATAGCCCTGAGTAGCTCCACTCAAGATCCCAGTCTCCCAATCACGTCCATCAGCATCCCTTTAAACCAGCATTTCCCAAAGGTCTGGCAGCTACTGGACTGTAGCATCTACTTTCTGCCAAAGATGCTGCAGTAATGGTGATTCATTGCAAAATTGATTCAAGGAGCTTATAGAAGGAGACAGCTTCAATACCAAATCTATCTGAAAATGCGGACTACTTTTCTTCCTTAGTTTTTTTCATGACTGCTATATCTGGATTACCATTGTGGCTGTCTAGGACCAGGCTGAAATCTTCCACAGCTTCCTCCATCCTCTTCAAAGGCTGTTTAAAAAAACACCTGATGGCATGCTGGCTTTTGGGACAGGATTTCCTTCTCCATGAGAGGTCCAGAGGGCAGCAACATGGGAACGGGCTTTTTCTGTGGTGGCTCCCCACTTGTGGAATGCTCTCCCCAGGGAGGCTCACCTGGTGCCTTTAGGAGCTGTAGTCATTTCTGTCCCCACAATAAAATATTTGAGGGAGTTGAGGCCGCTCAAAGTTGATGGGCACTGCCATTCAAATGATGTATGTGCATCACATTCAAATGGTGTACGTGATTGATTATGTGTGGTGGAGCTCAGTGGCGTAGCGTGGGTTGTCAGCACCCAGGGCAAGGCAAGTAATTTGCGCCCCCTAACCCGTGGATTTGTGCCCCCTAACCTGAGGATTTGCGCACTCTAACCCTAACCCCCAGATGTTGCGCCCAGTGCGGCCGGCCCCCCCTGCACCCCCACACTACGCCACTGGTGGAGCTTACCTGGTCACCCCCTATAATTTAATCAAGTTGGCATCCCTGGTTGGACCACCACATGACCTTTGGTGTTCCTTCCCAACCCAACCATGATTCTATGGCCAATATTTGCATTCCAAAATATCCTCTGAGCTACTACTGCTGGTGTGGCTGGCAGTAAATGAAGCTGTGCTATAATGTCTACATTACCTAGCTCAATAATGTCTACACTGACTGGCAGCATCTTTCTACAGTTTCAGACAGGGGCTTTCCCCTGACCTACCTGGACAGAAGAGACCTATGGGTGAATCAATAGGTGGAAGTGACATGGACCAGAAATGGATTGATGTGTCCATCGCTACGGAGTGGTTTTGGCCACATGCAACACTTGTGTTAACACAACACAAAGAGGCAGTGGCTGCCTCCGGTTTTGCCTCTGTGGCTGTGATGCAGACGACTTTGGCCAAGTGTCGTGTGGGTGACAGATGCTGACTGATGTGTTGTGAAAGGAACAGTGATTTATTCTCACCGAGGCCTTCAAGTCTGTCTGTGCTGCGGATTCACAGACCTGACAATAGTAGGATGAAAGCGGCTCGGAGGAAGATGAAATGTGGCTCTGTGGCAAAAGCTACGCAGGATGAGCCCTGCCAGCTTCTTGGATGAGAGACCAATGGTGAATATAAAAACACCAGAAGAGTCTGCTGGGGCAGGGCAATGGCCCAGCTAGTCCTACTTCCTGTTCTCACAGTTGCCAAGCAGATACCCCTTATGGGAAGCCAGCAAGCAGGATTTGAGTGCAGGAGCTCTTTCCCCTCTTGTAGTTTCCAGCAACTGGTATTCAGATATATTACTGCCTATGATCATGGAGGCAGAGTACAGTAACTCATCGATAGCCCTCTCAGCCTCCATGAATTTGTCTAATCCTTTTTTAAAGCCAACCAAGCTTATGGTCACCTGTGGGAGCAAGTTCCACAATTTAACCAATGCACCATTACTCACCCTCTGAGGCACACCATTTAGGTGAGCCATGACAGGGGACTTCCTGACATCTCCCCCTGCAGCCTCATGACTTGGACCGTGCAGGTTAGCCGCAAATGAGTTCTATATCCAGCCCATAGGTCCTACAACCTGCCTTCCTTCCTTCACTTATAGTCCACCTTTTCTCCAAAGTTCTCCATGGTTCTCCCCTTACTCATTTAATCCCCACTCTGTGAAATAGGTTGGACAAAGAGGCAGTGCTGACCTGGGTCACCAAATGAGCATTTCCCACAGGGACCTGTGAGAACATAATTCTGAACTAGATGAGCCATTGGCCTGATCCAGCAACCTCTGTTGTCAACATAGTGCTCAAGGGTACCTGCCAATATTTATCCATTTAGTAAATTTGTGTATCTTCCAGCAATAAACTTTTTTATATATATTCATCCCAGATACTTTGTATAAGGCTCTTAGGAACCAAAGCTGCCACCTTAACAGAAAAATCCAAAGAAGTTCAAAAACCGACTGAGTCGGGTGCATAGAATTGCATCCATCTGCTGTGAAATCAAACCTTGTGAACCTTCTACCAAATATTCCTGTGGCTCCTTTAAAATTTCTGAGCCAATGGGAAGGCCAAACCTGGCGGTGAAAGGATTGTGATGTTGAACCTATCCAAGCCTTCCTAAGGAGGGAATTTGAAAGGCTGGGGTGCAATGTTATTGCTCTAGCTGTGATTCCTACATTGCAGAGGGTTTGACTAGCAGCTGGTGACCCTTTGGGGCCCACCCAACTCTACAGTTCTATGCTTTCATTCATTCACATCTCATGACACCCTTGCCATTCTTTTACAGAGCAAAGTGTGGGGATCCCTGGGCTAGGAGGGGCATGTGTGGAGGGTGGCAGGTTCTGCTTGTTTACCCTCTCTATCAGTTCCCATTTGATTAAACGAGGCTCCGCTGTCAAACTGCATTTGAGCTTGTAATGAATGCATCTCTGCTTCCCCCTCATCCCTTTCTCTTTGTCTGCATCTGTTATTTCCATTTAATTCAGCGGGATAATTAGAAATGAGTTGTCTCAAACTCATTTGCCATCCATCAATTTGTCAGTGTAGAGGAAAATACAAAATACCACGTGGAGCTCTCCTTCTTCACTCCAATGTTTCCCTTGTGTGGACACAATGGTCTCTTTGATTTCTTTGGGTTATTAATGATGGCACTTCTCAGCATCATTAACTAGAGTGCTGCAATATCACCTGGTTTTTATTTTTCACATAAGAACATAAGGAGAGCCTTGCAGGATCAGGCCAATGACCCATGAAGTCCAGCATCCTCTTCTCATAGTGGCCACCCAGATGCCTGTGGAAAACATGCAAGAAGGATCTAAGAACAAAAGCACTCTTCCTTCACGTGGTTACCAGCAACTGATATTTGGAAGCACTGCTGCCTCCAGCTGTGGAGGCGAAGTGTAGCCATCATGGCTAGTTAGCCTCTCTTCCATGAATTAGTCTAATCTTTTAAAGCTATCTGTGATGGGACGATGAGCTGCTTGTGCGTAAAATGCAAGTCCCTCAGAGTTTGATCAGGTTTTCAAACCTCTGCCTGTGACGGAGCCCCTCCAGCATGGCTGCGTCAATCACTAGTAGAATCCGAAAGTGGCTGCTTTCGGAATCTTTTCCAACATAAAAGCTCTTTAACGGAAACACGTCGTCTGGCCTCTCGGCGTGACAGTTTCCGGCGAGGTGTGGGTGTCCCTATAGGAGGTCCTGAGACCTCCCCACTGTTTTCGCTGGAAGTGTCTCTGAGCCATCCCTCCGACTCACTTTCCCTTGGAGTTCTTGCTCGCCCTCTACTGGTTCCCTCTTCCGCTGCTACTCCTCTCTCAACCTCAGTGAGCCTTTGCGCCCCCGGCGCTTTAGATGGCAGTTCCCTGACATCCACCTCCCCTCCAGGGCCCCCTTCACCCCCTCCCGTCTCCTCCCCTACTGGCGGTGAGGAGGTAAAACCCCTGAAAGAACCTCCCTCATCTTCCGACGTCGCGAACACTTCCCTCCACTTGTTGCTGTTCCTACTCTCTTGGTAATCTTCGTCATCGGAGTCCACTCCCTCTTCCAACTCCGACTCCGCGAACCCTTCCATTTCCTCTTCCTCATCGGTGGTGCCGAAATACTCCCTCCTAAACCTTGCTATCGGCTGAGGTTTCCTCGGGAACCTTTGGTGGAACGTTTCTGTTAAAACCTCGTCATTGACTTCCTCTGCACTTACCCAGGTGTTTTCTGACTCCGGTTCCCCTTCCCACGCCACCAAATACTCCACCTGATTTCCCTTCCACCTGGAATCGAGGATTTCCGCTACATGGTTGCGGCGTTCCCTCTCTTCCAAGGCTGGTCCCCTGACGTACTCCCCTTCACGTCCCCCCCTGTATGGTGACAGTAACGACCTGTGGAACACTGGGTGCAATTTCATGTGGTTGGGTAATCGGAGTTTGAAAGCTACCGGGTTGACCTGCTGAATGACCTCAAAGGGTCCCAATCTTCTGGGCCTCAATTTCTTACAACCCCCTTTGAACGGCAACCCTTGGGTTGACAACCACACTTGATCCCCCACCCTTATGGTTTCACCTTCCCTTCTGTTCTTGTCTGCCTGCTTCTTATATTGTGCCTTAGCCCTTTCTAAGTTGAGCTGGAGCTGATGATGGATCGCTTCCATCTCTTCTACAAAATGTTCAGCCGCTGGGACGCTCCATCTCTCCCCTCCTTCCCCTGGAAATGCCCTGGGGTGACACCCGTAATTAGCCAAAAAGGGACTCATCCCTGTGGACACATTCTCCGCATTATTGTAGGCAAATTCTGCCAACGCCAACTTTTCGACCCAATCGTTCTCTCTGTCATTGACATAACACCTCAGATATTGTTGAAGAATGCCATTTGCTCTTTCCGCCTGCCCGTTGGTTTCAGGGTGCCGGGCAGTTGAAAAATTGACTTCCACGTGCAGCAAGCTCATGAGCTTCCTCCAGAACCTGGAAGTAAATTGTTTGCCGCGATCTGAGATCACCCTCAAGGGAGCCCCGTGCAACCTAAAGATGTGTTCTACAAACAACTTCGCTGTTTCTTCCGCTGTGACTGCATGTGAGCATGCTACAAAGTGGCACATCTTAGTTAACAGGTCTACTACTACCATGATGGCTGTTTTCCCCTTGGACTTTGGCAGATCCGTCATAAAATCTATTGATATCGCTTCCCAAGGCCGTTCTGGTGTGGGTAATGGTTCTAATAACCCTGCCGGCGCCCTTCTTTCCCCTTTGGCTCGGTGACATTGGTCACACCCTCTTACATACTCCCTTACATCTTCCCTCACCTTAGGCCACCAAAATTCCCTGGTAACCAACCACATGGTCTTGTGTTGTCCAAAATGTCCCGCCGTGGGGCTATCATGCAACTGCTTGAGTACTCTCCCCCTCAATTCACCTTCGGGTATATACAGTGCCCCTTTGTAATACAATGCCCCATTTCTTTCCTCAAAACCTCCGGGACTCTCGCCCTCCCCCCTGAGACCTCTGAGCTTATCCTGGGCATATTCATTATTTTCCGTTTCCTCTACCAGTTCTCGTTGCCCCACCAGCGCCGCCCCACACACCCAGCGGTCCTCAGGGATGACATGTCTCTCTTCGATCACCCCCTCCCCTTCCCAATACTCTGGTTTGCGTGAGAGCACGTCCGCCCTGACGTTTTCTGGGCCTGGCACATAACAAATTTCAAAGTTGAATTTGGAGAATTCCTGTGCCCATCTCACTTGTCGTTGGTTGAGCACTCGAGCTGTTCTCCAATACTCTAAATTCTTGTGGTCGGTGCACACTTGCACCTTGTGTTGTGCCCCAATTAATAAATGTCTCCACCTCCGGAATGCTTCGTGAATGGCAAGTAGTTCCCTGTCATACACCGTGTAATTCCTCTCGGATTTATTCAGCTTCCGCGAGAAGAAGGCACACGGTCTCCACTCCGACGCACTCCTCCCCGGTTGAAGAAGGACCGCCCCCACCGCCCGGTCGGATGCATCGGTTTCCACTCTCATGGGTTTTCGTAAATCCACATGCAGAAGTTGTTCTTCCGAGGCGAAAGCCCTTTTCAGTTCTTCAAAGGCTCGATCCGCCTCTACCGTCCAAACAAATTTCTTCTTGCTGCTGAGGCAGTCGGTGATGGGCGCCGTCAAGTGGGCAAAGTTCTTGATGAACTTCCGATAAAAGTTCCCAAACCCCAAGAATCTTTGCACGTCCTTCTTGGTCTTCGGTGTCTTCCATTCCAGTACCGCTTGGACCTTGCCTGGATCCATGGCCAATCCCTTGTCTGACAAGCGGTACCCCAGGAATTCCACCTCCTTGGTATGAAACTGGCACTTCTCCAGTTTCACCCACAGCTGGTTGGCTTGCAGCCTGCCCAACACTTCTCGAACGTCCCTCACATGCTGTTCCTCATCTTCCGAATACACCAACACGTCGTCTAAAAAGGCCACACAATTCTTGTAGAGCAAAGGTCCCAGAACGTGGTTTATAAAAGCTTGAAAACACGCGGAGCCCCCTTGTAGACCGAAGGGCATAACGAGGTATTCAAAGGCTCCCAAAGGGGTAAACATGGTGGTCTTCCATTCATCTCCCTTCCTTATGCGTATCAGATTGTACGCCCCCCGCAGGTCCAGCTTTGTAAAAATCTTTCCCTTCCTTACTCTGGTCAAAATGTCATCAATTCGGGGCATAGGGAAAGCCAGGGGTTCCGACACTGCATTGAGGGCCCTAAAGTCACACACCAGTCTCGGTTTGTCTGTGTTCTTTTTGTCCACAAAAAACACTGGGCTGCCCCCCACCGCTCGGGACTCTCTGATGAAACCTCGCTTCAGGTTTTTGTCAATGAACTCCCTCAGCTCCTGCATCTCCCTGTCTGACATGGCGTACAGCTTGCCTACTGGGAGTTGGGCCCCAGGGAGTAGGTTGATTTGACAGTCAAAGGGTCTATGCGGTGGCAGTTTGTCTGCTTCCCTTTCGCTGAATACGTTGCTCAGATCTGCGTATTGCGGGGGCACCTTCCCTTTGTCCATTACTTCCATCCCGGCTAGGGTGACTCTGTCTCCTCCCGAAACCTTCCCCTCCTTGCAGTGTTCTAGGCAATGCGCTGACCCAAAGGAGACCACCCTCTGATGCCAGCCCACTAGCGGATCGTGTAGCGCCAGCCAGCTCATCCCCAAAATGATGGGCGCTCCTCCCAGGATGGCCACATTAAACGCTATCTGTTCGGTGTGCCTTGCCACCCTCATTATCATCGGGACAGTCTGTTGGCTAACTTCTCCCCCCAACAGCTCTCTGCCGTCAATCGTAGTCACCTGCAAGGGGTTACTTAAAGGGATGGTCTGTATCTGATGCTCAGCTGCAAACTCCTTACTCATGAAATTACAGGAGCTGCCTGAATCCAAAAGCGCCTTGATCTTTAGTGGGTGTCCGTTTGGCAGTTCTAGTAACACCTCTATCACTAAAGCGGGTCTGGGAGGTTCCGGCGTGGGCACTTTCACTGCTCTTTGGCCTGGCTGCTGTGCCCCGACGGTGGCAGCCAGGCGTTGGCTTTTACTTGCTCCTTGCCTTCCTCTTCCTTTCCCCCAACAGCTCCTGCCATCCCTTGCCATTCCTTTCTTTGTGGGCAGACTCTGGCAAAGTGCCCTGGCTGTTGGCAGAGATAACATCTCTTGGCGCTCTTTCCCTCCTTCTTCCGCCCTTCACTGGGATTTGAAACTGCGCGCGCCCGCGCTGTTCCAACTTCCATCGGCTCTGCCGGCGGGAAAGGTGGCTCTGGAATGTCTGGAATGCGGAACTCCCTCCAACGGTCTCCTTTCCCTTCCCGCTTTTCCAAAGCCCTCGCCTCCTGGCGCGCTCCTATGGACAGCGCAGATTTGGTTAACTGATCCATAGACTCCGCCCTGGGCCCCCGGGAAAGCTCATCTTTGACGGTTGAAGAAAGCCCCTCTTCGAAAAGCATTTGGATGGGCTCCGCCGATAGGTCCCACCCCAATTTATGAATCAGCATAGTAAATTCAGTCCAGTACTCACGGACAGATCTGCTTCCTTGCTGGCAAGCCATTAACTGCCTTCGCACCACCCCCTGCTCAATATCGCTGGAAAACATCAGGTCCATGGCACGAAAAAACTTCCTCGTGTCCTTTAGGATCTCATTATTCGCTGCCATCAGGGGTCTAACCCAATCTTTCGCCCCGGATTCGAGATGGCCAATCACAAAAGCCACTCGCGATTCCTCGTCGGGGAAGTCATCAAACTGCAAGTTTAGAGCGTATTGCATCTCTGTTCTAAAGGCATGATAGTTCCTGGGATCCCCCCCGAATTTCTGCACCAATCCTGGTACCTTTCTGGCGAGCGGGGTGGTTTTCTCCTTTCCCTTTTCTGCATCCTGAGCCCTCCTCTCCTCAAGCCTCGCCGTTTGCAGCGCCAACTGGATCTCCAACGCCCTGTACCTTTCTTCCAGGCTTGGACCCCCTCCAGCTGCTCCTGCTCCTCCGGTTCCGGCTGGGTTGCTCATGATGCTTCTCCCTGCACAAGCTGGCTTTCGGCGACTTTCGGATTGCTGTGATGGGACGATGAGCTGCTTGTGCGTAAAATGCAAGTCCCTCAGAGTTTGATCAGGTTTTCAAACCTCTGCCTGTGACGGAGCCCCTCCAGCATGGCTGCGTCAATCACTAGTAGAATCCGAAAGTGGCTGCTTTCGGAATCTTTTCCAACATAAAAGCTCTTTAACGGAAACACGTCTTCTGGCCTCTCGGCGTGACAGTTTCCGGCGAGGTGTGGGTGTCCCTATAGGAGGTCCTGAGACCTCCCCACTGTTTTCGCTGGAAGTGTCTCTGAGCCATCCCTCCGACTCACGTTCCCTTGGAGTTCTTGCTCGCCCTCTACTGGTTCCCTCTTCCGCTGCTACTCCTCTCTCAACCTCAGTGAGCCTTTGCGCCCCCGGCGCTTTAGATGGCAGTTCCCTGACACTATCCAAGTTGGTGACCATTACTGCTTCCTGTGGGAGAGAGTTCCACAGTTTAAAACCCACAGGATCAGCCTGCAAACTGCCTTTAATTTTTTTTTAAAGATATTTATTGAAGTTTTTAGAAAGAAAAGAAAATACAATGATAATAAACAATGTTGTTTTGTTTTAACAAAATTTCATAACATCCTTGAACTTCCTCACGTCTCCCGCTCCCATTTGCATCATTAATAAATTTTTGTCAAGCAATTTATCATCTTGTTTCCAAGTTTGTAATCGCTTATTTAAATACAATAAAATAATTCCCCTACAAATTTGTTTCTCTTAATCTCTCTTATCATCAAATTCTAAACTATTTTAATGATGGCCAATTATTTATAACCAAGCATCCTTCTTAACATTCCATTAAATCACAATATTTCTGTAAATAAGTCTTGAACTTCTTCCAATCTTCTTCAATCCTTTCTTCTCCCAGGTCTCGGATTCTGCCAGTCATCTCCGCCAGTTGCATATAGTCCATCAGTTGCATCTGCCATTCTTCCAGTGTGGGTAGATCTTGGGTTTTCCAGTTCTTGGCGAGTAATATCCTTGCTGCTGTTGTTGCATACATAAAAAATGTTCTATCTTTCTTTAACACCTTCTGGTTGACAATGCCCAGAAGAAAGGCCTCTGGTTTCTTGGTAAAGGTATACTTAAATACTTTTTTCAACTCATTGTATATCATTTCCCAGAAGGCCTTCACTTTAGGGCAAGTCCACCAGAGGTGGAAGAATGTTCCTTCATTTTCTTTACATTTCCAACATTTGTTATCAGACGAATGGTATATTTTGGCAAGTTTAACCGGGGTCATGTACCATCTGTATATCATTTTCATTACATTTTCTTTCAAAGCATTACATGCAGTAAAGTTCAGCCCAGTAGTCCACAACCTTTCCCAGTCCTCAAACATAATGTTATGCCCAATATCCTGAGCCCATTTTATCATAGCCGACTTAACCATTTCGTCTTGTGTATTCCATTTCAACAGCAAGTTATACATTCTTGAAAGTACCTTAGTCTTAGGTTCTAACAATTCTGTTTCCAACTTCGATTTCTCCACCTGGAATCCTAACTTTTTATCACTTTTAAAAATTTCTTTAATCTGAGCGTAGTGTAACCAGTCTCGCACTTTATCCTTCATTTTCTCCATACTCTGCAATTTCCAATTATCTCCATCTTTTTCTAACAGTTCCCAATATTTTGGCCAATAGGCTTCCATATTGGGTCTTTTCCAAGCCTTAGCTTCCAAAGGTGAGAGCCACCTTGGAGTTTTATTTTCCAATAAGTCTTTATATTTTGTCCAGACATTAAACACTGCTTTTCTGACAATATGGTTCTTAAAGGCCTTATTAATCTTGGCTTTATCATACCACAGATATGCATGCCAGCCAAAAGCATTATTATAGCCTTCCAGATCTAACACATCGGTGTCTTCGAGAAGTAGCCAATCTTTTAGCCAGCAGAAAGCTGCGGCTTCATAATACAACCTTAAGTCTGGCAGGGCAAAGCCCCCTCTTTCCTTTGCATCTGTTAATATCTTAAACTTGATTCTGGGCTTTTTGCCCTGCCAGACAAATTTGGAAATATCTCTCTGCCACCTCCGAAAACACTCCGTTTTGTCCACAATTTGTAATGTTTGAAACAAAAACAACATCTTTGGCAGCACATTCATCTTAATGGCAGCAATTCGGCCTAACAAAGAAAGTTTCAGTTTTACCCAGCTATCCAAGTCTCTCTTAATTTCAGACCAACATTTTTCATAATTATCCTTAAATAGACTCAGATTTTTGGCTGTTATGTTGACCCCTAGGTACTTTACCTTTTTCACCAATGATAATTCTGTTTCTCTCTGAAACCGTTCTGACTCTGTATCTGTCATATTTTTCCCTAACACCTTCGTTTTTTGTTTATTTAGCTTAAATCCCGCCACCTGACCAAAATCATGTATCAGTTGTAATACTCTTTTCGTACTAGATTCTGGCTCCTGCAGTGTCAAAACTAGGTCATCTGCAAAAGCTTTAAGTTTATATTGTTTCGCTCCGACCTGAATCCCCTGCACCAGCCGGTCACCTCTTATCAAGTTCAAGAGCACCTCCAGAACTGAAATAAATAACAGAGGGGAAATCGGGCAGCCTTGTCGTGTTCCTTTTTCAATTTTAAATTCTTCCGTTACCACATTGTTAACTATCAATTTAGCTTTTTGTTCTGAATATATTGCATCAATCCCATTTTGAAAACCCCGCCCCGCTCCCATTTCTTTTAGGTTTCCCTTCATAAATTTCCAAGAGATGTTGTCAAAGGCCTTCTCCGCGTCTATAAAAATCAGCACTGCTTTAGTGTTTATGTCTGTTTGCAAAAGTTCCAAAATGTCGATAATATTCCTTGTGTTTGCAAACATATGTCTACCTGGGAGAAAGCCGGCCTGGTCCTTGTGAATTACTTCATTCAAAACTCTTTTAAGTCTGCCTGCTAAAACATCAGCAAATATTTTGTAATCCACGTTTAAAAGGGAGATGGGGCGGTAGTTCTTAAGTTGTGTCTTTTCAGTTTCTGATTTTGGTATCAACGTGATAAAAGCTTCCTTCCACGATTCCGGCGCCTTCTTTCCCTCCAGAATTTCATTGCTGACCTCCATCAAGGGTTGAATCAAATAGTCACTCATTGTCTTATAATACTTGGAGGTCAAGCCGTCTGGCCCTGGAGATTTGCCCAGCTTCATGTTCTGAATGGCATGTTCAATTTCTTGTCGTGTTATTTGACTATTCAGGAGTAGTCTGTTTTCTTGTGTAAATTTTTTAAGACTATTTTTTTTTTCAGAAATTGTTCAATCTCAACCTCATTTTGCGGCCCTTGAGTATATAGTTTCTTGAAATATTTCTGGAAAGATTTTCTGATTTCCACAGGGTTCTGAACGTTTCTTCCTTCAATTTCCAAATTTGTTACTATATTCAACTTTTGTCTCTTCTTCAACTGCCACGCCAGCAGTTTCCCACATTTATTTGCCGATTCGAACGTTTTTTGTTTCATTGACTTAATCTTCCATTCTATTTCCTGATTTATCAGTTTAGAATATTGTGCCTGATGAAGTTTAATTTCTCTCAGAATCGGCTGTGACTTCGGATTTGCTCTTAGCTTCTTCTCTAATTCTTTTATTTTCTCCAAAATCTTATCTTTCTTCTCATTTTGTTTCCTTTTCTTAATAGCATTCTGTTGTATTAAGAACCCTCTCATCACAGCTTTACTTGCGTCCCAAATTATTCTCTTTTCCACCGTTGTGTTCAAATTTATTTCAAAATAGTCTTTCAAAACTTTTTGGGCCTTTTTAGTAATCTCCTGATCTCTGAATAAGTTGTCATTCATCTTCCATCGAAAGGAGCCGGTTGGTAACAATGTCAAATCCATTTTCAAAGCGTTATGGTCGGAGCAGGTCTTTGGGCAGATTTCCACTTTTCTGACCTTAGGTGCCAGACCTCTAGTAATCCATATTTGGTCGATTCTTGTCCAAGTCAGATGGGCTTCAGAGAAGAATGTTCCTTCCTTTCCCAAGGGGTTTCTCATTCTCCAAATGTCAATCCAGTCCATATTGTCTGTCATTTCAAAAAAGGTCTTTGGTAGTCTGCCATCTTTAGTAACTTTTTGACTTTGCGACTTATCCATGTTAGTTGATACGATCCCGTTCATGTCTCCCATCATAATGATGTTGTCAAAGTCCAGATATTCCAGCATGCTCTCATGCAACTTCTTGTAAAATTCCGATTTCCCTTCATTTGGTGCATAAATTCCTAATAACATAATTTTTTCTCCTTGATGTTGTATTTCAACTGCCAAAATTCTGCCATGTTCATCTTTAAATAATAATTTAGGTGAAAGGCTCTCCTTTGCATATATCACCACCCCTCTCTTCTTTACTTTGTCTGAAGATATAAATTCCTGGCCGAGTCTTTTGTTTACCAAAACTTTTCTGTGGAGCCTAGTCACATGTGTTTCTTGCAAGCAAATAATGTCCAATTGTTCCTTTTTTAATATATGAAAGATTTTCTTCCTTTTTTCCGGAATGTTGCAGCCATTTATGTTCCAGCTCAGAAGTTGCAGAGACATCCTGTATAGATCTGGTTATTTTTCAGTGGGTGTTACTTTGTCTTCAGAATCCAAGGGTGCCGGTTCCTTTGGTGCTCCAGGCTCCAGCAACGATCCAATTCCTTTATGAAGGTCTTCTCCGTGCTGATTCAAAAATTTGTCTCTGTCTTCCAATGTTCTGATTTTAATTTTCCTCCCTCTAAAAGTAAAAGATAGTCCTTGAGGGAAATCCCACCTAAAGATGATTGAGTTGCTCCTCAGTAGTTTTGCTAGTTCCAAGTATTCAGATCTCAAATCCAAGAGC
This sequence comes from Podarcis melisellensis, assembly GCF_964234715.1. Classification (NCBI taxonomy): domain Eukaryota; kingdom Metazoa; phylum Chordata; class Lepidosauria; order Squamata; family Lacertidae; genus Podarcis; species Podarcis melisellensis. The sequence goes on from NC_138540.1 coordinate 28,919,483, forward strand.
TGTCTAGGAATATCCTTATAGATTTCAATTCTTTTGCCCAAAATGTCCAGTGATTTTTTGTAATGTAGGCCCAGAATCTTGTCCCTTTCCTCCTTTGATCTCACTGTTATCAAGCAATCTCTGGGCTTGTCTTTTCTTATCAGTCTTCCCAGCCTAAAAGCTGATGTAATTTTAAAATCTTTTTCCTCAAGTTTCTACTGCTCAGAAAATATTTTAGTCAGGAACTCAGCCAAGTTATCTTCTTCTACTTCAGATACAGATCTTATCCTTAAATTGGTCTCCCTATTTTTCAATTCAATCATCGAAAGATAGGTCTGGTGTTCACCTACTTGTTTGTTGAGTGGTCTTACCTCTTTTTCTAACTTTCCAAGTCTTTGGCTAGTGTCTTCAACCAATTTCCTGTTTTCCCCTGAAGCCTCCTCCAATTTTGCAATCGATTGAGTGTTCTGTGCCACTTGCCCAGTTATTCTATTTAGACATTCTGTGTTCTGGTCTATTTTCGCAGTTTGCTCATCAGCCTTTTTGTCCAAAGATTCCACTCTCTTGTCCAAAGATTCCAATTTTTCATAGATTTTTTCTAAAATGGATGAAGCTGATCCTGTAGACATGTCCTCCAATTGTAAATCCTCTGTCTCTCCTCCCCCTGCCTGTGGCAAGGAGGCAGCTTCTTCCTCAGAGTGCAAAATAGGCACAGACGATCTGCGTTGCTGTAAAGTTGAGGCTAGAGTTGTTTGTCTTGTTCTTGGTCTTTGTTCTTTTTCCTTAGTCTCCTTTTTCTTTGCACCACTCATTCCAAACTTATCTGGTAGTCAAGGTCAAGCTGAGTTGTTCCCATGAGAAAAAGACGGCCCAGGTGCAGCACTCAGCCAGCAGGCCAAGAAATAGAAAGTAAAACAGTATCACTGCTGTTAAGTCCAAAAACCTCTAGGGGGAGCTTAAAATGTCTTTCAGGAAGGATTATCCAACAATAAAAATTAATGTCCAAAAGCCTTCAAATATTATGTTTTTAGCAGAGTTGGTGTTATAAAAACACAATGTCTCAAAACAGTGCTTGCTGGTACTTCAATTGCTATTATAAAGTAACAAAGTCCAAACCTCTCAAATTTTTCCAGTTTTTGTATCAAGATGCTAGGGTCTGCAAACTGATTGCTACTGTTACCAGGCAGTTCCAGCCCCTGGTTTCCTTCTTTAAATTGTAACTTCAGCAGAGGAAGATTTCACAGTCCATGCTAACACATAAATCCAATGCTTACACTCCTTTTCTGCCTTTAAATACAGTTCAATAGATGCTCAGATCCAATCAACAAAAAATTTCACTTACAGCCTCCACTCCTCCAGCTCTTTGCTTTGAAGTTCAATGGCAGCGGAAGACGGACTTCCTTTTTCTTTTGTCCTCCGCTTTCAGCCAAATTCCGTTGCTTTTTGGTCTCAAATTGATTAAAAGTCTCTATTACTCACGGGTTGCTGTTTTTTCAGAGTGCCAAATCCAGGAAGAAAGGTCAGCGCTCACCGGTAACGGCTTCGCGGCTTCTCTCCGCCGATTGCGGAACGACCCTCAGCGCCGCTGCCTCCTCCACGATCCGGAGCCCCTTAGGGGGTTCCTTCAGCGTTTCGGGGGCAGCTCCTGGCGCCCGCCGGGTCCCAAGACTGCAGGCTTCTGCCGCCTGCAGTTTTCCAGTGTGGGTCTCCGCTTCGCCGTAGCGGACGACCCGTTCTCGGACGGAGCTCCCTTCCCGGTTAGGAAAGGGCAGCCATTACCCTTCGCGCCGCCTCCGGAAGTTCTCGCAAACTGCCTTTAAGAAGAGGCCAACACACTCTGCACCAGGCAAAACAGCCTTGACAGCCTGGTCTCCTCCAGCTGAGAGCTGTAGTCCAGAAGATCCGGACGGCCCAGGTCTGTTGGCTGTGCCCCAAGGAACAGCCAACAGAGGCAAGCAGAATAAAGATCCATCACCTGGTGGACCGCTGGGTCTCCCAGCCTAGGGGCAAGTGACCCCTCCAATTCCTGAGTGATATTCGTGAAGTTGAAATCCTCCTTAACCAACACCCCCTCCCCCCAAAAAAGTTTGTTCAAATGTTCCCATTCTCTTAATCTTTTTTTGGCATCATGATTTCACCGGTATTACTGTTGTTTTGGCTTCCTTTTTAGTCTTGGCTCCTTGGACAGTTACAAGTAGCTACTCGATCCAAACAGCCACTTATTTGTTTTTATTTATTTATCTGAAGATCACAGGGCACTTCACAACATAAAAACATGAAATGAGAACACGAAATACATAATAAAACAAAAACGGAGATGTTTTTCTTCCTGAAATAAAGGGAGCAAGCCTACCAGTGGGAGAGAAAAGGAGAAACCAACCACAATGACTCTTGAGATCTCTAAAACTCTGCTAGGCTCATGCCACAGGGTAGAAGTTATGAAAGCATGGCAGTTTCCATTATTCTGCTCTTTCTGGGTATGAGGCCACCATCATGAAGTAGACTCACCTGATGCCACCTTCCTGGATCATATGTCATGGACAGGCTGGATGCAGAGGAATCCGGGGGCACCACCACTACCCCAGTCTCCAGAATACACAGAGAAAAAAAGGGTAGAGCAACAAAAGGAAAGAAGGTGAAGCCTTAGGCTACTGAGGAAGGAACCAGGAGAGGAGCCTTAGAGAGCAGAGGGAATGCTGGACCTTCAGTCCTCACTACTGCTTAACTGGGGCAAGGTCTCCTGGAAAGAGACTAGGCCTGAGCTGTGGTGTGCTGGTCCCGTGGGTTACCCGAGAGACAAGGTCCAAGTCTGGTCTGTGGTCAAAGATGCAACGTGGAGGCAGTCCATAGTAGCTGAAGCCGGGTGCAGGGCAGGGAGTTGGGTGAAGTCAGGAACAGGCATGCAAGCAGGGAGCCAGGGCGGGTTAGGAGCTCTGGCAGGAAAGCAGGACAGGGTATAGGCAGGAACTAGCAACCAACAATTTGCTCCCACAACTTGGGACTGGGACTGGCTGGCTTTTATCTGCCCCAAGGCATAGGGTGGCACCAATCCTCTGGTGACTCGCCTCTCCTGGCCTGGAGGCGAACACTCCTCCTGTGGGAACTTAGTTCCCTCTGCCTCTCTGCCCTGAGCCTCTGCAGCTCAGGAGAGGCTGGAGGGTTACCGGACTCAGAGGCAACCTCAGCTTCCTCTGACAGGGCTGAGAGTGGAGCACCTGCAGGCAATGGGTCCTCCATCACCTCAGGAGCCAGAACAGACTCAGCTGATTCCTGCACCTGAGGATCCAGCACAGGTGAGGACCCTTCAGGCTCATGCCCCAGCCCCGGCTCAGCTGGTTCTGGGGGCGGGGAATCCTGTGCAGGCTAGGATCCCTCAGGTTCAGCATCTGAGTCCGAATCCCAGGCCATCATATGTGGTTTGTTTCCTTGAATAATAAATTACCTTTACTGATCTTGTGTGATTTATTGTTTACTGATGACCTACGCCCAACTCTTTTTTTATAATATTTTTTATTGACAGGCCAGTCAAATCACATTAATTCCAAATCACATTAGTTCCAAATTATACAGCCAAATTTTTAAAATTTTGTTGGGGGTAGGTACCCATACTTCGAGCTCCAAAAGGGATCCAAACATCACTCTTGCTGCTGCTTTAATTACACAGTTCTGTCCAGTTCTGTCCAGATAGTCTCTTTGTTATTTTCCTCATCTTGTTGTTATCATATATTCCTTTCTTTGTGATCTCTGATAATCTTCAAAGCGGGTTGAAAACAAACATATCCTGTGTGGATTTTACACTCTCCAAGAGCCATATCACATAAAGGACAGACGCCATTTCCACACCTCCGTAAAGAACATTCCCACAGTCTGTCAATTGATTTCCACAGGCCGGCCAATCTGTATCTCAGGGGGCCCTGCCAGGTCAAATTCACATTCCGATAACCATACATTCACATTCCAATGACACCTGGTCCTCCTCCCCCTCGTCGTCCTGTGGGCAGGCCTGTCTTAACGAATCTCCATTTGTAACTGCGTCACAAAGCTTTCTTTCCATTCCTAATGTTCTCACCAGGTCTCTCTTTGATCAGTAATTAATTTCCACACTGTTCTTAATCTCCTGCTTGTGATTAGTAATTTGCAATGATTCTTTCTCCCTGGGGGGGGGGGGTTATTGGGTACTCACATAAGACAAAAAAGAAAAGTTTTTTCCTCCCCCCTTTCCGTTTCGATCCGACATATCGATCTTTTAATGATGAGTCTTCACTTGATTTATTGTCCAGCCCGTCGCTCCGCATCACTGAGATCCCATTAATCAGCAGTCTTTACTCCCGATCTTCACTTGAAGTATGTGGATTTGCTTCTTTTCCAATTATATATTTCAAGCTGATGCAAACCAGTGCGCGATCAGGGACAGCGTCCAGGAGAGCCGACCCCACCCAAGGGCTTCGTGCCTAGTGCCCTCACCCCCTTCTTTCAAATCCGGGGGTGAATTATGGACACAGCAGGCAAGGCAGTGCTCCCCATTCCCTTGGGGGCAAGGGAGGCTGCATACTCCCATATCAGCCTCTTAATTACCTCGTGTGGGTCGGAGAGATGTTATTGTCGGCCATCTTCCAATGCGCCCCCTGGTGGGCGACCTACGCCCAACCCTTATCCTAGCATCAATGTGTACAGTGGACTGGGGGCCACTATTGATTCCCCATGCTGCTGGATTCCCACTCATGTATAATTTTCCACATCAGGTAATCCAGGGGACTTCCTCTCTGTCCTCTCGGTTGTCTTTCAAAGGTAAGAAATCAAGGATCTGGAAGCCAAGCCTGATGAGGAATGGTAGAGGGAGGTGGCTCTAGTTCAGCCTGGAGAAGAGTAGACTAAGCTGTGATATGATGTCCGTCTTCAAATATCTGAATGGCTGTCCCATGGAAGATGGAGCAAGCTTGTTTTCTGCTGCCCCGGAGTATAGGACCTAGACCAATGGATCAAAATGACAAGAAAGGAGAATCAAACATTAGGAATAATTTTATGATGGTATGAGCGGTTCAATGGTGGAATGGACTCCCATGGAAGGTGGTGGACTCTCCTTTCTTGGAGTTTTTTAAACAAAGGTTGGATGGCCATCTATTAGGGATTATTTAGCTGTGATTCCAGCTTTGCAGGGGAGTTGCGCTAGGTGACTCTTGGTGCCTCTTCCAACTCTACTGTTCTGTGATTCCATCACCACATATATAAAAAATGGACATGAAATATGAGGGGAAATGTACAAAGAAAGTACATGCTTCCCGCAGCGATTGATGATGCACCACCAAGACTCGTTGCCTTCAGGAACACTTGTTTCATAACCAGGACTGAGACTTATAGTTTCATCCCCATCTTCCTCTGTGATGAGTTCTACAAAGGCAATGCTGTAAAGAGGAAGACGGAACTGAAGGAGATTCCCACCCCTTGGACTGGTTTTAAGTACAAAGGCAGGCAGGCAGGGAAGGGCTGTCTGGGGTCAGTCTGAGGTTGCTTTGCTTCCCCTGATGGACCAGCCTTTGCCATCAGAATATTGCGAGCCTGGCTCATCATGCAAAACCTCCTGCTTCAACAGAGAGAGGGGCAGGGAGTCAACAAGCTCTGTCTTCATAAGCAAGCATGCACTCTTAAAATACAAGCTGGGTAAACTCTGCCACGAACCTTTCAAAACCGTGAAGATCTTTGCACAAATCAGGGATGAACTTTGCCATTTAAGCTCGTCTGTCATCTCTGTCCTTTCTCTTCTTCCAACATAGCATTTCCCCCCAAATCCTTTTTAATATATGTGAGGTTTAGAGAGTCTGGTTTTTAACCAGAGCAGCTAGAGAGACCCAGGGGGGTTTCCGCTCTTGCAAAGAGCTAGCTGCAAATTGCCAGTGGTGTAATATATAGAGTGTAATATTTATGATTCTTATGCAGTTCCCTCTCCAAACTCTACCCTAAACTCTTCTTGTTTTATGGGGCCTTGTTCTTTGCAAGTGCTTCCTTTCCACAAATCACTTGTAGCCGGTTGCCTTGCTGATATTAGCAGATCAATACGAGGGAGTTGTGGGGGAGATGAAGGCTTGTTTTATGTTATATATTCATATACAGGAAAGCCAGTTGCCGACATTCCGTCGTGCAATGAGCATGGCCAAGAATCACTAGATGCCACAATGGCAACAATTCTTTCCTTCAGCAGAAAGCTGTGCCTTTATTTGGCCCACATCTGATGTCATCTATGAAGTGGGCATGGCATGTCTGAAGCCATCTTGCCGGCTAAATGGTGGGGCTTGGAGATGCCCATAGCAAACCAAATTTAATAATCACATATATATATTGTCTTTCCTCTGTTCACTTTCATTTTATTCTTATTCTTACTTATTAGTTGCTTGTCACTCAAAGGTCTCCAAGTGACTTATTATTATATTATACTTTTTCTCCTGACAGGGACTCAATGTGGGTATAGTGCACCTATAATAGAAACAGTAAAAGCAAACACACACACACACACACACACACACACACAACACATACATAAATACATACTAACTACCATAGGAGAGGGGGGAATCATTTAATACATTAATATTTTATATAAGAGTTCACAGAAAAACAAATGCAAGCTGTGTAAATGGTAGCAAACAGCATTAGCAATAATCAAACAATCCTCCCACCTACTAATTAGCAGATAAGCAAAACCTCAACACCCTCTCTAAACCAAAAATCATTCACATCAAACCAACATTTTCCCCATCTTAACCTCCTCTCCCAGTCCCGAACTCTAGTGTCCAGGAGATCTGCTGCAAATCAGAAGTTGGTGGGGTGGGTGTGCCCAGGGTCCTCCTCCAAGGATGGTCCCATGTCTCTCCTCTCCCTTCAGAGAGGAGCAGTAGCAAAGCAAAGCAGGAAGGTAGTAGGAAAAAATTTACCTGCTTTGCAGGTGACCCAGCTACTGCATATCCTCCAGCATTCCTCAGATGAAAATAAGGGCATTGCTCACACCTCCTCACCAACAGACCCTCCTCAGCCCTCCATTTTAATATATATATATATATGGTCCTCTGCACCAGCTCAGAGCATTTCATATATATATATGTACAAAATACAGAACTGAAAAAATAAAGAAGAAAATGAAAGAAAAGGAAGAAAAAAGGAGAAAAAATAGATACATTACATCAATCCAGAATTCTATTCCATTGACTTCCTGTCCATCCTTTCATGGTTCCCTGAAGTTCCCCATTCCTGCTGCGTATTGTATTTTTTCTAACTATTTAGACATTCAAATTCTTCTCATTATAAACTATGAGCTTACTCCAAACCGACTAAAGCTCTAACATTTTTACAATGATTCTTTAGGTAGTCTGCAAATGGCTTCCATTCCTCTTTAAAACTTTTCTCCTGCCCTCTAATTTTGCTGGTTAAACTTTCTAATTCTGCGTATTCCATTAATTTCACCCACCACTTCTCCTTTGTATGTTCTATCTCCTCTTTCCATCTCTGTGTATATAGGATTCTCGCTGCTGTAGTGGCATGCATAAATTTATTTGCTGCTTTGGTGCCTCGGACCTCATTATTCCTAACAGGAAGGCCTCTGGCCTCTTTGGAGAAGTCTTCCGAAATATTTTTTTTTCAATTCATTATATATCCTTTCCCAATATTCTTTAACTACTCTACAGGTCCACTACATATCAGAAGAAGAGCAAATCCCACCACCACTTCACCAATGAGACACAGCATACACACCTGATTTGATTTTATTTTTTGTCTCCACAAACAAACATACACATTGACAATATAAACATTAGCAAGTTTTTCATTGGGGAGAGAAAATAGGTATATATATTGGCTGCTTTTACGGTTTATTTTCAGCAGCTAAACACCAGCTGTGAGGTGCCTTTTTCATGTTAACTCCTAATTGAAAATGAAATGGTTATTCGCCTTAAATGCCACCTCTTCACAGAGAAGTGCCAGCAGCATAGCCGCCAGCCAACGCATTAATGGTTTCAATCATGCTCATTGCTTTGAAGTGTGTTGTGGGTCCCTGCCCCTCATGCTGGAGTAGTTTTGTATTATTATTATTCTAATAAATGAGAAAAAACAACAACAACCTCCTTTTGACATTGGTGAGTCACCCACATTGTCCTGATTGTTTGCTTTGCTTTGTATGAATTTCTCTTGACCGTTTCTTATCTGTGGTTGCTTCTACATAATTCACTTGTCAGCTGCAGAACAGAGCAGGCCTGCCTGAATGTGCCATCACAGATTAATCGCCACAGAGAGAAGTAAACCTAGTGCATGAGCATACCCAGTTGGGGCCGTGGCTCAATGGTAGAACATGTTTGCATGCAAAAGGTCCCAGGTTCAATCCCTGACATCTCCAGGTAGGGCTGGTAAAGAAACCCAGGAAAGCATCTGCTCGTCAGGGTAGACAATACCCAGCTAGATGGTCCATCAGTCTGACTCTGTATTATACACACCTGTGAGGGGAGAGACTCCACCAGACTTCCACCTGCCTTGCCCCACCCCCTGGCCCTGGGATTCTTCATAAGGAAGCTGTGCCTGGAGGAAGAACTGTGAGGGGAGAGACTCCATCAGGCAAGGCCTCCTTCCACCTGCCTTTCTCCACCCTCCAGTCTCTGCTTCTCATTTTGTATTGTATTATGTTGTGCACTGTGGTTTGCTGTTGTTTTATTGATTGGAGATTAGAAAATACTTATTGTAACTGTTGAGTGGATTTCTGTTTAATTTTGAAATGCTGATATTTAATATTATTCTATATTGTTTTAATGAATGTTGAATGCTATTTTATTTGCATATTTGCATATTGTATATTGTATTATGCATATTGTCTTATTTATATGTTAGCCACTCTGAGCCTGGCTTTGGCTGGGGAGAGCGGGATACAAATAAATTTTATTTATTTATTTATTTAGGCACTTTCATGTTTGCACACTGGCCAACAAGATGCCCTTGGGAAACCTCATAACCTCCAAGCGTCCTGATTTTCCACGGACAGTCCTGGAACTGCAGAAGCTGTCCCGGTTTCTGATTTGATCCTGGAATGTCCTGTTTCCCCCCCTTTTCCTCCCCTCCACATCTCAGAAAACACTTAAAAGTGGCATGTTTGTGTGTGTAGGTGCAAAAACGGAGCCCAGTTTATCCTGAAAATGCAATACCTGAACCAAATGAAGGAAACGGTGACGCCGGCATATGAAGCCCTTTCTTTAATTTTCAAAAAGGTCACCAACCCACTTCAAATTCTTTAATTGTAATGCTTCGGCAGCCCGCTATTTCTAAGGAAACGTGGGGAGTGCTGATTCCTTTATTTTAAATAGAGCCTTACATGTCTATATGTGTGGGAAATTAAATGTGGGAGAAGTTTCCTGGTGTAGAATAGGATGTCCCCATTTTCATTGGAGAAATGTTGGAGGGTATAATAATAATAATAAAATTTTATTTATATCCCGCCCTCCCTAGCCAAAGCTGGGCTCAGAGTGGCTAACAACAAAAAAAGTAACACAGTTTACATAAAATCACAATCAATTAATTGAAATGCATTCTAAAATCAATTCATTCTAAAATCAATTCAAAATCAAATTAATGGCAACCATTGGGCTAGAGTTCTATGTGGATTACCGAAGGAGGGGGTCAGACTGTAGCTTGGCCAAAGGCCAAGAATGAAACCTGCAGTTTTCAGCAACTGGCATTCAGAAGCATTACTGCCTCTGATCTTGGAGGCAGAGCATAGTCATCATGGCTAGTAGCCACTGATAACCTGAATTTGTCTAATCCTGTCTTAAAACCATACGGGTTAGTGTCTACCATCTGCCTTCTGCACAGTTTAACTATGCACTGCATGAAGAAGGCTTTCTTTTATCTGCCCTGAATCTTTCAACATTTGGCATACTTGGATCTCCGCAAATACATTTAATTCCAGCATTATTGAGAAAAGGGGTGGGCTATCTCAGGCCCAGAGGCGGAATATGGCTCTCGGGACTCCCTAGACAACACCAACGCAAGACACACTCACCACAAGCCTGGATCTTTGACATCCTCAGCTGGGCTTTCTTGTAAACACAAGAGGTTATCTACTGTGCACCTGACAGCTCTTCTTCTTCTTCTTCTTCTTCTTCTTCTTCTTCTTCTTCTTCTTCTTCTTCTTCTTCTTCTTCTTCTTCTTCGTCATTTTAGGAAGACAATTCGAAAGAAATTCTAAAATGCCCTGAGAAAGAGGCAAAAAATTGGAAGCCTCTTTTACATTGGAAGAAAGGTTTCAAGAAATCGGAGGTTGGGTTTCAGCACAGCATTCTTAAAGGATCCTAGGAAGATGGTGGAGAATTACATCCGACCCTATCAGTCCTATATGTTATGTTTGATTGTTAACCAGCCATCTAGCCATGCAGGTCATCACCTGATACTGCAGCTCTTCAGTAAACATCTTGTATGTGTCAAGCAGGCCTCTGACAACTCTTACCATCTCCTTATACAGGCAGGATTTGAAATCAGGTCATTTTGTTCCGGTTCCTGCATGAACTTCCATCACGACTGTCTTCTTTGATGGAAATTAAATAGGCACAGAAGGGTTCTTTTAGGAAATCCTCTGATGCCTTGGAGAAAAAACACTTTTGGATATTTGGCTGATTAGGTATGCACAGATCTCTTCGAGTAAATGGGTCATTTAAGAAAGCGAAGGGGAGCCTTTTAAACAAAGTGCAAAAGCGTGTATCATATTCTCCAGGAAAAAAACTCCCACTGTGCTAGGTATATTACAGTGCAAATCCATGTAAAAGTTGAAAACAAAATTCCTTTAAAAAGAAAAGAAAAGGGGGGGCTCCCCTTTGAAGCAAGGAGGCCAGTTTTGGTATGAGTGTTCAGTCTTCTGCTACCCTTGTTATCCCTGGCTTGAGGCTGCAGAGAACATTGTGCTTAACTTGAGCTCACTGATTCAACACATGTTAATGGAGCAATGGCACAACTGGTTTTGAACACAGCCTTTTTCGAGGCTGGAAGAATCAAGGAAGATGGTGGTCTCTTGGAAATGCTCCTCCATGCGCAGCTAAGCTTTGATGAACTTCCAGTCACGGTTACACTAGGAGGACTGTGCCAAAATTTTCACTTCTACTGTATATCGTTCCCACCCACCTCTACCATTCCCCGACAGCTACTGAGAAAACAAATTCCATTTGAGAATTATCCAAAAAGTTCAGTGAAGTTTTCATGGATATGATATTGGGGTTTTGTTGCACTTACCTTAAAGAGAAGAGTCTTCTGGATCAGACCAGTGACCCATCTGGTCCACCATTCTGTTCTCACACAAGCAGGACCTGAGCACAAAAGCACTCCTCTCTTGTGGTTTCCGGCAACTGGTATTGAGAAGCATTTATTGCCTCCGACTGTGGAGGAAGAGCATAACCATTTTGACCTCTAACAGTTGATAGCCTTGCTCTCCATGGATTTGTCCAGCTCACCCAAGTTGGTTGTCATCATTACCTCCTATGGGAGTGGGTTTCATAGTTCAACTATGCACTGCATGAAGAAGTATATGTCTTTTTATCTATCCTTGCCAAAACATCAATATACTTTTTTTAAAGTTTCTATTTTATCAAAGCGCATATGCACATTGATAAGTTTGTGCGTGCATGCGTGCGTGCATGCATGCAAGCTTTGTCAAGCTGTGCATGCCACAGTTCCAGAATTAATGTCATGACTTTCTTTTTCTGCTAAAACAAGAATACAAACAAAAAGGAAGCTGGGGCAGAAAATCCAGGAAGAAGATGATGATGAAGAAGAAGAAGAAGAAGAAGAAAGAATGGAATGGGAGAAATTTCCACACCTTCCTTGTTCTGCCCATTTGTGCTTGATATTTAGAAGAACACCAACTCTCTTCAAGAATTCTTAATCTGTAAATGGGGAGGGAGTGTGAGGCTACATGTACCAGGCCTGGACCCCCTCCAACAACCTTCCCAAAGAATGTGAAAAAGTCTGAAGTGGGATCATAAATAGGTTTGGCTGAAGGTGTTTGTAATGTTGCTCATATTTTAAAACCCTTGTTGTAAAGGGTCGATGATTGGCAGGAGGACAGCAGGTATGTTTGAACAAACCAATCCCACTTCTGAACTTCCTGCTCAACTCCAGAAGGACAGGGGAGCACTGGAGCCCATGTCTTTGTGACACCTCTGTGGGTGCAAATGCAAATTAAACACACCTGAAGAGAGCTCTGACCTTGAAAGGAAAACTGGAACGAAAGGTCTCAGGTGTCAAGAGGACAGTAGGCAAATTAGACCTTTGTTCTGGCTCATTCTAGGACCTCCCTTGCCCCAATCAGCTCTCTTTCACTTCAAACTTCTGAAACACTAGGAAGGTCTCTTTGCCTGGTTCCCCTATGCTGTAATTAAAGGGAAAGAGAAAGAGAGCCATAAACTTGATCTATAATAAACACAAACACACATCTGTTCAGTCTTTAACCAATGAACTTCCAGAAACAGAAGCCATGTAATTAAGTGCATAAATCAGTTGCCGGCACTTCATAAAAGCCAAGGTGTGGAGCAAGGTCACCCTCACCCTGCCTCTGGTAGTTCTCCTATGGCAAAGCTAGAGAGCAGCTGCTGGTTTTATTAATTTGCCCGATGATAAAAAGTTAGTTAATAATTGCGCATTTCCCAACCTTCCAACTTCACAAACAGATCCAGCAAACTGAGGGGGGTGAGCCTTTTTTCAGCCTGAAGGACACATTTACTCCTGGGGCACATTCATGGGTGACAGTGGTGAGCAGCTTTAATCTGGTTGCAAGTTTCCCATAGGGGCATCTGTTTGGCTACTGTGAGAACAGGATGGCGCGCTCAATTGGCCTGATCCAGCAGGTTCTCTGTATGTTCTTAAAAAGGGAACTCAATATGTACCCCGATACAAGGGACCAGGCTGGGTAGTTATCCCCACATAAGTGTGGACCAACTTGCCACCTCATTAACTTGATTTTACAATTCAGTATAAACTGAATCCTGCCTTGTTTCCTTCGCTCAGGCACCAGGGAAGGCCAGCTTAGCAATTCTGTGATATGTTGGATGGTATGAATTTCTGTGAGCATATTAAACACTAGAGGTATCCTCCTTCACTCAGCGCAATACCACTTATTTTTTGCAATGTAACATTTTATTAAATGTATATTTTATCCAGAAAAAAGGTCATCTGCTGAAACATAGTGCTCAAGCTAATTTATGCTTTAATTGTTTGTTGTAGATGCAATTGAAATCCTCAGACTTTAACTGAGAATCACAGTTTGGGTAAACTATTCTGATAAAAAGTTGGGAAATAGCATATAATTCCTGCATTGCGGAAGTTTGTACTAGATGGCTCTTTAGGTCCCTTCCAACTATACCATTGTATGATTCTGGTCAATGATTTTATGTAGCTATGGAAACTCATTAAAAAGGCCATAACTCATTGGTAGAGCATCTGCCTTGCAAGGTCACAGGATCAAAGTCCTGCATCTCTATGGGAGTTTGGAAAGGGCTCCATCCTGAAACACTGAAGAGCTGCTGCCAGTCTGTGTAGACAGTACTGAGCTAGATGAACTAATGTTCTGCCAAGGCATAAGGAATTTCCATGTGTTCCTGGCTGAGAGTCTTCAGCTTTACTTCTTTTATTGCTATGCATTAAAAGAAAATTATATGAAGGTGATGTATAGATGGTATTTGACACTTAGTAAGCTAGAAAAAGGGACGTGGGTGGTGCTGTGGGTTAAACCACAGAGCCTAGGACTTGCCGATCAGAAGGTCGGCGGTTCAAATCCCTGCGACGGAGTGAGCTCCCGTTGTTCAGTCCCTGCTCCTGCCAACCTAGCAGTTCGAAAGCACGTCAAAGTGCAAGTAGATAAATAGGTACCGCTCCAGCAGGAAGGTAAACGGTGTTTCCGTGCACTGCTCTGGTTCGCCAGAAGTGGCTTAGTCATGCTGGCCACATGACCCAGAAGTTGTACGCCGGCTCCCTTGGCCAATAAAGCGACCCTAGAGTTGCCAATAAAGCGACCTCAGAGTCTGTCACGACTGGACCTAATGGTCAGGGGTCCCTTTACCTTTTACTTTAAGCTAGATAAAATGTACAAGTCTGAATCCAATATTTGTTGGAAATGTAAAGAAAGAAAGCACATTTATATATATATGTTGTGGTTGTGTAAGACTGCAAAAGCTTTCTGGGCAATGATTCACAATGAATTGAGGGGGGGAATGTTGAAAATACCTTTTGTTAAAAAACCAGAAGCTTTTTTTCTAGACACACTTGGAGAAGAGGTGCTGAAAGACCAGAAAGAAACTATTTATGTATGCAACCACGTCTGCCTGAATGTTATATGGCCGAAACTGGAATGAGGAACTGGCTTCGAAAAGAGACAACTGGGAATTAAAACTGATGGAATACACAGAGATGGCGTAACTTACCAGAAGATTAAGTGATTAAGATGATAGACTTTTTGTAACAGAATGGGGAGAATTTATTGATTATATGAAAACAAATTTTAAACAATTCAAAATGTTAGCAGGATTGATATAAACATGAGCAGTAAGAAATCTAAAGAAATTATAAAGGATAAATTTATAAAAAGTATAAATTTGCATATGCAGTAAGAATATGACAGAAAAATAAGAAACCGCAGAAGGGGAGGGAGGGAGGGAAGTTGCAGAAAATACTATTTGATTTGTGTAGATTTATATTCATTGTTGAATGTTGTAAAATAGAAAAATGGAAAATAAAATATATTTTTTTAAAAGAGAGTCTTCAGCTTTCCTCATTTTAATGACTGAGCTGCAATTTGCTGGGGGAGGTTAATTAATGATTCCAACACCACTTCACTCATAAGCAGCTCAGGACTTTAATTCCTTTTTTTCTCTCCCAGCAGCTAAAGAAAAAGAAAAAGAAAAGAAATCAAGAGAATTAATAAAACCCACACACACAAAAAGCCCCATGTTTCAAAATCAATTGCCATTAATCCTAAATCTCCAGTCACTGTGCTGTTTCTAAATGGAAACAGTGTTTTGAGAGTTGCAAACGAAGTTTATCCCATGAGTAGCAATAAGGGGATTATGGAGATGCCCCGAAGTTCTGGGAAGTGACTTTGGTGGTTATAGGCCTTTTGGGTACATTGTTTGGGATTTTACCAGGGGAGGGAGAGGGAGGGAGATTTGAAGCCCTCTGATGTGATGTGGGTTTCTTTATATTTTTGTAATTTATCTTTATCCGTTGCGTTTCTGCCAGCTGACCCAGAATAAAGCCCCGAGACTGAAGTAAAAATAAATGAGTGTAGATAGCATGGAAAGAAGAAAGGGGCACATTTCAGTTCAGGCTGGGTGTAGGGGAAAAAAAGACAGGCAAAGAGGGAACATTTCAAAACAGAAGTGCCTCTCCTTTTGTTGTCTTGCCATAGGAAGCTTTTCTATGCCCCCCACCAGGAGCCATCACTGTGTAGCGAAACAAGGGAGGGCCTTCTTCACAGTGGTTTCCTCATTCAGGGACTCCCTCCACTCTGATATTTGGCTACACCTGCCCCCAAGTTCTTTGTTCTTGTGAAAATCAATCCGCCCAATCAGAATTTGGGACAGAAGTGATTTTCTGAGACTTCCAATTCAACTTCTTTGCTGAATACTCACAAAACAGCAAATCTGTGTACACTGGGGACTCATTTTCACCCCCTCCAAGAAATCTTGAAATCTTGTCGGAAGATTCAGTGCAGATAGACATAAGTACTTCATGTAGCACATGATTAGGAAGAGGAAGAGAGGAGAACTTGCCCTGCTGTACATCGGGGAGGGCTGTGTGGAGAGAGCCTCTTCCTTTAAATTCCTAGGAGTTTATCTCAGTGAAGACCTTACTTGGAAAATAAATGCAACCCAGGTGGTTAAGGAAGCCCAACAGAGACTCCATCTCCTCAGAGTATTGTGGAAGAATGATGTCAATCAACATTTGATGATCTCCTTCTACTGGTCAACAATAGAAAGTGTCCTTCCATACTGCATCAGGGTGTGGTACGCTGGTTTGACATCATCTGATAGAAAGTGCCTACAGAGGGTGGTGAATACAGCACAAGATATTATGGGCTGTCCCCTGAATCCGCTGGATGAAATAGCAGAAGGATGTTGCCTCAGGAGAGTGAGGAAAATTCTCAGGGATGATTCACACCCTGGCCGGCACTTTCTTGATCTCCTGCCCTCAGGCAGAAGATATACAAGCATGATTAGTCGCACCAACAGGGTAAAGAACAGCTTCTATCCGTGGGCTGTTAGGCTGCTGAATGAAATGATAACAACAGGGCAACTGACTTTCGGGTTTGGTGGGTGTGCGTCAGTAAACGAGGAGAATTAAGACTAAGAGAGCTGAGTGGGGGGTGCTCGTGTAATCTCACTGTATACAAAACAAAACAAAATCCTTCCAGTAGCACCTTAAAGACCAACTAAGTTAGTTCTTGGTATGAGCTTTCGTGTGCATGCACACTTCTTCAGATACACTGAAACAGAAGTTTCCAGACCCTTCTATATAGTGAGAAGGTGGGGAGGGGTATTACTCAGAAGGGTGGTGGGAATGGGTGATTGGCAGATAGCTGTGATGAGCCTGTTGATGACTCTTAACGACTGCAATAGGTCTTACAGGAAAAAGCAAGGGGCGAGAAGGTGAAAAATGGCATTTGAGTGTCCAACAGTGTCCTTCAGCTCTCTATATTGGACAAACAGGCCAGACCTTACGCCAAAGAATAAACGGACATAAATCGGACATCAGGAATCACAAGACAGAGAAACCAGTAGGAGAACACTTCAATCTCCCAGGACATTCTATACAAGATCTCAAAGTAGCTGTTTTACTACAAAGGAATTTCAGAAATAGACTGGAAAGAGAAGCTGCTGAATTGCAACTTATCACCAAACTTAAAACCATGGAGAGACCTGGTCTGAACAAAGACCTTGGATTCTTATCTCATTATACATGACAAAGCCATTTTTCACCCTCTCGCCCCCTGCTTTTCCCTGTAAGACCTATTGCAGTCATTAAGAGTCGTCAACAGGCTCATCACAGCTATTTGCCAATCACCCATTCCCACCACCCTTCTGAGTAATACCCCTCCCCACCTTCTCACTATATAGAAGGGTCTGGAAACTTCTGTTTCAGTGTATCTGAAGAAGTGTGCATGCACACGAAAGCTCATACCAAGAACTAACTTAGTTGGTCTTTAAGGTGCTACTGGAAGGAATTTTTTTTGTTTTGACTATGGCAGACCAACACGGCTACCTATCTGTAACTCACTGTATACAAGTTGTACAAGTGACAATAAAGTATTTCAATGTCAATTTCAATTAAACTATGGAACTCACTCCCATGCGAGGCAGCAATGGCCACCAACTTTGATCGCTTTAAAAGAATACCATGGAGAGGGTGATTGATGGCTACTAGCCATGATGGCTACACTTTCCCTCCACGGTTGTTGGAAGCCACAGGAATGGAGAATGCTCTGGTGTTTGGGTCCTGCATGCTGGTTTCCTGCAAGCTTCTGGGTGGTCGCTGGATGAATGCTGGACTAGATGGTCTTTGGCCTGATCCAGAAGGCTCTCCTTATTTTCTCATTAATTACCATAGTGCATATTGGAAAAAACAGACTTCGAGAATTATGGATTGTTATACCAGTGTGAGATTTATTTTCCCTCACCCTCCTGGGAGCAGGTGATGAATCTCTCAAGGGCTGCCAGTTCTGCTATTGACCAATTTATGGGAGAAGGGTAATGTAAACAACGATCCATAAATTGCAAGCAATCTCTCCACTGAGAACTTAATTAGTTTGACAGCACTCATCCTTTACCCAGTGTTTATTACCAAAGGTGGTATTTTTTAAAATAATAATAATAATAATAATAATAATAATAATAATAATAATAATAATAAATGTGGGAGTCATTTAATGGGTACTTTTGTCATACTGGGCAGAGGGGTGTATGTGTGTGTTGGGGGGGGCGCCTTTCCCTCCTTAATGTCCTGGAAATGTCATGACATAGCATCATTCCCTTTGAACAATCCTGGAGGAAACATGAGCACTGAAGATTTCAACTCCATCACAGTTTGAAGGAGAAAAGAAATTACTTCCTCATGCAATGCATAGTTAAAGTACAGAACTCTCTCTCTCTCTCAAGGGAGGTAGTGATGAACACCAACCTGGATCTCCAAGTAATGGAGGAAAATGTCCCATCACCATGATTAAGTAAAACTCAGCTGTCACTATGTTTGGTTTTCATGTCTGGAGTTGAAGGGGAGGGGGGGGAAACACCATTTTGTCCTCATTCTCAAGCAGCAGCAGAACATCAGAAGACCCTTTTACAAGGAACATCAGAGATTCTAGGCAGACCAGTGATTCTCGATGTCAAATTATGTCTGTTATCAATCTTTGAAGATGACAATGCATAATTAGTCTGTAAAACTCTAGTAATTGTTTGTTGTGGCCAGACTGGCTATTGTCCAAGGATGGAGAAATACATCAGCCTTTTCCCTTAACAACTGGTTTAAGAAGACTTTGCATATAGCTATTTCAGGGGGTCAAACTGACACATTCCATATGTCTTTCATGAGGCATCTTTAAGCCAATGGACTCAAAGGCATACCAGCACGAGTAGATAAATAGGTACCACTTTGACATGAAGGTAAATGGCATTTCTGTGCCCTCTGGCATGCATCATGATGTCCCGTTGCACCAGAACCAATTTAGACATGCTGGTCACATGACCCAGAAAGCTGTCTGTGGACAAAGCCGGTTCCCTCAGCCTGAAGCGAGATAGCACTGCACCCCATAGTCAAGTTTTGACTGGACTTAATGGTCCAGGGGTCCTTTACTTGTGTGTGTGTGTGTGTGTGTGTGTGTGTGTTTAAAATGTCTATTTAAAAACAAACTCATGGCTGGCAGCTTTCCACCAAATTTGATCTTATTTGGTACTGGTTACATACAGGTGAATACTCATTACTATCAGTCCATTTTGCTACCATGAACTTGATACTCCCATTTTCTTGATTGGTCTTGGATTGAACTTTTATATGTTCTGAAGTAATACAGTATGTAACAAGGAAAGGGAAAAGAGCCTGGTGGATGAGGCCAATGGTTTATCTTGTCCAGCAATCCTGTTCTCACAATGCCCAACCAGATGCCAGTGGGAAACCCACAAGCAGAATCTGAGCACAGGAGCATTGTCTCCTCCTATGACTCCCAGCACAACCTTAATGGAAGAAAGTGAGGAGGAATTAAAGAACCTTTTAATGAGGGTGAAAGAGGAGAGTGCAAAATATGGTCTGAAGCTCAACATCAAAGAACTAAGATCATGGCCACTGGTCCCATCACCTTCTGGCAAATAGAAGGGGAAGAAATGGAGGCAGTGAGAGTTTTTACTTTCTTGGGTTTCATGATCACTGCAGATGGTGACAGCAGTCACGAAATTAAAAGATGCCTGTTTCTTGGGAGAAAAGCATTGACAAACCTAGACAGCATCTTAAAAAGCAGAGACATCATCTTGCCGACAAAGGTCCGTATAGTTAAAGCTATGGTTTTCCCAGTAGTGATGTATGGAAATGAGAGCTGATCTGATTGTTGAAGAATTGTTGCTTTTGAATTATGGTGCTGTAGGAGACTCTTGAGAGTCTCATGGACCGCAAGAAGATCAAACCTATCCATTCTGAAGGAAATCAGCCCTGAGTGCTCACTGGAAGGACAGATCCTGAAGCTGAGACTCCAATACTTTGGCCACCTCATGAGAAGAGAAGACTCCCTGGAAAAGACCCTGATGTTGGGAAAGATGGAGGGCACGAGGAGAAGGGGACAACAGAGGACGAGATAGTTGGACAGTGTTCTTGAAGCTACCAACATGAGTTTGACCAAACTGCGGGAGGCAGTGGAAGACAGGAGTGCCTGGCGTGCTCTGGTCCATGGGGTCACGAAGAGTCGGACATGACTAATGACTAAACAACAACAACATGGCTTCCAGCAACTAGTATTCAGAAGCATCACTGACTCTGCCCATGGAAGCAGAGCATAGTCACACCCACACACTCAACACACATCTTTGCTGCCCAAATAAAACTACCATCTCATCCTTCTCTCTACTCCCCATCAGGGTGTTGCTGAAAGCGTTGTTCAGCCACACTATAAAACAAATCAACTGTGTAAATAGGAAGATACTTCTAAGCAGCAAGAGCAGCAGAGAAAGATGCAGTGATAAAATGTGCAGTGCCCAAGTGCCAATCTTGGTGCAAATGGATGGCAGAAATGGACAGAACTGATCTGGTTCTGTAAACCAAATAAATCCATTTGCAGAGGTGGTTTTTCTCCTCCATGCACCTTCTCCTCCTCTATCCTTTAAGACAAATACATCCCAAAAGATCAGGGGAGAAAGATGTCTAATGAGTGAGATGTCAGCCTTTGTGACTTCAGAGGCTTATTTTAAAAAATGGAAAGGAAAACAGATCAAACCCTCTCCCCCCCCCCCACGTCATTTCCCCAATGCAACATGTTTGCCTTAAGGTAAAAATCAATCTTCAAAGCCTTTTACTGATTTTTCAAAAGGAGAAGTGCCGTGTTTAATAAGTTCCTGAAGTGATCATTCAAGAAAGTATTCTTGAGCTGAAGGAGGGTGTGTTTGTATGTAACAATATGGATTTCAAGGAAACAGGTGATAACTTTAAAGCATAACTTGCCTCGAGAGCTACTAAGGTTTTATGGACAAGACTATTTCAGAGCATATTTGTTATTTACAGGCACAACACTTTGAATGCACCAAAGGACAAATCACTGGCAATGAAAGGCTCATAGCTAGGATGGGGAACTTCAGGTTGGGGAGCTCTCCAGACCTTAGAACTCTGCTCACACCCTATCCTCACCAGCTCTCCTAAGCATCTTTCTTGGGTGCTTTTGCCTGAGCATAAGGTGTGCTTGAACTCTAGTTATGCTTATTGCTTGCCTGGATGGAGGATAAAGAAGGGTGTCAGAGTGTTTCAGGAGCACTCCTCCACTTGAGTAGGACCCTGGTAGAGTCACATGCCTGACTGGCATGTTCTCTCACTCCTGGTTGTTTGTTCGGGAGTTTCATTAGCTTTCTTCAGCCCGAACATCACAGTGACTGATGTCAACAGGCATCAGCACACTGAGGGATCCGCAGAGTCTTCGCAGCTTGCGTAACAGACCTCAGCAACTCAGCATTTTGGCTAATCTACTTTATTTACATATAAACACACATGGAGCACTGCAACATGGCTCCCTCTCTCTCTAGCATCAGACAGCAAAGAGAAAAAACAAAGGACAATAGTCCCACTGCATGGAACACAGTAACACAAACATCCTGTCTCTGTCACTTCCCACTTTGTGGAGTTAAAACATACACCGTCATGTGATAGACAACAATCCCATGACTGCAATCACGGAGCAGGAATTCTAACAGAGTGTGCCTAGAAAATAGTCTACAGTGTAAAGGCAAAACCTACTATCATTGCTCCACCCATTTTTGTATCAGGCCCCTCCCACTGCTGGCATTTGGCCCCTGAAGGTTTATCAGAAAGGATAGTAGATCTCAGTCTGAAAAAAAAGGTTCCCCATTCCTTGATTACAGGCAGGAAATTCAGGGGAAGAGTAGAACCTGTGCATTGCATGCAGAAGTTCCCAGATTCAATCTCCAGAATTTCCAGGGAAGGACCCCTGCCTGGAATCCCGAAGAATCACGGCCAGTTACTGCACAGAAGACTGAGCTAGATAAGCCAGTGGTCTGACTCCTAATTGACAAAGGAAGGGAAATGGAGGGAGAGGTAAGAACAGAAGAAAAGCATGCTAGATCACTGCATTACTCACATGTAGAAGGCAAACATGGTGAAAGGGAATGCAGGCCCATAAACAGAACCCCTCTTCCAAACCTGTGCTTCTCCCCTATTTGATCATAACATTAACATCTGCTGTAAGGAACTCTCTCGGGGCCTGGAGGTTTCCTTCATGATATCAAACCAGCTCAGGGTTAAGGTTAGGATTCAGAAGACGGGAAGTGAATATGAGCTGTCATTTTTTCCTTAGGATTGGAAAAAATCGCTTTTAGAACAGAAGGAGAGGCCACTTCTCCCCTCCCTTGAGCACTTTGCACTTTCAAAGTGAAGGAAGAGACTGCTTAGTTTTTACCCAAATAGTAAATGGCCCTTATTCTGTACAGAAAAATGGGAGTTTAAAATGCCTATCAACCCCAAGTGGCAAGGGACTGCAGGTAGTTTAGTGAAGACATGGGAAATGCCTACCCATGTGTCTCTATGACAACAGAGCACTCTCTTTAGACATGTAAATGGAAGTTCTTAACTGGCCAGCTGAGTTCATTAACATTAGAAGAAACTAGTCTGGGTGTTTCAAGAGATTTCCTCTTATAGATTCTAACCCCACAGTTTCAAGATCACAGTTTTGGAATGGACCCTCAGATGTTACCCAGACTGACCTCTCAAACCTACAATGCTACTGTAGTTATCTGACTCAAGTTTGAGCATATACTAATTGTATATTCAACAAATCCTCACTATCTCATTACCACATTCCTCATTAGCTTCCTTGTGATCTTATATGCATTGGCCAATCGACTCAGCGCCTTTTCTTCCTTCCAAATTCTTGGTGGGATATTCAGCGCAAGCGCCTCTCCAGGTAGTGAGCATTCTCTTGTTGCTCTAGAAAGCCTGGCGAGAATCATGTGGCCTTTAAATTATGAGACACTCATCACATTATCTCCTCCTCAAACACCAACAGGAAGAAAACTAAGCTGATGGGGGGGGGGGGGAGATGACGGCTGCCTGAAACCAGCTCCTACCCACATTGCTAATGCCAGCAGGAACAACATAGGTAGATGGGCTAATTCCTCCCAGGACAAAGAACCAGAGCATTAATTAGCTTCCTATCTGTGTTCTAGCACGAGAACAAAAGTTGCCAGGAACCAGAGTCCTCATTCAAAATGGAAGTGAATTTTAGCTTTGAATTAATGGTTGAATATATATATATATATATATATATATATATATATATATATATATATATATATATATATATATATATTAATAAGAGATTTGTGTGCCATAACTACATCAGTGTGAAAAAGGAGAAGCCAGCTATTATCAAACCTGTTTCAAAGGGTGATTTGTAAATATCCCCCTGCATCCCAGGGACCCTGATCAGTTTTGTGTGTTATAATGAGCCTTTTGGGTCCTTTTTTCTGACTTTATACATATGCAAAAGATAAGGCTCCCTAACAGATACCTTTTGGCCTACAGAAATTTAATTACTTGTTGGCGGGATGTCTTTCAGATATGGAAGCGACAGGGTGGCTTCGGAGCAAATGTAGTCTCCTTAAAATAACATAAAAACTCTTTTGAGAAAAGTCAGGTTTTTTTCTACTACATATGTAGGAGGAGAAGAAGAAAAGACTTAACAATGACAGAAAAACAGATGCCCCAGAGCTGCCAATTTATTAAGGGCAGTTGCTGGTTCCTGAGCAACGTCGCTCATCAATCACTGTTGCTACTGTGCATGTTGAAGAGATTGTGGAGTCCTGTCCAAAATTGTGTCAGTGCAACCTGGTACAACTTGTCATTATACAGTGGTACCTCAGGTTAAGTACTTAATTCATTCCGGAGGTCTGTTCTTAACCTGAAACTGTTCTTAACCTGAAGCACCACTTTAGCTAATGGGGCCTCCCGCTGCCACCACGCCGCCGGAGCACAATTTCTTTTCTCATCCTGAAGCAAAGTTCTTAACCCGAGGTAATATTTCTGGGTTAGTGGAGTCTGTAACCCGAAGCATATGTAACCTGAAGCGTATGTAACCCAAGGTACCACTGTAGTTGATTTTCAGCACCCTCCCTTCTAGGTCCTGAGCATCCTGTTCAGTTGATGCTTAAGGGTCACCTGGAGAAGCAGGTAATGCCCAGAGAAGCAGCTGAAGACCAGTCAGAGTAGGCAAAGTCCATCCAAGGTAGGGAAAGTGAGGTCAAAAGCTCTCAGAAGGAGAACCCTGCTGGCTCAGGCCAATGGCCCATCTAGCCCCATGGAAAACCTGCAAGGTGGACCTGAGCATGAAGAACGCTCTCCCCTTCTGTGGTTTCCAGCAACTGGTATTCAGAAGCATTGCTGCCTCCAACCGTGGAGGCAGAGCATAGCCATTGTGGCTAATCCAGTCCTCTTTTAAAGCCATTCAATTTGGTGGCCATTGCTGCCTTCTGTGGGAGTGAGTTCCATAGTTGTATGGTGAGCTCCCACCTCCCACCAGTAGGAATAAAGACACGTGACACAATTATATTAGGTTAATGGGCTAAAATTGGCCACAACTTTATTGGTTACAGGTAAAGAGCGGTATTGGCTTAGGCATTGGCCCTATCCGACTATCCAGCTTCAGCCTGTTTGCTTGAAGACTGGGAAGGGTTAGGCCCTGACCTCCATAGGCTTCAGACGAGGCCATGCCCCCCCCAGAATTCTTTTTCGGACTACCCTTCAATATTTGGGGGAGGCGATGATGCTCCTCCCCCCCAACACATCAACATAACAATACCCCTACCAATGCCTAACCGCCAAAACCAAAGAAGTTGTGACGATTTGCTACGAGGTAGGCGAAAAACCAAATGGCAGGTGCCAATTTGCCAAGTGGAAAAAATTCCTATCAGGCCCCTTAACGGTGACCAACCGAGGTCCATAGCAAGGTCGAAAGGGGAACCTTGAAGGGCGGGCGGGTGGGAAACCAAAGTAGCTGAGCGGCCAAAGAGGGAGATCCCGGGCCGCGCTTGCCTAAAATGAGGCAAGCCACACCCCCTGAGCCAACCGATCAGCTGGCCAGGGGATGACACGGCCCGAGGATTCCCCTGATCATGTGGGGGCTGGAAGCCACCCTCTCCCTTTGTGCACGTGTTGGGGGCATGAAACCCGCAACACCACCTCCTCCCGAGGTCGGAAGTGGCTTTAACTGTGCATTGCATGAAGAAGTAATTTTTTTAATCTGCCTCAAATCTTCCAACATTCAGCTTCTTTGGTTGCCCACCACTTCTAGTATTATTAGAGAAATGGCCTGAACGCCATTTTGCATCCTGATGACGCCCCAACACATTTATTCTTTTGGAGCATTGTTGTGGGAGGTTGTTATTCTGAGCAGTTTCTTGGGGTTGGGGTGAGTAAGAAAAAGAAGAGAAATCTCATAAACTTTATCAGAAAAAAATGCTTTCCTAGAGATTTTGACTCAGTTCTATTTATTCCTGAGAATTACGACGTCAATCCGTTAGACCCCAAATCCTTACTGGAACTTTCAAGTACTGTAACTTGTACATCAAAATGTGCAGGGAGTGGGATAGGGGGCACACATTCTGCACCTCTTGCAAACATTTGCATCTTGCCTGCACTGCTCCAGCTTACCTGTGTTGAACACAGAGGCATAAATGGCTTCCTCTAAGCTTGTTTGGATAAGAACCTAAGAAGAGCCCAAGAATGACCTCGTCTAGTCCAGCATCCTGTTTTCATAGTGGCCAACCGCTGGGAAACCCACAAACAGGACCTGAACACAAACACATTCTACCCATCCATGGTTTCCCATAAGAACTTAAGAAGAACCTCCTGGATCAGGCCAATGTTCCATCTGGTCCAGCATCCTGTTCTCACAGTGGCTAACCAGATGCATGTGGGAAACCCTCAAGATGGCCCAAATGCAAAATAACTCTTGTCTCCTACAATTTCCAGTAACTGGTACAATGGACCCGCCATGAATGGTCCCTGGGGTCTATGCACAAAGACAAAATCATGCAGAATCAGGAACCCTTGGAACTGCTCCCCCCCCCCTTGGTGAGGGCTACTTACCAGTCTCTTGGGTGTTTGGAGGATGGCTCTAGGATGCATTCCTGCAGCCTTCCCAGAGCCCAGGAAGTGAGGCAGAGAGCTTAAAAAGCTCTTTCTGTGGTGGGAGAACCTGCTGAATGCACTGGTGAGGGGGGAAAACAAATACAACAGATTTTCCCAATTCTATATTTATATATTCCCTCCTTCCATACACACAAAAAGTTGTGGTTGCGTAAGTAAAGTGAGCTTAAGTGGCTGCCCATTGTATTCAGAAATGTCATTGGCTTTGACCATGGAAGCAGAGCAGGCTAGTATCCATTGAAAGCCTTCTTCTCCATGATTTTTTCTCCCATCATCTTCTGAAGCCATCTAAGTTGGATGAACATGTTTAGAAGCTTCCACAAGATCAGGAACAGTGCACTTTGAAACCCTGAAGAGGACTGAAGTGTGAATCAAATCCCACAAATCAAATCCCCACCTCCTGGGCACTTCCACTATTTGTTTAGGCAGCTGGTTTCTTCTTCTGACGGAGCTCTGGAGGGATAATTGCATTTGCTGTGAAGTATGGAGAGAACGAAATTGCACAAAATTAATATTGATTCC
Source organism: Podarcis melisellensis (assembly GCF_964234715.1). Taxonomy (NCBI): domain Eukaryota; kingdom Metazoa; phylum Chordata; class Lepidosauria; order Squamata; family Lacertidae; genus Podarcis; species Podarcis melisellensis. The sequence goes on from NC_138540.1 coordinate 28,945,892, forward strand.
AATTAAGACATTTATCTCCCTTTGCTTTTCAACTCTACATCAAATGCAATTCTTGCTGAAGTTCATGCCACAGCAAACAAAATTATACTCAACAGAGTCTTACAGTTTTGCCCCAATTACATTTTTGTTGTTTGTTACCGAAACATAGCATAAGCTGAAATGTTCCCAGGAGGCTGACAAACTGGCTAAAGTCAAGTTGTGTTGAGCAGTACTTCGCAGAAGTTTAGAGAGTGAGGTTCATGTTTCTGAGTAGAAAGGTTGGTTTTCAAAGGGTGGAAGCATCAACTTCGTGGTCAGATGTGTGCTGTTTATGTGTGGAATTGTGCCTGCTTGCATTCATTAAAAAAATATCGTACAACATTCTTCTTAAGGGATTCTTTCATCTTCACAGTGTGATTATAACCAATCAAGGATCATGCAATGGCCAAGGTTACATTCTAACACCACACAGCCAATCAGATTTGGCTTCTGAATGAGGTCACCAAAAGCAACAAATTCCTTCCACTTTAATGTGGCAGGAAGGACCATGATTCACTTTTCCAGGCATGCTAAATCTTTCTCCCAGTCCAGCTCTAGTGAGTTTCCTGTAGTTATACACTGCAATGACTTATTAGGGCACAATGCAGATGTGAATTGCAAATTTGGGTTTGCATCTCTAAGTGCATCCCATTGAAGGAATCCAGTGTGGATAGTTGACATCTGAGCTGGGAAGCAGCTCTCACTGCATTGGCCACATCAGAACTCCCCAGCCCCTCAACTTTCATTTGGAGCCTGCATTCCCTCAGGCTACTTCAGTGGGACTCATTCCATCAGCTTTGCTGGGGACCCAGCTCCATCAGGTATCTCCTGCCCTTGAGCTGTGCAAACCGGTCATTATAGGAACAACTCTTTAAGAAATAGTGCCTAAGGTTTTTCCTCTTCCATCTTCATCCTTCCCCCCCCCTTGTGTGCCCCTTTTTTTAGGATTGTAAGTCTGCAGGTAAGGACTGTCTTGTTTTGATAATATGTAAGACACTCTAGGAGCCTATTTGGCTGAAGCGTGGGGTACAAATGTGTCAAAGAACCCACAAAAAACCAAATATGCACATGCTTATGTTGATGATGTTTATCCAATGTTGCTCCACGTTTTGCTCCACTTTGACAATTGCATGTGACTGGATTAGGTCAGAGGAGGGAGTAATGCCCTAGTTTGTATTACCCATGGATGTGTGCCCTCTTCTGTTTCCTGACCTGGACCCTTGCAAACAGATTCCCATTCAAAAGGGAGAAAAGAGGGATTCATTTTACATGTGTGGGTGGGTGGGGGATTATAGTATAACCTGTTTCCTCTGGCCCAGATTTCAACTCAGTACTCAAATTGACCTAATTCTCACCATGCAGATTGATCTGAAAATTATGTGATAGTGGGTAATTTTTAATGGCTGGAACAAGGGAAGGTGAGATTCAGGGAGATAAGAGAATCAGAGAATTTTAGAGCTGGAAGGAATCCCAAGACTCATTTAGTCCAGCCTCTGCAATGCAGGAATCACAGCCAAAGGATCCCTGAAGAGATGGCCATCCAAATTTGTTTGAAAACAATGAAGGAGTGTCCTCCACCTTCTGAGGGAGTCTTTTCCATAGTTGAACAGCTCTTACTACCAGAAAGGTATTTTTGTTTGGTTGGTTTCTCGTAATTTGAATCCATTGATTCAATCCTACCCTCAGAAGCAGCAGATCAAAGATGCCTATCATATCACCACTCAGCCTTCTGAGGCTAAACATACCCAAACCAAGCATGCCCAACTCCCTCAACTGTTCCTCATAAGGCTTGGCTTCCAGACCCTTGATCGTTGTGGCCATCCTCCTCTGCACATGTTCCAGCTTGACAATACATATCCTGCTTAAACTGAGGTGCCCAGAACCAGGTGATCTTAGTGATTTTACTGGGCTAAATTTTACAGGGGCAGGCAGTCTTTCGTGGAACCTGGTCCAGAGTTGTTCAGGGCTTTGCATACAGTATTAACAATAAGACCTTGAACATAGCCAGGTGACTTACTGGCAGCCAGTGCAGTTCTATCAGCACATGTATGCCATGCGCATGTCCATATGTGCTCCAGTCAGCAACCTGTTTGCAGGATTCTGTACCAGCTACAGCTTCTGGAGCAAAGGAAACCCCAGACTGAGCACAATAGTCATATGCATTTGACACAAAAGCGGTGCACCAAATGCATATTTTCTGGATGAACACATTGCAAAGCATCAACAGGTGTACATCTTATGCAAATACAATTTAAATGCAGACTTTGTGTGTGCGTGTGCTTCGTTTTTTAAAAAATTCTACACCAGTGATGGAATTGATCTATGACTGTATGCCAGTTGACACTGAAACATAATCAGATTAATCTGGTCAGTGCATTCCTACATAACATTGAAAAATGTGGGTGTAAGGGTTGCCTGCAGTCAGAGTTATGTGGGGGTACATTCCCACACACATATATATTAATGATATGCTTGCCAAGAAGCTATCAGTGGGCTGCATTTTGCCCAGGTTCAGAAACAAAACAATTGTCTCACAGCCCTGTTACGATCTCTCTCATAAATCAGCATATCACTGCAAACCAGCTCCCATGTTTTGTCTCTTTCTCCCACCCTCTGGATTTCATTATCCCATCACATAAAGGCTTAGCTGGGCTCCTGAAGTGACAAACATCCCAACTGGTGGCTTGCTGTGCATCCTTGCCATGGAAGCTGCTTGCTACCAATTGGCCCACCCTCTTTGGTGGACGTCTGCCAGATGGCAGAGCAGTCTATCAACAAAACTGCATCTGCCACTGTGAAAAATTAATTTTGCTTCAAATGAGCGCTGTGCCTCATCTCACCATTGCCTGCAGTGGAGGCAGCAGCTGTGAAATATCCGTGTGGAAACAACACACCCATGGAGATGAGGGTCTTTGTAGATGGAGGGGTCTGGGGGGGGGTATCCCTGCACAAGTAGGGATTGTCATCACCAGCTCTGTCTAAAATGAACACCAGCTGGAGTTTGGGTTTCTGCACCTATCTAGCCTGAGTGAAAGTTCTGCAGGATAACCAGCCTCATTTAACCAAAAGCTTGGATAGCTCACTTGGTAGAGCATAGCACTCTTAATCTCAGAATCATGGGTTTGAGCCCTACAATGGGCAAAGGATTCCTGCATTTCAGGGGGCTGGGCTATATGACCCTCATTGTTCCTTCCAACTCTACAGTTCTATGATTCTATATGATTCTATTAATGCATGGAGGGGTTAAGACAATTAGAAAGCTGTCCTGCCAGGCTTAGCTCACCTTGAGAGGGACTAGGTCATCAAGCTTTTGTTCCCCTTCAGCCTACCACAGAAGTTCAGGATGGCCATTACAAGCCACTCTTGAGTTTCTATATCAATAATTTAGAAACTCCCACTACTGTAACTATGCCAGGCTTGACTGCCTGTGCAACTCTCTATGAATGCTGTATGGAAAACCACATGAATCTGACCTTTGCAGAGTTTGTAAGTAAACCATTTTTAACTTACCAAACATGTGGTCTTTTTCTATGCTAGAGAAAGAGGGGAACTTTGGAAGGAAATTGGCAGAGCACATTTTAAAGGTCTAATCACCTGTATTTCCACACTTTACTTTGCTGCATATTTTGTGATTTTGACTCTCTCCTGGGGTTCACTTACTAAAGAGTCCTTGCCTCAGACCTGAATCTTGACTTCCATGGAATTCTCCTTTATATATCTATTTTATTCCTTGCACAAACATGTTCCTTCCACCACCTGCCCTTCCTGGTGCCACAGAAGGGGACTGGCTCGCAAAGGTCAATGTAGTTTATGCAGATGAGTTAGTGACTAGGCCTGAATGACTGAATCTGGGGAGGGTCTATAGCCTAATAGTATAGAACTAGCATGGTGGTGCTCTTCCTTCATTGCTGAATGAAATAATACTTCTGATACCAGTTGCTGGAGACTGCAGGAGAGAAGCTGCTTTTGTGTTCAAGTCATGCTTGTGGGCTTCCCACAGGCTTCTGGTTGGCCAATGTGAGAACAGGATGCTGGACTAGATGGACCACTGGCCTGATCCAGGAGACTCTTCTTACATTCTTATGATTTGCATGCAGAAGATCCCAGATTCAGTATTCAGAATCTCCAGTTAGGGCTGTGAATGTCCCTGGACTGAAAGCCTAGAGAGTTGTAGACAATACAGAGGTAGATGGACTGATAAGACAGCTTCCTGTACTCATCACTTATCATAAGGAAGCTTCCTGTGCTCGTTAGAAGCACATTCTTTGCATGTAGAATGCTCCAGGTCCAGTCCTTGGCATCTCTAGCTATGGATAGGAATGCTCCCTGCCTCAAATCCCTGGAGAGCCATTTCCAGTCAGTGTAAGCAATAGCACACTAGACTGGCCATTGCTCTCTAACTCAGTATAAGACATCTTCCTATGTTCCATTTCCCATAAACTTGCAGCCACGTTCATTTCTGCCAGAGCTGCAGTCCTAGATCACAGGAATGTTGTGAGTCATAATTAAGTACCAAGTCTGGGGGAATCATATAAAATAATTGGGGGAAATGCCATCCATTTATGATGGAGAACAATCCCTTGAACATTTATATCCCCAGGGAAATGTTTGAGCCAATGGATAAACATTTACATGGAGGTGAGTATATTGATGGGGAAGATGACCATTAAATTATTCTGTTTGCAGTCAACACACTGTGCAACCCTGGCCCCCTGAAATTTATGATCTCTCATGGGGCTTTCACGACACCTGACTTCATTATTGTAGCTTCTGTCATTTATGCTATACCTGACTTCCACTCGGCCTGCTTCCAAACTCTGCAGTCAGCGAGACAAAATATGGAAAGCAGGCCTGGATCAAGTCAGAGTCTTTGCCCCTCTAATATTGCTGACCAGCAGTGGCTATTCAGGGTCTCAGCCAGAGGTCTTTCCCACCATCTCATCCCTTTTAAACAGGAAACGGCAGATATTGAAATTGCCCTGTAAGGAAAGGTTGCAGCATTTGGGGCTTCCAAGTTTAGAGGAAAGGTCAGTAAGAGGTGACACAATAGAAATGTGTAAAGTGATGCCTGGTGTGGAGAAACTGGACACAGAAAACTTTTCCTCCCTCTTTCATGATACTAGAACTTGTGGAACTAGTGACAGATAAAAGAAAGGACTTCTTCATGCAGCTCGTGGTTAAACTGTGGCCACCAACTTGGATGGCTTTAAAAGAGGATTGAGCAAATTCATGGAGGAGAAAGGTATAGATGGCAACTAGCCAGGATGACTATGCTCTGGTTCTATGGTCAGAGGTAGTAGTGCTTATGAATACCACCCTCAAATTAAAAGGTAGAAAAGGTAAAGGACCACTGGATGGTTAAGTCCAGTCAAAGGTGACTACGGGGTGTGGCATTCATCTTGCTTTTCAGGCCTAGGGAGCCAGCGTTTGTCCACAGACAGCTTTCTAGGTCATGTGGCTAGCAGGACTAATTTCTGGCACAATGGGACACCAGAACAGAAGCCAGAACACACAGAAATGTTATTTACCTTCCCGCTGCAGCAGTACCTATTTATCTACTTGCACTGGCATGCTTTCGAACTGCTAGATTGCAAGAAGCTGGGACAAAGCAATGGGCGCTCACCCCGTCGCACAGATTCAAACCTCCAACTTTCCGATCAGCAAGCCCAAGAGGCTCAGTGGTTGAAACCAGAGATTTTAAAGCTTTTTTGAGTCCACGTCTCCATTGACCAACTACATCCTTTCTGAGACACCCCTGTGGGGCTCAAAAGCCCAGTTATATCACCCCTTGCTTGCAGAGCTGGCAGCCTCTCACCCTTTTTTGAACACCCTCCCTTGTGGAGTGTTCCCTCAGCCTCCTCTCCTCTCCCCTCTCCTTAGGAGTGCTCCAGGCAACTGCTACTGCTGCCCCTGATCTCTGAGCTGCCCCCCCTCACCCCAAAGAGAGGTGCCTCCCAGAGGCACCATTCACCTGCGGAGCTTATAGCCAGGGTTGCTGCATTAAGCAGCTGTGCAAGCCTTTGGAAGGCAGACAAGAAAGGGCATCAGAGGAGGGAAGGAAGGAAAGAGGGACAGAGGCCAGTGTTGCCCATGGCACTCCTGACCATCATTCAAGGTACCCCAGGGTGCCACAGCACACTGCTTGAAAACCACTGGTTTGGACCACAGTGCCACCCATGTCCCTGACTTCACCCTGAGATTGGTAGAGCACTGAACCACTACCCCCATGGACCAGTCTCTGCCATCCATCAGGAGATTTAAATCTCTCTATAATCCTCTGTGCTGTGTCTACTTAAACACACATTTGTTTTTTGGCTGCCATTGTCAAATTCAAAGCGGTGCGGGGGGAGGGCAGAAAAATTGCTTGGAGGGCTACACCAAGCACCTAAACAGAGGATGGGTTATCTCGCCTTTCACCCACTCTCAAATTTCATGTGGGAAAGTTTCTTTATCTTCTTAATCGGTCTTTTGTTAACCTTCTAAGCATGCATGGAAGGAACATCAATATTTCAATCTGCTGAAAAGTTTTCAAAATCAAAGTGAAGTATTTCAACATGAAGTTCATGGGATAACTCACTCCCGTTTATATATAGATTTAGACACTAGGTTGAGACCCCCTGCTCATATCGGATGACCTTTCCAAGTGTGCTTTATTGACCAGAGAGCGGCAGCTTTGATATCTCAGGAAATGCACATTAAAAGCAGTTTTGAAAACTGTGGATTATCACGAGGAATGGTCCTTAATAGGTCTTCCCCAGCTGCTATATGATCTGTGCTCTAAATATTGCAAAGGAAGAGCTAAGGGAGCCCATAATGCGGATTATTGACTAAATTGTCTATGAATGATTCAATGTCCCTGTAAGCTGCCATTTCAGAAGCTAGTTGTTTAGTAAAGAACCACGCTGATAAAAGTCTAATAGGAGGATTCTGTTTTTATTTTCTGTTATTTACATTTGAGATGCCAGTTGGTCGTTTCATCTGTTTTAGGCAAAAGTGTACAGTAATTCCCCTTTCATTGTTTTCCGTGGCGCTGCTGTAGAAACGCCTCCCACAAAGTGTGTGCATGTATGTACACACACACGCACAACATTTGTGAATCATTTGTATCACCACCACCCACCTGGGTGGCTTTAAACGAAAACTGGACAGCTTCTTGGAGAAGAGAGCTATTGATGGCTACTAGTTCCGCCTCCACAGTTGGAGTCAGTAATACCATTTTCTGGAAACTGCAGGGAGGGGAGTACTCTTGTGCTAGGGACCTGCTTGCAAGCTTCCCATGGGGGCATCTGGTGGGCCACTGTGAGAACAGGATACTAGACTAGATGGGTTACTGGTCTGACCCAGAAGGCTCCTCTGATATTCGTATCTCGGCCAATTCCAGTGGTGCATTCTTCCTCCATAGAAACAGTACTGAGGCAAAGGTGGTTAGAATCATAGAATCATAGAGCTGGAAGAGACCACAAGGGCCATCGAGTCCAACCCCCTGCCAAGCAGGAAACACCATCAGAGCACTCCTGACATATGGTTGTCAAGCCTCTGCTTAAAGACCTCCAAAGAAGGAGACTCCACCACACTCCTTGGCAGCAAATTCCACTGTCGAACAGCTCTTACTGTCAGGAAGTTCTTCCTAATGTTTAGGTGGAATCTTCTTTCTTGTAGTTTGGATCCATTGCTCCGTGTCCGCTTCTCTGGAGCAGCAGAAAACAACCTTTCTCCCTCCTCTATGTGACACCCTTTTATATATTTGAACATGGCTATCATATCACCCCTTAACCTCCTCTTCTCCAGGCTAAACATGCCCAGCTCCCTTAGCCGTTCCTCATAGGCCATGATCAAGGATGTAAAATCTGCAAAGGAGCAACAAAAGTTACTTAGAAAATAAGTAGGTGAAAGAAGCTCTAGCTAGCTGTGTGGGTCACCAGCATTTTGTACAAAAGGCACTCCTGTGAAAGGAATGGGTCCTTCCTATTTTGGGCCCTTAATGTGAGTATCCAGGGGTTTGCTTTTTGTTTTGTTTTCCTTGTGTTGGTACTTCTTGTTAAGGTCCATGGACCTTCTTCTGGCTGGCTGTGAGCCCTCTAGCTTCCAGACAAGATCTGATGGACATTCAGCTTAAGCAGAAATCATCCATTAATAGCCAGGAAGTAGAAGGTGCCAATTCACAGAATCAGTACCTTGGGCAGCTCCTACAGAAGTTGCTTGGGCAGTCACCAAATCCCCATTGAGCATTTTCTCTGTCTGTTCCCAGATGCTTCCATGAGCAGCATCTTCTACCTATGGACCTAGTGAAGTTAGCTAGGTGCTGGCTGAGGTTTGGGCCATGGAGGAAACCACCTACACAAATGGCCTACTCAATTCAGGATGCAGCAACAGCATGCCTGATTTCCAGACACCCACTCTGCTTAAATACCTCCAGCCATGTCTGATATCTCATCTCTGGAATTCCCAACAGCAGCAGGTAAAATGGGTATTCTTCCCACAGTTTCTGACTCTCATTTTTGTCTGACTTGTGCTTTTGATGTTGTTTAATCTCCCAGTTTCTTTTCCAGTTGGTTTTATCCTTCTGCTTTAAACACCTCCCCCCCCCATATTATCGTTGTTCTAATTTTAAGGTTGATCTGTTTCTTTCAATATTATGTTAGTTACCTCAGTACCTGTCACAAACACAGGATGGGACATCTCCTCCTCCAACAGGAATCCCTGTGAGAACAAAGAGCATTGAGTCTCGGGTTGGCAAACTGAGACTCATCAGATATGAGAAGTCACTCCAAGATTTGGAATCTCAGTTCCTCTTCTCTTCTGCCACCCTCTCTACTTTCTCAACACACTCTTTGTAATTCCGCAAAGAGGAATTGCATTCTCTTGCTCATAATCGAGCCTATTTCATGGCAATTCATTCCCTTTCCTTGTTCGCATAATAGAGCCAAGTTCTCTTTGGAGCTTATATGATTTCCCCAAGTCAATGAGGCCAAGGTTGCAAAGGGCAATGAAGCTTTTAGTGCCTATATATTGCACCTTGCTGTGTTTGAAAGCAACACCCACCACTTAGGCAATCAAGCAGCCATGAATAGTTAATAACACACACACACACACACACCACTTGACCTGCCCTCGGCTCTTGCCATCTCCCACTTACTATGCACAGAAGATTATGTAAAAGCTTCTACCTCCGAGGCATCTCATTGCATTAACTTTACAATGGAAACTCAAAAGCAGAGAAGCTTTGAATGGGTACAGTTGTCTCATGCTGGCAGGGAATGAAAAATGCAGTTGTCATAAAGGATTTCTCCTTTCTTCCTTTCTCTCCCTTCCCATCCTGTTCCTTTATTGTCTCCCACCTCATACCTCTCAAATTCCAATTTCACCAGGAGAAGATTTTTTTAAAAAAAATCAAGACTGGAATTGGCAGACATGTAGTCTCCTCTACCCTTAGATTTCACTTTCTCCTTCCCCCATATTACCAAGGCATGGGTATCTATTGAGAAACAGGGGCAGACTTGGGTCTTTCAAATTTCAGTGTGCGAGGCCCAAATTTGCACCCCACCCATCTCTCACTTTCCATTATGCTCAATTCACTATGTCATAGATGCAATACCCGGCGGCATCCCCTAAACTCAACACCCAGTGCTGTGGAACTGGTTGCATTTCCCTAAATCCATCTGCTAATAAGACAGTATAAAAATGCAAACGTGTAGCTATGATTGAGTTAGGGTTTTGTGTGTGTAATGTTGCGCACGTGCTGACATGAACATTGTCTATCTGGACTAGTGACACAGAAGTGGGGCAGAAGGAATGGAAAACTGTGGCTAGCAGTGCTCTCTGCAATATTAGGAAATGAAAAAAAGAGTAGTCTATAGTTCTATTGCCTTGCCTTGTTGTCTTCCATGATCCTTCTCGGAACCAAGACCAAACACATGGATAGATTTCTAGGAAAAGGGTCTTCTGAATCTGTCCTTGTTAGGCCAAGGTTGTGGGTTGCAATTCTAGAGGGTCTTTGTCCTTTGGCATAAATTGGTGGCTGAATCTGGTAGTTTAGATTGGAGAAGCTGGAAGTACAGAAGACAAAGGGTGGTTCTTTATCAGTCAATCAAAGATAGAAGCTGAGCCTTCCAGTATTTATACCAGATCTGGCCAAGCAAGAGGCTTTATCCTGCCTGTAAATCGTGGAAGCAGTGTTGCCCACTCCTTATTCCTTCCTGCATCTGAAGGGGTTCTAGATGCCTGAGCACAGCTAGTTTATGGTAGGTGACCAAGCCTGTGACTGGATCTAGGCCATAAGGATCCCAGTGAAAATGTGGAGTCTTTGATACTGGCACCCACACGTCTTTGGAACTACCTAGAGAATGTTTCTACGAGACCAAAAGTTCATCGAAGATTGGGGAAAATTTTCAGATTATTTGAAATGTATATGTGATGAGCAAACAACGCTAGTGGGATTTCAAGAGGCTCTGTGAATGTTTGAGGAATATTGTGTTGAAGAAAAATAAGAGGGTGAAGGTATATAAAATGCAATATAGAAATTAGGAAGTGTGTAATTAAAAAAATGAATAATGGATGATTGTTAGAGAGGCTGAAGGAAGTCCAAAAGAGAAAATATGTGATAAATTTAGATTGGATATTATAAATGTATGTTGGAAAATTAATAAAAATTATTTATTATAAAAAAGAGAATGTTTCTTTGGGTTACTAAGTGGGTTCTAAATACTTTTCTGCTTCTCCAGATCTCTATGTGAGTTGTGGGGAAGGGGCATCTTTTATTGATGCACCTTACTTCACCTTTGTCTATTTCAGTGATTATTATTACTGTGGTTGCTCCCCACTTGTGGAATGCTCTCTCCAGCATCATTCGACTAGCAGCTTTGTTAAGTATCTTCAGGTGCCAGGCAAAGACATTCCTCTTATCCTTTGGCTAATTAAACAATCTACGACCTTTTAAACTGGAGGGGGTGTTACCAATTTTGTTTGTTACTATGGTGAAATATACTCGGAGTTCTGTAGTGATTTCATGCTCTTTATTGCAGCTTGTAAAACAGTGATTGAATTGCCCCCCCCCAAAAAAAACCTCAGGCTTTTATATACATTATTTACTCAATGAGTCCCATCTGATTGGTTGATTAACTTCCTCCTGGAGCCTGATTGGTCTTTTCCTGCAGGCCAATCAGCTGTTGCATTCTAGGATCCTACTTACCTATTGTTCTAGGATCCAAGCTTAGTACATAACATATGGTATGTATTTTTGTGTGCTTTTATCATGTAAACTGCCCAGTGATCATCGGATGAAGGATGATACAGAAATTTAATAAAATAAATGTAGCCCTGGAGCCTCTGCTGTTATTTTCCATTCCACTGGAACCAGTAGGAAGGAACTTGTTATTATTTTTTTAAAAGACATTGGTGAAAAGAAAAGTAACATTAAAAGCTGCTCTCTTTCACCCTTGCTGACCAGAGCCCAGCAGAGCTCAGATGGTGGCGATTCCTCTGCCAGAGACTCTCCACCGTCCAGCTTCATAAGGTTGCATTGCCCATGTGTGAATGCAAATGTAAGACAAAACAGCTTCCAAGTTATGGTATGGTGACATCTGACTCCTGCAATTATTGGAGCAATAAATAAATCATATTCCAAAATACGTTTGAGGTGCAAAAGGAAGAATAGATTATCATATGTTGTGGACATGCAAAAATACTGGAAGATGGCTATTAGAATAATAACAAATAAATTGACATATGAAGTTCCCTTAGATCTAGCGGAACTATTTGAAGCCTATTATAAAGAAAGAACACAAGGAACTTGCATTCTATCTGTTCACGGCTGCAAGATTGTTAATGGCTCAAAACTGGAACGTTACATTACTCTCTTCTTGGAATGAACAGCTCCATAAAGTATGGGATTTGGCTATAATGGCAAAAATAACAACTTATGTCAGAGCAAGAATTGAAAGTGTATCTAGAAATGAACTATGGGGAAACTAGCTGCCCTTTTTACAATATTGTCAAGAAAATAATTACCTCTCCTGGAAGCAAATTCAAGCTGGTTTTGAGGGTTGTTGCTTTTTTAAAAGAAGAAATATTGTTATTTTATGCCAAGTCCTATTTTCTTGCAGCATATTGCAATATGAAGTGTTGCTGTTTTCCTGCCACAGTTTTGTTCATTGGTGATAATCATTATCAAGTGATTAAATAAAAAATACTGCATGTAGAAAAAAAATCCAATAAATAATAAATCCCCCCAAAAAAGAAGATCTGGTTGCACTGATAACTTATTTCAATAACACTGGGATGTATTTATTTAAGACATTTTCAAAGTGCCCTTCATTAGTGATACCAAGGCAGATCATAGCAATAAAAATACATTACCCATACCATCAAGGTATTAAAATAGAGCAGAAATACAAAAAAGAAGGGGAAAAAAGAAACTCACAATAAAGCTAGGTAATTTTACTAAAAGCTCAGCATTAATAAGGCAAAAGTCTGGGTCTTCAGCATGCACCAGGAGCTTATCAAAGTTGCTGCTTGCTTTATTTTGGAAAATAGGCTATTTTGCAAACTGGAACCATGATGGAAAAGACTCAGCAGATGGTGGCAAAAACAGCCGGTCCTCAACTGAAGATCTCAAGATACAGGCAGATCTGTATAGGAGAAGGCATCTGGGCCCCATGTTGTTTACGCCTGTGTAAGTCAACTCAAATACCTTAAATTGGGCTCCGTAGCAGACTGGCAGCCAATTTTATGTCCCTATCAAGGACCTTGCTTGTAGGAGAACTGAAGTTCAATCCTGGACGTGCCCAGTTCATAAAATCATAGAAATGTAGAGTTGGATGGGACAACCAAGGTTCATCCAGCCCAACCCTCTGCAAGACAGGAACCATAGCTACAGAATCCCTGACAGATGGACATCTGAACTCCATTTAAAAACCTCCCGTGAAGAAGAGTCTGGAGTGCTGGAATGTTAATGCTTTAAGCTCCTCCATTCTATGCTCAGGTGGTTTATGTGTGCAGATAAAACCATAGATCCTAAAGATGTCACAGCATCCAGTGAGTTCCATTCCAAGGAAGCTGAACCCCTGGAGTCCTTTGCTCTTCAGATTTTGGGGTGCATTCTGCAGATCTTGGTATTCTTTGTGAATCCCCTTTCTCTTCTAAATATTGGTAATCTCTCTTTTATAAGTACGCTGAACTTTTTTCCTTAGTGATTCCTGTACCGCACCCCTGTGGAGTTCTCAGTCCACATACTGCTTAAGCCTGCCTTGTAGAATTTTAAGAATAACCTTGCTAGCATGTGAAATGAGTGCAATTGTGCGGTAGTTGGAGCATTCTTTGGCACTGCCCTTCTTTGGGATTGGGATGTAGACTGATCTTCTCCAATCCTCTGGCCACTGCTGAGTTTTCCAAACTTGCTAGCATATTGAGTGTAGCACCTTAACAGCATCATCTTTTAAATGATTAAATGCAGTGGCCTTGTTATTAGCAGTGCTTTCTAAGGCCCATTTGACTTCACTCTCCAGGATTTCTCAACCACACTACCTGGGGTGTACGAGACATCCATATCTTTCTGGTATAATTCCTCTTTGTATTCTTGCCACCTCTTCTTGATGTCTTCTGCTTCTGTTAGGTCCTTACCACTTTTGTCCTTTATTATGGTAATCATTGTACAAAATGTTCCTTTCATATGTCCAATTTTCTTGAACAGATCTCTGGTTTTTCCCAATCTATTGTTTTCCTCTATTTCTTTGCATTGCTCATTTAAGAAGGCCCTCTTGTCTCTCCTTGCTATTTTTCGGAAATCTGCATTCAATTTCCTGTATCTTTCACTATCTCCCCCGCTATTTGTAAGGCCTCGTTGGATAGCCACTTTGCTTTCTTGCATTTCCTTTTCGTTGGGATGCTTTTAGTTGCTGCCTCCTGTATAATGTTACAAGCCTCCATCCATAGTTCTTCAGGCGCTCTGTCCACCAAATCTAAATCCTTAAACCTGTTCCTCACTTCCACTGTGTATTCATAAGGGATTTGATTTAGATTGTATCTTACCGGCCCAGTGGTTTTTCCTACTTTCTTCAGTTTAAGCTTGAATTTTCATATAAGAAGCTGATGATCTGAGCCATTATCAGCTCCAGGTCTTGTTTTTGCTGACCATATAGAGCTTCTCCATCTTTGGCTGCAGAAAATATAATCAATTTGATTTCGATACTGCCCATCTGGTGATGTCCATGTGTAGAGTCGTCTCTTGTGTTGTTGGGATAGAGTGTTTGTGATGACTAGCTTGTTCTCTTGACAGAACTCTATTAGCCTTTGCCCTGCTTCACTTTGAACTCCAAGGCCAAACTTGCCAGCTGTTCCTTTTATCTCTTGACTCCCTACTTTAGCATTCCAATCCTCTATAATGAGAAGAACATCATTCTTTGGTGTCATTTCTAGAAGATGTTGTAAGTCTTCATAGTAAAGGTAAAGGTACCCCTGCCCATACGGGCCAGTCGTGTCCGACTCTAGGGTTGTGCGCCCATCTCACTTAAGAGGCCGGGGGCCAGCGCTGTCCGGAGACACTTCCGGGTCACGTGGCCAGTGTGACAAAGCTGCTCTGGCGAGCCAGCACCAGCGCAGCACACGGAAACGCCGTTTACTTTCCTGCTATAAAGCGGTACCTATTTATCTACTTGCACTTTGACGTGCTTTCGAACTGCTAGGTGGGCAGGAGCTGGGACCGAAAGACGGGAGCTCACCCCGCCGCGGGGATTCGAACCGCTGGCCATGCGATCGGCAAGCCCTAGGCGCTGAGGTTTTACCCACAGCGCCATCCGCGTCCCTAAGTCTTCATAGAACTGGTCAATTTCAGTTTCTTCAGTGCATAAACTTGGATTTTGTTGTTGTTTAGTCATTTAGTCGTGTCCAACTCTTCGTGACTCCCATGGACCAGAGCACGCTAGGCACTCCTGTCTTCCACTGCCTCCTGCAGTTTGGTGAAACTAAACTTGGATTAGGTAAAGGTAAAGAGACCCCTGACCATTAGATCCGGTCGTGACCAACTCTGGGGTTGCGGCGCTCATCTCGCTTTATTGGCCGAGGGAGCTGGCGTATAGCTTCTGGGTCATGTGGCCAGCATGACAAAGCCACTTCTGGAAAACCAGAGCAGCACATGGAAACACTGTTTACCTTCCCTCTGGAGTGGTACTTATTTATCTACTTGTACTTTGATGTGCTTTCCAACTGCTAGGTTGGCAGGAGCTGGGACAGAGCAATGGGAGCTCACCCCGTCTCAGTGATTCAAACTGCCGACCTTCTGATCAGCAAGTCTTAGGCTCTGTGGTTTAACCCACAGCGCCACCTGCATCCCTAAATGCAGGATTACTGTGTTACGCAGGATTATTGGATTACTGTGATGTTAAAATGTCTGTCTTGGATTCGTATCGAGATCATTCTATCATTTTTGAGATTGCATCTTTTGTTGACTGCTCAATTTCTTTTACGGGATTCTTACCCACAGTAGTGGATATGATGGTCATCCGCACTGAATTCCCTCATTCCCATCCATTTTAGTTCACTGATGCCCAGAATGTCAATATTTATTCTTGCCATCTCATTTTTGACCACATCCAGCTTACCAAGGTTCATGGTTCTTACATTCCGGGTTCCTATGCAATATTTTTCTTTACAGCATTAGACTTTCCTTTTGCTTCCAGGCATATCCGCAACTGAGCGACCTTTCGGCTTTGGCCCAGCTACTTCATCAGCTCTGAATCTACTTGTACTTGTCCTCCGCTCTTCCTCAGTAGCATGTTGGACGCCTTCTGACCTGAGGGGCTCATCTTCCAGTGTCATAACTTTTATATGCCTGTTGTCTTTGTCCATTTTCTTGGCAGGGATACTGGAGTGGCTTGCCGGTTCCTGCTCCAGGTGGATCATGTTTGGTCAAAACTCTCCACTATGACCTGTCTGTCTTGGGTGGCCCTGCACGGCATAGCTCATAGCTTCTCTGAGTTATTCAAGCCCCTTCGCCACGACAAGGCAGTGATTCATGAAGGAGTTATTTCATATACCATAGCCCAATTATGTAATGCCATCTGTAGGAGTGGTAAAATATGCATTTAACTGGGGAAAATGCACTCAGGCTTTTACAGACTGAATAATGCTGGGCTGTTGACGGGAATGGCCTCTTTTCCAAGCCACCTTCTAAAAGAGCATTACTGGAGTGTTACAAATAAGGATTAGTCTCTTCTGTGTGTTAGAAATGAACAGGGCCTAGCCTGATAACAAGACTCAGAAGACCGGCTTGTTCTGAGCAAGCCAAATGACTTTGACCACATTAACTCCTAAAAGCTGCTGCTGAGATATCCATAGCTTCAAATAGCAGAAATCAGGAGTGCCCTAAGAATGCAGCATATGATTTTTTTTTTTAATGTATATTATTCTTATTCTTATTACTTCATTCCCATACCTCACACTGCAACAACACACAGAGAGAGTCTCGTCTCTTTAGAGAGCCCTGGAGATGTGTTCACAGTGGGGATGGTGGGGAATAGTAGAGTCATTAATAGTAATAGCAATAATAATAATACTTTGAATTATTTCCTACCCTTCATCTCAAAGCAGCCCAAGGTGGCAGTCATAGCAATCATAAAACATTTTAGAAACACACAACTAAAAATAGTTCAAAGACATTCTTAAAAAACATCAGTTTAAACCAGCAGTTTTAGGGGTGCCGAGAACAGTTCCTTTCAGCCATCAAATGCCTGCTGTTTTTACATTTCTCTTTAAAGTCAATGCAGTGGTACCTCTGGTTAAGAACTTAATTCGTTCTGGAGGTCTGTTCTTAACCTGAAACTGTTGTTAACCTGAGATACCACTTTAGCTAATGGGGCCTCCCACTGCCGCCGTGCCACCAGCGCACGATTTCTGTTCTCATCCTGAAGCAAAGTTCTTAACCCGAGGTACTATTTCTGGGTTAGCGGAGTCTGTAACCTGAAGCATCTGTAACCTGAAGCGTCTGTAACCCGAGGTACCACTGTAATGATGGAATCAGATGCACCTTACTTGGAGGGGGCATTCCATGAATGGAGAACCACCATTTAAAAGTCCCTGGCACAGGTAACTGCCAATTGGGAAGCCCTTATTGGCAGTACCTCCACCTGCTACTTTCTGGAGTGTAGTGTCTGAGTGCCTCACAAAGGAATAACCTCTTGGAGGTTGTGGTTGGTTTTTTTTCAGTGGGTACTCAAGGGTGTGCAGTACTGGCACATTCTCTCTTTTTGGATAAAAAGTGTGGCACTTACTGTAACAACATCATGATGAGTACCGGCACCACTTCTTCTAGAAAAAAGAAAAAGAGCATTGCTTGGAGGCCACCTCACCACCATTCCTTGTAAAAACCCCTGTGGAGCTTCTGGAAAAGGCATAGGCAGGTACCCGTGATCAAGAAGTGCTGCCAGGGCTGGCTGGCCTTCTTGGAAGCCAAGCACTCTTGCAGAGGCCAACTGCCCTTTGGGACTTCCACAGGTAGAGGCAGCAGGCGACAGATGTTCAAGATATTGAGAAGGCGGAACATGTGCAGAGAAAGGTGGCCAAGATGTTCAAGAGTCTAGAAACCAAGCCTTCTGAAGAATGGTTTGAAGGAGTTGGAGTGATTAGCCTGGAGAAGAGAAGACAGAGAGGTGATCTTTGAAATTCTAAAGGGCTGTCCCATGGAAGATGGAACAAGCTTATTTTTGGCTGCTCCAGAGGGAAGGCCCAAGCCAATGGATTCAAATGTTAAGAAAGGAGATTCTATCTAAACATTAGGAAGAATGGTGCACGAGTGCAATAGACTACCTTTGAAGGTGGTGGACTTTCCTTCAATGGACATTTTAAAGCAGAGGTTGAATGGCCATCTGGCAGGAATTCTTTAGCTGTGATTCCTGCACTGCAAGCGGTTGGGCTAGATGGTCCTTGAGGGTCCCTTCCAATTGTAATTCAATGATTCTAAGTGCACTACTCACTCTCTGCCTAGGTAGATGATCTAGGCTTCTTCTCCTTCTGTTGCTAGGGGTAGGGTTCACTCACAGCCAACACAGTATCAGGGGCTGTACAGAGGAGAGATACAAATTTGCAGGATTCCCTCCCCTCCATGTCATTACTCCATCAATTTTCATTATGGATACATTCACCCACTTTCCTTTTTTTTAAAATTAGAGTGTCATTTGTTCCACAGCAAATTTTGTCCTTAAAAAAACCAAAGCAAAACAAACTTAATTCACCATTTGTCTCCGTTGGGGCTCTTATCCTGTCTGTATTTTTGGTTTCATCCATCAGCATTACAGACATTGTTCACATCCTCCAAAAGAACTGCCTAATTCCAGACAGAAAGGGATCTCCCACCATTTTTTAGGCAATTACAAAGGGTGTAAATCTATGTACACACAGCTTCCCTGTTATTTAAACCACATCCTGATTCCCCCCCCCCCCCAAGTCTTGAATAGCAAGATGTGCTAAGAAAGAGCAAAATGAGAAAAAGGCAGAGGTTTTCCTCTCCTGTAGTCCCTAAGGACCACTGGGCAAGCTCAGAGATATTCCTAAATCTTGCAATGCAGAAGCAGTGCATCCCCAGAATTTGTCTGCCCATGCCTTGGGGAAGATTATTAGCCAATCCTTTAAAAAGCAGAAAAGCAAATACTATTAAAAATTCTGCAAGACAAGCTCTACACATTCTTCCTCTTTGCGATGATATTTTTCTTGGTGTTTGGGGGGGGGGAGCTCTCTCCTTGATTCCTCAGGTGTTCAATGCAAATATTGTCTATTATTCATTTACTTATTTATCCAAAGCATTTGTTTCTTGCTCTTCAGCCAAAAAGGTTCCCAGGAGTGACTTACATACAAGCAATTAACACAAGACAGTAATTGTGTTGATAAATTTGTAAAGCATTTATCCTGACCAGGGTTCTCCAAAAGAACACCAATAGACTCAGGCTTTAATTGAAAAAGAGAGAGGCTTTTATTAATATAAATGTATGTATGTTAGGGGCTCATCTTCCAGCATTATAACTTTTATATGCCTGTTGCCTTTGTCCATGAAGTTTTCTTGGCAGGGATACTGGAGTGGCTTGCTGATTCCTGCTCCAGGTGGATCACGTTTGGTCAAAACTCTCCACTATGACCTGTCCATCTTGGGTGGCCCTGCACGGCATAGCTCATAGCTTCTCTGAGTTATTCAAGCCACTTCGCCATGGCAAGGCAGTGATCCATGAAGCTACAAACATGAGTATGACCAAACTGCGGGAGGCACTGGAAGACAGGAGTGCCTGGCGTGCTCTGGTCCATGGGGTCACGAAGAGTCGGACACGACTAAACAACAACAACATGTATGTTAGCTTCCTAACATACATGTTAGGAGAGAGGCTAAACTTTGATGCTGTCAGAGATCATATTTAATAAAAATAATAAAATTTTATTTATATCCCACCCTCCCCAGCCAAAGCTGAGCTCAGAGCGGCTAACAACAGTAAAAGTATTTGATACACATTCCAACACATTGGCCCAAATATAAGCCACACTCCCCCCCCCCCCAAAAAAAAATCCTACTGTGGAAAGTTAAAGTGTGGCTCATATTTGGAACCAAGTGGTGCGTGCCTGACTCCTGGCACTGCTGCCCTGAATGGGGGACAGGGGCAGCCGACACCAGCTTGAGGAGGTAGCACTGGGAGTGCTGGGAAGTGGTAGTACTGGGAGGCAGGGGTGCAGTGCGCTCAGAATCCAGCACCAGCGCCGGCTTGGGGAGTGGGTCGCTGAGTGCTGGTACTGGCTGCTGGCATGGCCTCCCCCCGTTCAGGGCAGTAGTGCTGGGAGGCGGGCTCACACTGTGCTCAGAAACGAGCACTGGCGCCACCCCCCCCCCCGATCAACGCATTAGAGCGGTGAAGCAGGTCGCATCCGCAAATAAGCCTTGAATTTTAAAGGTGCAGCTTATTTGTGGGTGCGGCTTATATTCGGGCCAATATGGTACTACACGGTTCAGTGGTACCTCGGGTTACAAACACCTCGGGTTACAAACACTTCAGGTTACAGACTCCGCTCACCTGGAAGTAATACCTCAGGTTAAGAACTTTACCTCAGGATGAGAACAGAAATCGTGCGGCAGTGACACAGCAGCAGCGGGAGCCCCATTAGCTAAAATGGTACCTCAGGTTAAGAACCGTTTCAGGTTAAGAATAGACCTCCGGAATGAATTAAGTTCATAACCAGAGGTACTGCTGTAATTACCACTTAACCAATCAGGCAATTAAAGCCATCCTTCCCGTTACAGTTACACAGTTACAAAACACAGTCATCATTTTTAAACCTTTGGCTCTTCTGACTAGTCCACCCCAACCTTCTCATTTTAATAATATGTGAATACATGTAATCGTCTTTCAGTATTTTTCTTTGTTGTCTTCTGACTGTTACATGTATTTGTGGCCTGCTAATGTCTGCTTTCAGTTACCTATGTTGATATTTTTGTTCTCTTCTCGACCCAGGACATAGTGTAATTACTATGCTTGGCCGATCTCCTAATGTTTCCTTCTTCTTACATTCCATTCCTTCCGTTTGTGCT
This sequence comes from Podarcis melisellensis, assembly GCF_964234715.1. Classification (NCBI taxonomy): domain Eukaryota; kingdom Metazoa; phylum Chordata; class Lepidosauria; order Squamata; family Lacertidae; genus Podarcis; species Podarcis melisellensis. Next base: position 28,966,461 of record NC_138540.1, read on the forward strand.
AGGGACTGTAAGAGAACACAGGCTTGTGCGTACTTCTACTTAAAAACAGTTTGTTCTTTTAGGAAAGGTTTGGAAAGCTCATACGCAGATTTCAGACTAAAAAGCTCTAAGTGCACAAAACAGTCTTAGATGAAATAAAATGGGGAGATCCGCCTACATCTGTTGTTGCAGGGTATCTATCTATCTATCTATCTATCTATCTATCTATCTATCTATCTATCATCTATCTATCTATCTATCTATCTATCATCTATCTATCTATATCTATCTATCTATCATCTATCTATCTATCTATATCTATCTATCTATCTATCTATCTATCATCTATCTATCTATCTATCTATCTATCTATCTATCTATCTATCTATCATCTATCTATCTATCTCTATCTATCTATCATCTATCTATCATCTATCTATCTATCTATCTATCTATCTATCTATCTATCTACCATCTATCATCTATCTATCATCATCATCTATCTTTCTATCATCTCCCCAAAACATGACCACACAAGGGAAAAGGGGAGGGGAGGGCAGTGAGAGAGAGGGATAAAACTCCTGCACCAGTTCTGTCTAGAAAAGTTGCTCTTCTAATGATCAGCATTCATAGTTTATGGGGAGGAAATGCCTGGTGGAGGAGGGCTTTGGCAGAGCTGATGGAATGAGCCTTCTGCTTCCTATCTCCTACTGAGACAGCCTGATGGAATGGCTGTTTCCATGTGGCAGTTGAAGGACGGGAGGCCTGATGGAGCTCATCTGTCTCAGCAGAGAGGATGGAGTGAGTTCTGCTTCTATCTAATGTCAACTACAATACAGGTATAGCCAGCATGGTGTTCTCCAAAGGTTGTGAGCTACAACTCCCACCATCTCTGACCATAGGGTGTGCTGCTTGCTGGAGCTCATGGGAGTTCTATCCCAACAAAATCTGAAGGGTATTAAACTGGTTAACCCTGGCTCAGTAGATGCATGGTGAATGTCAGTTACCAGAGGACAAATATTGGGCGGGTGGATGTGAAGAGAATGTTCTTTGTGTCCTATGTATGGGCTTCCTGTGAGAATCTGATTGGCCACTGTGCAGTAGAAGATGCTTAACCAGACTGTCCTCCAGCTGAATTCAGCCTCATCGATCATGTCCAACAGCAGTACTTTTTCACACATTGCCTCATTTTAAAGATTCCAGTTTCCTTAAAAACACATGACTGTAGATATAGATATAGATATAGATATAGCTAGATATAAGAAGGAGATGCTCAATTAGATGGACCGCCAGCTAAATCCAGCCATGCTGATTAAAAAAATAAATAAATCCCCTAAAGAGCTAAACTTATTCAGCAGTTAACATTGCCATAGTTAATGGAGGGGAGCAAATGATGAATCCCTTTAATACACTAATAAATTTTGCCAGCCAGTTTATCTTCAATATTATCAACATGAATATCAAGGTCCTGAGTTGGCCATTAATCTGTCAGACATCAATAAAAATTATGCCAGGAAATAATCTCATTAAGAGCACCTAAATGAGCACTTGGGGAGGGGGGGTGCATCTATATATAATGGCCAAATGCAGTATTTGTGACACGATCCACTGAATTAAAAGACTGCCAAATTAACTATCTTAAGCATCTTTCGTCAAATGACTCCAAACTCTGTGACCCTCCTAGCTTTGCCAAGACTTGTGTCAGGGTTTATGCAGATGCACAGATTGCCACTCAAAGGAGCATGCTTCAAAATTGCTCTCGATACAGCGTTTCCCCTTGGCTGTGCTTCAGAACTATCACCTTTGGCCAGCAGCTGTCCCTACATGATCAATATGCAAGGACTCAACCCCATCAATATCGGCTTGCAATTCCAGAAGTCAAAGCTAGTAGTAGCAGTTGTAGTAGCAGCTGTAATTAAAGCAACACCAGTGACCAATAGCAACACTTTGCAACACATTGTTTGATTTTCAAGATTTCAGATGCCTTAAAACACATGATTGTAATATACAGTTATGTGATTGGGTGGTCAGTCTGAATGATATTCTGGGTCCCTGGTAAAGGTAAAGGGACCCCTGACCATTAGGTCCAGTCATGGCTGACTCTGGGGTTGCGGCGCTGATCTCGCTTTATTGGCCGAGGGAGCCAGTGTACAGCTTCCGGGTCATGTGGCCAGCATGACTAAGCCGCTTCTGGCAAACTAGAGCAGTGCACGAAAACACCGTTTACCTTCCCGCCGGAGCGGTACCTATTTATCTACTTGTACTTTGCTGTGCTTTCGAATTGCTAGGTTGGCAGGAGCAGGGACCAAGCAATCCCGTCGCGAGGATTCGAACCGCCAACTTTCTGATCGGCAAGCCCTAGGCTCTGTGGTTTAACCCACAGCGCTACCCGTCTCCCTCTTCTTAAGGTATAAGAGTGGTATAGGTGGAAGCCAATCAAACCTGTTTCTTTGTCAAGGTGCTGGCTTTGACTGGCTAGTTAAGCACCATAACTCCATATACCAAGAGGTTGCTCTGTTGCCATAGAGACAAATGGGTGAGCCTTTCCCCACCACCACTGGCTGGATGCTACACCATCCTACGTTGGAGAATGAGCCAAGGGGTGTGTGTAGGAGATAACTGTGTGTGAAAATTGGGCTGATACTGGAAGATGGAGACAGAGACAAGCCCTGCTCTGTGCTGGACTCAAAACTGTGGCTTGGGGCTCCCTTGGAAACCTAATGAGGAAGCAAGTTAAGTTGGGTGGGGGTTAATGTTGACATGCCACAGGTACTCCACTATACTGGACCCTAAACTACACTGCCTTTCACCCAGATGCCATATTTTGTTTGAAGAGCTCAGGGTAGACCTTTCCAAAGAATCCCAGTAGGATTTGCATCCAGCAGAACTGAAAAACTCTTAGCGTTAAGAGAGAAAATGGGAAAGGGTTCCATTCTTCCATGTTTCTCTCCTACTGTCAAACAGCTCTTACCATCAGAAAGTACTCAGAATCTCCTTTCTTGTGATTTGTATCCATTGCTTTGAGTCCCCCCCTCAAGGAGGAGCAAGAGAAAACAAGCTTGCTCCATCTTCCATGTGACAGCCCTGTAGATATTTGAAGGTGGCTATCATATCACCTCTCAGTCTTCTCTTCTCCAGGCTAAACATCCCCAACTCCCTCATCCATTCCTCATAAGGCTTGGTTTCCAGACCCTTGACCAACTCGGTCACCCTCCTCTGCAGACTTTCCAGCGTGTCAATATTCTTCTTAAACTGTGGTGCCCATTGTTGGACACAGAACTCCAGGTGGGACCTGACCATGGAATAATTGAGTGCAATAGAGTTTTACGAGTGGAGGGGATGGAGGCGTCATTAATGCTTGGAAGCAGAGCCTTTGTGATGGAAATGTCAGAAACAAGTTGGACTGAACTCGCCAAGTGCACTTCCATTAATCACACGGTGGCAGGTCTTTGTGTCACATATGAGCAGCTCTTGTCAGGTCACATCAATTTGTGTTGACTGACATCACACAGAGAAAGCTGGCATGATGGATATGGTTTGACACACAGCTTTATGGAGAGATGCAGGAGCTGTGGGAGTTCAAGTTCCATACCATTCACAGCCCTTGCTGTGTCATTTGAGTTTTAAGGACCATTAGTGTTTCAGCCCAGAAGAGGTCACAAATGGGCAGACAAGGTCAAGAGGGACTGGCAGAAGCAATGTTTGCACACAACTTCGACCAATTTGAGTGTAGGCAGGAAGGATGAGGGAGGGAGGAAGTGAACACTGTTTTCTGTTTATCAGAAATACCATCACATGAAAACCAAAGAAAAAGAAAGAGGAGCATTGCAAGCTGCCTTAAACTGAGACATAAGAAGATAAGAAGGGCCCTGGTGCATCAGACCAATGTCCCATCTAGTCCCAGATTCTGTTCTCACCATGGCCAACCTGATGTCCCAATAGGAAGCCCAAAAGTAGAACCTGAGCACAAAAACATATCAACATAAGAGCCTGCTGGGTCAAGCCAATGTCCCATCTAGTCAGTGGCGTAGCGTGGGTTGTCAGCACCCGGAGCAAGGCAAGTAATTTGCGCCCCCTAACCCCCAGATGTTGCGCCCGGTGCGGCCGGGGCCCCCTGCACCCCCCATGCTATGCCACTGCATCTAGTCCAGTCTCCTGTTCTCACCATGGCCAACTAATGCCCAGTATGAAACCCACAAGCAAAGCTTGAGTGCAAGAGTCCTCTCACCTCATGTGGTTTCCCAGCAATTGGTATTCAGAAGCATCACTGCCTCCAAGCATGGAGTCACAGCATATTCACTATGACTAGCAGCCAGTGATTCAGACTCAATGGAACTCAGTATTGTCTACACAGACTGGCAGGTGCTCTCCCAGATTTCAGGTGGCAGTCTCTCCCAGCCCTACATGGAGATGCCATGGGGGATTGGACTGAGGGATTGGACTGAGGGCCTTCTGCATGCAAAGCAGGTGCTCTCCCATGCATACAGTCAGATGTGGTATCATTAGAGCAAGATGATTCTTGGAGGGGGGATTTGACCTTTGTGAATTCCACTATAAACTCAACTAATCTGCATCTCCAGATAAATGTGCTGAATCGAAAAATACTTCTCCACCAGTTTTCTCACTCCCTCAGTGCTGCAACACATTGCCTCAAAAATGTATGAAAATGTGTATTTTGAGACCCAAGTAAGTTTAGAGGTGTGTGTTGGGAGAGAAATGTGTTTCAAATGCTGTCCTTGCAGATTGTTTAAAACATACGAACACACTGCAGATCAGTGTGGAAACTGGATGGAATAGGCTTATGAGTGAATCTCTAAGGCTTAGAAACTACTATGATTGAGTAGGGGCATGATGGCGGTTTATAGACATATGATTGGTATACAAAGAGAAGGGAGAAAAATCTTCTTTATAATACCAGAACTGAGGGAGGATTATTTGCAGTCTGGTAATTGGTTTGGGACAAACACCAGAGAAGTCTGATTTCCACACAGTTCATTGTTAATTTGCTATTGTCACTCCCAGAAAATGGTGATGACTGTTAACTTGGATCACAGATGGAGAACCTGTGTCCCTACTGGTGTTTGTTTGTTTGTTTGTTTCATTTATTAATGATTTCCCTTTAAACACCACAGATCATCCAAGAACAGGTGTTATTGAGCTCCAAGAACAGGTGTTATTGAGTCCCGCAGGGCCCTAGTCTCTTGTGACAGAGCGTTCCATCAGATTGGAGCCACAGCCCAAAAAGCCCTGGCTCTGGTTGAGGGCAGCTTAACCTCCCTGTGGCCCGGGATCTCCAAGATGTTTTTGTTTGAAGACCGTAAGGTCCTCCCTGGGACTTACCAGGAGAGGCGGCCCCATAGGTATGAGGGTCCAAGACCGTATAGGGCTTTAAAGGTTGAAACCAGCACTTTAAACCTGATCCTGTACTCCACTAGGAGCCAGTGCAGCTGGTATAGCACTGGGTGAATGTGATCCCGCAGCGAGGGAGTCGTAAGGAGTCTCGCTGCGGCATTCTGCACCCGCTGGAGTTTCTGGGTCAGTCTCAAGGGCAGCCCCACGTAGAGTGAGTTACAATAATCCAGTCTGGAGGTGATCGCCGCGTGGATCACAGTGGCTCCGAGTCATAATAGGACTTGGAAGTTTCTTAAATCTTTTTAAGTAATGCAGAATGCAATGGCTAGCTTGCTTGTGGGGGCAAACTCCCAACAGTATATAACGCCCGACTTGAATGATTGGCACTGGCTTGAAATCTACTACTGTGCCAAGTTCAAGGTGCTTGAACTCACATGCAAGTCCCTATACAGCTTACTCAAGAGTAAGCCGTACACCTAGTAAACTTCTGAAGTCTGTGGGGGAGTCTTTCCTGCTAGTTCCAAAGATCTTGAAAGCTCACTTAGAGCACAAGTGGACTTTGGAAATCTTTCGTAACATGGCGCCCTGTGTGAGGCCAAAATTTGGCACCCCAAAATGGTTCTTCTCAATTGTGGATCTTCTCAGTTTTGCACCTCCTCAGCTTCATATCCTGTGTGGGGGAATCACCCACACCACCCTAAATGAGGCCAGCACTGCTCAGAGGAGCAAGGTTTTTACTGTGTCTGCCCATGTTCTGAGGACTAGCATCCCTGTCCACTCTGCATTTTTCGGAAACAACTGAAGACACGTTTTTTCCTGACAGGTCTTCAGAGCTGGATATAGGAGTCTTTACCATGAGTGCCTACTTGTTGGGGTTTTAGACTTGTTTTAAAAGCATTTGCTGTTTTTGTGATTTTAATTATTGTACGTGTAAATCACTTTGAGGTGGTGGTTTACAAGGTTATTAATTTAATCTTTGTAATAGTAATTTATTCCATCTGGTACACTCTGATTCTGACTGCATTGGCTATCACCCAGTTGCATCTACCCTTCCTTCATTGGGGTAGGGGAATAAGGCTGGGATGAATGGTGTGATCAGGCAAGAAACTTGGTATGCTATTGTCTGCATGAATTGAAAGTGATGGGGCTAGCCCCCTCCCCCCAGCTCCTTGATTAGTGCTGTCCTGAGCACAGCAAAAGGAGAGAGAAATTATTTGTGTGACATAAAAGCCTTCAGAACAAGCCAAGCCCCATTTACAACATCAATATTTTACAGGAAGAAAATGGAGTGCAGAAACCAATCACTCAGAACCTCAGGATTCATCTGAGCAAAAAGAAAAGGAAAGAAGGAAAGAAAGGCGTTTCTAGTAAATTCCCAACACAGGGTTCACCCTGACTTCCTTTCATGCCTCATTTCTAGGCACGGGTTCATGCTTTAAAATGCCATGTCTGTAGACATTAATCGAAAGTCAATTAATGTCTGCAGGAGACTATGTGGATATTTAAGTTATAATCAGAAAAATCTTAATAATTATTCATAAAGGAATCGGTTTATAAGAAGTAAATAAGGAGGCCAGATACAGGATAAAGGAAGTATTTTATTTTGTTGTTTGTATTGTTGTATGTTATGCTTGCTGTATGTTATGTTCACGTTTAATGAGGGTGGATTGTGTATTGGGGGAGTGGGGGGGGTTATGTTATGTTGTAAATAAAATTCCGATTTTTTTTTAAAAAAAATATGTCTGTGTGCGCCTCCTCCTCCTCTTCCTCTTCTTCTTCTTCTTCTTCTTCTTCTTCTTCTTCTTCTTCTTCTTCTTCTTCTTCATCGCCCTGGCATGTTCCCAGTAAAAACCCACTCTATATATTCTATTTAATCGGAGCAAACAGCAATCTGCAGAAAACCCAAATTGCCATTTGTTCTGATTCAGCGTTAAACAGCAGGTTTTTGTGGGGGAAGTGCTGGGGCGAAGAAAGGAAAAAAGCCCCTGGACACTGCAATTTAAAGTACAGACCTAGAAAGCATGAGGCAAAATGTAAGTGTAGATGAACCCACACTTAATCAAATTTCTGTGGGTTTTCAACATTTACTTTAAAGCCAGGCTTTAAAGTAAGACGATCTTAAAATCTTCTATTCCACCTCAAACCTGACCACATCAAAGCCTTTGGGTCAAAGCAGAGAGAGCGATGTTTCTAAGAGGTGGGTCTGGATTGGAGAAGTGGAGGGAAGAATCAAACATAATAAGGGTGTGTGTTCACATTAATATTTTTGCAGTTATAAAAGCTATCCCATCCGTTGGGCAAAAGGAACGTTTCCCCTGTGTGCAACTTGCTGTCAGATGGCAATCTGTCCCTCCTTCCTTCCAATCATAGAATTGTAGAGGAGGAAGGGACACCAAGAGTCATCTAGTCCAGCCCTCTGCAATGCAAGAATCACAGCTAAGAATTCCCTGACAGATGGCCATCCAACCTCTGTGTAAAAACTTCCAATGGAGGAGAGTCCACCGCTTTCCAAGTGAACAGCTGAACAGATCTTACTGTCCAAAAGGCTTACCTGCACTGCAAATTAAAGATATCTGTGTTGATGACACTTGGCTCTTTCTCTCTCTTTCAGCTGGTGCCACAGAGTGCATGAAAATTCTAATTTGTTGTCTGGACATAGTCATTGCCAGATTTACGTATAAGCTAAACAAGCTGTAGCTTAGGGCCCCACTCTCTTGGGAGCCCCCCCCCCAAAAAAAAATTAAAGGAAAAACACCTGGATGTACATTTACAAAATATAAAATAAAACAAATAAAATAAAACCTACATACAGCAACAGTGTTTTGTGTTGTGTAGGCTCCTATGATGTAAATAATGGGCCCTGCCTGCTAGCCTGCTCCCTAAAATATCACTGGTTTGCTCATTTCTATATATAGGGTGCCTACATTCTGCATGGACTGGGTGCATGGCAACATGTACAAATGGCTTTAGGCACCTATTAGGTCCATAAATTACCAAATAGCATATATTCAACACAAAAAAGCAACAATTTGTTGTTGGCAAAGGACAGCTGGACATATAATGGGCCCCATTACCTTCAGTAGGGCTTCATCAAACCTAAATCTGGCCCTGGACACAGTAGTGGACTGGATGTAAACGAAGCACAATCTTAACAAGACAGGAGGTTCTAGTGGATGAATGTTAGACAATTTGATCTCGGATTGGGAAAACAATCTGTTCTGGCTTGCACTTTCCAGTAATTCAGGGTGCAAGCAGAGCTGGTGGACACCCTTTGCATTTACTGCCATCCATCTCAGGTTCAATCCTTCTGTCCCCTTTCTCAGAATCCCTGCAGATCTTTCACCTGAGCAAGACTTTTCAAATGCACTTCAGATTTTGCCTCATAAGCAATGCTGAAATCCAAGATAGAAGATGGTCTCTCCTGACAGATTTGTTCCCCCTTTTCACCTCTAGCCCAAAGGTTGCTGCCTTGCAGCCACCAAGAGATCAATTCAGCAGGCTCCCTCTTGATGTGGCGACCCAGGGTTCAAATGCAATGCCTGCACACTGGCCCTGAGATCAAAAAGTCTTTTGGCAGTGGCAAACATCAAAGTCTAATTTTGCATATCTTGTCCTCCTGTATATGCCCTGGCACAAAGGCTTGGTCTCTTGTAGAGCAGCTTCTGTGAGTTGCTGAGGAAATTGCATACCGGGGGGGGGGGGGGAAGGTTGCTGAGAACTAGGAAGTATGAGGCTGGACTGGTGGATTCGGAGATCCTGTCAATGCTTCTGGAACATTTGTTTATTTATTTGATGTCTTTATAGCCTACCTTTCTCCCAGGTTGGGATGCAAGGCAGTTTCCAAGGTTTAAACACCTCATAATAAAATGTAAAGTAATATAAAGTAATAAAAACAAACCAGTTGAAGACAATAGTTACATTAAAGCACATTTAGAGTCCACAATTAAAATCCAGTTTGCCCTGACAGCAGCGCAGTGGTCCTGCAAAGTGAGCAATTTACTTTTCTGCACCTAATTCTGAACAGTTGGCTGTGGCTTTGGGTGGTATTTGGGCTCCACATCTTTTAAGCCAGTCTTCCTGCTCACCACCTGAATGTCCACAGCAAAACCTTGCAAAAAAAGAAGGTCCCAAGTGCTTTTGGCTGGAGCTTCCAGGTGCAGTGCAAATAAATAGTAAATAATCATAAAGTCTCTTTTAAATGCCAAGGGAAAAACTAGCAGGCTGGTAGAACGAGGGTCGTTTCTCTGCTCCGCTGAACATAAGCGCGCGGTTATGGCTCAGCCCCGTCTGCTTTGACGTGTCAATGGGCCCCTTAGGAGGCATTAATCTCTGGATTATTGGCAAGGTTAGGGGAAGTTAATCATATCAACAGGAGTTTGTGTCGTTTAAAAGCAATCGCTCAGGAGATCCTGCCACACTTCCATGAGGAACTATGGGAGGAGGATTAAGCAAACCGCGAAGCTATAAACAGGGAAATGACTGGTGAAAGGCAGAAAGCAGGACCGTGAAAAGGGCAAGAAATGGAAGGTCGTCATCATGCCTAGAAAAGGCAAAGTGAAACATTGCTATTACTCTTTAAGAACATAAGAAGAGAGTGCTGGACCAGGCCAAAGGTCCCCACCCCATCTAGTCCAGCATTCTGTTCTCACAGTAGCCAACCAGATGTCCCAATCGGAAGCCCTCAAGAAGGATCTGAGTGCAAGAGCGCTCTCACCTGCTTTGCATTCCAGCAACTGGTATTCAGAAGCATCACTACCTTCCACAGTGGAAGCAGGACATAGCCATTGTGGCCAGTAGCCATTGTGAACTTTATCTCTCATGCTCCTCCTCAGGTGGTTGGAGTAGTTTCCCCATATTGTTCTGGTGGTTGAGAGGCATTCTTTTTACAGAGCCCAAATTGATTGTGTATTTTGTTCTCCTTTAATCTCAGTTATTTACTTCTAGAATATGTAAGGAGTTGACTTGCTCCCTCTCAGAGGAGCTTGTGGATCATGCAGCCTGAAGATGCTTTCTAATTGGAAGAGAGGTTTGCACAGAGACGCTGCAAGCAGCCTCCTCTGAGGGTGGGCAACTGCTCCAATCTGCACAAAGATTGACTCAGTTTCCCCAGATATACATATATATATTTAATTCCCCGTATGTAATATATTTCTATGATATTTTCACAAATATATTCTTTTAATGCATTCTTCTTTACCCTACTATATGCATTTTTGCACACATTCCCAGGATAGAGGACTGCACTGCAAAATCCCGAAAAGTGTGGGTTTTGAAAGATGGCTGCATTTCAGTCTTCAGATTGAGAATTGGGCGGATTCGTCTTCCACTGTGAACTGAGTTGAATGTCTCCCCTGTGCCTAGATATGGACAGAGCTTCCAACAATGGCTAATGCTAGTTCGGACCAGAATGCAATCCAGCAGCCTCTGAGGGTTTTTCAAAGACTGGTCTGTGCTTGAGCATGAGAGAAGTCTGTAAGCTACCAAAGCTGGTTCCAGGCCACAGGCCACTCTACTGCCTCTGTGGCCCAGGTTAATCAGTCTCCCCACATTCCCACATGGCGCACTCTGCAACAAATGTGTTAAGCACTTGCTCCATTATGCTATTATCTGTGCCTAATTTGCCATCCCCTCCCCTAACATTTCAATTTCTCCCTTCGCCGATCACACGCGCTTTTCAACAGCCCTTCCGAACTTGTTTTCTCTCCCCCCTCTGAGATGCTCGGGAAATAGATTTGCATCGGGATCCACAGTGAACTTTCCTGACTAGCATTCCGTTCACCCCCCCCCCCAGGGTTCCTGCTACCAACCAGCCTATTCCATCCCCGCCTTTCCTTTCCAGATGGACTCATCTCCCATCTCGTTATTGTTCCCTCGGGGTCCTAAGCCTGCTTGGATTTCCCAACTCGGTCCCAAACCCCTCCACCCACCCATCTGCGTGTAACGGAAATTTAAAACGCTAATGATAACGGCCGGGATTAAATGTGCAGAATCTCTTCCGGGGGCCCTTTGCCTCAGAGGGCTTTGAAAGGAATTGCTTGAGATCGTAGGGTGGTTCAGAGGGAATCGGGGAGCCCACAGCTAGGATGAGGAAGCCCACACACACCCATGGCTCACTTTCGGCTGCCAAATGAATTCCAAGCCAGGCCAAGATGTCAGACGTCAACAGAAGGGTTGCTATGGTGACTGAACATTGGGAAGACACTGCACTTTTCTGGGTTCTTTCAGGGAGCCATTGAGGAAGCATGTGGGGTGGGGAGGCAGCTGTGTGTGTGTAGGGGAGAATCCAGAGCACTGTGCTACAACCCTGAACTCAGTCTACATCATGTGCCATGCCCTGCCGCATTCATTATTCATGTCATATTGAATATTTCAGACGGTGCTCACACATCCGTTAAGTGAATAAACAGACCTACATTAAGGGCCTCGAAGGTGGGGAAAGGGGAGGTGTCAGACAAGTTCTTGGAGTCCGCGCATCTCTCTTTTATGGAGTCAGATCATGAGCTCATCCGACCCCGGTGTTGTTTACTCTGCTAGCACATTTCCAAGGTCGCAGGAAGTGAGGCTGTCTGGTGTCGGGTGTTTATTGCAGTCAACTGAACCAATAAGGAGGAAAAATGCAACATATTAAACTCAACATTGTGGCCTCAATAAAACCAATTACCGTATTTTTCGCTCTATAGGACGCACCAGACCATATGACGCACTGGACCATAGGAGGGGGAGAACAGGGGGGAAAATTATCCCCCTCTCTGCTCAGCGCCCCTTCAGCGAAGCGGCAGGAGAAATGGAGCCCCTTCCATTTCTCCTCCTGCTCCACTGAAGGGGTGCTGCGCAGAGAGGGAAAACTGTGCAGTGCCTCTCCAGTGAAGCGAAGCCTGGAGAGCAAGAGGGATTGCTGTGCACCGACCCCTCTCGCTCTCCAGGCTTCAGGCGGCTATCCACAAGCCTTCGGATCACAGTGGAAACTCCTGCTGCGCTCCAAAGGCTTGTGGATAGCTGCCTGAAGCCTCCAGAGTACAGCGGGAATTCCCGCTGCACTTCGGGGGCTTCAGGCAGCTTCAGCGAAAGCAACGCAAAGCCTACGGAGCACAGGGGGGAGCTCTCCTTCTGCGCTTAGGAGGCTTCGCATTGCTATCGCAGAAGCAAAAGAGCCTGCATTCACTCCATAAGACGCACACACATTTCCCCTTAATTTTTGAAGGGGGGAAAGTGCATCTTATAGAGCGAAAAATACGGTATTTTAAAAAATTACAAGCTAAGCATGAACAATAGCAGCAGATCTAAGAGAAATGGCAGATATTCTTGCCACCTGCTTGGTAATAAATTAGCTGTCTTCTCAAGGAAGATACTCAGCTGGTCTCTAGAGATCAACCAGGAATCTGTGTCATAAATGTCTTGTGTTATCAAACCCGCCCGATTAGAAACACATACACAAGATAATATGTACCTCTGAGGGATTACACACACAGTGTACACTTTCCCAGCCCATCCCCATTATAACAACATTAATAATAACAGTGAAATAAAAAAAATAACAATAACATAAATAGGGAAGTCAGAGAACAAAAATTGTATCAAATATTTTTCTCATTTTTCAGGGATTCTTTGTTCATATAAAGAAATGGGAGAGAAAGACAGGCAGAGAAGTGTTCCTATCTTTACAAGGAATTCCAGCAACTGATATCTTTGAAGGCAAAGTATTAAAATGGGCTGATAAGGTAGAACTTCTTTATTAAGCTACGATTCCCAAAATTAAATAAGGGACACATAAATGAAAAGAGAACTTATTATTGTAGTTCCACTTCCGAACCTATCAGTGACATTCCTCCTTGTGCTTATCTTAATACACACATTATTTTGCTCCCCTCTAGAATGATAACTAAACTTCTGTCTTGAAACCATTCACCACAGTTGCAAATATGTTCAAGTTCCATCTGAAAAGCTTCCCCCTCTGGATTCCTTGTCAATGTCCCTCCAAATGCTTTTCTTCTTTCAAAAGAACATTGATGCTCCTAAGATCTGGAGATGAACTCTGCTCACCTTTCATTCAGCAGCTGGCTCCAAGACTCATTCTGCATTCCAACCACCGCGGTCATTTTCTTGCCTCTCAGTGGGACAGGTAGGTAAGTCATCTGATTTGCTGACAGACTCGGAGACAGTTCTGACTAGAGCCAGCCTAGATTTTCAGCTAGAATTAATATTGAGGCTGGAAATGGGGACCATTTGTCTCTGCTATTTGTTCTAGCTGGCCTTTTTGAGAAAACTGTTGTATACATAAATATCAATAAGTAATGCAATTATGTGGGTGGTTATGAATGATTTGGCTCTCCCTCTCCCTTCCTCAGCTAAGGCTGCAACTGATGTTCCATTTTGGAGTTTAAAATAACGATTTTAGTTGGGTAGATCCCACCCACCCACCAATGACAATTAGCTATGTAAATAAGGGGTGGTGAGCCTGCCAATTTCAATATCTCTTAGTCCCTCATAGTTACAATCTCCATCTTGTTATTTTTTTAAAAAAATCCCTTATGGAAATTCATTAGCATTTTAGTAAGCATTTACCCTAATATAGTGGTACCTCGGTTTACTAACTTAATCCATTCCGGAAGTCCATTCTTAAACCGAAACCGTTCTTAAACCGAAACCATTCTTAAACTGAGGCGCGCTTTCCCTAACGAGGCCTACCTTCCACCGTTCAGATTCTGTTCTTAGACCGAGGTAAAGTTCTCAAACTCGGACACTACTTCCGGTTTTGTGGAGTTCGTAAACTGAATCATGTGTAAACAGGACTGTTCTTAAACAGAGATACCACTGTATAGAGATATCTGTGTGAGAATTTTGCCTAGTATGTACATTTATTCATGCATATTTGGGGTGGAGGTGGGCATGCCTGGAGAACTCGACTGGGAATTCTGAGCGGTGTGAATTTTGAAGGATAGCTGTGTTTTGGTTTGCAAAAGGGGGGGGAGCCTGAGTTGGGTAGGCTTGCATTAAAAGGCAGACTTCGCCAACCCCAGGCTTAATAACACTTTAAAATTCTGTATATTACCATTAGCTTCCCTGACTGTTACTGCCCCACAATATCTATTTTTCTTCTTTTGTGGGGTGCTTGTTTCTTTTTCATATGGATGATCCCAACCAATCGGGATGCAAAGAATGACTGAGCTCCCACAATGCTCTGAAGTCAACTGGATTTGTTTCCTGGCACATAATTTTCAAACTGCTGACTTAGTCCCCAGCTAGTAACTAGTTCATAAGAACCTAAGAAGAACCTGCTCATTAAGCCCAGCACATTTTATAAAAGCATTATCGCCTCTAAGCATAGAAGCAAAGCCGAGCCATCAATAGCCTTCTGCACTATGAATTAGACCAATCCTCTTTTAAATCCATCTCAGCTGGTGGTCATTTCCACTCGGTTCCAGTTCCAGTTCCACTCAGTGTTCAGTTAATCATGGATGGTTTATGGGTCTCAAGGTGCTGATGGTGAAGGGAATTTGACTGCAGCAAGTGGTGGGTTCTTCTATGCATTCTGCACATTTTCCAAACCTATTTCATGAGGACTAGAAACTGTGTGTGTGTGTGTGTGTGTGCGCGCGTGCACGTACCTTTGCTGGAGCTAACAAAGGCCAGGTCACAGAATAAAAGCTCAAATCAAGAGACAACACGTTCTGCGAAAGGATCCCTGAACAGAATAAACTCTGTTACATTTGGCAAATTATGCAAATGTTATTTGATTGATCATTTGATTGGGAACCTGGCTGATCTGCTATAATCATTCATCAGTGCCCTGTGGTACATGAATAGCTCTTGCTTACGTGACAAATTGGCATTTATCTCTGTGTGTCCAGCTGAGTCATGACATTTGGTTCATTACATCTTGCAGGAAATGGGGGAGGGTGGCTTAGGTCAGCCTTTTGCAACCTGATCTTTTAAGACTACAGCTTCCATTAGCCTCAGCCTCATGGTGACTGAGGCTGATGGGATCTGTAGTCCAACATAGGAACATAGAAAGCTGCCTTATACAGAGTTAGTCCTTTGGTCTAACTAGCTTAGTGTTGTCTGCACTGATCAGCAACAGGTCTCCAGGGTTTCAGACTGGGGTCTCTCCTAGACCTACCTGGAGATGCCAGGGATTTAACCTCCTGGGACCTCCTGCATGCAAAACTGATGTTTTCTGCTGCTCCAGAGAGAAGCACCTGAACCAATGGATTCACATGACAAGAACAGAGTTTCTGACTAAACATTAAGAACTTTCTGACAGCAAGAGTTGTTCAACTTTGGAACAGGTTACCTTGGAAGGTGATGGACTCTGCTTCATTGGAGGTTTTTAAACAGAGGCTGGATGGCCATCTGTCAGGGATTTTTTTAGCTGTGTTTCCTGCATTGCAGGGGGTTGGACCAGACGATGCTTGGGATCCCTTCCAACCCTAGAATTCTATTATTCTCTCTCTGTGCAAGAGAGAATATTTTTAACACTTGGACCTGTGTTTTTGAAAGGCAAGATAACCACACACACACACACTTCCCCATCTGTGGTTCATCTGAATCCTATATTGTTTGTGATGCATTTAATATTAATAAATGAGGAGCCTGAGAGCTTGTAGGAGGAACCATGGAAACTTCCTCTTCTATGACACCCAGCAGGTGGGCTCATAGACATCTCTCTTGGACACTCTGCAATAGAGAACAGAAATAAATTTGGGTCCATTGGAGGGATGGGTAGGTGGAGATAGTGCTTATCTGGGCCATTCCAGTTGGGGCCAGGGTGCAGTAAAATCCCAAGGAGCTTTTACAAATCAGACTCAGGTGGTCTGTTTCCCCACACAACTGTCTGTGGATGGGAGTGTAGACACTCACTCTGATCAGTCTTCTTGAGGACCAGGGCACAACCAAAATCAACTGGCAGGAGAGACCCAAAGGTGTGTCTGGCTGCATCCAAGTCCAGAAAGGCAGTGAGCACCACTGGGACCTGCAACCTGCTTCTCAATGGGTTGGACTGTCTTGGAATCCCATTGTCGTGGTGACCACACCGAGCTCTGGAATTTGGAGCCCCAACTGCCGCTTTTTAGGGGTTTTTTCAGGGCCCAAAAGTGGTCAAGCAGACAATGTTGCTTATGAGCAGGGAGAATGAGGGATTTAACTAAAAATGGGTGAAATAACCCAGTCATTTAAGGGGGGAATTGTTTATTTTTTTATTGCCCCACCAGCAACTTTGTAAGCCAAATCATCTCACTGAGTCTTCAGCCTGTCTACTTGGGAGTAATCCCAAATGACATCAGTAGGGTTTACCTCAGGTTGGACATAAGCAGTACTGCAATCTTCCCCTCTTCCATACATGCTCTCCCCCTCCCTGCCAAATGACATGGGGCCGTGATTAAAAATTAGAAATAAAATATATCTGGGTTCATTTGTTTTTTGGATGATGCTTGCATATTTCTAAAATCTAGACAGGAAGTATTTATTTTTTTTACAAGCTTGCTTCGTCAGTGTCTCATCTTTTTTGTGTGGAAGGGATACAGTATTTAACATTGTACCCCATTTTGTAAAACTGTACATGTCCATTTCAAATGAACAGCAAATGAGGCAGTCATTTTTAATGGTGGGGGCCTTCGCAAATTCTCCCAAATTGACACCGTACCTCAGAATGAGGAATTCTGGGGAAAATAAAATGGCAATTCTTTTCTTCCAGAACGAATATTGCCTCATCCCGCCAAATAGTGCCAAATCAGCCGATTTCAAGGTAAGTGAAAGAGACAAGAAATCACCCAGCTGGCTCCAATTTCCTCTCAAAAAAATAAGTATTGAAGTGCATATTTTGATACACTGAAGCTGCCCAGAAGTGTGTTGCGAGCACTCCTGACACACCAAAGATGGTTACTGAGCTTGAGACAGTGTGACTCAATGAAGGCATAACTGGAAAAGTAGTGAGAGCTACTTGGAGATAGCTCAGGGCAAAATAGCACTTATTTATTCTTTAGCAATGTGGGTGGCTAATACCAGCTTGTGTGTGTGTGTGTGTGTATGTGTGTGTGTAAGAATGAAAGAGGAGAGAAATTAGAAAGTCTATTTCAAATAACAAATTGACAGAAGCTTAAAAGCTTGCTTGCTGTTCCTCTTCCCCACCCCCGGTATGGTTGCAAAAAAAACAAACAAACACATATAGCACTTATTGAGTGCCCAAATTGCTTTGCTTTTTCACTGGATGTCTGGATTTATGCTTTGTTCATGTGTTTATTTAATATAGCGATGGGCAAGCAATCCCCAGCTCAACCCAGCAAATATTTTTTATCCTATAAGCTCTCTCAATTGATCCCCCACATTCCACAAACACCCCTCTAATGCGCCAGGACCTGTAAATGATGTCAAAGCAATTGGGAGCAGTGACCATAGCGCTATTAAATTAAATATGCATGCAAATGATCAACTGTCAGGAAAATCCAGCATGGTCAGATTTTACTTTCGAAAGAGGAAACTCCAGCCCCCAAGGAAGGCACTGGTTAAAAAAAAAAAGCTGAAAGGCAAAGTCAAGAGGTTCAAATCACTCAAAAATGTCTGGCAATTGTTTAAAAATATAGTATAAGAGGCTCAACTGGAATGTGCACTGCTGATCAAGAAAGGTACCACGAGAGCTGTAAGAATGCCAGTGTGGTTAATGAACAGAGTCAAAGATGTTACTAGAACCAAGAAGGCTCCCTTCAAAAAATGGAAGTCTTGTCCAAATGCAGAGAATTAAAAGGAGCACAAGCTTTTTGCAAGCAAAAAATAAGGGATGATTTTTAAAAATAAAAAATTGTGGAGCACATTGCTAAAAATATTAACAGCAACAACAAGAGTTACTTTATATACATTGGTAACAGAAGACCATCTGTTGGACTCTTGGATAACAAAGGAGTCAAAGGACTGCTAAAGGAGGATAAGGAAATTACAGAGGAGCTGAATGAATTCTTCGTATCAGCCTTCACAGGGCAGATCCTGGAGGCTGAACTAACTTTTGCAGGAAATGAGCATGAGGAACTGAGGAAGATAGTGGTGATGAAAGATGATGTTCTAGGCCCAATAGACAAAAGAAAAATGGACAAATGACTGGGTCTGGGTGACACCTACCCAAGAGTTCTCAGAGAAATTACCGATCCTCTAATAAAAAATACTTAACTTTCCCTTAGATCAGCCTCTATACCTGAAGACTGGAGAGTCTTCAGGTATAGAGGCTGGTCTAAAGGAAAACCTATGTAACACCAATGCAAAAGCCAATTTAGCACCAATTTTTAATTAGCATTCCTGGAGGGATACGTACACATTTCTTTGTCAGCTTGCAGAGTGCTTTAAAAAAAACATCCTTATTAAAATTCTTCAGCATTTTTGTGTGAATTTATCCTAACAAACACTTTTTTGCACGCAGTTTTGATTAATGTACACATTTTTGCAAACAGATTCCTTGGGTTATTTTCAATGTATTTCTGGATCTGTGCAAACTTCCCCTTGATATTTGCATTTTGGTAAATCTTCTTTGGATGGGGCACCATGTTGCAAAATTCGAATCAGTGAAAGCTTCCAATGCTCCATCCAGTCCAGCATTGTCCCCTCGCAGTGGTCCATCAGATGCCTGTGGGAAACCCACAAGCAGGATTCAAGCACCAGAGTGCTCTCCCTTCCTGTGGCTTCCAGCAGCTGGCATTCAGAAGCAACTGCTGCCTTCAACTGTGGTGGCAACTCGTAGTCATCATGACTAATAGCCATCAATAGCCCTCTCCTCCAGACTGAGGTTGATTGGGGCAGTGCCCCATCTTCCCAAGTGAAGCAGCCACCACTGCTGGAGAGGATATAGGAAAGAGGAAGTGATTGGTCCTGAAGGCTTTAGAGCACCAAACATTGCCCAGAAAGGTGGGGTGGAGCAGCAGGGGCCCACTCAACTGAAGTCAGCAGGCAATGGAAGGCTTGGCTCAGCAAGCTGTCTGATTCAGCATGGTTAGTCCAGGTGGTGTTGCCCAAATTAGAAGACAATGGGAAAGGGGGGTGCTCCTCCATCTGTGCCCACACACATATTTAAAGGATTAGGCAACAACGCACTTAAAGTTCCCTGAGGGTTTTAGCAATCAGCCCCTCTTCCCAGGGAGCTGCAGGGACCACTTGTGGTTGTTTGAAGCTTTCCACATGCATTGTCTTCCAAATGTTTATAATAACCCTGCAAGGTACATACCGTACTTTCCAACAGGATGTGCATCTTCTAGGGCCACGGTTCCACAAAAGTCAAGTGACCTGAGTGAGATCATGGCCCCAGAATAGACACCCCCCCAAAGACACATGTGTTTTGGGGCACTACATGAAATCTTGGCCCCAAAGGAAACACTTTCTTTTGAGCATGAGATCACAGTGCCCAAAATGGCCACTGTCCTCTTGCGGGCGGAAATGGGATGTTTGGGACTCCTGAGGGGTATGAAGGTAGTCAAGCATGATTGTAGATGGAGGTCTGAAGCTGACAGGGGGCATTTGCATAAACTGCCTAGTGAGTTTTAGTCAAAGGCAAAATGCACACTAAGTACCTTACCTTAAGCTTGGTATGTCTCTTAATGATTCCCCAGTAGCAGCTCTCTATAGGGCTATAGGTCCACTGGGGGCAGGAGTTTAGGAATGTCTTCAGTGGTGGCCCAGAATATTCTCCTTTGCTTTCTCCCAGGCGCCTTTGTTACTATACATTTAAAGCAGTGCCATGCCACTCACAGATCCCCACAAAGAATGCTGGGAGCTGTAGTGTGTTAAGCATGCTGAGAGTTATTAGAAACCTCCTTATTCCCCTCCCACAGAGAACTACAATTCCGAGAGCGGTTTAGCAATCAATCCACCTTCCCAGGGTGCTGAGGGAATTGTAGCTCTGTGAAGGGCACAGGGGGGTCTCCTAGCAATGCTCAACATCCGTGACATACAGTTTCTTTAGGTGATTCTTCACCTAAAGGTGTCTGAAGCGGTATGATACCACACTTTAATAGATAGTGCCGATGGGGCCAGGGTTCCTGGCAGAACTGATGAGCAATCCAGGAAGAGTTTTATTCAGGGCAGACTGGACCCATCAAAGTCACGGAATAGGTGTGACCAGTTCATGGGTCTATTCTAGGGATGATGAACGCCTGAAAGGCCCACCGCTCCTCGTGGACATCCTTCTGGAGCCACATGGTGGGGTCCAAGGAAAATGTCACGTAGCACAACAGGTGCTCTTGCCTCTGTAGAGTAGGCTTCTTTGTGCATGTTTTCTACACTCTATCTCCATCCATCCATCCATCCATCCATCCATCCATCCAGACAAACAAAAGGCGTCACTGCAGTTCAAGGACACAGTCCAAGGAGCACCAAATGTAACACTCAGTTTTGTATTGTAGGCTGCTGTCAGAGACATGGCCAGCAGAGAGGAGTCTGCAGATTGGGAGGAAGAGGCAGAGGAAAACAGGAACTTGATTTGTTCTCACAACAAAAGTGAGATAAGCTCTTCTCGCTCTGGAATGCTGCCTGTAAGTTTTCGCAGCAACACAGAGATAAAGGAGCAGGAGGCAAGTGATAGGAGGGGGTTGGATTCAGCTCCAGAGGAGAAGGAATTGGCTGCACCCGAGTCTCCAAGAAGTAGGAGGCGGAGCAAGCGATTAGAACAAAGGAAGACCAGCAGGAAGTGGGGGTGGGCTTGGTGTATATCTGGCCTTGGAAGGGGCCGGAAGCCAGTTGAGTCAACTGACTTGACAGTGAGGTAATGAGTAGTGGGAAGCTTGGATTGCTGAAAGCCTGTTGTTGATAAATAAACCTCAGCTAGTCAAACTGCCAGTGTGTCATGTCTTGTGTGAGAGAAGTGCTAAACCTGACAGCTGCCTTTCAACCACAAAGAGCTGCCAGTGCACCATTTTATTTATTTTATTGTGTTCATACCCCACATTTTTCTCCAGGGACCTCAAGGTGGCATACACGGTTCTCCTCCACCTCCTCATTAATCCCCACAACAATCCTGTTAGGCTGAGAGGCAGTGACAGGCATCACCCAGTGAGCTTCTCGATGGCTGAGTCCCAGGTCCTAGTCAGACATGCTAACTGCTACACCATACTGGCTTTCAAGCAGTCCTTCACCTATGCAAGCAGAAGGCATTATCACAAGTCAAAGACACATTCCAGCTTTGGAAAAAAGCATTTCAAAAAGGGTGCACAGCAGGGCCAGTGAGGGGCATGGCTGGAGAAGGGTCATGGTCTAGTGAGAATCTGAGGGCCAGGTACAGAGGGCTGTGGGAAGCGCCCATTTGACTCTCAGGCCAAAGTTTCTCCACTATTGCTTTATTCATTTGAAAAACAGAATCCGATCAATCATAGGTTGAAGCTCAGAAGAGCTCAGCATCAAAAGCATGCCTTTAATGAAACAGAAGCCTGCCTAAATTATCATGGTTCCTTTTTTTTCTTTTTACACTGCCAAGGGGGTGGGGGGAAGAGTACATGATATCGCTACATCTGCGGGGACCTCCAGGGTGCTGCAATTATTGTAATATCATCTCTCCCATCGCATTTCTGGCGGTAATGGATGGTGCTCCCTGCCGATGCCTATTACAGCACTATTGGAGCAGCATACAGTAAACACATTTGTGTATTTGAACACAACAGGCTAGATGGTCAATTCTCAAAGCAACAGAGGAGCCTCTGCCCAGAATTCCAATGGTAGGAGGTGGGGGGAGGAGAGGGGGGAGAGAGAGAGAAGCAGATGGAGGGAATTATCAAGACTCTAGCGTTAAGACAACAAAGCCATTGCCGTTGTTGACTGGCATGATTCGAATTCATCCTCTGTTGGTTACAGGCACTGGGGAAACTGTGCCCCATGGACTACATTTCCAATCACCCCCAGCTGTTGGCCATGCTGCCTGATGGTGTCATAGAATCACAGAATCATAGAACTGTAGAGCTGGAATTGACCAACAAGGTCCTCTAGTCAAAGCCCCTGCAATGCAAGAATCATGATGGAAGAACCCATGGCAGTCGTTCAACCTCTGTTCAAAATCTCCAATGAGTCATAGAGTTGGAAGGGAACCCAAGTGTCAACAAGTCCAACCCCTGGCAAGGAGGAATCACAGCTAAAGTATCCCTGGCAGGTGGACATTCAACCTCCACCACCTTCCAAGGGAGCCCATTCCACTGTTGATCAGCTCTTTTTCCTAATGTTTAGTCAGACTCTCCATTCTTGTAATTTGGATCCACTGGTTCAGTTCCTCCCCTCTAAAACATCAGAAAATAATCTTGCTCCATCTTCCATGGGACAGCCCTTCGGGTATAAAAATAAAGAGCAGAGGGGCTGGAGTGGACCAGCAACATGGTCTGGTTGAGCTTTGGCCAAGGTGAAATCTGCTCCACAGGCCTGGGCTGCTGCACTTCATGTTTCCAAGACACACCCTTTTGCCCTCAGAGATTTAACTTCTGGAAGCCATGGGTTGGAAGATAAAACCTGGTCTTTGACTTAGCAGTTCATGCTACTGCAAGAGAGTTAGGAGCAGAGGTCTATATCCAGTAAATAGGGGATAGCTGGAGTCAAAGTCTTACTAGTGAAGTAATTCACTTGATGTTTTCAAGGATTTCTCAGTGCTTAAAACAATGTAGAAAGTCAAGTTCACTGCCTTACTGTTTCCTGCCTCAGAAAGGTAATGATGGGCTCCATTTGTCAATCTGTCTCAAGATATTTGGCTCTGCTTTGTGACGGATGAGCATCTAAACTCCCACCCCCCACCCCAGTGGAAGGAGCTTTAGTCATTCAGGGTTGTGTGCGTTCAGTCTGGAAAGAAAGCAGGACACTTGATGGAAAAGAGAAAAGGGAAATTGTGCTGGGATATAAATACCGGAATAAAACCAGGAAGTGTTTTGTCAGTCGGGAAAAGAGCGTAAATTGCTCCAGCATTACAAGAACTTGCTCTGAATCTGCAATTAAGCCAACTACAGGCTATTAATAAAGTTACTGGGCTGTGAAGATGTGTTCCACCACTGTCCTATCTTCTGAGACACAGGTGCAGGGCGAAAAACGGAGGCAGCCATTTACCAAGTAATAGCTAACTGTGGCTTGCCCATCATCTGGCTCTGCTGAAGGGTCTGATAGCGGAAGTGGGATTTGTTTCGGTACATTTCCCCCTTGCTTGTCAAAGTTTTGAGAAGGGATAGATTGCAGCGCAGAGGACATGACCTGGGCTGGCCCTATCATTAGCCCAAGGGAGCCAGCTGCTTCCAGCAGGGAATACTAGAGTTGCAGCAGTGGAATCAGAGAATTGTAGAAGGGTTCCTTGGGTCATCTAGTCCAAACCCCTGCAACACAGGAATCACAGCTAAACAATCTCTGATGACCCGTCAACCTCTATTTAAAAGCCTACGATGCAAGAGAGTCCACCAGCATCTTCTGAGTGAGTCCTTTCCACTGTTTAGAATCATAGAATCGTAGAATTGTGGTGCTGGAAGGTACGCCCAATGGTCATCGAGTCTGACACACACACCCCAACAATGCATAAATCACAGCTAAAGAAGCCCTGTCAGGTGGCCACCCAGCCTTAGTGTAAACACCTCCAGTGAAAGAGAGCCCACCACCTTTTGAGGGAGTCTGTTCCACTATCAAACAGCTCTGACCATCAGAAAGTTTTTTCCTGACATTTAGTCCGAAGCTCCTTTCTTCTCGCTTTGAGTATTTGCCAGGTGAGGACTTAGGGCTTTGCAGGATTTTCTGGTGCCCCAATGCTGTTGACCCAGCAGAATCCATTTTAACTGGTCAGACCAATAAGAACCTTGGTGGTTCAGAACACTCCTGGTTAAGATATTATAAGAGAAGAAAAAAGTTTTGATCCCTGCATTGTTGGACTAGATGACCCCTTGGGGGATGCTTCCAAGTCAACAATTCTATCATTGAATGAAAGAGAATTCACCACTATCTGAGGCAGTCCATTCCACTGCTGAACTGCTCTTACCATCAGGAATTTCTCCATCATGTTCAGACAGAATCCCCTTTCTTGCCATTGTAATCCATTGGTTTGGGTCCTACCTTCTGTAGCAGCATAAAACAAGCTTGTTCCATTCTTGGGTGTGACAACCTTATGTGGGAGGACAGACCTTTGTGTGCCAGACAGCCTACTCTGCAGACCCTGACCTAGCCTGCTTCCTTTAGTGGTTGAGGGCACTGACTCATTGCCAGCACGTGGCTTCTATATGTGGAATAGCACCATTTTGTGCCTTCAGAAAGGCAACCACATTTGGAATACTGTGTACTGTTCTGGTCACCTCTCCTGAAGAAGGATATTTTAGACTGGGGAAATTGTTCAGAAAATGGCAAAGCCCCTCCCGAACTACGGAGGGGGGGGTTGCGGGTGCGCGCCCCCTCCGGCATCATCGCAGGGCTATTCCAGCCCCGCGAGATT
Source organism: Podarcis melisellensis (assembly GCF_964234715.1). Classification (NCBI taxonomy): domain Eukaryota; kingdom Metazoa; phylum Chordata; class Lepidosauria; order Squamata; family Lacertidae; genus Podarcis; species Podarcis melisellensis. The sequence goes on from NC_138540.1 coordinate 28,991,188, forward strand.
CAGCAGGCTCATGCATATTCATTTCTGGCTCCGCCAGCCAATGGCTGGTGCCGGGGGCGGGTCTACCGGGAGGGCACTTAAGGTCAGGGCAGCCTGGGCTCGCCCCTTTTCCTCCTCGGCAGCTCCAGCGGTTTCCCACCCACCCACCCTTTAGGCAGGCTTCTGGACTTTGCTATGGGCTTCGGCTGGTCGCCGCAAGGGGCCTGGTAGGAGTTTTTTCCATTTGGCTAATTAGCTGTATTTGGGAGCCACTTGGTTTTTTCGCCTACCTCGTAGCAAACGTCATAACTTTCTGGTTTTGGCGGTTAGGCATTGGCCAGGGTATGGTTATGCAAAGAAGGTCGGGGGGGAGGATCGCCATCACCTCCCCCATTGCTTGGAGGGTAGTTCGTTAAAGGACTCCAGGGGGCGTCGCCTCGTCCGAAACCTACGGAGGCTAGGGCCTAAAGCGCGCTCCCGAGCGGTAACCCCTTGGGGAGCGCCTACGGATGTACATCTGGGGGGCTCCCCCTGCTGGTGATTAACCCTCCCCGGTCAGACCGGTTATTCTATTAGGGGGCCAATGCCTAAGCCAATACCGCTCTTACCTGTAATCAATAAAGTTGTGGCCATTTTCGCCCATTAACCTTAATTCTGGTCTCTTGTGTCTTTATTTATTTCATCTGTGGGAGGGGGCGGGTATCGCCACGCAACCAGAATATCAAGGAAATGCAGCAATTTCTGCATGAGAAAAGGTTGCAGCCTTTGGGACTTCTTAGTTTAGAGAAAGTGCGAATAGGACATTGATAATATGATGCATAGCGTGCAGGAAGCGGTTAGAGAGAAAAATGTAATCCTCTCTCAGGGGTCCAGGGCAGCTGTCTACCAGCTCCACCTGGTACGCAGGCTGAGACCCTACCTTCCCATGGACTGTCTCACCAGAGTGGTGCATGCTCTGGTTATCTCCTGCTTGGACTATTGCAATGCGCTCTAAGTGGGGCTACCTTTGAAGGTGACCCAGAAACTACAACTAATCCAGAATGCGGAAGCTAGACTGGTGACTGGGAGTGGCCACAGAGACCACATAACACACCGGTCTTGAAAGACCTACATTGGCTCCCAGTATGTTTCCGAGCACAATTCAAAGTGTTGGTGCTGGCCTTTAAAGCCCTAAAGGGCCTCGGCCCAGTATACCTGAAGGAGCATCTCCACCTTCATCATTCTGCCCAGACACAGAGGTCCAGCACTGAGGGCCTTCTGGTGGTACCCTCACTGCGAAAGGTGAAGCTACAGGGAACCAGGCAGAGGGCCTTCTTGGTAGTGGTGCCCGCCTTGTGGAACGCCCTCCCATCAGATGTCAAAGAAATAAACAACTATCTGAGATTTAGAAGACATCTGAAGGCATCCCTGTTTAGGGAAGTTTTTAATGACTGACGTTTTAATGTGTTTTTAATCTCTTGTTGGAATCTGCCCAGAGTGGCTGGGGAAACCCAGACAGATGGGCGGGCTATAAGTAATAAATAACAACAACAACAACAACAACAACAACAACAACACTGGGACACATGGACATGAAGCTGAATGTTGGAAGGTTCAGGACAGGTAAGACAAAATACATAGTTAAAGAAGAGGCTGCTGGATCAGACCACTAGCTCATTTATTCCAGCATTCTTTTCTCACAGTGGCCAACCAGATACCTTTTATGGAAAATGAGTGGGTAGGAGCCAAATGCAAGAGCACTCTCCCCTCCTGATTTTTCCAGAAATGGATATTTGGAAGCATGGCTGCCTCCAACTGTGGAGGCACAGCATCGTTCTCATAGCTAGTAGCTATTGATAGCCCTCTCCTTCCTGAATTTGTCCAATTCTCTTTTAAATCCATCCCAGCTGGTGGCCATCACACTCTCCTCTGGTGGTAACTATGTGCTGTATGAAGTACTTTTTTATCAGCCCCCAAATCTTCTAACGCTTCTGTTTCTGTGAACCGAAGTTACATTTTAAAATAAATAAACTCATTTTCAAATAGGTGCAAGCATTAGATTGCTCTACGGCAGCAATGGAGGTGCAGTTCCTCCCTCTGCATGGCTCAAGGGAGCTGCAAAACTCCCAACCATAGCAGACGATGGTTCCATGCAAATGGGGAAAAAGGGGTTATTATTATATCATATTGCTTTTTAATCCCACAGTGGTGAGTAGGCTACGTGCAAAAGAGAAAGCAGATTGGAGAGTGCTTCTTGATGTCATGATCAAGATGCAAGACACAGTTATTCTTAGATCCCTTGCTTTGCCTTTGTAAAGTGACAGGTGGAATCAGCAACAAAACACAGCAGGGTAGCCTCAAAGTCCTAGCAAGGACATCTCCTCCCCATGATTCTCCCAGGACAATACAAGGAGCGCAAGCAGAGATTTCCCAACCCCAGCAGAGGCGGTTTTAAGGCGGAGTGATCAGTTCTCGGTGCTGGGCATTGAGCAGATAGGGAACCCAGTATGGAAGCATGAGGGCTCTGACAGGGTTCTTTCTAGAGTCTTCTTTCTCCTTCCCAAAACCTTGTCCATCTATAGGAAGGAGGTGGAAGTGCTCTAGGACCCTGACAGAGCCCTCACACCTCCTTCTCCGAAGCCTGGCACAGCATAACAGCAGGGAAGGGGGCGAATTTTGCCCTAACTCAGGGCACCATGCTACCAAAATCTGCCCTGGCCTAGTTTTCAATTTTCTTTGCTTATCAGACATTCCCCTTGCTGTGGCCTCTGAGTAGGGCTAGCCTTCATTAGGCTGCTTTTGGGGAGGACTTGTCCTGTGGATTTGCCACATCCTCCCAGGTTTCGGATGCCAGCCTTCTGGAAAAGCATCAGGATTTCAGGTGTCCCTCTTACACCAAGAACACACCAAGCTGGCAGTTTAATTGCACTTAGATTTATTATCAGTAGTTTCAGTCCGAGCTCACAGCTCAATCATCTGCCGAAGATGACATTGAGCTCACTAAAGGGCGGGTCCTCCGCCAACAGGACATCCTCCATCGGCTGCCCCTCCTACTCTTGGACTGACGCCAAGGCTGGACCCTACTTCCTTGTCGTGTCCATGGGGACTCGGGGGCAGTCGGCCCACCCTCCTCTGAAGTTCCTCTGAACCGGCCTCTGTCTGACCTACGCTATCTTGGAAATTTACAGCCGGCACTCCAGGACAGGAGGGGCTTGCATCACTCTCAGCATGGGAAGGAAGCAAGCCCCTGTTTTCCCCAGCCTGCCACCCTTCCTCTTCAGAGTCCTCGCTGTGGTAAAGGACATTCCAGACAAAAAGATGCAGAAGCACAGGAACCTTTGTGTCAGAACGCCTTTGAGCCCATGCCAACGACTGGGCTCAACAACTGGTTCTGCCCTGACTTGACTAGGCGAACTGGAGCACTTCCAGAGACCTTCCACTCCTGTAAAGCAGGTCTAAGTGCACTGGACCCACAACTGTCCATTGTGAGCACCCAACTCAGCAGAGTATGAACGACACGGAAGAAAGCTGTGAAGCCTAACTTCTTTTATTTCTAATAGCTACTGCAAACTAGAACTAAATTGCTACTGGCTTGCATGAGTGTTACAGCTCTCATTCAGCCATCTAATCGCTACATAAATAACACACAGACTCCACACAGAGTCAGGCAGGAGTGGAAGAAGTGAAGAGCAGTTTCCGCCCCCTCCTTTCTGAAAACATCAGGAGATTCTTTCAATGGGAGGGGGTGAAAATATCAACACTTTGAAGGCATTGAAACTGTGTTTAGTTGGATACAACCTTTCTCTCCCCCACCCCCATGACTGCTTCAGAGCTGAACTCGGCTAGACTGTCCTGTTCATGGAAGGATTTCCATTTGCTCAGGAGAACTTTCCTTCCTTCCCTCCCTGGCTGTGCATCCCACCTCTGCTCCAAAGGGTTGGGGGAACCCAGAAAGAAATGTGTAAGGGGGAGGGCTTGGGAAGAAGACATTCAGGAAATGTTGGCAGGTGCAGGGCAGACAGAAGAATCTCCTTCTTCATGTGGCACATAGTTAAACTGCGAAACTCACTCTCACAGGAGGAAGGGATGCTTTTGGTGGCTTTAAAAGACTATTCTGCATTCTCATGGAGGAGAGGGCTGTGGATGGCTCCTAGTCACAATGGCTATGTTCTGCTTTCATGGTCAGAGGCAGTAATGCTTCTGAATACCACGCCCTGGAAGTTGCTAGTGACAGATAGAGTGGTGTAATGGTTAGCGTATGATCTGGGAGACCAGGATTTGAGTTTCCACTCAACCATGAAGCTCGCTGGTTGAGCTTGGGCCAGTCATCATCTGGGCCAGTGTGATGTAGTGGTTAAGAGCGGTGGACTCGTAATCTGGTGAACCGGGTTCGGGTCTCCGCTCCTCCACATGCAGCTGCTGGGTGACCTTGGGCTAGTCACACTTCTTGAAGTCTCTCAGCCCCACTCACCTCACAGAGTGTTTGTTGTGGGGGAGGAAGGGAAGGGAGAATGTTAGCCACTTTGATACTCCTTCGGGTAGTGATAAAGCAGGATATCAAATTCAAACTACTACTACTCTTCCTCCTCCTCCTCCTCCTCCTCCTCTTCTTCTTCTTCTTCTCTGGTCTATCCTACCTCATAGGGTTGTTGTGGGGATTAAATGGGGAGGAGGCCAACCATGTACAGCACCTCAAGTGCCTTGTAAGAAAAGATAGTATGTAAATATAACAAATAAATAAGAAACGGAAGGATGGGAGAGTGCTGTTGTGGGTTTCCCCCAAGTATCTAGGCAACCATTGTGAGAATAGGATGCTGAACTAGATGGGAAAATAGGGATGTCCCATTCCATAACAGCAGCAACAGCAACAATTTTATTATTTATACCCCACCCATCTGACTGGGTTGCCCCAGCCGCTCTGGGCAGCTTCCAAAAGATATAAAACATTAAATATTTTTTTAAAAAACCTTCCCCATACAGGGCTACCTTCAGATGTCCTTTAAAGGTTGTGTAGTTATTTATCTCCTTGGCTAAGGGGTCGCATAGTTCCATGTCCTCCAACATTTCTTTGATGGAAATAAGGATATCCTAAGGAAAAGCAGGACATTCCAAGACCAAATCAGAAACCGGGATGGCTTCTGTAAATCTGGGGCTGTCCCTGGAAAATAGGGACACTTGGAGGGTCTAAGATATGTCTCTGGTCTGATGTTGCAAGCTTCTTCTTACATTCTCATGAGATGAAGGGGAAGTTATGTTCCATAAGCAGAAGGCCTTGTCTGAACAGGAGAACTTCATTGGATCCAAACTTCTGTCTCTTTTTTTGTGGGGATAAAAGTGGGGAGTGGGAAACTACAATGTTGTGTAACCTCTGTGAAAATTTTATGACAACGAATCAGGACAGTTGTTCAATGTGTGCTTTCTCTGGCAGCAACCACTGTGTCTTCCCCTAGGGCATAATTTGAGAACCTTTCTTTTGTTCCAGACAAAATAGCTATTATTAAGCACTGCCCCCATCTCGACAACAAAAGTTGTATTCAATTCAGCTGTTTCTAGAGCCCTGGCAACGCTTTCCCAAGGGATACTCACCTTGTCACTTTCACTCAGTTGACAGGTAAAAATGTTCCTGGTTCCCTGGGATTTTAAGAACTGCCAGTTTTAGCCCTTTTAAACATCAAGCGTATATGCATATTTAAAATAAAAACAAACCACGCTACTGTCTATTTGAATGTACCACTGTTGTCTTATTTTACTGTGCTGATGTGACAATATTATTTGGTGGGGGGTTTTCCCCTTGTCCCTGTCACAGATCTTACCACTTCATTAGCTACCCTGGGAACATACTCTTTCTTATTTATTTATTTATTTATTTATTTGTACAAAGTGACAGGTAGGAATTAGGCAAACAAACCATTTATTGGAATATTTCTTTTTGTGCCCATCAGAACTCTGTGTTCTCAGCTGCTTTCTGTAATAATGAAAGAGGTGGAAAACTGCACCAGAAACTACATTTAGAGATGATTCGATGAGCTCCCTTTTCAAATATCTAAAGGGCTATCAAATAAATAATGGAATAAATGTGTTGGTCCAGATGGTAGGATATGAGGCAATAGCTTCTATTCTTTCGGTGGGGAGAGAGAGATTTAGTCAAACATTCTGGCAAACTTCCTAACAGTATGAGCAGAGTCTGGATGGCCACTGTGATGGATGGTCCTTGAGTCAGTCTTAGAAAGCAATCAGAGTTCCTTGGAATATCATCCAATCAGGAGACAGAATGGAGACTAGAAAGTCAAAATTTGGAACTTGACCTTTACATTGCTGGATAGGGATTAGTTTAGAGGCTGGTTGGGGTTGAATTAGCAGTTAGATGGACAGGGCAACACAGATTTTTCTTTTCCCCTTAAGGAGAAAGTAAATAAAAGAATCATGGAATTGCAAAGCTGGAAGGAATCCCAAAGGTCATGTAGCCCAACCCCTTGCAATACAGAAATCACAACTAAAGAATCTCTTACAGATGGGCCCCCAACCTCAGTGAAGAAGCTGCATGCTCCGCTACTGGGGGCAGAGAGCAGACGGGGGCGTGACACACATCCGGGGAGCGTGGTATGTCACCTGAGAGGGCGTGGTGCATGTTCTGGGGGCATGGCGCGTCACTTGTGGGGGGGTGCATTGCATGTCGGGGGGCCACTGCAATGGCACCCTATCGGAATAGTGGTGCCGGGGGCGGACCGCTCCCTCTGCAACCCCATTCCTGCGCCAGTGCTCAACTTCTGTCTTAAAACCTCATATGAAAGAGAGTCCAATTCACTGTCCAAAGCTCTTACCATCAGAAAGAGCTTCCTAACGTTTAGTCAGAATCTCCTTTCTTGTCATTTAAATCCATTTGTTCAGGCCCTACCTTATGGAGCAGGAGAAAGCCAGCTTGCTCCATCTTCCATGTGACAGCCTTTCACCAGGTTAAACATACCCAACTCCCTCCCATTTGATGCATCCAATTGGTTTCCAGACCGACGTGGAGGATTTAAAATGTGCTTGTGGGCGGGGAGTAGTTGGTTTGCTTTATTATGTATTTTGTGTTCTCATTCTATATATTTATGTTGTGAGAGCACCCAAATCCCATTAGTCTCCTCATTCCCATTATTAGTGAGGGAGATTGTCACAGTCACCTATGACTGATGTCATAGCAGCGGGTATCTGGCAACAAGATGGAGTTGGGGTAGATTACTGTATTTTTCGCTCTATAACACGCACCCGACCATAACACGCACATAGTTTTTAGAGGAGGAAAACAAGAAAAAAAATATTCTAAACGAAACAGCGGATGTATGATTTTTGTGGTTCATGCTGTGGCCACAGACATGTGATCTGACGGTGAGTTTGGGGTAGCCCAATGCAAAAATCCTGAGAATTCCTGTAGATCCATGCTTTGTAACCATGTTTTTGCACCACTGCGGCCCCAGGCAACAGTGGGTGCGTGATTTTTTTGGTGCAAGCTGTAGCCATGGACATGCTATGTGATCTGATGGTGAATTTGGGGTGACCCATCCTGAGGATCCATGTGGATATGTGCTTTGTAACCACGTTTTAAGTGGGGAGGGAAGGAAAAGCACTCAAGGGACAAGGGACATGCATGGGGTGGGTGGAGAAGGATGCTGTTAATAATGCAGAAGAGGGGTATAAGAGGAGAAGGCTCCTCTCCTCTCCCGCTTTGCTCCTTTAAAGCAAGCAGGCTCTCTGTCCCTCTCTCCTCCCTACTCAGCTGCTCTTCTCCCGCTTTGCTGTTTCAAAGTGAGCCACGGAGGAGGGAAGGAAGGGGAACCATGGATCCTCTGCTCACGACTGCAGCAGATCCCCCCGCCATCTGTAGGCATTCGCTCCATAACATGCACAGACATTTCCCCTTACTTTCTAGGAGGAAAAAAGTGAGTGTTATGGTGCAAAAAATACGGTATATCTGGGCTGCCTCATATGATTCTCTTAGCCCAGATAGAAATAGGGATAGGGGATAAATTTTATTCATCTGGTGAATTGGAGTCAGTTTAAGCCAAATCTATCAAACTCGCACATTCTGAAACAACACACCAACAGAAACACACAAAATTGGCACTGACCTGAATTTTGCAATGCAACTCTCCAGCTAGTGTTTACAAGAATGAATGTATATCAGGAAAGTGTTCGTAAAAGGGACTATATTAGTGAAAACTGCATAGAATATGTTGCATAGCATGCAGGAAGCATACAGGAAAAAATATTAGGAGAAATGTCTTGTAAAATGAGTACATTCATCGAAATAGCAGGCACTAAAACACTCCCCTTAAAGAGCTAGAGTTCCCTGAACAATTTAAGCCAAAACCCTGCTTTGGATGTGTAACCCTGGGAGTGGTATATTTCTGAGAGGAATTTGGGGGTGGGTGGGAGGTCTACTAACAACTATTAGCACCCTTAACAAACCACAACTCCTAGATTTGGGGCGGAAAGCCAGGACTGTGTATGGTAGGACTTTCAGTGTGGTACCTCAGGTAACATACGCTTCAGGTTACAGACTCCGCTAACCCAGAAACAGTGCTTCTGGTTAAGAACTTTGCTTCAGGATGAGAACAGAAATCGTGCTCCGGCGGTGCGGCGGCAGCAGGAGGCCCCATTAGCTAAAGTGGTGCTTCAGGTTAAGAATAGTTTCAGGTTAAGAACGGACCTCTGAAACAAATTAAGTACTTAACCTGAGATACCACTGTAGTTTTAAGCTGTGTTTTAATTGTGTTTTAATTGTTGTATCCTGCCTTTGCATCTTAGGGTGAAGGGTGGGTAAGTAATAGTAGCAGCAATAATAATATTAATGGTTGTTGTTATAAGAAATGGTTGTTGTTATAAGAAAAATTAACGAATTAAGTACTTAACCTGAGGTACCACTGTAATGTATGCACAACAGAGAAAAACAAATCCCTGCCTCTGAACCATGAGAATTTCACCAAAGTTTTATCTCTCTAATTTTCAAATGCAATTCCTTTTTGCATTAATTGATGGAGAACAATTACAAAAAATGTAGGGAAATTTGGGGAAAGAAAGGGATCGTTTCCAGACCCATCCACTCTCTCCCTCAGCCTCTGAATGTCTGCAAGATGGCTTTCCCCCCTCCTCATAGCTCATTTGAACCGCTGAATCTTTGGACATGGACCAACTGAGACTCTAGGATAGCTTCACTACTCTCCCTTTTTACATCAGTGCAGCTGGTTGGAAATCGGAAAGCTTTTTCTTTTTTTCTTTTTTTTTGAATGGCTCTGATTGTGCAAATACTGGCAACGCTTCCCTTCTGGTGCAATCTAAATTTAGGAGTTCCTTTTTGTGTGCGTAAAATTAGAAAATGCCTGTTGGGTAGCTTTTCCTTTTGGCAAGACTCTGTGCCAAGCCAGGTATTTGTGGGGAGAGCAGCTGGACCCAAATCAAGACATCAAGTTGGATGGTTTGCAACTCAGGTTCCCAAAGCGAGTTACAAAAATTGGCAACCAAGGGCTTTGTCTGAAAGTACAGAGGGGCTGAACAACCAACCCAATCTCATTTTAGTCTTGCTGGCACTAGATCATAGGTCTGTTCCATCCTGAAAGGTGTGGGTTGTTAATTTTTTTGGGGGGGGGGTGTTGGTTGGTTTTAAAGAACTCATTTGCATTGGATGCATTTTTACACACATTCAATGGAAAATGGGCACTTCTAAAAAGGAAAATGTGCACTTTGCAATGCTTTTCAATACTTTCATCTGTAAAATATGCATTTCTTCCTATACACATAAAAATATAATGCTGTCATCATGCAGCCTCCTTTGGAGGTTTTGTAGGGCTGCATCACGATGCATAGGCATGAAGAAGTGGAGTTGGGAAGGTGAAAAATGAGTTTAATGGTTACATGGGGTTGGAAGTGGAAGTCCTAGTGTGTTAATGTGGGAATAGTGGTTGGTTGGTTGGTTGGTTGGTTAGTTGGTGAGTGTAGCGAGAAGGGGTGCAGCCCCTAGTTGCAGTGGGTTTTTTCTGGGGGGACGCAGGGGTATGCATACCCCTAAACATTTTGTGAATCTTTGTACTTTTGTCAATTTACTGTATGTCTTTTTTCCCAATTTGAACTCTAAAATGGTGATTTTCTTGAGTCAAAATGAGAATTCCCCTAAACATTTCTTTTTATAGAAAAAAAGGCGCTGCCCAGTTGTATGCATATTTGTGTAAAGCAGTATTTCTGCATACACATTTTGCATCCACCTTTGCCAAATTGGGAGAACTGCATAATCTGACTGCCGGTTGCATTATAGTATAAGATGCACAGAATTTGGAAGCAGGTGTCAAATTGGGTCAGTCTTCTGTAAGAAGAAGACCAAATGAATCCCTCTTCTAATTGCTGGGACCTGGTTTTGCATAGGCCACAACAGAAGACCAGATTCAAGTGGGACTGCCCTGTCACCTAGAAGTTGGGGGCAGGGGATGTGTTTGGAGCAATTTCAAAAATAACAAAACTAAATGTTTCAGCATTCCCATGACTCACCTTACTGAATTTATTCAATGTTCTGAGTAAAACAGACATTAATTTCCCTTCTCTTGTTAGCAGCTCAAACAACTACAGCAAAGTTATGGAATGGTTCTAATTTTTCAGACTGGTTCTGAAAGGTTTGGCTATTTTTGAAAAAACCCAACCATAAGTTAAGGGTACAAACTGATCAGAGAAAAAGAGAACCATATGTGGCAATTTGGCGCTCACTTATTTAGTATGTTAACTCAAAAGAACACAAAAGAACAGTTCAGGCTCAACACAAATCTGCTTGGTTATTTTAGGAATTTCTTGTGTTTGCTTGTTTGTTTTCATTTTTTCCTCTAATTTCTTTCATGCTTTTTGATGTAACCACATATAACCACAGAGTTTGGAATATGTTTGTCTTGTCTTCTCTTGCTTTGCAAAATGGGTCTGCAGTTTCTGCCTGCATCAGTCTCAGGAAGTGGCAGTGGGGTGGTTAACTGCAGCAATGGCAGCAGTAAGGGAGAAGTACGTATTGCCACTGCTGCCACTTCCAGAGACCGATGCAGGCAGATCCAATCCAGCCTTTAACTACTGTCTGCACACCTCTATGTTTGGTTCCTTCTTCCTCTGTTCTGCCTTTGTCTCCTCCCCACTGCCACTTCCCCATGGATCGTGGCAGCTGAGGGACCTGGGTTGTTGCTCTGTATGTTCTTCCTTCTCACCACGGTCTCCAGGTTTGCCAACATTATAAGCTACAAAGATGTCTGCAAACATGACATGAGTGCTGGCAACATTAACCCCACAGAATGGGAATCCTTTGCAGATAAATGTTGTGTCTGGAGGCAGTCAGGTTATGTATCTGAGGCATTGCGGGGGGGGGGATTTGGGGGTCTGAAAGAGCCCCCTTTGAAGGAGACCAGGGATCCTGTTAAAAATCTCTTGGCTCACAAAAGCTCCCTTTTGAGACATAAGAGACACCCTTTCCTCTGCTCACAGAAGAGGCCCCTTTGCAGAGACACCTGGGTTCAGAGAAGATGAGAATGGCATTTGGGAATGTACTTCTGAAGAGTAAATTTATGGGAGTCTGGCCTTCCCAGCTTACCAGAGAAGGACAACTCGCCCTTATGTAGGCTGATTATCTATGTAAACATAAATCACAAACTACAATTCTACCTTTTAGTATGTAGGCTTGTATCTATGTAGACTAAGAAGTGAGGGGCCCTCAAAGGGATGCCATGTCAGGGTGCAAACTGGACAGAGAGTTGTATCCAATGAGTGTTTTGCCAACTACCTTCTGCAAATGTCTGGTGCTTTAGATTTTATATGAATCCTTTGTCTGTAAACCCTTTAAAAAGTTCCCTGTGGACAACACCTGGGGTTCAGTTTTTGCGGAGCAATCTCATTGAAACACTCTTACTGCAGTAAAGTACTCTTGGACTCTTCCTTCAACCCGACTCATGAGTAGTTAATGGTACTAGTGTGAATAGCAGGTTTTCTCCTGCTTCATGCCCACAGCGATGACCAGAGCAGAAGTGATTGCTGGGAGGAGCACAGAGAGAGGAATTGTCAAGGTGCACCTGTAGCAGCAAAACTGGATGCCTTCATCTTCCCCACCTGCAATAAAACATGACTCTCCTATATTGGTCTCTACAGCCACAACAGGCGCTGTAACTCTGCAACAGTTTGACTTCACCCCAGAAGGGGCATCTTCCGTTGTCTCCTGAGACAGACGGTTGTCAACTACAACAGTGCTGTGTCTGGGCACCCCCAGCACCCCCTGCCTATGCCTTGATATGAAAGGGAAGGAAGCCATTTTACATTGTCAAATATGTAATGGTATGTATTGATGTATAGAGAAAGGCTCTTCTGGGTGTTTGCAAAAGACCAGAAGTCATGGAGGCCAGCGAGGACCATTGTTTAGTGGCAATGTCCTCCAACCTTCACCAGCCTGTTACCTTCCTGATGTTTTGGACTACAATTCCCATCAGCCCCAGGAAGGCAGGAGTACATGTTTTGCAGGTCTAATCCCTGGTATTTTCTGTATTTTAGAGTACAGGAAAAACTTCCACCCAAGGCCCTGGAGATCCACTGACAATCAGAGGCAGTTTTAGGAAGGAAGGAAGGAAGGAAGGAAGGAAGGAAGGAAGGAAGGAAGGAAGGAAGGAGGGAAGAATGAACCTCATTGATTTCTGAACAATAAAAAATGAAAATTGTTCAATCATTTCATTTTTAGGTAGCCACCCACTGTTCATTTTTATTGGTACACAAATTGAAACAACCTGGAACAACCTGGACAGGTCACAGTGAGGTCACAGGGGATAAGAAAGACAGATATAAAATTAGGTCTACAAATCAAAGGCTCTTCTGGTTCATCCATCTGGCATTTGGCACATCTGATCCTTTGAAAGGGTAACAGAAGGCCTGGGAATTTTATGCCTTTTGGATGGTAAATGCCAATGCTGTAAACATCAGAAGTCTTAAAACAAACATAAATGGGAGTTGAATGAAATGAATGGAATTCAAAGAAATGAAAAACAAAATTAAGTTTAGGCAAAGGTATTGCTAGGTACTTAAAGGATTCAGGGCACTGGCTCTTCGGAACACAAATGCACAGAAAACTTGTATATGTTAATTTATATGTATAGATGCAAATGCAGGTTTCTGAGCAAATTAAGGTGATAGATGGCTGAGTGCTTACGAGCACGCTCTTTGCAACTCAGCATACCTCCTGTCAAAAACTACTCACATCCAAGTAATTTTTTAAAATAAAAGCAGCTTTTTAAAAGGGTCAGGATATCTGTAGCCCAGTGCAAAATGCTTGGGCCACTTCCTAATCATGTTCATAGTTTAAGAATGAAAGTAGAGAACCTTAGCATTTTTCCTTGGCTTGCATGTACTGTTCTTAGTAGTAGTGTATGATTTGGTCAGATCAGTCTGTGTTCTGACTCACAGCCATTCTTCCTCCAAGCATTTCTTGCTTTATGGTTGTGTAGACTTTTCATTGTAGTCTCATTCTGAAGATCGAGTGGTGCCCATGGAAATTCTCCCTCCTACATAACTCTTACAGGAGTCTTCTTCTTAATTTTGTATTTATTGTTTATTACTTATGGAAAAGTGGTTCCCACCTTTCTCCAAAGCTGCTCAAGGCAGCTTACAAAAATTAAAATCAACAATACAATCAATAATAAACTATCTTAGAAACATTTTTTAATAAAAAAAGAAAGAAACCCAGTAACAGCAGCCCAATAAAACAGTTTCAGCAGGAGTTTTTTTAAAAAAGGAGAAAAGAAATAACACAGTGTTAAAAACACAGGGGAGGACACAAGGTGGACCTTATCTGGTACCTAAGAGAGAGTGATGATGGCTCCAAGTGATAACTTTCCTAGGAAGGGTATTCCACAATCACAGAGCCACCACACAAGAAGACCCTCTCTCAGGTAAGTGAGCTACTTATCCTCTGTAGGACAAGGAGATCCTTATTTGATTATTTGAGCTGATAGGTAGGTTCAAGTGGAAGGAGAAGACCTTCACCTATCCCAGCCCACCAAAAACAACTAGAGGCTTTGGAAGTCAACACAAGACTTTGAATTGTCCTCAGAAACAAAAACCAGCAAACTGGTGAGGTAAGCACCCATCATGTTCTGGTCCAGTTGATGTTCCCAAACACCTTTCAAAGCCCCTCCTCCCCCATACAACACATTGGCTTATTTTCCTTTGCTTTTGGTCACCTGGCATACACTAGCCTTTCTCCATGAAGTTCTGAATGTGCAGATAGTCATGTAGTTTTCAAGCATCTTTTCCCACACTGGCTCGTCTGCCATGGATCTCTTGTGTGTTGACAGAAGGTTCTGAAGCAAATGCAAAGATGACCGCCAGAACTTCACACATCAGATCTATTGGCCATTGTCATTGCCTTGAGTGAACTTGAGGGGCTGTTCCTGAACATGGCCCCCACGCTCTCCTGTGGATGTGCATTGCAGGGGAAGATTTCTGTCTTTCAAGAATGTGGCGCCACCATTGCTGACCTTCTCATCAAGGGATCCTCAATAAGATTTAAAGGAACCCCAGGGAACACAGTCTGACAACCTTAACCATGTCTACTCAGAAGTACATCTCAGTAAAATCAATGTGACTTACTCCCTGTTAAAAAAATTTAGCGTTGCATCCTGAAACCCATAGGCAAGGAGAAATGTCGTAGCCTGAATTGGTTCCTTCTGCACACTGAAACTCTCTGTGTTCACACGGGATCCACTTTTGTTAAATTCTTTTGTTAAATTCTAAGAGCTGTAATCAACATGGATTATTCAGAGAACGCTCAGTTACCTTTTCCCAACCCCGGGATTGTTGTTGTTGTTGTTAAATTAGTTCTCTTGTAGAAATGGGCTTTGAAATGCAGGTGTCAGCATGTATGTTTGTGAAAACTAAATTTCTGAAGTAGAAAACATCCATTTATTTAAGTTCATATATACTAAGCGTGTCAAACGGAATCATATTTATAACCCACAACACCCATTTCTTTGATGGTATTAATTTTTTTTTAAAGAAAAAAACAACAACCCAGAACATTTAAGATTTTTTTTTCCAAAAATTTGCTACAGTACAAAAAGTGTTTGTGTTTATATATATATATTATATGTATAGTAACCAGAAATACTGACTTTATTAGAAGAGATATTCCCCACCCTTGCTTTCACTATATATATTTCTTCTTTTTGACATGTATTCCGCTCTGCGTCACCTTCTGAAGACGTTTCCCCCAGGCGAATCATGGCACATTATGGTATTATTGGCACAGGTTCAAAAATAGAGTCACAGTCCACACATGTCCCAGACTGAAGCCATGGCTCTGTTTGGCTGGCTTCCATCTTCTTTCTTCCATCTTTGCTTGCAAGTTTATTCTCTCCCCACCCCAGATCCCACCCGCGACCATCTTCTCCCATGAAAAATAATGCACTCCTCGAAAATTCAATCACTCGTAGGGGCAAATCCCTTTTTTATTATATAAAAATATATTTGGCTGTTCTTTGAGTCTTCCATCAGTAAACACAAATGGTAGGTATAGGTAACCCATTCCTTTTTTTTTTTACAGGTTCACCAATGGAATCCTGTTAAGGACAAAAAGAAAATATTAAAATTAGCAGCATCCCACAATGATCTACAGTTTTTTATTTTTATTTTATTTTTTTAGTATTAGCCATGCATTAATTTTCAGTGGCTATCACCTTCTTTACAGCTCATTTTCGCCTTTAATTAAATTGACCAAATTTAGAGAAAATCAACAAAAACTCGAATAAAACAGTAGCCATGCGCATAAGGACCCTCCGCAGATCAAATATACAATCATCCAATGTAAAATGTAATTTTATTTCCTCTTTAAATAAAAACAGAACATGAGAGAGAGTCTAACCATGACATGCTGAAATCAGATCCGTTGGAACCAAAGCTATATAAATTAATTGATTCCATGGGGTTTAAATCTGAGCATGACTTGACATTAGATCACACCCAATGAAAATAATTATTTTTCTAGCCTGGTTAAGGTAGGTAACAATATGTACAGAAGCTTGAAAAAATACTTTTCAAATTATGGTTGTGTTGGTTCTGTATCACCTCTTCCTGCCATAGGAGCCCAGGGAGAATCACAGCATGCAAAAAAAAAAAAAACCAAAAACCTATAGCAGCAGATGGAAATATTGAACTGTTTGGGACTCTTCACACAGATCTCGAAAGCCTGGACAAACAAACACATCTTTGACTGACGATGAAAAACTGTCACTGTGGGAGGGAGTTCCACAATTGGTGCACTGCCACCAAGAAGTCCCCCATTTAAAACATAAGAACTCATTTAAAGTCCCTCATTGAAAACATGAGCGCCTCCTGGATCAGGCCACTATCCCATCTACTCCAGCTTCATGTTTTCACAGTGGCCAACAAGATGCCTCTTCTGGGAAACACTCAGGTAAGAGCTGAGCACAAGAGCACTTCTCTCTCCCTTCCTGTGGCTCCCAGAAATGGATACAGTGTGATACCTCAGGTTACATACGCTTCAGGTTACAAACGCTTCAGGTTACAGACTCTGCTAACCCAGAAATAGTACCTCGGGTTAAGAACTTTGCTTCAGGATGTGAACAGAAATGTGCGCTGGCGGTGCGGCAGTAGCAGGAGGCCCCATTAGCTAAAGTGGTGCTTCAGGTTAAGAACAGTTTCAGGTTAAGAACAGACCTCCAGAACAAATTAAGTTCTTAACCCGAGGTACCACTGTACCTGAATATTTCCCACATCTAATGTAGCCATTCAAGAGGCAAGTGGTGTAAGGCAATGATCTATTAGGGCAGAAATAATAAATATAGGTCTCTATGATCACATAGTGGACAGAAGCATATGATTTAACTTTTGAGTTATCCTATCTGTTACTTTGTCTCATGTGGCTAATAAAAATGCAGACCTAATTCTATTGAAAACAACCCTTTTGCCATCCAAACTCTCTCTCCATCTCCAGCTCTAACTCCCACTCCACCTACCACTCACTCCCAAACTCAACTGACTCCCTAAACTGTCTCCCACCAGCATTCAAACTCCCTTTCAAACTCTCATTCAATCACCATTCACTTCCAATATTCCATGCACGCTCTTTCTCCCCCTTGCAACCTAACACATACTTTAAATCACATATTATACCATACTTGCCCAAACATTTACTTTAATTACACTAGGCGCTGTTTTTCAACTCACTATGTTCACCAACCTCCCCCCACATTTCTCCTACATTAACCCATAGAGCATCCACTTGCCACCCCAGGCAACTACTAAGCTTCTTTTTCACCTTCCTAACCCTATTTCCACATGCAAATCTAGGACCGTGATGTGGCACTACTAATCCTCCAGTGGGGGCTGTGTGATGACAGCCTTGCATTTTTATGTATATAGGAAGATATACACACACAATATTGTTTACATAAACACCAGAACATCACAGTGATACCCATCAGTGGAACTCCAAGCAGGGTCACCCCAGCAGATCTCAGGGCACAGCTTGGCATAATAATAATATTATAATAATTTATTATTTATACCCCGCCCATCTTTCTGGGTTTCCCCAGCCACTCTGGGTGGCTTCCAACAAAAGATTAAAAATACATTGAAACATCAGTCATTAAAAACTTCCCTAAACATGGCTGCCTTCAGATGTCTTCTAAACGTCAGATAGTTGTTGTTCTCTTTGACATCTGATGGGAGGGCGTTCCACAGGGTGGGCACCACTACTGAGAAGGCCCTCTGCCTGGTTCCCTGTAACTTCGCTTCTCGCAGTGAGGGAACCACCAGAAGGCCCTCGGTGCTGGACCTCAGTGTCCAGGTTGAATGATGGGGGTGGAGACGCTCTTGGAAGGTATTGGGGAGCAATGTCACCAGCCCACACTCACTTAAGTTAACCAGTTATGGTCTATCAAAAAACAAAAACTGAATAACAACTACATACCAAGACAATCCCAAAACCAATTCTCTTCCAACACACAAAAGAGCTTCCCTAGACCAGATGAGACTACATGTTCCTCAATTGCTCTCCTACAAGCCGTGGGATGTGAGACCACACTTTCCCTTCCCACCAACCCTGTGCTAGTAGCCCACCTCCAACACAGCTAGACATCCAAGTGTGCATGAGGAATAATGTTCAATTGGGGCATGCATGCATTCAACCCTACAGACTTACAAGCCAGCTTGCCTAGTCAATTTCCTAGACAAAATCAAGAAACCAACATTGTGATTAGAACCTCCACCCACTGGATTTCATGCCCTAATATCTAGTTCAGACTTGATGGGCTTGTGTGGATATCTGATGGTATCAGAGGCAAGGTGAGGGGACTGGGCTGGCTGATGTTGGGGTTAGGTAATCAAGGAATATATCATTTCTTGTTATCTGGTCACCTGGGAAAGTTCCTTTTCATCTCAGGCTACCAACAAGTGATACTATACAAGCTATCTAATTTTAGTGCCGCATTGAAACATCTCCTGCATTTTTGACTATTGGTCATCAATTAATGAGAAAAGAACTTTTTAAAAAAATACAGCACTTGATTGCAATGAAAAACAAAACCTCAAAGCTGTTTGCAAACAGAATAAAGCAATGAAATTATCAATAAAAACTGTCAAATTTAAAACATTCCAAAATACTAATTAAAATTAACTAAAATAGATTGAAAGAACATGTCAACATTCTACGTATCTGGGTGGGCTTGCCTAAAAAATGTTTTGGGTAGGTGCTAAAAAAAGTACGCTGAAGGTGCCTGCCTGATTTTAATGAATAGAATTGCATTCTATAATTATCAAAGCAGGTGGAAGATTTCAATGACATTCTCATGAATGAGGTCTGGGTTTTTTGTGACTTACCTTATTTTTGAGGTGGTCGAGGGGTGTTTTGTGAAGGTCCTTCCATTTGTTCCACAAACCATCTCATCAGCGCTCTGCAATTTGCACCCTCCCTGGTTTCCCATGCTCAGCCTAGGGGAAGACATCATGAGGTCATTCCTCCGGCTGGGCTATTTTTATTTATTTTTTCAGATCAGGAAGTGTGGGCAGTCGGGGAAGCTGCAGAGTGCTGGAGAAATGGTGACTGCGGGATGGAGGGGAACCCCCACATACCACCTTCAGCCACCTTGGAAAGCTAAGGTAAGCTCCAAACCCCATACCCTGGTAAATTCTTCAAACAGATCTAGAGCACCCCAAGAACAAGATGGGGTCTAGCAACATATTGGAAGACAGATTCCCAAACAGATCATAGAATCATCGAATTGTAGGATTGGAAGGGACCTCAAGGGTCATCTAGCCCAACGCCCTGCAATGCAGGAATCCTTGGCAGGTGGCCAACCATCCTCTGTTAATAAACCTCCAATGAAGGAGAGTCCACCACCATCCAAGGCAGTCTATTCTACTGTCAAACTGCTCTTACCATCAAAAAGTTCTTCCTAATGTTTAGCTGGAATCTCTTTTCTTGCAATTTGAATCCATTGGTTTGGGACCTACCCTCAGCAACAGCAGAAAGCAAACTTGTTCCATCTTCCAGATATTTGGAGATGGTCATCACCTCACCTCTCAGTCTTCTCTTCCTCAGCCTAAACATACTCAACTCCCTCAACCATTCCCCAATAGGCTTCATTTCCACAGCTCTTTAACATCTTGGTGCCTCTGGTTTAATGATTGCTTTGGTTAGAGTTGAGGTGTCAGCCTGGAAAATACCTGTGGATCCCTTCCAAATATGTGATCCTGCATATGTGAGGCTTAGTATCTGGTATGAGAAACCTGCTGAACCAACTCAACCAGTAGCTTTGTTGTGGTAATAACTTGGCCAGCTAGTTAAGTCCTGCCACGTACATGTCCAAAGTGGTTGCTATAGAGACACATGAGTGAGCCTTTTCCTATC
Source organism: Podarcis melisellensis (assembly GCF_964234715.1). Taxonomy (NCBI): domain Eukaryota; kingdom Metazoa; phylum Chordata; class Lepidosauria; order Squamata; family Lacertidae; genus Podarcis; species Podarcis melisellensis. Next base: position 29,011,049 of record NC_138540.1, read on the forward strand.
TCACCTGGCTGACGCCACAGTTGTATGCATGAGTAAGTAAAACCATATATATATATATATATATATATATATATATATATATATATATATGCAGGTTTTGGTGTCCTCGGGTGTCTTCCCGTGTAAAAGTTGGGGTGTCTAGGCGACGTTTCGACGAGGTCTCACTCGTCATCTTCAGGCTGGTGCTTTCGGCTTCTTGTTACTGGAACAGAGCAGGATCTCAGTGTTTGAGTTCCTATAAATACTGTTGAGGGGGTGTGGTGTATAGCCTCCAATGTTCTGGGCAGAGAGGAAGTTCCCAGGCTAGTGTGCCTTTTCTTCTTTTGTTCCTTAATTACTTGAGGGATATCTTGAGTGATTTCTTGAGTGATATCCTGAGTACCACTTAGGTGGGTCATTAGGTGTGGATTAGTTGCTAAAGTCTTTGTGTCTTGACCTCTTGAACTTTGTGAAGAGTTTTTCTGAGAAGATGGCTGTACTGCACTTAGTTGTGCTCTGGCTTGGCTTCGTGTATAGGGGCGAGCTGTGGTTTTGTGGCCTGTGTCAGCCAGATCTGTGTAGGGATTGCAGGGGGGTGCAGCATCCGGAGGTGCCACCATGGTTTGGCTACTGGATATATATATATATATATATATATATAGATATATATATATATATATATATGTAAAACCATATATATATGTGTGTGTGTGTGTGTGTTTGTGTGTGTGTGGTAAGTAAATAAATATATATGGTAAGTATATATATATATATACACATATATAATAATCACAGCCTCCTCTGACTTTCATTCCAAGGGAACCAAACCCTGGGGAAAGGGCAGGCATTTCTGGAATCTCTTTCCACTTGGGGATTGGAATGTGTGCAGCATTATGATGGATAGGAAACACAGAAGATATACTCACTGAAGGGGTTGAGGCATAAAATGCATCTTGGCGGTTCTAGGGGTTCAAAGAAGGAAGGAGGGCAACATTTTAAATATGACATCCCTGCTCATTTGCACTGTGGGTTTGGTGGGAAAAGGAGAGAGAGAAGAGGAAGCACTGTGAACATTTTATAAATAGGGAAGCGGGGGCAGGGGGGATAACAAATGCTGCCACCTTGCAGTGATGCAGAATTAAGAAAGACAGGGGATTTTCCATTTGAGGCATCAGGTCCGTTGCTGTGAGAACAGGAGGCTGAACTAGATAATAAAGTAAGAAGAGCCTGCTGGATCAGGCTAATGGCCCATCTAGTCCAGCATCCTGTTCTCACAGTGGCCAGAGAAGGCCCTCTGCCTGGTTCCCTGTAACCTCACTTCCCACAGTGAGGGAACCACCAGAAGGCCCTCGGCTCTGGACCTCAGTGAACGATGGGAGCGAAGATGCTCCTTCAGGTATTCTGGGCCAAGGCCGTTTAGGGCTTTAAAGGTCAGCACCAACACTTTGAATTGTAGCCTTCTCCTCTACAATGGTTTCCTGCAACTCACATTCAGAGCATGACTTCCTCTGAACATGGAAAAAAAGCATAGGCATCTTTGCTAGTAGCCACCCATAGCTTTACCCTGCATGGATTTGTCAAATCCTCTTTTAAAGCCATCACTGCCTCCCGTGGGAGCAAGTGCCATGGTTTAACTACGTGCTGCATGAAGAATCATAGAACCATAGGTTTGCAGAATCGTAAGGGGTCTCAAGGAACTAGTCCAATCCTCTGCAATACAGGAACCACTGCTAAAAAATCCCTGACACATGGCCATCCAACCTCTGCTTAAAAACCTCCAGTGAAGGAGATTCCACCATCTTTCAAGGTCATCCATTCCACCATTACTCTGTTATCACCAGGCTGGGCCCTGTTTTCCTTTGAGGACTTTATTTGACGTTTTCCTGAATCTTCCAACAGATGGGCTTTTGGCCTGATCCAACAAGGCTAACTGCTTATGTTCTTATTGATGCAACTTATTGACATTATGTTATGATTTGACTCAGCTGAAAACTACAATGATGGAGCTGCTCAGAAAGCTCAGCTTGTAGTGCTGTATTTGTGGTCAGGGCTGGCCCACCCATGAGGCAAGTTGAGGCAGTGGCCCCAGGGCAATCAGCTGGGAGGCACAGAAGATCCAGTCTCCAAGGAGAGCACCACTCACTGCCTCCTGTGCTTGACAGCCACTGCCACTTCCTCCACTGAACATCCATGCAGCACCAGGTGGCAGGGGATGCATGGCAGCAGAGGGCACATAGTGGTGGTTGCAGAAACAAGGGCAGCATTTTCTCTTTTGCTTCCAGCAGCAAAATGTCCTGGGCATCCTTGTCTGCAGTGGCCTCTTGTAATCCGCCAATAAGCATCCTTTGATTCAAAATGTCCAAAGCATCAACCAGCCCTCATTAATGCGACCTCCTCGCCAGAGGAAGGGAAGCAGAAGCACATGGCCCCGATCCTCTTCTGAGGGATTCACCTCTCCTCCTCCCGACCACTTAGCCCACAAGTGTGCAATCTGGGTGCGGGTGAGAGAGAGGAGAGGTCTTTAGTATCACTACACATTTAATTTAGATTAAGGGACGCGTTAGCAAAACCGTAAATCATCATTAGAGTTACATCTATTGAGGATTAGCCGACATGCAGGAGATAAGTACCATGTATTGCAGCTAAACTTTAATTACATTTAAAGTTAATTGCTGTTTGTGCAATGGCTAGCAGGCTAGACTCAAAAGGGGCACACCCCTCTCTCAACACTGCCATTCATATCTCTTTTTTGAGGGGGAGGTTTAGAAAGAGCTCTGTTTATGGTTCGGCTGGAGGTCCTTTTCTCACAACCTGCTTCGTGGCCTTTATTGAGAGCCAATGGGATGTAGTGGTTAAGGTGTTGGACCCGGGAGATCAAGGTCCAAAACCTCTCATCCTAACCTACCTCATTGGGTTGTTGTGGGAAATGAATGAGGAGGGGGAGGACCATGTATCCATCACGTTGAGCTCCTTGGGGAGGGGGGAGGGATAGAAATGCAACAATTAAATAAATAAACCAGGGAGAGATGACCTTGCCAGGTTACCAACCATAAAGCAAACATACAGCAGGGAGCCAAACCCTAGAGCTAAAATGATTCAGAGAGAAGTGGATGAAGCAAAATTGTGCATTTCTCCATCTCAGCCTTTGCCAGTCTGGTGGCCTCCAGATCTTCTGTACTACAACCCCTTGGTTGACAGGAGTTGTAGTCTGGAACCTTGTGGGGGGTGGGGAAGCAAAGGCTAGCCGATTGAAGCATATTTCATTTATGACCAAAAAAGGCAGTAGCTTGAAATCATGGAGTAGGGTTGGATGGGTGAAAGGTCCCACAGATTGTCTCCAGGCTCACCTCTTATTCCCACCTCCATGCCAGTTCATCTCTCAGGATCTGATGGGTTCCATCCTATCCCCACCCCCTTCAGAATAAAGCTACATCATCAAGATGAAAATTCTAAGTACAAATGGGAACCACAAACCACTGGGATAGACACTGCTACCAGCAAGTTGAGGGGGAAAATGCTCCCCAACATTGAAAACAACTGAAAAGCTCCAAGTTGGGGGGGGGTGTCTGAAGGAATTATAGAACCATATAATTGTAGCGTTGGAAGGGATCCGAAGGATCCTCCAGTCAAACCCCCTGAAATGCTGGAATCACAACTAAAGAATTTCTGACTGGTGGCCATCCATACTCTGTTGAAAAGCCTCCAATGAAGGAGAGTCAATCAACTTCTGAGGGAATCTGTTCCACTGTCAAACAGCTTTTACCTCAAAAGTTATTCCTAATGTTTAATGCTGGAGGAGACTCTTGAGAGTCCCATGGACTGCAAGAAGATCAAACCTATCAGGAAATCGGCCCTGAGTGCTCACTGGAAGGACAGATCCTGAAGCTGAGGCTCCAATACTTTGGCCACCTCATGAGAAGAGAAGACTCCCTGGAAAAGACCCTGATGTTGGGAAAGACTGAGGGCACAAGGAGAAGGGGACATGAGAGGAAGAGATGGTTGGACAGTGTTCTCGAAGCTACCAGCATGAGTTTGACCAAACTGCGGGAGGCAGTGGAAGACAGGAGTGCCTGGCGTGCTCTGGTCCATGGGATCATGAAGAGTCGGACCCGACTAAACAACTAAACAACAACAACAACAAATGTTTATCTGCAATCTCCTTTCTTATCATTTGAATCCATTGGTTCAGGTCCCATCCTTTGGGACAGTGGAAAACAAGCGACCCCTGCTCCAATATGGAGTCCTCTCCTACCTCACGTTGAGTTTCCAGTTCCCCAAATCATGCGGTGATCTGAAATCTTAATTAACAGCCTTCTTCCTGATACTTAATCTCCAGCCCCACCACCAGCGCAACACAGTTCTCTGACTGCCCCCCAAGACGAGATGAGCTACTTTATGTGGACTTCTTAGCGCGTAACACTAATACTAAAAAAAGCTTTTGTTGCATTCAGGCAGAATCAGGCCAGGATACCAGGTACCTCCAGCTTGCACAGTAACAGTAACCCAGCCTGGTGCTGCAGCTTATATCACTGTGAAATGCCAAATCGGAACCCCCTTGGAACATCCCCTATACCACAAGCTGTACTGCACACACACACACACACACACATATGTAACAATTTGATCTTAGCTGAACCACCAGATCTGGTTTCTCAGCACTGTGCAGACACTAATAAGCACTGCAGAGTGAAGCTACAGAGACAGAGACGTGTCAGTAGCAACCTGTATATTTATTACGCTCTTAACAGCTTTTCTCCATGGCCTCAATTTGCAAACTAGGTCACTCCTTGATGTGGAATCTTCTGTGACCTCAATTTGGTGCCTTCTTAGTCAAAGGAAGAGGAGCAAGAGTCCCTGGGATAGCAGCCAAGCAGATATTCACAACTGGAGGCCCAAAGGACTTATGTGGGCTCTTTTATGCTTCTTGAGGATTTTTTTTTATCACCTCTTCTCATCCAAATTACGGTTCTCAGGGAGCACCTCCTCCCATAAGCATCTCTCTCTGTTTCCTTAGAAAGTGAAATGAGGTCTTGTTGCATGCTTCTTTGCCTGTCTCTTATTTCTTGGGGGCACTTACAGCCCATCTTTCTGGTTGAAAATTAAAATACCCAAGGCAGAGAAAACGGGTGGTAAAGTGGGAGAGGAGAGTTGCTCTGGGACTTATTTCAGAGCAGGAATGGTGTTGTCATCAGCTGGGGAAAGAGAATTGGGAGGGGGGAATCAAAGGCTGGGAACATCTTTCCTTTCCTTTGATGTGCTTCCTGCTTCATGCTGATAGTTGAAATGGTTGCATTTTTTTTTGGCAGGGTTGTTAGCATTTCTAATGAAAAGCTAATGGTTGCCTTTCAGCTCTCACTGAAACCTCAATAGGTTTGCTTGGAATTATGCTTGGCCTGGTGCATTGGTGAAAATGCAAAATGTCAGCCAAAGAAGAAGAAGGAGAAGGAGAAGGAGAAGGAGAAGGAGAAGAAACTTATGCAAAAGGAAATAGGTAAAGCAACTATTATTTCTACTGGTGAGCTCCACCCAGAGAACCTGAATAAATTTAAGGAGTCTTTCCAATTTCTCCAGAGAATTCCAAGAGGCCCTTTCTACACGGCTCTAATTCAGGGTTCAGGCGTAAAGTTTTAATAAGAATAGAGTTAGTGCTTAGTTGAACTGACTGTTTAGAGGAGGGATTTTTGGTGGCATTGAAAAGCGACCACTTTCCCATTTTATCATTTCTTGGCAATTTTGCAAAACACTGCCCTCACTTGCCATTTACACTACCTTCACTTGCAATCTCACCCACTCTGTCCCAGGGGCTGGAATAATACAGACTTCCATATCAATATATTATAAATATTATTAAAGAGCTAATTTCCCTTGTATTGAAATGTTGCAGACTTCACAGAGCATGTCCATCGACTTTTGAAGGATGTAAGCAATTCTCTGGGGTTCTTTTCTTTTCTTGTTTTCCCCTAGAACTACACGGAATAAGATTTTATAGGTCCAGAACTGTATTTGGTTTTCTGCTGTAAGATCTTGCCGATTTAACCAGGGGTTTCTTCTCAGGAAGGATATTGGAGAGAATGTTAATAATTAACAGCAGATGGACTACAGGGTTCCCACAGGGTCCAAAGTTCCAGGAGGATTTGATTGGCTGAATTGTTCTTCTAGATGCAGTGTTGATGGGCTGGTTATAATAATCTATAATAATTTACAGAATTTGTGGAGGTGTTTCTCAGGGTACAGAAGGGACTTCTGAACCAGATGCCTGCTACACACCTGTTTGTTTGTTTTTAATGCCACGTAAAAAGCAGAACAATGTTCAGTTATTTAATGGTTTTTAGTACAAGGAACGGGGCCTTTGGGATTTCTGCACCTTCCTGTTCAGGTGGGACAACATTTGCTGTTCCAGCTCAGCAATGAAACATAGGTGAATGGCAGCTAGTTCAGCAAAAGTAAGGTCTCTTCCTGCCCCCCTTCCCCTGCTCTGTCTTGGAGCCTTACAGCAAGCCAGCTCATTGGTCCATCTTCATGTGTTCCCAACCTGGAGTACCTGACAGGCACCATGATGCCTTCAAAGGCTTTCCTTGATGCCCCCAGGTTGAACCATACTCTACAGATTCCCAGCTTTCATTCTTTTCTTTTCTTAAAAAAAAAAAGAGATTTCTAGCATTTTTAGAACCAGCGATGTGAGCCCAAATGTACAGACAGCGTTTTGTGTGAGACACTGGCCTGCTCAACCATTTCAATGTTTTACTTTGGCCCTCCACCCAAAAATATTGCCTCCCACTGGGGGGAAAAAGAAAATCTCTGGAAAAGATTTCTGCAGACACCGTAGCTGAAGATGCCTTCAGCATGCCAAACATGACCCTCCCCCTAACAGGTGTACTGAGATAGATGTATTGATGGTCAGACTTGGTACAAGGTAGCTTTCTAGGCCCCATCATCCTGAGCCTCTGACAATCTCATATTTCATCTCAGCAGCCCCCGAAATAGCTGCGTGGAGCAGCTTCAGCGGAGGCCGTTAACTTTTTATTCTCTTTTCTGTTCTAATCTAATTACCTTTTTGTAATGCTCAGTGGCTGGGCATGATGTTAAACGGGCAATTCCGAGCAAGTCACAGTTAGCGAAGGCTGGAAAATTTCATTTAGGGGAGATCCGTGATTCATTATGATTGTACGGGGAGGGGGCAGATTCGAGACTGACCAATTAATTTGCTCGACTGCTTGGCTCAAAACTGGCCTGGCTACCCTACAGTGAAATGGCGGGTTATGTCTAATAGCTTTTCCCCTCTCGCTGCAGTCTACAAGGCCACCTTCAAAGGAACAACATGAAAGACACCGCAGATACTAAAGGAGAGGGAGGGAGGGAATGGCTGTAACATTTCTAGTATCATCAGACCTCAGTGGGAATTCGGAATCATAAGAACAAAGAAAAAAAACAAGAACACAAGAAAAGCCCTGCTGGATCAGGCCAATGGTCCATCTAGTTCCAGCATCTTGTTCTCACAATGGCCCACCAGATGCCCAAATAGGAAACCTGAAAGCAGGACCTGAGCACAAGAGTCCTCTCTCCTCCTGTGATTTCCACCAACTGGTACAGTGGTACCTTGGTTTACGAACTTAATCCGTTCCAGAAGTCCATTCTTAAACCAAAGAGTTCTTAAACCAAGGCGTGCTTTCCCACAGCAGTGGGGGACTCATTTTACAAATGGAACTCAACAGGAAGCGGAACACGTTCTGCTTCCAAGGCAAAGTTCACAAACCAAAACACCTACTTCCGGGTTTGCAGCATTCTTAATCCAAGTTGTTCATAAACTAAGCTGTTCTTAAACCAAGGTACCACTGTATTCAGAAGCATTATTGCTTATGACATGTATTCAGAGGCAGAGCAGAGCCATCCGGGCGGGCAGCCACCCATAGCCCTCTCCTCCATGAATTTGTCTAACACTCTTAAAAACCATCTAGGCTGGTGGCCATTGCTTCTTCCTGCAGGAGTGAGTTCCATATTTTAACTATGTGCTGCATGGAGGAGCACGAATCTGTCCTCAATCTTCTGACACTCAGCTTCCTTGGATGTCCACAAGTTGTAGTGTTGCTACCCACTTTCTCCATACCATGCATCATTTTACAAATTCCGATCATGTCCCCTCTTACTCTCCTTTACTCTAAACTAAGCTTCCAAGCCTTGCCGCTCCACTTTGACCAAGCCAGAACATCAGCACATCTGCCACAGAATATACCTTTAGAGGAGGACTGTGCCCTAAGCAGTAGCAAACGGGACAAATGGAGATCACATGAATGGATCTGTACCACCATGGTGCCCACTACTGAAAAAGAACCCACAGTGGTGAAGACACCACCCCCACATAGCTGTCAACTTTCAGATTTGAAAATAAGGGACCAGCAGCCTCACCTGTCCCGGGGACAGTCTACAGGATATCTAACAATCTGGGATAGCAGCGGGAAGCAGCGGGAAATGGCGCTGGAATAAGGGAATTTCCCGCAAAAAAAGGGAATGTTGTGACAGCTATGCACCCCCAGCACAACCTTTGCATCACCACACACACATTCACTGATACTCATGTAACCCTATGGTGGCCACACCCTGTGTGTCTCATTGACACTGGCTGCCATGACCCCATTACTGCCGTTCCCCAGGCAGGTCTTCAAACCTTGTGCTGCACACAAGGGCTGTTTTGTATGAACCCAAGTGATGATCATAGAATCGTAGAATTGTATATTTGGAAGGGACCCCAAGTGCCATCCAGTCCAACCCCCTACAATGCAGCAATCACAGCTGAAGAATCCCTGAGAGCTGGCCATCCAAACTCTCCTTAAAAATCTTGGTTTTTAAGTGACCACCACCTTCCAAGCTCTGACCGCCAGCAAATTCTTCCCAATCTTTAGCTGGGATCTCATTTCTTGCCATTTGAATCCATTGGTTGGGGTCCTCCCCTCCAGAGCAGCCAGAAACAAGCTCGTCCCACCTTCCATGTGAAAGTCCTTCAGATATGTGAAGGTGATTATCAGAAGGGTGAGGGCACACAACACAGCCCCCTGGGTAGGATGCCTGCAGAGAACACTCACAGCCTTGCTGTGAGAAGACCCACCTAAGTTGGGTTTCCTGGTAGATGCAGCTGATGATGCAGAGGTAGAGCCTAGATTTGTGTGTGTGTGTGGTTTCCCTGCCTGGCCTCCTGCCTTCATGATGCCCTGCTACCTGACAGTCATGGACCATTCATTCCAACCCTTGGAAATTCATGGCTGTCTGAACCCAACTCATCCAACACCCAAATCCCTCTGCATAGACCTGATTTATTGACTGAGTCAGGTGGACAGCCATCCTATATGCCCACCCAAATTGTCACTGCGTATGTGTGGATACACCCCCGCCCCACCAGGTCGATACAGTGCTAGTCTGAGGTCCAGGGTGGAAGTCTTGTTAGAATAAAGTTATAAACTCAAACAAAAAAGCAGCCAGTCCCTGGTGAGGGCCTCCACCTGGCTTAGCCCTCCAAGGCCTGGGGCAAGTGTACCCAACTGCCCCCCCCCAATCCCTGCACATGCCTGCAACCCACCTCACTAGGATCTCCTACATCCAGTTCCTTTTGTCTTCAAATGGATATACTGTGTGGTGAGGCAGAATAAATTGCAATGAGCTTTTATTTTTAGAATGAAACCAGTTTCTCCAGAAGTGCTTTTCATGAGCAAAAAATAAAAATACACAGTAGGTTGAGATTGTGTTTGGGAGCGGGAAAGGACTTGGTTTCCATGGATTCTAGAATAAAATGTCATTCGTACACAGCCTGCGATTCCTTTCCTCTGAAATGATGCTCTTGAAGGCACATAAGGAATGGGAGGCGGCAAAAGCGGACTGTGGGTGGGTGAGAAGGGTGTATCGCTGGGTAATGGAACCACTGGAAGACCAGAGAAGTTCTCCCACTTCTCTCAATGCTTCAGAGGCTTTAGGCAAGTTAACCCCTTGCATATGCGCCTTCCCCTACTTTGCTGTGCTGTAAATCACAGCACGCAAAAACAGAATAGTTTTCTCACCTTGCCTAAGAAACCTTGCCTCAATTTTCTGTCTCTGGTTCACCACGAGACCGAGACACCTGAACAACTATCATTATGGATGGAAAAATGAGTCTGAAGATAAAGTTCAATGGTTGGTTGGTTGGTTTTGTGGGTGGGGTAAACTTTGTACCCCCTAAACTCCAGTTTTGCTCCAAATGTCCTACTAGATGATGCTGTGAACCACCCTGAGATCTATGGATGAAGGGGGAATACAAATTAATTAATCTCTAAAAGAAGCTGAATTATTTGTGGAAGGAAGGGCGAATTTTGGAAGATGATTTTGCAAAACAAAACAAAACAAAAACCAATGCTCCCCCCTTCTCTGACTCACCCCCCTTCCTCTCCATCCATCTAATTCAAGGACTGAGGACCTGTAGTCCTCCAGATTTTGCTGTACTACAGCCCTCATCACCCCTGAACATGGACTACGTTGGTTATCCAACAGGAGTTCCTCAACATCCTCCCACCATCCCTGCTTGACCATGTGCTTTTGAGATGCCTGTACAATATTGTTACCCATCCTAAGCTTCAAATAAAAAGGCATGTGTGTGTTCTGTTACAGAAGTGGCAAAACACCAGACCCTCTCCTTGTTTCTTCACCAGACATTTTTTGTAACTAAATGTTTAGGAATCCTGACTTGTAATCAATTATTACAAAACAATCTGAAGCAATAACATCAGGTAAGGAAATGAAAGCAACTCATTACAATAATTTAAATTCATCTGAAACATGCTTAATGTTAGTTGTTCCAATGCCACCTCTGCATGCAAGCAATTTCAGCCCTGCTGTGATAAGCGCCTTGCGTAACTGCGATAATCTAAAACAGATTAAAAACAAAGGTTCAATAGATTAATGTAGCAGCAAATGTTTGGCGTTTGCAGAGCAAAAGTCGTGCTCGCTTTCCCTCTTTTTCTTTTTCTGCGTAAACTAGCAAGGCATTTTAATTAAAAGCATCGGGGAGCTCCCTTCGATCACAGCAGGGGTGCGATTGGAAAGTGTGGGAGGGATTTCACTGGGCGGACAGATTGGTGATTTGGGAATAAAAATGGCGGAAGAGAAGGTACGTACCAGGAAATGGACACATGGCGTCTGCCCTGACCCCAGGAAATAAAACAGACTTCGGCTGGTCAACAGGAGATTTCAAACCATTTCTCAGACACAAAGGCCACAGGGATTAGATGCCGATCGGAGGAGGAGGGTCTGCAGCAAGCAGAAAAATCGACTGGCACGTGGCAATGTGTAACACACAGCAAGTAAATCTAGCTACGTCTGCAGCCCAAAATCAGCCTTTTCTTTTCATATTTTGAGTGGGGACAATAATTTCAAAACGATGCTTTGGATGGTTGTATTGGCTTCTGCGGGTGTTCCAAGAGGAAAGTGGAGGGGTTTTTTTTGAAGGTGTGGGGGAAACCCCATCCCAGATTAAAACAAACAAAATGCCCAGTCAGTATTGGTATCCCAACATGGGACCTGAGTGGATGCTATATCACCCATGTTGAAGGATAAAAGGTAAAGGGACCCCTGACCATTAGGTCCAGTCACAGATGACTCTGGGGTTGTGGCGCTCATCTCGCTTTATTGGCTGAGGGAGCCGGCGTTTGTCCATAGACAGCTTCCGGGTCATGTGGACAACATGACTAAGCCACTTCTGGCGAACCAGAGCAGTGCACAGAAATGCTGTTTACCTTCCCACCTATTTATCTACTTGCACTTTGACGTGCTTTTGAACTGCTAGGTTGGCAGGAGCATGGACCAAACAACGGGAGCTCACTCCATTGTGGGGCTTCGAACCGCCGACCTTCTGATCAGCACTGTGGTTTAGACCCTCTATTCCCTCTGTTGAAGGATACAGAGGCTCTAATAGCCATATTAATAACCATATAGGGCTATTAATGGCAACTGAAGCCTCAGTCCCTACACTGAGATGTCTCAGGTAAAGGGGAAAGAGTCATATTTGTATCTTACGTTGTGGTTTTGTGCTTTTCCAATGAGCTTTGCAGACACAGTCATAGGCTGTTTAAGATGTCTGCTTGATACCAGGCCAATGGCTTTTGGCCATGCAAAAAACTGGAAAGTTGTACCCTCTGATTTCCTCTGTAAAAAAATTGCAAGACCGGCAATTTTGCCAAATCTGAAAGAATCGAGCAGAGACCAATAATTCCCAACAAAGCACCACCTTTAGGCAAAAATCATATCCCCCCCCCCCCGCTTTTTTAAAGATAGAAATAAACCACAATGAACCCTTTCCAGCCAATGCACACCTGCCAGGGAAGAATACAGAAAGAGGAGCATAAAAATGGAAAGGCACCTGTAGGAAACGGTTCTCCACAGTTCACAGGTACAACAGGAAAACACAGACACATAGGTACGCCCTTCAGCCCCACCTCCCCAAAACTGCCACACTATGGCTCCCCACGCATTGGTTGGCTGGGGCTCGTATTCCAGCATCACAAAGACAGGCACACAATGAAATGGTTGAAAAATCCTTGCCAATCTTCTGCCCACCAGAAAGCCCACATCTTGGCACTTCAGCTAGTGTCCGCGACACCCATACAGATTTCTCAAGAGTACCCCCCCATAGATTGCAACTAATCCCCCCCCCCCAATTCCTGGGGACCTTGCAGAATCTGAGTGGTGTCCCCTTTCCCTATTTAAGTTCAGTTCTAAATTTGGACCAAAAGGGATGAAGCAGTGGTGTGGAGATTTCTCAGAATCTTAATTGGGTTTAGTAGATGAAGTTCAAGCATGCTTCAAGTATGCAGCAAATGTTTGGTTGGAAATCTTTGCACTGATCATCAGCAAGACTCTTCTAAAGCCAGACTTTTTGGGGGCCAAGTTGCCTCTCACTCTTAAGCCAAATAAAATGATCGTAGCGTCGTTGGATGTATGCAAATTGTGTTGGGACGTGTGGGATACTACAATATCTGTGGACAGGCAGGCAAGGTTGAACTTAAAATTGCCTTTGTGACATAGCCATCAGTTCCCAATAATCAGGTTACATCCATAATATCAAGTTCTGGATGAAGTGGGCATTTTTTGCCGGGGAAGTAAGATGATTGAGAATTTTTTCCTATGTGAAATGGGAGTCGGCCATGGAAGCATGGCAACAGCATGACAAAGGTAGCATGCAGATTGGGCAAAAAAAATCAAGGAGTGGCTGAACAGCACAGGATCATGTTTGCTGGCTATGGCCTGAGTGGGATGGTCAAAGGGAATCAAAAAGATATATAGAGAACATATAGAGTCTGGGTGGGTTTCAGTTCCATCAAGCAAGAATTCGATGAGTGGGATAGGACACACAACTTGGCAAAATTAAGTTGTCCAAGGGAGGCTTCCAGAGGAGCAAGGGCAACACTCATCTGCCTGGAGTCCTCCAGATGTTGATCACCCCCTGAGCTTAAGTCTAACAACATTCGGGTGGAATTGGGTTGGAAGGGTGCTTTATATCTATATATTGGGGTGGGGAACCTGTGGTCCTCCAGATGTTGTAGGATGTAGGTCCCTTTCAGCCCCAAAAACATGGCCAATGTTCAGAGATTGTGGGGATTATAGCCCACCAACATCAGGGTGTGGGTGTGTGCAGGTTAGCCACTTGTGGTCTAGATATTTGCAATTCTTAGAAAGTGCTCATAAGTGTTGATATAAGAATTGAACAGGAGTTGCATTCCTGCCCCCCAAACTTGCTTTTGGTAGTAGCATCAACAACAATGGCATGGGACTGCCTTCCCCAGCCTAGGACCCTCCAAATGCTTGGACTACAATTCCCATCATCCCAGACCATTGGCTGTGCTAGCTGGGACTGGTGGGAGCTGGAGTCCACCCACTTCTGTAAACGCCAAGATGGGGAAGGCTGAGTTTATGCCTCTCCTAGCAATCATCCATGTCTCCTGTGGGAGGGAGGGAGGGGATTCACAATGGATAGTCATGATTCCAGTGTCACACACACACACACACACACACAAACATTGACAAAACCCTCAGAGTTGCATGCAATTGGCCCCTAAGCTACTGAGAGTATATTTCATCATGGCTGCTTTGCTGGTCATTCAATCAGATGCACTCAACAGTTTCCAGGCTTCTGAGAAAATGCTTAACATTTCACACTTATGGGGCAGTATTCAACCAAGTCCTACACAGATTCAGTGAACCTAAATTACCCATGTCTATTAACTTCAGTGAGTCTACTCCGAGCAGGATTAGTGTTGAATACTACGCTAGGTGTCTATCTTGCCCTCCCATATTCAGTGTGATGAAATCTCAAGCTGGACAAAAGAATCCCCATCCCACATTCTCACATTAACCACAATGCTTGCAAAACTTCAGTGCACATTACGTAGAACCTGTAGAACAAATATTGTGTGGGGGAGACAGAGGAGGGGTTGTGGGTGTGTGGGTGTATTTGTGTGTGTGTTGGGTTGTCCCAGAGATCCTTTTCAAACTGAGAAAAAGATTGTTGCAGAACGTCCTGCAAACAGGACTATTTCAGACAATAAATTTTGATGTCAAGTTGGAGGAACACACCACAAAGTGATTCCCCCACCCCTCAGACTTCAAATTGAAAAATTATCTTATTATAGTTTCTCCAGGTTTTTTGTTCCCCTTCTCACCCTATCATAGAGGTTGGAATGTAGAGAAGTGGTTTAATAGATAAGGAGTGAATAGTGACTACCATCGCTTGACGCTTACTCAGAAAACTAGTCACCAAAGGGTTGTCAGCTGTTTGGATTCATCCTGAGTTACACTGAATGGAACATGAAGCTGGGAAGAGAGATCTATGATCAGCTTTCTGGATCAGTCCTGGGACAGACTAACGTAGGGCAACACTTCCTGGCAGACTATGACACACAGATTGGTTGCCTCTCTGTTTTACAATGGGGGGCATTGGGCTGTTGTCACATCTAATGCAGACACACATTGAAATCTTTGCTCTAGTGTTGAGAATTTCAACATGTACCTGGCTCAGGGCATATAGGATAAAACTGCTGTTCAGGGTGTACATACAGGATTAGCCAGTGTGGTGCCCTCCAGAAGTTGCTGGAAACCACCTCCCATCACCCCCCTTGACCATTAGCCATGCTGGCTGGAAGTGTTTGGAGTCCCTGCCTCTCAGCCTAATCTAATTCATGGGGACTACATGCACCACCTTGAGGTCCTTGGAAGAAAGGTGGGACACAAATGCAATAGTTAAATAATAACTATTGTGCCTCCTCCTCCCTGCTGAGTTCTGTAAAGGCAACACTCAGACTTAGAAGGAGGGAAATGTCGGCTGGATGCAGTTAAGAAGGCAGGTGGTGAATGGCTGAGGGTAAGATGGGGTTGGTGGGGCAGTGCCCCATTCTCCTTAATGGGTCAACCTCTACTGGTTGAAGTCCAGCAAAAACTGGAGGGCTCCACATTGGCTACCACTGGTGTACACAGAGATGGGTGTGGTCCTTTTCAGTCAAGGTACGGGTATAAACATATAGGGGAAACATTCAATTCTATATGGACCCCTGCTTTTGCCAGCTTTTCTAAGTTTCCCTCCAGAGGGGAATGGGACGATGTGGAAGGAGGCACTTAACGGTTTTACCTTACTTGTGCTTGTGGGGGAGAGACAGACAGACAGAAAGAAAGAAAGAAAGAGAGACTCTATTTTGCTCATGATGTCAACCACCAAATCCAATATCCACTAAATGCAAATGGATGAGTCCGAACAAGCTTCTGCTTCCTTACCTATTTCCATTGAAGGATGTTTTATAATCCCCTGGGGGAAGTATTGTCTCCTCCGCGTAGACCGGCACTGGCGTCCTCACACATTCATGGGAACACTGTAGCGTCTCGTTGTAGGCCGTGAATATATCCAGGTTGCTAGGGACTCTGGCTGGGGTGAAGTCCGTCAGATTCTGACAACTCTCTTCCTGCTGGTTGATTTTACGCTGGTGGCTGTTCCTCCTCGTGTTCCCACTCTGGGCACAACTGCAGGTGGAAGAGAAGA
The DNA here is from genome assembly GCF_964234715.1 of Podarcis melisellensis. Lineage (NCBI taxonomy): Eukaryota > Metazoa > Chordata > Lepidosauria > Squamata > Lacertidae > Podarcis > Podarcis melisellensis. Next base: position 29,027,067 of record NC_138540.1, read on the forward strand.
GATATTGAAAAAAAAGGAATGGGGTGGTCTGCCAGGAATGCGGCTTGGACACATTTTACCACATCGTAACAACTAAGCTTCAAGGGATGCGGGTGGCGCTGTGCGTTAAACCACAGAGCCTAGGGCTTGCCGATCAATGGTTCAAATCCCCATGACGGGGTGAGTTCCCATTGCTCGGTCCCTGCTCCTGCCAACCTAGCAGTTTGAAAGTACGAAGTGCAAGTAAATAAATAAATACTGCTCCTGCAGGAAGGTAAACGGCATTTCCGTGCGCTGCTCTAGTTTGCCAGAAGCGGCTTAGTCATGCTGGCCACATGACCCAGAAGCTGTACGCCAGCTCCCTTGGCCAGTATAGCAAGATGAGCGCTGCAACCCCAGAGTCGTCTGCAACTGGACCTAATGGTCAGGGGTCCCTTTACCTTTAACAACTAAGGTATTATATTCAAAAGAGTAAGCAGTGCTCCATGTTTGGGTAGGCAAAAAAAGGACCATTTGCAATGTGACTCTCAATGAGACTTTGCAAAAAGCACCATAATTTTTCATATATATATATATATATATATATATATATATATATATATATATATATGAAAATATATATATATATATATATCGCCCATGGGACTATGCATTGTGATGGCCACCACCTTGGAGGCACTAATGCTTATGAGTATCAGTTTCTGGAAACCAGAGGGAGGGTTTTACTCAGGCTTGGGTCCAGCTTGCAGGTTTCCCACAAGTATCTGGAAGGTCACTGCGAGAAAAAGATGCTCCAGAGGGTAGGACACGAATCAATGGATTCAAATTACTACAAAATAAGTTCCAACTAAACATTAGGAAGAACTTATTGATTGTAAGAGATGTTTGACAGAGGAATGGACTCCCTTTCTTGTGGTTAGAGCGGTTCAACAGTGGAACCTTTTCTCTCGGAAGGTGGTGAACTCTCCTACATTGGATATTTTTTAAGCAGAGGTTGGGTGGCCATCTGACAGGGATTCTTTAGTTGAGATTCATTCTATTACTAGGCGACCATTGGCCTGATCCAGAATGTTTTCCTTATGTTCTCATAAGGAATTACTTTTGTCACATGTTCAGTAAAGGAGACCCTCAGAACACCAGACCATTTGACTGAAAGGCAAACTCCCTTTAAAGTTGTCAAGGGAGTTCAGGACCTAGTCCGTCAACTGGCTCCTCCAATTAGAACCATAACAGTGTAGAGGTGGGAGGGACTCTAGGGGTCATCCCCTCCAATCCACTGCAACGCAGGAATCAAATCTCCAGACAGCCATAATGTCTAATAAGTGACCTTGGGCCAGTCATAATGCACTACTGTACGTTTGTTGAAGGAAAGGGTGGATTAAAAACAAAATCTAAATAAATAAGGAAGAAAGATACCAGTTATGAAAGAACAGCAACTTGGATTCCTGAGAGAGAAAACTCTATTATCTCCTGCTAATTATACCTGCAATTTCAAATTTAATTATTATCCTCCAGTATCTGAGCAACGTTGGCCTCTACCAAGTGATCAGGTTTCAGAACTATTTTTTGTGTGTATGTATTTATCTAGCATAATCACATTTGAATTTTAAATGGAGGCCTTAATAAGGAAGGGGGAAATCACAGGCCTGAAGTGCGCAGGGAAGAAAGCACCGTGGATTTGGTATTCACCAGGATCTTTCAGCATGCAGGATACATCTTGCCACTCATGATAAACTCAAAGTCTGCCCCTTTTTAAAAAACTTGGGGGGCAATTAACTCCCCTTTGTTATTATTCATTATGCTTTTACCCTGACTTGCTTGGCATTGCATTTCACTCTTCCTGTTTTCTGGTTTAAGTGGGAAAATATCTAAAAATTTGGAAAAATCTAAAATTACTTCCACAGCATACACCAAAGTTTGATTTCTTTCACTTATCTCCCTGCACCATGCTAGTGAAGCATCCCTAAAATAGTGTCAAAAAGCAGTCATTGTGTTTGTGCATATACACAGGGATGGGCTTTCCTGAAAATTTAAATGTGAATTAAATAATAATATTTTTGCATACATTTGAGTCACATTGTATACTGGGGTTACATTCCAAGGATGGTGCACATATAAAAAAAATTGCATGCAGCCCAAATTACCCTTTTCTGGCTGGCAGGTGTGGGGAAGCCCCATGGGGAGAGCTTTTTCGGTGTCTTTACTGCTTCCCCTCACTCCTCCACCTGTGAGCGAATGGTAGAAGGGAGGAGGAGGAGGGAGGGAAGCAGAGAGAAGAAGGCAGACATGTCCCAAAAGAGCCAAAGAAAAAGGCTGGGATGGCTCCTGGAATGGAGTTGCAAAAGAGTTTGCATAGTAGAAATTGCATAAGTTCAATGCGCGCTAGATGTGACTCGACTGTACTGCTTTATTGTCAAAAGTGGTTTACAAGTATAAAACCAATTACTACAATAAACGAGCAAGCAAATAAACAAATTTAAATCCCCAATAAAACATGGATTTCCCCCCATTTTCTGTCTCACTCCTTGATTTGGCCAAGAAGAGAATTGTTGTTACTAGCTTTGCTAAAACGGCAAACAATTATTGCACGTTATCCACACTAATATATGCATTATCATTCCTAATATTATAGCACATTTTTATATACACACCCACTCGCCAGATTTTCTAAGATAAACAACGAGTAAACAGATGCACAAAACAAACAATGCTAATTACTTTGCACAAATACCTCTGTGTATCCATAGCTGTAAAATCATGTTGCAGAATTAAAGTGACTTATGGGACTTAATCGCTTAATATATAGATATAAATATAGATATAGTTGCATATAATGTTGCATGTAATGTTCCATAAAATTGGATACATTACATAATCAGATACTACATAAAACCAGTTCCCGGTCAAACTGAAGCTTCTAACTACATTCAGCTGACCTACTACATTCCAAGCACTGATTCTTAGAAAATTATACCGTATTCCACTCTCCCTCCACGATGCTTGCGCAGGGTGTGTGGAAATGGTTTTCCCTCTCCACATTTTATCCTCCTAATACTCCTGCAAGGTAGATTGTTGTCGTTTAGTCGTGTCCGACTCTTCATGACTCCATGGACCAGAGCACGCCAGGCACTTCTGTCTTCCACTGCCTCCCACAGTTTGGTCAAACTCATGCTGGTAGCTTCGAAAACACTGTCCAACCATCTCGTCCTCTGTCGTCCCCTTCTCCTTGTGCCCTCCATCTTTCCCAACATCAGGGTCTTTTCCAGGGAGTCTTCTCTTCTCATGAGGTGGCCAAAGTACTGGAGCCTCAGCTTCACGATCTGTCCTTCCAGTGAACACTCAGGGCTGATTTCCTTAAGAAGGGAGAGGTTTGATCTTCTTGCAGTCTATGGGACTCTCAAGAGTCTCCTCTAACACCCTAATTCAAAAGCATCAATTCTTTGGCTATCAGCCTTCTTTATGGTCCAGCTCTCACTTCCATACATCACTACTGGGAAAACCATAGCTTTAACTATACAGACCTTTGTTGGCAAGGTGATGTCTCTTCTTTTTAGCAAGGTAGATTATTATGAGCTATTTGGTGGCAGCCCATCCTGCATGAGTAGCCTTCCACTCTTGCAGTGCTTCTTACCCTTCCTGTTTTCTCCCCCATCCAAAATCTTCTCCAAACAGATATCCAAACTTCTGGTGCTGAATTTGAGATTGTAGGCAGGAGGCTGCATGGGAAAGGACAGCAGTCCCTCCAAGTCTCCCTATTTTCCAAGGATGTCCTTGATTTAGTGAAGCCGTCCCGGTTTCTGAATTGTTTTATTGTGTTTTTATATAGATTGGAAGCTGCCCAGAGTGGCTGGGGCAACCCAGTAGGATGCGTGGGGCATAAATAGTAAAATTATCATTATGGAATGGGATGTCCCTATTTTCATCAGAGAAATGCCGGAGGGCATGGGAGAGGAGTGGGGAGTTACACTTTGCAAGCAGGGGTCTGTTGCATGAGCAGAATCACAGCATTGGATATGAGTCATGGTGACTGACCCAAGTTAGCTTCATGGCTGAGAAGGATTTGAACTGTAGAATCACAAAACTGTAGAGTTGGGCTGAAGTCCAAAGGTCATCGAGCCCAACCCTCTGTGATACAGGAATCACAGCTAAGGAATCCCTGACAGATGGCCACCCAAACAATGAAGGAGAGTCCACCACCTTTCAAGAGAGAACATCCCACTGGTGAACAGCTTTCACCACCAGAAAGTTCTTCCCAATGTTTAATTGGGATCACCTTTGTTGTAATTCGAATCCAATAGTTCGGGTTCTACCCTCTGAAGCAGCAGCAAACAAGCTTGCTCCATCCTGCATATGGTAGCCCTTCAGTTATGTGCAGATGGCTCTCATATCACCTTTCAGTCTTCTCTTCTCCAGGCTAAACATCCCCTTCTCCTTCAACCATTCCTCATAAGGCTTGGTTTCCAGGCCCTTGTTCATCTTGGTTGCCCTCCTCTGCACACCTTCCAGCTTGTTCATCTTCTTCTTAAACTGTGGGGCCCAAAATTCAGGCCTCAGGGAACTTATATGTGGCAATGCTCTAGGAACACAAAGTGATGTTTTAATTTAGTTGGTTGGTTGTTTTTTTCCTGCTGCTGCTTTCCTTATAACATCCAAGTAGGATTTGAGCTCACAGATGCCTGTGATTTGGAAGATGGTTTTGGGGAAAACGCTGGCATGTTTCACCCCGGGAATTCTCCTTAATCCCTTTTGACAAGCCCAATGGGGGCAGATAGGGCAATGGAGAGCGATCTTCCTGGATGATTTTCCCAATTTACTTGCAGTCTCTTCATCTGATTCAGCCCCCATCACTTGAGCTGAGTGTCAGAACAACCGGGACAAATTATGCCACGGAATGCCACAGGTTTGAAGCTATTAGGGAACATATTTTTCAAGCAGGGAAGAGGCCTGGGAGCAGCCTTCGAGAGAAGGAAAGCTGCACAACCGTCTAACTCCTTTCTTTCTCCCAGAGGTGCATCACATTATGAGAGTGAGTAAGGCTGACCTCAAAGTAGGTCAGATTGACTAGGAAAATAGGTAACGGCAGCAGTGCCTGGAGCTAAGACGTAACCCATTTTACTATATGCATAGTGGATGTCAGAGAAGAAAGGCCTGCAAATGAGGCTGGATGAAAACAAAAAAGCTTGGAGATGTGAGGCATGTAAAACAATCTAGTCCTTGCAAGGCATTTAGGTGGAGGGGGGCTCTCCGCTTGAGTGTGGTCATTTCCATTAATTGATTGGGGAAATGCATAAATAAATAATTTTTTAAAAAAACTGGGTACATGTTCCCTGAACTCATTGGAAGCTCAGAGGAGACTGAATCCTGCAAAAGAAAGATGGGGCAATTGCAAAAGAAATATAGGGCAAAGCAGGGAGAGGGAGGATAATCTGTCCTTGGAGGATGCTTCCCCCTGTGTCTCTGCATGAGTCAGAGCTCTGGTCTTGCTTCTTCCCAAACAGGAAATGAGTCATTCTGCCTCCAGCATTGAATCAGGCACATATGGATATTTTGCTCCACCCCAGTGAGGAGGTGCCATAAAAAAGATTGCTCTTATGGAAGTAAGATTGACACACACCTTGTTCCTGACACAGGGTGTTGCCCTTTCAATCTCTAGCTGCTGTAGCTCCTCCATGGGTCCCTTTGCCCATCTGCGTTCCTGTCATTTGCCATCCTCCCTCATATTTTTGTAATGATGAACAAGCCTCCTGGTGCAGCAGGGCTTTTGCTAGCGCTCCAAGACAAGGCCAGCTGTGTTACTATGTCTGCTTTGCCCAAAATAATAGACATCATAGGACTGTAGAGTTGGAAGAGGCCACAAGGCAAATTTTTTTTGCGGGGGGGGAGAGGATTAGCTAATCTAACACCCTGCAAGGTGGGAATCACAGCTAAGGAATCCCTGACAGATGTCCACCCAAACTCTGTTTAAAAACCTCCAATAAAGGAGGAGGAGGAGAAGGAGGAGAAGGAGGAGGAGTTTGGACTTGATATCCCACCTTTCACTCCCCTTAAGGAGTCTCAAAGCGGCTAACAATCTCCTTTCCCTTCCTCCCCCACAACAAACACTCTGCGAGGTGACTGAGGCTGAGAGACTTCAGAGAAGTGTGTCTAGCCCAAGGTCACCCAGCAGCTGCATGTGGAGGAATGGGGAAGCGAACCCGGTTCACCAGATTACGAGTCCACTTCTCCTAACCACTACACCACACTGGCTCCCAGCTGGTGGTGAAGGAGAGTTCACCACCTTTCCACTGCTAAACAGCTCTTACTATCAGAAAGTTATTGCTAACGCACATACAAACAGCCACCTCACCACCACAAACACCCACCCTTCCTCCCCACTCATGCATGGCGGTAGGGAGAGTCCATTCTTCCCACCACACTTCCCAGCATATCAGCTCTGGGAACAGTGGTCAAGGAGGAGGCATGCAGTGGGTTCTCAGTGTTTTAGTCTATAACAATCTCCCCATCAGCTGCTCTGCCCAGTTAATTGGCACTGAGGACAGCTGAGGAACATTCCCATCTGAGCACTTCAGCCAATCATCTGGGCAGTGGGGAGTGTAGAATGGGTCGTGGGGGTCCCTGAAGTCAGTCAAGGGCTGCACGAGGTCTACATCCTTCAGATTGCCCATATGGGTCTTCAGGAAATCAAATCAAAGGGAAGAACATGTTCTGACCACCCAAAGAGAGGAGGAGTCCACCCCACAATTCCATGCAGGTTGATGCTGAAGGGTGGTCAAAGACTAGGAGACTTGGAAGAAAATCAATGACTTAGCAGAGAAATAATAAAAAAACCATGGTCTGGTCCAGATTTTTGCATTGTCTCTTAAGAAAATCAGATGGGCCTGCTGGATCAGGTGAATGGCCCATCTAGTCCAGCATCCTGTTCTCACAGTGGCCAATCAGAGGCCTATAGGAAGCGCACCATCATGACCCAAGCACAAAAGCACTCTCCCCACCCTCATTTTCCTGCAACTGCAATACAGAAGCAATACAGAAACTGTGTAGCCCAGTATCCTCAGCTGCTACACAGTTCCCTCCTTTCAGCCCACATACAGGCCAAACTCATGTGGTGGAAGATCCTTACCAATTTTTTAAGACGAGCGTCGTTATCAGAGCAGCAATGACCATGATGAGGGAGACGGTGATGGTGATAATCTGATGGACGGCCAGACCTGTAGAGGAAATAAAAATAAAGGGAGAATGGAGATGTATACTGGAAGCAAAAGAAATCTTGAATATGCAGTGAGTGAACCAACCCTCCCCTCTACAAGCACCTAGACCCGAGTGGGATGGGATGTCCAAGCTTCTGCTTGGGCCAACAACAGTGGAGGCTGGTCCATAGTGGTGACACCAGCCTGTCTGTCCTCATGAAAATGGGGCATTTTAAAGGTGGGAGAGGTTGGTTTTTGTCTATTGTTTTATTTCATAATGATAATTTTTTATCTTATTATTCTAAGTTCTTTTCTACCCTTCATCCTAAGGTCCCAGGGTGGGTTAAAACAATTCAAAATACATCATTGAAGTATAATTTTTTACTTATTTATTTATCTAACATTCTTATCCTGCCTTTCTCCCAAGCTGGGATTCAAGATGGCTTCCACCATTTATTTTCTGCTGCTAATGAGGAACAGCCAAAGGAGCTGGGTATGTCTAGCCTGGAGAAATGAAGACTGGTAGATGATATGAAAGCGCTCTTCAGATATCTAAAGGGCCGTGCCATGGAAGATGGAGAAAGCTTCTTTTCTGCTGCTGCTGCAGTGCAGGATCTGAACCAATGGAATAATTAAAAAAATGAAATCACAGCTAAGCATTAAGAATAACTTTCTGGCAGTAAGAGCTGTTTGACAATGGAATAGAAGGCCTTTGGAGGGTGCTGGGCTCTTCTTCATGAGAGGTATTTAAACAGGGGTTGGATAGCCATCTGCCTTGAGCTGTGATTCCTGCAATGCTGTCGGCTGGACTGGATGACACTTGGGGTCCATTTGAATTCTGCTGGTCTATGATTCTATTTTAAAACATCATTATAAAATGCAAAAATTATATACAGTGGTACTCAGCATCATCTGCAACTTCGTTTCCAAATGTGTGTCTGAACAGGAGGGTCATAGCCTGCCAGTCGAAGGAAAAGCAAAGAAGACTTAATTCTAGTTTTAGTTTGATCCTGAGCCCCCAAGTGTTTCTTTGCGGAATAAACACAGCATCTGTGCTTCTGTTTGTAATGGACCCTGTGAGTTCAAACCCTGCATCCAGCCTTGCTAGGGCATGGGGGTTGTAGGTGTGCTGCCTATGGGGCCCTAGACCTTGTCCTCTACAAATTGTTCCAAGAGGGATTCTTCATAGATGAGTATAGACAGAGGGTCCCATGTTGTTGTTGTTTAGTTGTTTAGTCATGTCTGACTCTTTGTGACCCTATAGACCAGAGCACTCCAGGCACTCCTGTCTTCCACTGCCTCCCGCAGTTTGGTCAAACTCATATATTTTTAAAAAACCTATTAATTCATAGCTATACAAAAATACAAACCCATCACAACGTATCTTTTTTATAATATTCTAAGATAAAATGGCCGCTTAGTCTAAAAAAGAATAAAGTCAAAAAGAAGAAAAGACAAGGAAGGAAGGAAGGAAGGAAGGAAGGAAGGAAGGAAGGAAGGAAGGAAGGAAGGAAGGAAGGAAGGAAGGAAGGAAGGAAGGAAGGAAAGAAAGAAAGAAAGAAAGAAAGAAAGAAAGAAAGAAAGAAAGAAAGAAAGAAAGAAAGAAAGAAAGAAAGAAAGAAAGAAAGAAAGAAAGAAAGAAAGAAAGAAAGAAAACCCTCCTTTGGCAGTGCTTCCCAGACTTGATTCCCCCACAGTTCGTAAGAAGGAGAAATCCAAAAGAGGGTTAGCTCAGAGGAAGCAGGTATCACACTTCGCAGCTTCAAACCAGTCACCCTCTGCAGCTGATGGCTGTTGTGACATGCCTTAACTTCCGAGGATATTTCCTGTGCCATTCAGGCAGAGAAGTGTCATAATAGAGAGCAGCTATTTTGCTACTTGTGTCTTTCTTTGTCTTGCCGCAGAGGGCCACCGTCGGCAAGAGTCATTCATGTTGATTAACTCCTCTCTGGGCCATCAGCGATACTATATGATCAGCTTAACACAGACAATTGGAGCAATCTCAGTCCCAGAGAGCACTAGAGCATTGCCCAATCTTCTGCTGCTTAGGTTTTCGGGTAGAAGCTAGCCATTTCAGTTGGATCAAATTGTTACCCACCCCTCAAAAATCTATTCCTCTTCACTGCCATTATTTCCTCTCTCTTTTTCAGATGATACTTATTTTATTTATTGACTGCATTTATATACCAACCCATTTCTCCAAGGAGCTCAAGGTGACATACATGGTTCTCCCCACCCCTCATTTAATTCCCACAACAACCCTGTGAGGTAGGTTAGGCTGAGAGGCAGTGAGTGGCCCCCAAGGTCAACCAGTGAGCTTCATGGCTGAGTGGAGATTTGAACCCTGGTCTCTCCTGGTTCTAGCCCAATGCACTGCAACACTCAAAAATAAGACAGCTGCAAGCTGTCCTCTCTCAAGTTCAAACTCGGGACCTTCAGATTATGAGACTGATGCACTGCCTCCTGTGCACAACTTTTATGGATGCTTCTCATGCCTTCTTGCTTTAGTCACATTGATAGTTCCACCCACTTGGCTATCACAACACTGTATAGTCAGCTGGAGTTGCCTGCATTATGACATACTGAAGGCAAGTGAGGGCAATGGTTTAGGGTAATTGAGGGCCATGGTGGGTGATGTCAATCTCAGTATACCACCTTTTTTTCTTGCAATGTGTGCTGGGAAAAAGTCACTGAAGAAGGGAAGTGTTGTTTGCAACTGATGGAAATTTTCTTTCGGTTGTAACTGATAGCTCCCTGTCCTGTTACACAGGTGCAGCAGAGACTGAAAGGAAGGGTCAGCAGCAGTGATCAATTGTAAGAAGCCCACAATCAGGACCCAAGTGCAAGAGCACTCCAGGATACCTGAAGTAGCATCTCCACCCCCATCGTTCTGCCCAGACACTGAGGTCCATCTCCGAGGGCCTTTGGGCAGTTCCCTCACTGCGAGAAGTCAAGTTACAGGGAACCAGGCAGAGGGCCTTCTCAGTAGTGGCACCCGCCCTATGGAATGCCCTCCCACCAAATGTCAAAGAGAACAACAACTAGCAGACTTTTAGAAGACATCTGAAGGCAGCCCTGTTTAGGGAAGCTTTTAATGTTTAACAGACCACTGTATTTTAATATTTTGTTGGAAGCCGTGCAGAGTGGCTGGGGAAACCCAGCCAGATGGGTGGGGTATAAATAATAATAATAATAATATATTAGTATTAGTATTAGTATTAGTATTAGTATTAGTATTATCCCTTTCTGTGGTTTCCAGCAACTGATTATCAGAAGTATACAGCCTCCAGCCAAAGTATCATCACCATGACTAGTAGCCACTGATAGCCTTTACATCCTTGAATTAGTCTAATGACTTTCTCTAATAACCATTTGTCTAAACGATGATTTGTCTAAATGACTCAGGCCCCAAATACCCAAGAGACCTCCTTCCCCACAGAGCCTCCCAAGTGCTAAGATTGGAGGGGGGCCCTCTTGGTAGCTCTTCAACCATCAGAAGCTCAGGGTGATGATGGCTCAGGAGAGGTATGTCTGGCACCTTTGTAAATCAGCTTTCAGCAAATGCTGAAGATGCACCTGAGATGGATATCTCTAGGACCCTTGGGAGGTGGTGGACTATCATTCACAGAAAGTTTCTAAACAGAGGTTGGATAGCCATCTTTCAAAGCTCCTTTAGCTGTGATGCCTGTATTACAAGGGTGTTGGATTTTATGACCCTTGTGATCCCTTCCAACTCCATGATTCTGTGACCCACCTTATTTCTTTTAATTTTCAATTTTGTAACTGTTTTTAATATGGTATAATATTGTGTTTTTATATCCGTGCTGTGTTTTAATTGCTGTGACCTGCCCTGGGATCTTAGGGTGAAGGGTGGATGATAAATTGTAACAAGAAGAGGAAGAAGAGGAAGAACCATAGAATTGCCCGGATAGCTCAGTCAGTTGATCACATGACACATAATCTCAAAGTTGTGAGTTCAAGCCCCACATTGGGCAAAAGATTCTTGCATTGCAGGAAGTGGATTAGATGTCCCTTGTGAACTATAATTCTATGATATGATACCTAATAATAAGTTCCCAACAGCCCTGGCAATGACTAATACCTACACCACCTAGGCAATTGGGTGATGTTGGTAGTAGTAGCTGAGATCCCTGCAAATGCCAGCAAGCAGAGATGCCTCTTAGGAAGCACCATGGTCCCTTCTGCCAAGACGCATCACAAGTATCAATCAAAGGCTCAGAGATGCGGATGCTGGCAATCTCATATAATAAAAGCCAAGGTCACCTTTGTTAGCGTGAGTCACTGAGATGACTGCTGCCAAGCTGTTTGGGTAATGATAGCTGCAATGGACTCTTTATTTTCTTGCTCTCCTTCAAGTTGTTTTGTTAGGTCGGGTAGTCTAGAGGAATAACAGGCGACTCAGACATGTACAGAACATAACACTGCTAGAAATGGGGCTCCAGAGAAGGTAACTACAGTCAGGGGCTACGAGAGCAGAACCGCTGACCACCAGAGAATTTGCCAAGGCCATCAGAGCTCCCTAGCTATCAGGGAAGAAAATAATAATAATTTTTTGGGGGGGAGTAGTACCGGCATTTTCAAAGGGGTTGCTAGGACTTTTCAGTACAAAATTCAGTATTTTCAGCAAAAAGTTCTGGATTCGGAGCTCTGATCCAGATTAGGGAACATTTCAGTTCTCTCAGTTTTTCATCTCTACAGCCTTAAATTTACTTCTTCATATTTCTGCAGCTATTTGTGAAAATTATTTTTTTTAAAAAAATCCTCCTGAAAATTCATTGGCTTTTCGATGCAAATTTCTCCTAATGAACAGATTTATTTTTTTTTGCCTGAATTTTGTTTTGACAAACTGGCAGATTTTTGCAAGTGGTATAGTGCATTTTGAAAGTTGTTTTTCACAAATACAGTGGTACCTAGGGTTACAGACACTTCAGGTTACAGACGCTTCAGGTTACAGACTCCGCTAACCCAGAAATAGTACCTCGGGTTAAGAACTTTGCTTCAGGGTGAGAACAGAAATTGTGTGGCGGCAGTGGGATGCCCCATTATCTAAAGTGGTGCTTCAGGTTAAGAACAGTTATAGGTAAGAATGGACCTCCAGAACGAATTAAGTTCTTAACCCAAGGTACCACTGTATCGCCATTGGTAGGCATGCTTTCCCCTAATATATGCATTTTTTCAGACATTATTTGGTTGGAACATGGCATTGCAAAATTAAGATACATGCAGGTTTTGAAGGATGCCTGTGTTTCAGTTCTCATGCTGTTTTGGAAAGTGCAAAGTTGATAAAATTACCTTTCGATGCAAACTGGATAGCTCAGAAGCAGAGGCAGTAATGCTTCTGAATACCAGTATCTGGAAGCCACAGGAGGGGAAGAGTGCTCTTGTGCTTGAATCCTGCTTGCAGACTTCCCAACACAGAGTGGCCACTGTGAGAACAGGATGCTAGACTTCTTATGCCCTTATGGGATGTGCTCTTAGTCATGACACCACTCCCTGAGCCCACAAAGTTACCACAATTTTTTATATTGTTATGATGATTTAGTGATAGTTCCTTTTTTAAAGTTCTTTAAAAACTTGGTTGTAAATCACCTAGAACAGGCACTTCCAAATCCCAAGAAACTGCAATCTACTCCCAGTATAAAAACACTGTTGCTGAGCTTTCTTTAGGGGGGAGAAAGCCTATATTTTTTGGGGGGGGGGAGTTGTTGAGCTTTTTCTAGGGGGGGGGATCACTCACCTACAGCATCACTACTGTAAACAACCAGACTGCAGTAACAGAAGTCGCCACCACAAATAGAAAAAAATTAACGCCCATTTGACGCAACACTGAAACATGGAGAAAGTGCCGGGGGGGGGGGAGCAGAGCCTTTCAATGCTTTTCTTTTCTTTTATAGCAATCGCTGTTGGGCATCCCTGACCTAGAGATTGCCCTATATAAAGCAACTATATAACTAGCACTAATACAAAATTCTACTCAGAGCAGAATCATGTAAATAAATGGAATTCACTAACATGCCCGGTAACATTCACTAACATTCTGTCATTCTATGATTCTATGAACATGTCCATTAATTTCAATTCTTCTACTCCAGTTTGAACTTGGTTGGATAGAATTCAACATCATCATCATCATCAACAACAACAACAGCACTTCCATAAACAGGAGCAGCATACCAGATGCCGTGGGCAAGCAAAAGTGATGACTTCCGTATCCATATTCTACTTGTGAACTTCCTAGACACTTCTGCTGCCCACTGTTGAGAGCAGGTTACTAGGACTGAATGACAAGATGTCCCACTATCAAATATTATTGTTGATCTCTCATCAACATTTTGATAGCCTTTCCTCTCTTCCTCTCCCTTCTGGAAACACATACATTAATCTATTTTTTACAGCAGCACACTTTGCCTTTTTATCGCTTTAATTGAACATAATGCCAGGCGCAGCCAGCCAGATCAGCAACTGTCCATAAAATCCTCTATTTGTTTCCAAAGCTGAGGGAGGAATGACACGTTCCATCTCAGCCTCATGCCTTTAAAGTCTGACAGCTGCCTATGCCAGTCTCAGCCAGGAGGGAACAATTTGCAAGATTGGAGTTTTGAGCAAAAGGAGAGTGTTTAACTCTATCCTCCGCAACTCCCTCCAGCCCTATATTTACATTGCAAATCCCTTCTGGGTGGAAAACATTTGGAAGGTGGAGAGTAGGATTTGCAGAAGGGGTAATGGCAGACAGGAGAAGGGTCTCTCCACTGCAAATTGCACGCTCCGTGCTCAGTTTTCTCAGATGGTTTTAAAAGCACAAAGCAGAAATCAAAGGTGTGGTTTTGCACTACTACAGGGCACAGGGACTCCCAACTCCCATCAGCTCTTGCCAGCATGGCGATTGGTCAGGGAATGATGGGTAATGTAGTCCAAAAAAATGTAGTCCATCTGGTAGTCCAACATGCGGAGGACCACAAGCTGAGCACCTTACCAGTAGTAGTTAAGTAAAGGTAAAGGGGCCCCTGACCGTTAGGTCCAGTCGTGGCCGACTCTGGGGTTGCAGCGCTCATCTCAATTCATTGGGCGAGGGAGCCGGCGTACAGCTTCCGGATCATTTGACCAGCATGACTAAGCCGCTTCTGGTGAACCAGAGCAGCACACGGAAACGTCGTTTACCTTCCTGCCAGAGTAGTACCTATTTATCAACTTGCACTTTGACATGCTTTTGAACTGCTAGGTTGGCAGGAGCAGGGACCGAGCAATGGGAGCTCACCCCATTGTGGGGATTTGAACCACCGACCTTCTGATCAGCAAGCCCTAGGCTCTGTGGTTTAACCCACAGCACCACCCGCATCCCTTCTACCAGTAGTAGTTACTCTCCTGAAATAGACATCTGGTTGGCCATTGTGAGAACAGGATGTTGGGCTAGATAAGCCTTTGGCCAGATCCAGCAGAGCTCTTCTAGTATTCCTAAGGGTTCATTTTGGGAGAAAGAGCTTATAATGGCAGTGAGGGGCTGCTCACACTACGGAAAAGCCCTGCTGGATCAGGCAGAATGATTCTTTAGTCTAGCATCCTGTTCTCTCAGTGGCCAACCAGATGCCTCTTCTGGGAAGCCCACAAGCAAGACCCAAATACAAGAGCACCCTCCCCTCCAGTAATTGGGATTCAGAAGCATTGCTGCCTCCTCCCCCTAAGCCATCAGTTGTGTTGATGGCCTCAGTGACATATTCACAGCAGTGAAAGTCTGGCTGGTGTCACTCATTCTCCCCTGAATGCCTCTAGAAGGGATAGTAGAAGGGATAGCATTACCCTCTTCTCCCTTCCAGAACTACTGAAGGAGTCAAAACTGCAGCCCCTCTGCATCAGATACTGAATTGGGAGATGGGTTTGTGGTTTGCCCTCATAATATGGCCTTAAAATCAGTACGAGAAAGAACAGAGGTGGCTGGGGGAGGGGGTGATGTGTTTGCAAACCATTTCCTGCACTGGCTCTCAGTGGAGTACAGGGTCAGGTTTAAGGTGCTGGTTTTGACCTTTAAAGCCCTATGCGGCCTAGGACCCATGTACCTATGGGACCACCTCTCCTGGTATGCCCCGCAGAGGACCTTATGGTCCACAAATAACAACACTTTGGAGGTCCTGAGCCTCAAGGAGGTTAGATTGGTTTTAACTAGGGCCAGGGCCTTTTCAGCACTGGCCCCAACATGGTGGAATGCTCTGTCACAAGAGACTAGGGCCCTGCGGGACTTGACATCTTTCCGCAGGGCCTGTAAGACAGAGCTGTTCCGCCTGGCCTCTGGTTTGGACTTGGTCTGACTCTTATGTTTCCCTCCCTTTATGGTTTTGATCTATGGGCTACTTTTAAAATGAGGCTGCATTTTAAATTGCATTTTAACCTGTATTTTAAATTGGTTTCCCCCCCCCCATTATGTTTTTACTGTAATTTTATTGGTGTTGGCTGCCCTGAGCCCAGCTCTGGCCAGGGAGGGTGGGGCATAAATAAAATTTATTATTAGAAGAAGAAGAAACCATAAGGCAGCTCTAGAGAATGCAAATGTGTGTCTTTTCAGAGAAGGTGTGCAGTTCTGGAAGACATGGAAATGCAGCTTGGCCATTTTGCCATGAGGGCTGGCTTGGGTATCCTGATAGCTTTGCTCAGCCTCCATGCTTGGAGGAAGTAACGCTTCTGAATACCAGGTGCTAGAAATAGCAGGAGGGGAGAGGGCTCTTGTGCTTGAATCCTGCTTCTAGGTTACCCATATGGTTGGCCACTGTGAGAACAGGATGCTGGACTAAATGGGTCATTGGCCTGATCCAGCAGGCTCTTCTTATGCTCTTTCATGGCCATGCCTTCGGCTGCTTGGGATAATTGTTGCTTTAATGCTCTCCCTTTGATGAGATATGGCATTTGCCGCTGTTGCACCAAAAAACCTTCCCCCTGGGAACTGCTGCCCAGGCGCTTGAAAGAGTCGCAGTGGGGAAGATATTGCCTTTCAGCTTCCAAACGGGTGTCCATTTTCCTTCCAGCTCTCAAAGCAACCTAGCAATTTCCTCAAGCTTTCCTCAGTCCATGGAGACTTTAATGAACCACTGAGATAACCACTCTCCTCCCGCTGCCAGGCTGCATTAAAACCCCAGTCGGCTAGCAGCTGGACCCTAACTTAGCTTGGAGGTGTTTCTCTGTTTACAGATGAAGCTCTTCCGCTCTTGCACTCCTGGGAGTAAATTAAACCAGGAGATTTGACACAGCTTTGAGCCTGGCATGTACCGCGAAAGGCTGCATAAAAAGCAAAAAGGTGTTTCAGATGTTCTGAGCGTTAACAAGATTTACCTTGAGACATTACTCGTCACTTTGAGAGCTGGAAGCATAACTGCAGCATCAATTTGCCTGCCCTGAAGTTCCAGGGACCTTCCACCACCACCATCATCTGTATTAAGAACATAAGAAGAGGTCTGCTGCATCAGGTCAGTGGCCGATCTAGTCCAGGATCCTGTTCTTACAGCAGCCAACCAGATTGCTGTAGCTAGGGTTGCCATATTTCAAAAAGCAAAATTCCTGACACCCGCTAAGGTGTTGAGCTGTTGCTGTTTTTAGGAAGATACCAAGATGGTTGAGCTCCCCCCAAAACCTACCCCCCAAAATAGTGATGTTAAACTTTTGGAGCTGTTTTCACTGCTTTTTCCATTGTACAGTGGTACCTCGGGTTAAGTACTTAATTCGTTCCAGGGGTCCGTACTTAACCTGAAACTGTTCTTAACCTGAAGCACCACTTTAGCTAATGGAGCCTCCTGCGCTTGCCGTGCCGCCGGAGCACGATTTCTGTTCTCATCCTGAAGAAAAGTTCTTAACCTGAAGCACTATTTCTGGGTGTTAGCGGAGTCTGTAACCTGAAGTGTATGTAACTTGAAGCATATGTAACCCGAGGTACCACTGTATTGCCATACATACGGGTTTTCCCTGACGTTTTGCGGATTCAGCAAATTCCCCCCAACAGTTTTCACACCCGAAAACCAGGACATGTCAAAACCAGAACGTATGGCAAGCCTAGCTGTAGGAAACCCACGAACAGGACCTGTGTACAAGGCCACTCTCCCCTCCTGTGGTTTCCAGCAACTGAAATTCAGAAGCCTTCCTGTCTCCGACCACAGAGGCAGAGCATAGCTATCAGGGCCAGTAGCCATCAGTAGAATTCTCCTCCATGAATTTGTCCACTCCTCTTTTGAAGGCATTCAATTTGTACCCACCCAATTCTAAACCATGACCCCAAGCACTGGGCCAAACTCTCTGCTGAGCTCTCAATCTGACACCTCCGAATCAGAAGCAGTTATGGAAAACAAACCCCCCTGCTTGTGTTTCCATCACACACCCCTGTCTTCTACCTCTCCCACCAGCACTACCCAGTGACTGAATGTACTGTGCTGTGTTAGGTCAATGAGGTGCTGCAATGGAATGACCTGCTGCCCACACTAAGCCTCTAGTTTAGCTTTTGAAGAGCTGCTACATTTACAGGATGTTGACACCTTTTTCAGTTAGGTGCTGTCCACACTGGGTTAGGCAGGGACCACTTAAGAATAGATTCTACCCCTGGCATCTCCAGGTAGGGCTGGGGAAAACTCATTTGCAGAACCGACGAGAGCTACTGCCACTCAGTGCAGGCAGCGCTAAGCTAGATGGATCAATGGTCTGACTTATTACAAGGCAGCTTCCTATGCTCTAGGCTTAGAACATAGTCCGCTCTTTCCCCTCTTGGGAAGTTCCATCCTATTAACACTATTGGTTGGTGTAATGATTTTGTGATTTGCATTACACTGAGGACTTACCCACACTTACTTTCCCTCTGCTCTTGCTAGACATGGTCCACGCTTTAAAGCTCCATGTCTGAGCACACACTCCCTTTATTTATTTATTTATTTATTTATTTATTTATTTATTTATTGTTCCAGAGCTTTCCCTGCAAACAAGACACTCTTTAAAGCTCAATCGGAGCAAACAGCAATCCATGGACACTGAGCTTTTATGCACAGACTTGTGCCTGGGAACAGCAAAGGGTAAGTGTGGATAAGCCCTTAGTCAGATCACTGGTCCTTTTAGCTCTTGTCCTGCACTATATTATCCACACCGACTTGCAGTGGCTCTTCTGGCTTTTGGACAAAAGACCTTCTCAGCCCTACCTGGAGACACAGAATCATAGAACTGTAGAGTTGGAAGGGATCCTGAGGATCATCTAGTCCAACCCCCTGGAACTGAGGAACATGCAGTTGCCTCATACAAGGATCGAACTTGTAGCCTTGGTATTATCGGTATCATGCTCTAACCCAACTGAGTTGTCGAGGCTGAGTGATGGAACCTGGGATCTACTGCACGCAAGGCAGATGCTCCATCACTAAGCAATGGGTGCTCCTAACAAGACACAGCAAGCTACTTTGCACCAAGTCATCTAGCTCAGTAATGTCTGCACTGACAGGCAGCAGCTCTCCAGGATTCCAACTAGCTGCCTTTTCCTGGCCCCTGCTTGGAGATGTCAGGAGTAGTACATGATACCGCCTGCATGCAAAGCATATTACTCAGTAACAGTCCTTCCTGTTGCTGCTCCAAGCTCTAAAAGAGAAGAGGCTGAAGGTACCCATGATCTTCATTTATGGGAGTGAAAAATATTGCTTCTTCATACTCTCAGGTCAGTGTTCTGATCCCAGAAATAGGTTATTGTGAATTTCCAATAAAATGAAACAACAACACACAAGTTGTTGTAGCAATTCAGCCTATTGGGCGGTGGATGTATGGCTTCAAACGCCAGGTGAGACATCACAGTTCTGAATCATAGAGAGAGAGAGGCAGTAAAAGAGAAGTATGGTCCACAAATACCTACTAACCTTAATGATCAGTGCGGGAAGCCTTGCTTGTGATTTCCCCACCAGTGATAGTTCATCATCTTCTCTTTTAATGCCTGAGATAGGAACATAGCTGTCAACTTTTCCCTTTGCTTGCAAGGAATCCTATTCGGAATCAGGGAATTTCCCTTAAAAAAAGGAAAATGTTGACAGCTATGGATAGGAATGTCTCAGTGGGTGTTCAGATAGAAAACTCCCTCCCTTGGGAAGTGTGACTGAACCCCCACTTTGATGGTCTTTAGACAGCAGTTAAGAACATCTATCTTCAACCAGGCGTGTGGATGTGTGGTTTAAAAAAAAATGTTGAGTTTCATTGTATTATTGTATATTGGGGACTACTCTGGGTTCCACTGAGATCAGACTCATCATTATCATGAAGAGTCCAGGGAGGAAAGTTTTAATCTATTCCTTTTCTTATGCTATTTTCACACCATGCATTTTACGATTCCATGCATTCTACATGGCTTCCCTCAAAGAATTCTGGGAGCTGTAGTTAGTTAAGGGTGTTGAAAACACCTAGGATATCCCAGGCATAGGCAAACTCGGCCCTCCAGATGTTTTGGGACTACAAATCCCATCATCCCTAGCTAACAGGTCCAGTGGTCAGGGATGATGGGAGTTGTAGTCCCAAACATCTGGAGGGCCGAGTTTGCCTATGCCTGCAATATCCCCATTCCCCTCCAAGAGCAGCAATCACATACCCTCCAATATTCCTAAGAGGGAAAATAGGAACGTTTGTCACTCTCCCCTCCACTGACCCTCCTTGACCTTCTGTTTTTGGTGTTCCCCTCTGCCCCACAGAGTGAGTACCATCACCAATACACCAACGGGACACAGCACACACACGCTCCACCAGCCTGGGGGGGGGACCTTTAATCCTTATTGTATTGTATTGTAGATTTACCAAAAGAAAAATGCACACCAATACATAACTTTTATAAAGGGGCAAGATTAGACACAGATGCACAAAGCATTTAAAAATAAAAATAAATCAAGACTTGTTGTGTGCTTGACTCCACTCCGCCTTTCTTTCTGCCTAGGGTGGCCTTGCCGCCTGCCCCTCAAAACCTGTGTGTCACATGAGGCTGGGCCTTGGCAGCCACCACCTCTCCTATTCCTCTCCCACTCTTCTACAGTCACTATCAAATTTCTCTTTTACAGGCAGAACATTCAAACAGGAAATTGTCCCGGGTGAAGAGATAGCTTTGCTGGACATTTAGTTTGGTTCTCTCACCAGGGCACCACAGATCCCCTTATCTCTTCTTACACATATTTATCTTCTCGGTGATGCTTCCATTGGAAATCCACACAAACCCCAATATCCCAAGCAGTTATGGGATTCGCTGCCCAGGAGTGATGGAGACAGAGCCAGGCATCAATCTATTAGGGGCTGCTCTAAGCCAGCAGCATTAAATGGTCTCCATGTCCACTGTGGAGCAGTATTAGTCAAACTCTAATGATTTACTGTCACTCTCAGTTATGACCCTGGCACCATAATAAAACATCCCACCATATGTCCCTTGAGCTTCGCTACTTAACAGCCTGAAACTGTAGCACAGGGGTCAGGCCCAGGGGCTTAGTGTAGCCATCCAGGCATTTTTATCTGGCCCTCAGAAACCTCTACAAGCCACACTCTGCCTCCCAAGATTATGCCCTTCCTCTGTGCCCTCCTCAGATGCTTTGATCGACTGGAGTTTGCCTGCAAAGGGTGCCAATTCCCCCATGTGTTTGATGGGGTGCCATCAGCTGGGCACATATCAACACATGGGGTGAAATTGTCCAGCGCTTTTGGGAGAGAGTATTCATAGGAATCTCTTAAATCGTGTAACCTCTAGCTTATAAGAGTCATAGAATTACAAAGTTAGAAGTAACCCCAAAGGCCACATAGTCTTGCAGTGCAGGAATCACAGCTAAATAGTCCCTGATATATGGCAATCCAACTTCTACTTAAAAACCTCCAACAAAGGAGAGCCCAAGAGCTTCCAAGAGAGTCTGTTCCTTGTCAAATAAGTTCTAACTGTCAGAAAGTTCCTCCTTATGTTCCAAATGCTTGGTACTATTGAATCTTCTTGATGGTCCAAATGGGATTTAAAGAACAAGGAACTTCTCCATCTTCTTATTGTGGCCTGGTTGGCAACAGCAAGATTTTGGAAGAATTTCACATCTACATATCTGAATCATCAGTAGGTTAAAATTTGACATACAGCCTTACTGGAGATCTTCTCCCACAAGTGACAGGTGATCATGGACAATGGGAAAAATACCCATTTGAGGGCATTTGGTTTCCCTTCACTGAATACATGCAGGTCTTACTGACCAAACACAATGTGTTCCCTGGAAATGGTTCATTAGGCAAGCATTCTCATAAAGAGTCAATGATTTCCATTGATTTCTATGGCAGCATTTCTAATCCATTATTTTTTAAAATCTTTCTTCCCACCACCACCAGTGCTTTCTACCTGAAACGGCTGCAGCCAACCAGAAAAAGTGAGACAAAGGTAAAACTGATTTGTCCAATCTCTCCTGTTCTTGGATTTCTCCAATGTCTTTCCCCACTCCCTTCCATGAATGACTGCCACCAACCACCAAAGCACACACAAGTAAGGAAGTAAAGAAGAGGACAAACACTGGCTTTTCAAATAACCAAATCTGTGGTGTGTATAGTGAGGTATAATTCTTTATGTTTGGATAAGTGAATTTTTGCACAGCATAGTGAGTGAACAGAAACATGGCAGGGTTTGGGTTGCACAACAACATATAGAATGGTGTGAATATCCTGAAGTCTGTAGGGAAATCTCTAATTTTCCCATTTTGCATTTTGAAGAAGAAGAAGAAAGGCTAACAGAAGGCCATAATAAGAGTCTGCTGGGTCAGGCCAATGGCCTATCTAGTCCAGCATCCTCTTTTCACAGTGTCCAAGCAGATATTTGTGGGAAACACTCGGCAGGACCTGAGTGCAAGAGCAGGGTTCTCCCCACCACCACCCTGATGTTTTAAACAACATCATTGAATCATAGAAGTGTGGCATTGGAAGGGACCTCGAGGGTCATCTAGTCCAACCCCCTGCAATGCAGGAATCACAGCTACAGAATCCCTGGCAGATGGCCATCCAATCTCTGCTGAAAACCGTCCAACAAAATTAGCATCCACCACTTTTAGAGGGAGTCCGTTCCAGTGTTGAACAGATCGTACCATCAGAAAGTTCTTCCTAACGCTGAGTTAGAATCTCCCTTCTTCATTTGACACCAAAGCCAAACCTTCTTACAACCACCACCTTCCACCTTATTCCCTGACCTACCACTTGCCAGAGGCAAAACAAAACAACACACACACACACACACACACACACACACACACTAGATATAGGGAGGTTCACAAGTAATCAAGGGTTGGTTTTGATGGTCCTTGGGGTCGCATCTAACTCTACAATTCTACGACTCTACATGGAGTGAATCATACATCTTTTACTTACTCCTATTTCTACAAGAGTTATGAACTCTGTCCTGCTTCATCCCCCCCCCCGCGCGCGCAAAAAAAAAAAGAGGATTCCTGCATCAAATTGACAAGGGTGATAAAAGTAATGGAGACTTCGGAGCAACTTTTACAAGGCATTTCTTTCCCCTCTTAAAAAGGACCATCAAACTCACAATTTAGTATCTCAGCCAAGGGAGGGATTTTGTGGAGGCGAATCTACTAAGAATGAGGAAGGGGGGGATGGTTATTTCAAGTCCTCTGACACTTTTGGAGTTCCAGAAAAAAATCATCCCTACTAAAAAACCATGATGTGAAGTCCAGATGAAAAATAGCCTTCTTGAGTTGGGGCTATTCAGATGGTCATTAGCTGAAGGGAAGGGGAAGGAACTTTACAGCAGCCTTCCCAAAGCTAGTGCCTTTCGGATGTTTTGGACTATGAATCCCATCATCTGCAGCCATCATGGGCATTTTGGACTACAGCTCTCATCAGCCCTCAACCAGCATGGCCAATAACTAGGGTGGGCACTTGTTTTAGAAGGGATGCCCAACACCCTCTCTAGGGCTGTGTACACATGACGCTTTCCCGTAACATATGAATTTTTGGTTATATGACTGCATTACAACATTTGGAGGAGGACACACTTGAAAAGACAGCTGTGTTTTACTCTGTCCAGGAAGTGCAAATTGGTAGGTCTGCATTAACGGAATCAAAGAACTGTAGAGTTGGAAGGAATCCCAAGGGTCATCTAGTCCAGTCTGAAGATGGTCACCTCTGTCTTCCCTATAAACTAAATGAATTACTCTCCCATCCATAATCTCGAGTCATCAGTGTCTCCACCAATATGAAACAGGGATAGACAAAGCATATTATTTCCACTTGATGTCACTTTTGCAAGCATGCCTTCTTATGACCATTTCATCTCATTTTTCATTCATCTGCAAATTTTATAAAAAACAAACAAACCACCAAATGTGGATTTAAATTGCGAAGTTCAGTCACAAGCTGACCTGAATTTAAATACACATTTTAAAACACATTCTAATCTCGCTCTCTCAGATCAGCCTGCAGCAGAATGAACAATGGATGGATTCCTCACAAAGCTCTATGTACAAATATATTTTTAAAAATGAAAATGAAAGAAGAAAGAAAATGGTATGCAGTATTTTTATGAACAATGACAGGACATCGCTCACTCAGAATTGGCTTGGTAATTGTTCCAGGAAGCGTAGATAGGATTAGTTTGTATCAGAACTCACAAGGACTAAATTCCTCCAAAAAAAATCGCACCCCCAAACCCTGATGTACAAATGCATTTTTAAAAAGAAAGACAAATTTATACATTATTTTTATTACCAACTACTGGACACCCCCTCACTCAGAATTGACTTAGTAATTAATTGCTTTTGATTCTAGAGTTCAGGGCAAAAAAAAAAGTCTACTTTTTTTTTGAGATGTCTTCCATCTAAGGGAGTATACACTGATGGTGTAGCAGCTGTGGACTTAATTGTATCCCCACCACAACCACAATTGGAATTCCCACCACTGCCTGTAAGAGATGTCCACTTGGAAATGCACCTACTATTATCTTATTTAATGGAATGTGTCTTTCTTGCAGCCTCCCCCAACTCTGTGCCCTCTGGATTTTATGAATAACAAATCCCATTATCCCTGACCATTGGCAATATCTGCTTGTACTGCCGAAACATTTGGATGGCACCAGATTGAGAAACGCTTCTTTAGAATACACCTTCATAACTTCATGCCACAAGGATGTTTCTGTCCTTAAAAGCTCAGCTCTGTTTCTTTAATCTTTTTTTCTTTTCCTGTATCAAAATCTGTCAGAATGAGTTTCAACAAGACAAAGCTTCAACCACTGAGTTGGAAATGGCATTACATTCTTCCATATGTTGCCCTCTTGAGCAGAGACATCTACAGGCTAAAGAATGATACATCAGCAAGCATTATTGCATAAGCAATCAGATACATATACTGCATGGGCCTTCAGATAGGATAGTTCAGATAGTTCAGACTATTCAGATAGTTTTAGCTTCTGCTCTGAGTTGCTAGCAGAAGCAACAAATCCTGGAATTTAAAAATTTTATTTTAAGAAGGGTCTGCTTGATCAGGCCAACAGCCCATCTACTCCAGCATTCTATTGCCACAGTAGCTAAACAGATGCCTCAGTGGGAAACCTACAAATAGGAACTGAACCCAAGAACCATCTCCCCTCCTGTGGTTTCCAGCAACTGGGATTCAGAAGTATTATTGCCTTCGACAATCGAGGCAGAGCACAGCCGTCATGGCTAGTAGTCATCAATAGTTGAGTCTTCCATGAATTTGCCCAATCTGCTTTGAAAAATATCTGGGTTGGTGGCCTTCACTGCTTCCTGTGGGAGTGAGTTCCATAATTTAACTATGCACTGTGTCTAGAAGTACTTCCTTTTATGTGTCCTGAATTCAGTTTTATTGCATGTCAATGAGTTATAAAGTTATGAGAAAGAGAGAAAAACTTTATTCAAACTACTTTCTTCATGCCATGCATCATTTTATAAACTCAGAACTATTGTAAAATCAGAAGAGACCATGAGGGTCATTTAGTCCAACCCCCTACAATGTGAGACTCAAACCCATGAACTTGAGATTAAGAGTCTCATGCTCTACCAACAGCTATTCTGTGGGCTCTAACTTGTTTCTCTTGAGTGTCATTTCTCTAAATTAAAAAGTCCCAAGTGATGCAACCTTTCTTCATAGGGGAGCCACTTCATCCCCTTGGTGGGGGAGGAGGAAGAGGAAGTCAATTTACTTCTTATCAGCATTAAGGAATTGTGCGGCATCCATAAGGCAGTCGGAACCTGGATGGAGTCATCTGGAGTTGTATCCAACATTACTCTTACTTAGAGCAGGTTCACTGAAATCAAGCAACATGACTAAAGAAAAAGAAATTCACTTCAATTGGAATACTTTGAGTAAAACATCATTGGCTTCAAACAACAGGCTTATGCCGTGATGTTGGCATTTCTGCAGAAACCACCCAAATCACCTCCAACTATTGTTGGGAGCAAGTTGCTCACTTGGAGCTCTCCGTGGTGCTGAACCAACTAACCTGCCTTGTTCTGTAGCCTCTACCATAGGAGCAGAACAGGGCAGGCCTTTGTAACAACAAAACAAAACAGATCACTTGGCTCACAGCTAGAGGTGTTGCTAGGTATTTAAAAGATTTAGGCTATGGGCTCGTCCACTTAAGACTTGAATTGGTAATTCTGTTCCTACTCAGAACAGAAATTCATGGGTATGACTTTGCTCGGCAGAGTGGTGGAAAAGGAGTTGTATAGATGAATGTGGAATTTAATAAAATTTAATAAAAATGTATTTGGGGGGGGGGGAGAAAGAAATTCATGGGTATGACTAATGTAGGTCCACAATGTGTAGAAATTGCAAAAAATAAATGTTGTAGAATGAATGCCAGATAATTCCCCATACAAATTATGCCAGATAAACTTGTCATTATTTGCACCCCACCCAGGATCACCCTAAATCAATCCTATTCAAACCATTTAGCTTTAATTAATTTCCCAACAGAACCTGGCCCAAATTAATTTAATCCCATTACTCCCAAATCATCCCCAGATAAAGCCATTTTAAATTAATTTAATCTCTCAAATTAGTACCCTGTTCAGTAACCCAGATAACCCTCCCAATTCAACTTTCCCCAAATTCTTTCCCCAACCAGAAACACTTAAAAAATTATTCCTGGCCCATGCCCCATAATCCCACCCTGGCAATATCCCAAAGGCCCACAGATGATGGAATGGAGAATGGGACATCCTCCAAGAATACAGAAGTCACCCATTACTGGTTTGGACAATTGAGGTTAATGGTGTGAGCTGGTGGAAAGAGGGATAATTAAGTAACTAATTCTGAGGGGCTTAGTAATGGGAGAGAGTGCTTAATTGCATGTTAATTACCCAGGCAGCCAATTGCCTCAGGAAATTACACAGAGCAAAGTGTATCATCACCAGTACACCACAAGGATGAAACTGCTAAACTGAGGTCCACACAGACTTGGATTAGAGGAAGTGCCGTCAACATTGCCCTGATAATCACAGAGGGAGAAGAGAAACACTCTCCATCTACCTGTCAAACCTGATGGAGCTCATGCAATTTTCTAGGGTGATGGCAGGATGTGGGGGCTAAAAGATTCATTCAAGAGTTAAAGACTTCCCATGCAACAGTGAGCAATTGTACTTTTATAAAAAAAAAAAACCTGGAAACAATCTCCAGTGGTTTATGCTATATCATGACATATTTACAGCAGCAGTTTATAAGAAAGAGAGTGAGAGTGATGTATGAAGGGAATGGGATGGGAGATGAATTATTACAGAATCATAGAATTGTAGAGTTGGAAGGGGCCCCAAGGACCATTTCGTCCAATCCCCTGCAATGCAGGAATCACAGCTACAAAATCCAGAAGTGAGAGCCATCCAAACTCTGTTGAAAAACCTCCAATGAAAGAGAGTCCAGCACCTTCTGAGCGAATCTGTTCCAGTGCTGAACTTTTCTTACTATCCGAAAGTTCTTCTTAATGTTTAGCCAGAACATCACTCTTGTCAACTGAATACATTGATTTCGATCAGAGTTTCCCAAACTTGGGTCTCTAGCTTTTTTTTTCTTTTCTTTTTTAGACTACCTCCCATCATCCCTAGCTAGCAGGACCAGTGGTCATGGACAATGGGAACTGTAGTCCAAAAAACAGCCGCAGACCCAAGTTTGGGAAACCCTGGTTTAGATCCTACCCTCTGGGGCTGCAGAAAACAAGCTTGCTCCATCTTCCTTACCGATCAACATGCAGGAAAAGAGGGGGATTTGGTCCATATTTGGACCATGTTTTCACGAAAACCAATATAATCCAAACTTGTTGATAAAGATGTGTATATGCTAATAGGAACATAAAGAGAGCCCTGCTGGGTCAGACCAATCTAGTCCAGCATCTGGTTCTCACAGTGGCCAACCAAATGTTTGTGGAAACCAGCAAGCGGGAACTGAGCAAAGAACAACTTCTCTCCTCCTGTGGTTTCCAGCAACTGGTATTGAGAAGCATTACTGCCTCTAATCATGGAGGCAGAGCATAGCCATCATGGCCAGTAGCCACTGTTATCCTCCATGAATCTGTGTGATCCTCTTCCAAAGCCATCAACGTTGGTGGCCATCAATGTTGGTAGCTCTCATGGGACAGAGTTGCACAGTTTAACAATGTGCTGCGTGAAGAAGGACTTTCTTCTATGTGTCCTGAATCACACAACATTCAGCTTCATTGGATGTCCACGAGGAGAGGGAGAAATGCTTTTCTTTATCCACTTTCTCCATACCGTGCCTCATTTTGTAAACTTCTGACACATCAGCTATTGCTTGTCTTTTCTCTAAACTAAAATGCTGCAAGTGTTCCTCATAGGGAAACCACTCCATCCTCTTGACCATAATGGCTGCTCTTTTCTGAACCTTTAATAACTCACAGTGACTGACCAGATGCCTCTAGGAAGCCCCCAAGCAGAGCATGAGGGGGCAACAGCAGACTCACCACTTACGATCCTCAGCAGCAAGTATTCAGAGCTATAGTTAGCAGCCATTGGTATGCTCATCCTCCATGCATTTCTTTAAACCCCTTTGAAATCTGCATCCCATGTGGAATGGCCAGTTTTTGATAACACCCCAAAAAGACTGGTCTGAATCTGGAATGGTTGGGTCTGGGTCAGGGATAAAAGAATAGGTTGAAATAAAAGTAAATATTCACACCATCTAGTGTAGTTGTTTTTTCCAGGAAAGATATCCAGATCAATGAAATGGTTAATTTCCACCTGAAAATCAAAACCCTGAGCATTTTTAAGCATAGCTCCATTTCCTTACCCTTCAGGGCATCTCAGCTCCATTGACTTTGAAGCCTGCATTGATATTGGAGGGGAGAGGGGCACTATCACCACTGGCATGATTAATTTCTGATGAAAATTGATTTGGGACTGAGTTTTTCGCTGAGCTGTGGCCATAAAATCTGATGTTGCAACTGCAGGAAGCAGAATTTCCTAATTAAAAACAAAGAAAACCTCAGTTCCCTCAAGGGCCTCTCTTGCAAAAGTGATGGGTTAGGAAAACTGTATTTTGGTCTTTTCCCCACAATAAAATGATGCGAGCTCCAAAGCTTTCATCCTGATGTTTTACATGGAGCACAACCTCTCTTTAAAAGATCCACTGATCACCGGTTAGGGATACAGAAGAAATTTGATTCATTTGGCATTTAAAAGCAAACGTTCCTAATTTGTACCTTCTGAAACAAGGCATAAACTGAAAGACATCCATCCTCACTTTTCTGCAGAAGTGCAAAAACAAAATTCTTTAGCAGGAGATGGGGAGAGAACTTAACAAATCTCACTATTCAATGTGATTTTCAATAAACCTAAGATCATTTGGGTTCCAGAGGCATCTGTCAGCCCTTGCAAACTATGTACCTGGGGAGATTAAGGATACGTCTTTATGGACCCTTCCCATCTTCCTGCCCAAACTCTCTTCCTCCTATTCTCCTTTCCCCTTCTTGGATGCCCAAAACATATTAACCAAGCTCCGAATGAGAGAGTAAAAGTTCATCTCTGCCAGAGCAGAGTCCAGGTCTCCGATTGCCTCCAGAAGAGTGTAATTGACTCTAACAGAAGATGTCAAAATAATCAGAAAGGTTACAATTGAAAGAGCAGGTGCTTCAGGGACCTCTGAGCTTTGCAATGTTTGAACAAATTCATTGTGTGTTCGACAGAGTCTCTCCAGGCCTCTCTTCTTTCTTCACCCAGGCTCTTTTCCTACATTTTACTTGCTTTAGATGAGTCATTTTCAAGCTATCTTATAGAGAACCTCCATTAGAAGTTCCTTGGTCATATAAGGTGGTGCTGCACAACCATTCCCTGCAAGGCTGAACTTGCATAGGAGCAGTGGCGTAGCGTGGGGGTGCAGGGGGGGCCGGCCGCACCGGGCGCAACATCTGGGGGTTAGGGGGCGTAAATCCATGGGTTAGGGGGCGCAAATTACTTGCCTTGCCCCGGGTGCTGACAACCCACGCTACGCCACTGCATAGGAGCACGAGGAAATTGCCTTACACTGAGTCAGACTGTTAGTATTCTCTATCCGGACAGCCAGGAGCTCTCCAGCTTTTCAGCTAGAGAGGTCATTCCCCAGTCCTACCTGGAGATACCAAATGCCTTCTGCATGCAAAGAATGTGCTCCACCACTGAGCTATTGTCTTTCATCTAAAAATAAATTAAGATGCCAGTCCTTATATATTGTATATTTGTTGGATATGGCTAGGTTGAGAATTGCCCCAGGATGGAGAAATCTGTCAGATTGTTCCATTCTCATTTGGTTTCAGAAGGTCCTGCATATTGCAATTTCAGAAAAGTTGACTAATTTGATGCATGTTTCATGACTCACAGCCAAGCCAATGGACTACACCATCACACAGTGGGTGTGTATTAATATTCAACTTTATTTGGTACTGATATCCACTATTAATAGCCCTCACTCTTCCTGTGCAAACAGTAATTCTACTTTCTTGTCTGACTTTAGATTAAACCTCTTCATATTCTGATGCCATAGCCAACCATGTACTATTGCTCTATAACAGCAAGTCACCAACTGGCTCTGTTTTTGTTTTGTTGTAAATTATTCTGACTATTTAATAAAGTTGTGTGTATGTGTGTGTGTGTGTGTGTGTGTGTGTGTATAATGAAAAATATTCCAGTGCTCGTGGTTCAAATAAAAGGATGAAGAGTTGGACTCTTCATTCATCTAGTCCAGCATCCTGTTCTCACAATGCCTGAGAGAAACCAGCAAGCAGGGCTTGAGCACAAAAGCCCACTCCCCTCCAGTGGTTTCCATCAACTGGCATAGAGAAGCATCACTGCCTCCAGCTGTGGAGCCAGAGCACAGCCATCATGAAAGCAGCCATCAGTGGTCCTCTCCTCCATGAATTGGTCTGAGCCATCCAAACTGATGGCCATCCCTGCTTCCTGTGGCCGTGAGTTCCATATTTTAACTATGTTGTTGCATGAAGAAATTATTTTATCCATATTGAATTGTTAACAGGTAGCAGATCAAAGAATTGTAGCATTGGGTGGGACCCAAAAGACCATCTAATCTACCGCACTGCAATGCAGAAATAAATGGTTTGATTAAATCACTTGCAAAGTGATGCATGTTGGAGCAAAAACCTCTTAATTTCACATACACACTCATGGGGTCTATTAACATAAATCAGCATTTCAGCTCAAGAGTGGGCGAAGCTGCTCTTGCAAAGGAGGAATTGACTTTTCTCTTCAGAGGTGTGAGCATGCCGGTGAAATTTGCTAGTTTGCAAATAAGCAGGTGCCTTTCCGGCGCTTTCCTCTCCCATAGCAAGGTGACCCTGTCAAGGCTCCCTCCGCCCAATTTCCCACAACTTGAGAATGCAATGCCCCCTTCTCTCAGCTGACATGGTCAAGCCCCACTGGGCACCCTGTCATGCGGCAAAGACCTCGACATATAGATCCTCGGGAGAAAAAGTCCCTACCTGGAGGTAAATCAAGGGGAAAATGAGTCAGTTGACCAGTCAATAAAAGACCCGCTCTTTTACAGCTAACTCAAGCATGAAAAGAGCTATCTTAAGCCTCTGATGGAGGTTTCAATCAGTGCAGAATGCAGCCTCTTAAAACTAGAAGAATCAATAGGCTTTTTTTCTAACCGGCATGGAAAAAGGAGTTTGTCTTCCTCTCCTCTTTTTTCTTCTTCTTTTCTGCTGCTCGAGTATTGATGGGCGAGAGCAAACGAACAAGCTTTCGCTTGTCACTTTTAATACACGCAACAGTTTAAGGGAGTGCCATGGAGGTGACTTCCAAGAGCCATATGTCAACACCCACCATAGAGTTAAGCCTTGGGGATGCAGATTCCATTTGGAGTAAACCTGCAATGCTTACAGCTCCCCCCATCACCACCTCAGGCTTTACTTCTTTCTTCTTCCTCAGAACTTTAAGTGCTGGAGCTTCCTTTTTCTTAACTTTGAGACTCTGTGATGGCTAAATTCATACTCAGAACAGCTCTGCCTGCCAGAAGCAGTAAACCTTGTGTTTCAACATTTTTTCAACAAGACTGTTTTTGCACTCTGCTACTACACACACACACACCAAACTCCAACACACTCAGCCTAGGGGTGGAGGATAAATTTGTACAGGTTGCAATTTACTGCAAACAGATCTAAGGCACACTTCAAAAACTAAGTGAACCAAAGCACAGCTCTCCTTCAAAATTCACGTTTCTCTGAATTTTTGATACAGTTCTCCAACCCAAAAGTTCTTCCAGGGACTCCTGCTCAAAGGTCCCGGGTGTCATCAGCAGTCAGCTTTAAGCCATGAAACTGACCAGCTTGTATCCTGCTCCTCCAGAGGAGAAGCCTTGAACCAATGGATTCAAATTCCAAGAAAGGAAATTCCGGCTAAATATTAGGAAGAGCTTTCTGATGGGAAGAGCTGTTTGACAGTGGAATGGACCCCCTTGGCGTTCTCTCCTTAACTGGTGGTTTTTAAACAGAGGTTGTATGGCTATCTGTCAGGGATTCCTCAGGTGTGATTCCTGCAGGGATTTTGTTTTGTTTTGTTTTGCTAGATGACCCTTTGGGTCCCCTCCAACTCTAAAATTCTATTATTGTTGTTATTGTTGTTATTATTATTATTTGAATTTATATACTGCCCTATACCCAGAGGTCTCAGGGCATTTCATGAAATAAGGCACTTGCATCCAGATATTTGATTCCAATTCCCAATCGTTACTGACCCATGACTATGCTGGCTTGGACCAATGGGACTTGGGAGTCCATTATCTAGAGCTGGGGTGGGAAACTCTTCAACCATCCGGATATTCCTGAACCACAACACTCATGATAAATTCAATAAACAACAACAACCATTACTAACTGCTAGCCGTGCTGGCTGATGGGACTTGGAGCATGACAACATCTGGGGGGCCACAGATGTTCTCCATTCCTTGGCTAGGGTTTCCTCTCAAGGGACAATCCTTTCTGTGATCCCACCTTCACTTCTGTTCCTCTCTCCTCTAGCCAGCACCTGATTTCAGCACATTTCAGGACTGATTATGTCAATTAGCAGCAACACCTGTGCCGGCTTCTACCAAGCCTAATCAGCCTAGGCAGACGGTCTTCCCAGGCCTGACCATTATTTTTCCCTTTGCCCAACGGGTGTGTGCGAGAAACAGATGACTCCCTGCTGCTCTTATTAATAGCAATAATCATACCAGGACACCAAGAGATCACTCCTGACCTGATTCTCCCCTCCCGTCTCTCCGCCATTCCAAGGCAGCAGATCTTAAGCAGATCATTCGCTGTACACAGCCCAGGTTTTGCAAGAAAGCCACAAATAGGTTCCAAAAACCGCAGGACATCCTTCTTCTCTGACAACACAGGGGAATGTTCATTAGTTCCTTCACACACTGTAAAACGCGCACACACGCACACACACAACTGAATAAAGTTATATTCCTGAATGAGCTTGCGGGTGATGTCATTAGCACACCAGGTGGTCACAACATGACAGGGGAGGCAAGCTATGCACCTGGTCTTGGGGGTTTGTTTGGGTTTTTTGAGAAATGAAATGTACAAGCCTGCACCTGCGTCTATTCTACCTACCCTCTCCAATTAGTCGCCATGGACTGCTATCCATCAGCACCATTAGTCCAGGAAAAGGAAGGTGATGGAAACGTGTTCACCTCTAGCTTCCACTGCACATGTCTGCCTGTATTTCCACCTTCAGACCCTAAGATTGGTCCTGCAGCTGGATGAGGCCAAAGGGTGCCCACCTAGACCAACATCCTGTTCTCACAGTGGCCAACCAGATCCCCCAAGTTCAAAAGCAGGACCTGAGCACAAGAGCATAAGAATACAGTGGTACCTCGGGTTACAGACACTTCAGGTTACAGACGCTTCAGGTTATAGACTCCGCTAACCCAGAAATAGTGCTTCAGGTTAAGAACTTTGCTTCAGGATAAGAACAGTAATCGCGTGGCAGAGGTGCAGCTGCAGTGGAAGGCCCCATTAGCTAAAGTGGTGCTTCGGGTTAAGAACAGTTTCAGGTTAAGAATGGACCTCCAGAACAAATTAAGTTCTTAACCCGAGGTACCACTGTATAAAAGAGCCTGTCGGATCAGGCTAAAGTGGGGGGCAGGTAGTCCAGCATCCTGTTTTCAGAGTGGCCAATCTGATACCCCAGCAGGAAGCTTGTGAGAAGTGCTTGAAAGTAAGTTTGATGCTGATCTGGCACTTCCATTGACAAGGACATAGAGACACCAGTGGCAACAGGAGCAAACCTTACACATGCCCAACCCATTGGTGGAAGTGCCTGTTTGCTTCCCAGAAAAGAGATACCTCTCAATAGCTATACTAAGGCTTGTGCCTGCCCCACTCTTCAAAGAAAGAGGCAGGAGGGGTGGAGCTTGCTGGATCAACATCTCTGGGGTGGCTAACACAGGACAGGATCACACTTCAAAACGACCTTGACAGATTAGAGAACTGGGCCAAAACAAACAAGATGAATTTTAACAGGGAGAAATGTAAAGTATTGCACTTGGGCAAAAAAAAATGAGAGGCACAAATACAAGATGGGTGACACCTGGCTTGAGAGCAGTACATGTGAAAAGGATCTAGGAGTCTTGGTTGACCACAAACTTGACATGAGCCAACAGTGTGACGCGGCAGCTAAAAAAGCCAATGCAATTCTGGGCTGCATCAATAGGAGTATAGCATCTAGATCAAGGGAAGTAATAGTGCCACTGTATTCTGCTCTGGTCAGACCTCACCTGGAGTACTGTGTCCAGTTCTGGGCACCACAGTTCAAGAAGGACACTGACAAACTGGAACTTGTCCAGAGGAGGGCAACCAAAATGGTCAAAGGCCTGGAAACGATGCCTTATGAGGAACGGCTAAGGGAGCTGGGCATGTTTAGCCTGGAGAAGAGGAGGTTAAGGGGTGATATGATAGCCATGTTCAAATATATAAAAGGATGTCACATAGAGGAGGGAGAAAGGTTGTTTTCTGCTGCTCCAGAGAAGCGGACACGGAGCAATGGATCCAAACTACAAGAAAGAAGATTCCACCTAAACATTAGGAAGAACTTCCTGACAG
The DNA here is from genome assembly GCF_964234715.1 of Podarcis melisellensis. Taxonomy (NCBI): domain Eukaryota; kingdom Metazoa; phylum Chordata; class Lepidosauria; order Squamata; family Lacertidae; genus Podarcis; species Podarcis melisellensis. The sequence continues at coordinate 29,061,798 of NC_138540.1, forward strand.
TAAGAGCTGTTCGACAGTGGAATTTGCTGCCAAGGAGTGTGGTGGAGTCTCCTTCTTTGGAGGTCTTTAAGCAGAGGCTTGACAACCATATGTCAGGAGTGCTCTGATGGTGTTTCCTGCTTGGCAGGGGGTTGGACTCGATGGCCCTTGTGGTCTCTTCCAACTCTATGATTCTATGATTCATCTCATGCATAACCATGAAATTCATCTGCATTTCTTCAACAAGTTACAAATTTCTTTTTAAACAATCCTTGTTAAAATTATTCAGCGTCAAATTGCTCCTAATAAACCTTTTTCTGTGTAGTTTGAGTAATCTACATTTCTGCAGTAAATGTCCTCATTATATAATGCGTTTTGGTATGTTGTTTTCACTAATAGATTGATTTTTATGCGTGTTTCCCCCTAATATAGCTGCATCTTTAAAAGCCTTCTACGGTTGAATAACTGCATTGAAAAATTCAGATATGTGCAGATTTTGAAGGATGGCTGCGTTTCAGTTCTCATTTTGTTTCAGGAAGTGTGACTTGGCTTTGAGTGGAAAATGCATCAAATTCCTCCCCTCTCCTCTCCCTCTCCCTAAGGCAAAGTGTTGACTCCTGGCAGGTCCAGGCTGGCAGATTGTGCAAACAGAAATGGAGATGTTGCTGCATTCCATGTGAGCTTTGCCTCTTGCCCCAGTTATCCTTGCAGAAATTGAATAAGGATGCTCAGTTTCTTGACTACCCCTCCTCTGGTATCGGTGCCTTTCTCAGACACCCTGCTGCAGAATTTCATAACCTGGTGCTATCTGTATGTTGTTGGACTTCAACTCACACAATCCATACCCCTTGGCCATGCTGCCTGGGCCTGATGGGAGCTCTGGGGGGTACGAGGTTGGGGGAAGCTGCCCTACTCTTCCCAGTTACCAGCACACCTATCACAGCCCAAAGCTAATGTTCTACTATGCCATACTGCTCAGAAAACCCTTTTATCTTTAAGACGTTAAAATAAGAAAAAAATAAAGAATCATTCTGTCATTGCACATGTTAAAAGATTGATATCCTAACAGAGAGGTGAGGCAGCTTTTCTCAGCTTCACAAGCAAGCTTCTGGGGGCCAAAGGCCTATACAGTGGTACCTTGGGTTACATACACTTCAGGTGACAGACTCCGCTAACCCAGAAATATTACCTTGGGTTAAGAACTTTGCTTCAGGGTGGGAACAAAAATCGTGCAGTGACGGTGCGGCGGCAGCAGGAGGCCTCATTAGCTAAAGTGGTGCTTCAGGTTAAGAACAGCTTCAGGTTAAGAACAGACCTCCAGAACGAATTAAGTTCTTAACCCAAAGTATAGTTAAAGCTATGGTTTTCCCAGTAGTGATGTATGGAAGTGAGAGCTGGACCATAAAGAAGGCTGATCGCCGAAGAATTGATGCTTTGGAATTATGGTGCTGGAGGCTCTTGAGAGTCCCATGGACTGCAAGAAGATCAAACCTATCCATTCTGAAGGAAATCAGCCCTGAGTGCTCACTGGAAGGACAGATCCTGAAGCTGAGACTCCAATACTTTGGCCACCTCATGAGAAGAGAAGACTCCCCAGAAAAAACCCTGATGTTGGGAAAGATTGAGGGCACAAGGAGAAGGGGACGACAGAGGATGAGATGGTTGGATAGTGTTCTTGAAGCTACCAGCATGAGTTTGACCAAACTGCAGGAGGCAGTGGAAGACAGGAGTGCCAGGCGTGCTCTTGTTCATGGGGTCACGAAGAATCGGACATGACTAAATGACTAAATGACTAAACAACAACAAAAACCACTGTAGTAGGTGGGACCAGAGGCAACAAAGAGAGTGGACTCAGAGTCAAAAGTAGGCAGAGCAATCAATGCAACTTTTGCTGTTACACAGCAAGCCAGATTTCAGCTACTGGAAGCCAGAGATTTACACACACACACACACACACACACACACACACCCTTCTATCTTCCATGGACACTTTCCCGCCAGGAAAAAGCACTTGCCGGGGGTGCAATGCAAGGCATATTGGGTATGGCCTGGGGCAAGAGGTGTAGCCTTAGAGAGAATCCCAGAGGCCAAGGAGAGAAGGTTGGAGGGTTGCATTTGGCCCTTGGGGTGCATGTTCCCCTCTGCCCGTTTCAAAACAGCAAAAAATACATGTCCTAAATAAGCACAGTTCTCTTTAAATTTAAGAAGATGAACACAACAAATCGTACTATTCAGCCGACCAGATTAAGAGGGACCGACAAGTCTCCATTTCCGAGCATCTGGTGTCTCCACGCGGAACGCAAAGCCTCCTGCACCAAATGAGAGCATCTTGCGGGATGCGCACAGCTGTCACCTCACACTTAGAGCCTCGAGATCAGCAGTCTGAGATTCGCCCTGCAACTTCAGATCAACTTAATGTGAAGCTGGCTAAACGGACTTCAGAAATTGCAGGACTCGTGGTATAATGGGTTTCATCTCTCTTTGCTTTTTTTTTGCAAATTATTGAGCACACTCTGCTTTGCAGCACCTTGCCTTTCGTGATTCGATGCTTTTTCGTAGGATTTCGTAAGTGTTCGCAGAAACTTTCACGTGTTTCTTGCATCATGAATTTGGGCCACATAACTGATGACATCTTTTGATTTATGTAATTTGACATCATTTTAATATGATGGAGTAGGTCTGCAACTGATATGGGGGTTACATTCCAGGGATTGTACCTAAAGCCAAAATCATGTAAAGTCAAAACTCATTGGGTTCAGTGGTGGATGGAAATGCCAGAGATTTTTCCTGGAACCCCACCCCTTTCCCACTCCTTTCTTTTTTAAAAAAACTCATGCTTATAAAGCTGAATGTGCATAAGTTAAATGCACGTAAGTTGCAGGCTTATTGTACACAAACAATAGGGGTGTATGCAGAATGGAGATTACTTGTGTAAAGTGAAGCTAACATAAAAAAATATTTATTATTGCCTAAAAGGGGGTTAAAAACAATATGGTCCAGGGCATCATAATCCTGCAAATGCTCATGGAATTTCACTCTATGTGCATTCACTTTGTTGAAGACCTGAAGTGACAAATTATGGAACATTTTGCAGGTGCCCAAATAATTCAGATTTTGCTCACATCTCTAGATGGGATTATCCATGGAAATACTAGGACCATAAAGATGGTCTGTTTAACTGGATGGGTAACCTTCAGACTCAACCTCCCTTGCCATTGTCTGTTCTTAGACCTGAATCAAAATTACTCACTTTTTTGGCAGGGGGAGAAGGGGGGCTGCAGCAGGAACAATTAGGGATGGGAGGATCTGTAAATTTCAGATTTGTGTTTTTTCCCCCACTCATCAGTTCTTCACATTTTCATATCAGTTTGCAATTTTATCTTATATTATTAATATTATTCTTATTTTTTTTAAAAAAAAGTCCTCATGAAAGTTAATCAGCACTTTTGTGTGATGTTCAGTGGCTTTTGACCCCATTTGACCATGGCATCTTTCTGAAGAGGCTGTCTGAGTTGCAGGTGGGTAGCACTGCCTTGCCGTGGCTCCAGTCCTACTTGGATGGTTGTTTTCAGAGGGTGATGTTTGGGGAGTATCATTCCACCCTGTGGAGCCTTCCATGCGGGGTTCCTCACGGTTCAATTTTATCCCCCATGCTGCTTAGCATATACATGAAACTGCTGAGTTGGGCCATCCAGAGTTTTGGAGTACATTGTCAGAAATATGCTGATGACACACAGCTCTGCTTCTCCTTTACATCTGCAGGTGTGGCGGGTGTTGCACTGGACCATGGCAATGGACTGGATGAGTGCCAATCAACTGAAGCTCAATCCAAATAAGTCAGAGGGACTATTAGTGGGTGGTTCCTTAGGCCAGATGGATGGGAGGTGGCCTGATCTTGATGGGGTTATATTCCCTCTGAAGGAGTGGGTAGACAACTTGGGGATCCGTTACTGTCACTTGAGGCTCAGCTGGTCTCAAGGGTGCGGAGTTCTTTCCATTTGGCTGGCAGCCCAGCTGCACCCCTATCTGGACAGGGGGGTGCCTAGCTTCTGCTGCCAAGGCTCTGGTAAGCTCTAGGTTAATTACAGCAATGTGTTTTATGTGTGGCTGCCTCTGAAGACAGTTTGGAAACTTCAGCAGAATTCAGTGGCTAGGTTGCTCACCATGGCAAGATGGTTTGAACAAATAACACTGATCCTGGCCCAACTGCACTGACCACAGGAGCCAACTCCTAGGGGCCAAGGGGACTTCCCCCCTCCAAAAAAATTGAGTGGGGCCAGGCCACCCCAAAGTTCATGAGCACTGCCATTCACATGGTGCGTGTGCACTGCATCATGTGATCGATTATGCAGGGTGGTGCTTACCTGGGCTTCCCCAATATTTTATTCAAATTGGCACCCCTGGCACTGACTGCCGATTAGTTCCAGAATCCAAATGTGCTTTATAGAGTGTAAAGGAAATGTTTCTGATAAAGGATCAAAAGGAAAAGTCTTTGTCCTTCCCTGGCACCTGAAATTTCCCCTTTAACAGGTTTCCTTTGACTTTGATTTTAATTAGATGTGCCACACTCCCCGCTCCATCTCTGGTGCTGTAGTGGCACCAATGTCATCAACCAGCTCTCGGTGGAATTTTGTGAATGTCAGCAACTGAATGCACCAAAGGTTCAGTCTTGACAAGGACGAAAGAGGCAGGAGAGGCGTCCTTGGGAACAGTGTCTAGGCAACGTGGCAATGCACAAAGCCAGAATCCATCCAGTTCTGCTTTGTAGGTTTTATCCAGTTGCATGTAGGGAGAAAAATGTGGATTACTGTGAAGATCAAAAAGCATGCATAAGAACATGAGAAAAGCCTGCTGGATCAGGCCAATGACCCATCTAACACAGCATCCTGTTCTCCCAGTGGCCAACCACTGGGAAACCTCTTCTGGGAAACCTGCAAGAGCAACTATCCCCTCCTGTAGCTTCCAGTAACTGATATTCAGAGGTATTGCTGCCTTCAACAGTGGAGACAGAGCACAGCTGTCATGACTAGCAGCCACCAATAGCCCATTCCTCCATGAATTTGTCCAACCCTCTTTTGTACACCCAAGCTGGTGGTCTTCACTACCTCCTGTCCATTTGAAAACAAAACCACACTTAGTTGTCCAGAATATCATACAATAGGGTCACCAATACTGCTTGAAAATAGAACAGTTCCTGAGTGCTCACTGGAAGGACAGATCCTGAAGCTGAGGCTCCAATTCTTTGGCCACCTCATGAGAAGAGAAGACTCCCTGGAAAAGACCCTGACGCTGGGAAAGATTGAGGGCACAAGGAGAAGGGGACGACAGAGGACGAGATGGTTGGATAGTGTTCTCGAAGCTACAAACATGAGTCTGACCAAACTGCTGGAGACAGTGGAAGACAGGAGTGCCTGGTGTGCTCTGGTCCATGGGGTCACAAAGAGTCGGACATGACCTAACGACTAAACAAGTACCTGGAGATGAGGGACCATCTCTCAGCTCAGCCATGAAGCTAACTGGCTGATTTCGCACAGGCTATTTTCACACACCCCTACCTACCTCACAGGACTGTTGGGAGGAAAGTATGCATTAAACCCTACGTAGCCCACTCCTCTGAAGAAAGGGGATGTATACTTTCCTGAGATCTTAAGTGCATTTGTGTGTTATTATTTCCCCCTGACCATAAACAATGATACTGATCAATACTGGCCAGTTGATATTGGCCTAGTGCCCACATGCTGAAAATCAATAACTGCTGGGATCTGTGAGCAGCTGCCCCTTGTGGCAAATATAATGCCATGAAAAACCTTAGTTTCAGATATTTGCTTATGACGTCTGAGCTGGCAGTGAATGAGCCGGAATGAGACCTTGCGGGTGCAGCGGATAACCTGATGAAGATGTCAACCCAGTGTGCAGCAACTGTGAAAACGGCAAATTCCATGCAAGGGAGCACTAGGAAAGGAATAAAACGGCTGATATCACCCTGCCGTTAAAGTGATCCATGATGCAATCTCACCTGGAATACCAGGTAGAGCTCTGGCCTCAAAAAGGATATTGTAGAGTTGGGAAAGGTTCAGGAAAGAGCAACCAAAATGATCAAGGGGATGGAGAGACTCCCAAGCAAGTAAGGAAAGGTTGCAGTGTTTTGGGACTTTATAGTTTAGAGAAAAAGTGACTAAGAGGCAACACAATTGAAGTTTATAAAATGATGTGTGGCATCGAGAAAGCAGATAGGGAAAAGTTTATTTTCTCCCTCTCTCATAACAATAGAGTCAGAGATGACTTACACAGCGCAGGAGAGGAACGAGAATCTGAGCAATTCAGCATTACTCTTCCCTATCTGCAATCCGGCAAATTAACTCTGATCATCTCCTTCTGATATCAGCAAGCGGGAAAGGAGTCTGCTCAGGGCCAATCTGCATGCCACTGCAATTAGGGGCGGTCAGTCGATGATGGTTCAAGCATTGCATTGCCGTGGTTCCCCCCTCCCCTCGTGACTCAGACCTGTCAGATGTTGGTATGGAACAGCAGGATTATCCTTTGCCCAAACCTTAACCCTTGGGTAAAACATCAATTAGCAACAACCTGAGGTATCTGCTTAGAAAACACCAGCAGAAGCAGGGGGAGGGGGATCTGGAGATGCTGAGCGCATCATTTTGGTTGCAGAGAAGATTAGAGAAACAGCATTTTCCAGATCTTTGAAAGGACTGATGGGGAGGGGGCGGAGAACGATGCTTGTGTTTCCCAGCTGGAGAAAAGAAGAGATATTTTGGTGAAACACGTAACGGTCCATACCAGCCAATATTTCACAGGGGGCAAAAAGGGAAAGCTTTTGAGGATGTGTAACACTTGCGGTCCCATACCAGGATGAGCCCTGGACACCCAATTTACATGGGGCTGAGGGGTGGGTCTAAGTGATGCCTTCATTCACCCCCCACAATCCATGGGCTGCACCAGTTAGCAAGCAAAGAAAGCACCCGTGAGCATCCCATGACACATTGTTAATAGCTCAAAATGCCAACCACAGGCAGATGCATGGTAGATTACACATCACATCTCGGGCTCAATTTGCATAGCCCTATGAAAGAAGGGACACGAGTGACACTGTGGGTTAAACCACAGAGCCTAGGACTTGCTGATCAGAAGGTCGGCGGTTCGAATCCCCGCGACAGGGTGAGCTCCCGTTGCTCGGTCCCTGCTCCTGCCAACCTAGCAGTTCGAAAGCACGTCAAAGTGCAAGTAGATAAATAGGTACTACTCCGGCGGGAAGGTAAACACCATTTCCATGCGCTGCTCTGGTTCACCAGAAGTGGCTTAGTCATGCTGGCCACATGACCCGGAAGCTGTACGCCGGCTCCCTCGGCCAATAAAGCGAGATGAACGCCGCAACCCCAGAGTCGGTCATGACTGGACCTAATGGTCAGGGGTCCCTTTACTTTACCTTTTTATAAAAGAATGCAAGTAAATATGTGAGGGGCTTTGCCTGTGGAGAAGGGAGCATGCAAGATTTACTCCCCATGTGTCCACCCTCCACTCCACCTCCAAGAGAAACCCATTCCCCCTCCCCTGAACAGGAGTCAGCCTTCATAGAAATGATTGCAGGGTGTGGGGCTCACATGCATTCCCACCATTTGTCACCCTAGTTTAAGCCCTCACTTAAACTCTGTCTAAATATGGGGCAGTGCTATGGCGGCTCCACCTTTAGAGTCATAGGAACTTGCATGGAAACAGTTTTATTTGATATAGTCAACCAAGGGAGTGGCTAATGTCGAGCCTGTAGCTTTATGGCATCAACTGTTTTCATAGACCTCAGAAGTCTATAAAGCTCTGTACAACTTAGACCCAGGCTATCTGAAAGACAGTTTCCCCTCATATGAACATGCCCAGGCTCTGAGTTCTTCAGGAGAGGCCCTTCTCCCAGTCCTGCCACTTTCAAAGGCATGCTTGGTGGAGATGCAAGAGAGGGCCTTTTTGGTGTCTGGCCCCAGACTTTGGAATGCCCTTCCACGAAAAAACAGACTGGCTCCCTCCTCGTTCTCCAGCCAGTAGGTGAAGATTTGTTCCAATAAAATCACTGATTTTAAAGAAAGTGCTGGGGCAATGATGTTTTTACTCTATGTGTGTGTTTAATTCTATTAAACCTTTAATTCTATTACTGTTTAATTGTTTTTTAAGGATGGTTTTTTCCCACCCCCCACACCTGTTTTATCTGTAAGCCACCTTGAGTTCCTGTCAGGAGGCAAGACAGGATATAAATAATAAGAATAATACGTGAAAGCCTAGTCAACAAAAGAGTAGAATTTGGTTGTAGAATGGGCTATACTGTGAACCTAACAACATAGGAAGATCCTGTAGCTGGTTCAGTCCAAATGTTCTTCCAGCCCAGCATCCTATTCTCACAGGATGTCCAAGTAGGAGACATGTGCTACAGTGTCTCTCTCCCAGCAAACTGGCATTCAGATGCATCTATTGCCTCTGACAGTGGAGGTAGAACAGGCATAGGCAAACTCGGCCCTCCAGCTGTTTTTGGACTACAACTCCCATCATCCCTAGCTAACAGGACCAGTGGTCAGGGATGATGGGAGCTGTAGTCCCCAAACATCTGGAGGGCTGAGTTTGCCAATGCCTGAGGCAGAGCATAGCTATTGTGGCTCGTGGTGAGTTACTAGCATTATCCCCTGTGGCCAAATGGGGAGGCTAAAGGTCAAAACAAGCTGAGGGGTTGCCCTAACCCTCATGCCTCCCATCTTATTCCTGATGAATTCGCATGCATTCCCCACGCTGTTTTTTCCACTTGCAAAGGAGAAGGTATGAGGAAGACTTCGAGCTCACCTCATCTTCTTTGAGCAAGGGTTTTGAAAGCCCTTAAAAGTTGGTTTCTGAGCATCGCTGGGGACCACTTTGCCAGCGCTTTTGATTCAGAGTAATTCCACCCACCCCTCAGTGCAGAGGGTGCAATTTCATTCCGGCTTGAGCTTCCTGTACACTATCCATCCCATCCCCACTACTAAAAATGTATGGTTCAGCTTAATTCCATTCCATCTCACTTGCATTTTATTGTAGGCTTATTTCCAAATGAAATGGCAACAAAAGAAATTGCATTTAAATTGCACACATTTTACAGATGCATAAGAACCCTGCTGGATCTGGCCAGTGGCCCATCTTGACCAGCACCCTCTTCTCATAGTAAACCAGCAACTCATGCAGAGACACAAGAGGCAGCCTTGTCTAAGGGATGAGCCCACCCTACCAGTTGAAGAAGACACAATTTTATTATTTCATTTACTTATGGCATTTATAGACCAGCTTTTTTTCTCCAGTGAGTTCAAGGTTGCATGCACGGTTCTCCTCCCTCTCCATTCAATCCCTCACAACAACCCTGTGAGGTAGGTTAGGCTGAGACGCAGCAACCGTAAATCCAGGTCACCCAGTGGAGCTTCATTGCCAAGTCGGGAGATTTGAACTCTGGTCTCCCAGGTCGCAGACCGACACCCTAGCTGCTATATTGCACTGGCTTACAATTTACTGCCCACAACAGAGGCTGAGTGTAAGGAAGTTTGCCCAGAGCCCTGATTCAGCCAGGGACACAGTGGAAAGCTTCCTCTCTACATTATTGCTTTGGGTTTCCAAGAGTGTCCAATTGTGTGCTTCTATGAGGCATCGGCCTTCTTTTATGGCACACAAGTGCGCTGTAACACGATCTAATGTCTAACAAGATGTAACATTGTGTACTGAAGCCAAGATTATATACATCATGTATTATTGATCAAGAGGAACTCTCGTAAAGTTTTATAAAAAGAAAGTTGTTATTGGGTTTTTGAAAAGAAAAAAGAAAAGAGGGGGGGTAAAAACCTTGCAATTTTTCTCAAAGTCAGGGATAATGCCTAGCAACACTCTCCCCTCCAGGGAAAGATCCTGAAATACATGCCCTTTCCTGTTCATTCCCCACAACAGAGCGATGCTCTCTCAGTATCAGCGTGTGGGGGCGGAACTTGCTCCACTTCAAACACATGTCGAACTCTGTTGCCAATAGCAACGGAGCTCTCGAAAGCCTGCTTCACATCCTCGGAAGTGGAGGCACCCCCCCGGAGGGTGTAGGGGCAGGAGCAAGGACTGAATCAGTAAGTGATCGGAATTGGTAGCAAGGTGTCTGTAGGAAGGGTGAAGGGGCACACGTTCCCTCCATCCCTCCTCACCTAATCTCCAGGTTTCAGCTACAAATAGCATAGGAGGCGGGGACCTCCCAGTCTGTGACCCCTTGCCTTTTTGTAGCAAACCACTCTAAGTAAGATGATTATCCTGTAAGGGCCAGGTAGTGAATGAGATAGAAATTAGTTTATAATTTAATGCAAAGCTACCTAATTTGCATTTTCTGAGCCACCATATGAACAAAACAAAACAAAAAATTACGAACCCCCTACAGTAGTGAGTTCCATAGTTTAACTATGCACAGCACCCTTCAAAATTCATACCTCTTCATATCTGAAATTATTATTACCATAGCTGTCAACTTTTCCCTTTTCTTGCAAGGAATCCTATTTGGAATAAGGGAATTTCCCTTAAAAAAAGGGAAACATTGACAGCTATGATTATTACCCACCTGTCACCAGCAGGTCGCAGGGTAGGAACAACAATTTAAAACTGAGAATTAAAAACAATTGAAGCATATTACATTCACAAAGACAGGGCGGGTCCTCGAAACACACATATCAGGTGCCAAAGGCAAGAGTTAGGGTTAGGAGTTAGCTTCCGCTTCTGCTCCTCCTCCTCCTCAAAAATTATATATAACAATCTGTAGTGTGCACCGAAATGGTGTATATTACGGAATATAAATCTGCAGGAATGGATTCTATAATGCAAAATGAATACATCAGGAGAAAAGCATGTGCAAAATGCATGTGAGTTTTAAGGCAGGATGAGAGAGAGAGAGAGAGAGAGAGAGAGAGAGAGAGAGAGAGAGAGAGAGAGAGAGAGAGAGAGAGAGTAGTGGTTAGAGTACTGGACTAGGACCCAAGAGACCCAGCTTCAGTTTTACACTTGGCCATGAAGCTGGGTGACCTTGGGCCAATCACTGCCTCTCGGCCTAACCTGCCTCACAGGGTTGTTGTGAGGATTAAATGAATAGGTGAGGAACATTGAGGCTGAGAAGTGGTGACTGGCTGGCTCAAGATTACTGGGTTATCTTCACAGCTGAGCAGGGATTTGAACCCAGGTCTCCCAACTTCTATTCCATATACACTACGCTGGTTCTTTGCTCTCCTTAAATACCCAAGCAAACACCGCACAGATATTATCTCATCATCCATATGTCCATCCATATAATATTGGAATCAAGTATTATGTGTAGCAGCATCTAACCACCAAAACTCTGTCTTTCTCTCTCTCCCCCTCTCCCGCTATCAGACAGGCTTTGTAGTCTTTCCAGTGCTGATTGAAAGTGTTCCTTTTTCAACCAGGCTCTCAAGTTGAGAGGTATTCAGTTATATATATATATATATATATATATATATATATATATATATATATATATGCTTTCGTAGATTTTCACGGGTACAGGAATGCAGGTTTTGGTGTCCTCGGGTGTCTTCCCGTGTAAAAGTTGGGGTGTCTAGGCGACGTTTCGATGAGGTCTCACTCGTCATCTTCAGGCTGGTGCTTTCGGCTTCTTGTTACTGGAACAGAGCAGGATCTCAGTGTTTGAGTTCCTATAAATACTGTTGAGGGGGTGTGGTGTATAGCCTCCAATGTTCTGGGCAGAGAGGAAGTTCCCAGGCTAGTGTGCCTTTTCTTCTTTTGTTCCTTAATTACTTGAGGGATATCTTGAGTGATTTCTTGAGTGATATCCTGAGTACCACTTAGGTGGGTCATTAGGTGTGGATTAGTTGCTAAAGTCTTTGTGTCTTGACCTCTTGAACTTTGTGAAGAGTTTTTCTGAGAAGATGGCTGTACTGCACTTAGTTGTGCTCTGGCTTGGCTTCGTGTATAGGGGCGAGCTGTGGTTTTGTGGCCTGTGTCAGCCAGATCTGTGTAGGGATTGCAGGGGGGTGCAGCATCCGGAGGTGCCACCATGGTTTGGCTACTGGATGGTGTCTGTAATTTATCTGTGGAGAGGGTCTGGGTTTGGGTCTGGTGTGGTTGATTGGTGATGGCGTTCTGTGTGCCTCTGGATCTGGTGTCAGTTTTTGTGGGGAGGGCTAATTTCCAGATGTCTGGCAAGCGGGATGTGTCGTCACGCTTGTTCATGTTGTGAGGGTGTTTCTCTATCTCGATGGCTTCCATGATTATTCTCTTGTGGTGATGTTCCATGTTAAAGAGCAATTTGGAATCTGCAAAATTAATTTCGTGTCCTGTTTCTTTCATGTGTTGGAAAAGAGAGGAAGTTTTTTCTTCTTTTTTGACGGCATTCTTGTGTTCTGCGATACGTGCATTTATTCGTCTGTTTGTTTGTCCAATGTACGTGGCTGGGCAGACTTTGCAGGGTATTTCATAGACCCCTTGGTTTTCCAACTGGATTTTATCCTTGGGGTTTCTGAGGATATTGGCTATTTTTTGGTTGGTGCAAAAGGCTGTTTTGATATTGTGTTTATGGAGGATTTTGCTAATTTTATCTGTAGTGCCCTTGATATAAGGAAGGAGGGCCATGCCATTGTTTTCTTCTGTGTCTTGGTTTTTGGGGGGTGTTTCTTTTTGGATTAGCTTCGTAACCCTGTTTTGCTGGTATCCATTGGCAATTAACACATTTGAGAGATTCTGTAACTCAGTTGTCAAGTGGTCTTTGTCAGCCAGGCGTTTGGTTCTGGAGATGAGAGTCTTGGCTACGGAGTTTATTTGTGCAGGGTGGTGGTGTGATTGTGCATGTAAGTAGCGGTTGGTGTGTGTTTTTTTCCGGTAGATAGTGTGTCCTAGGGAGCCATCAGGTTTTTTGTAGATTAGGACGTCAAGGAAGGGAAGTTGGTTGTTGGCTTCTATTTCCATAGTGAATTGTATTTTGGGGTGTAGGCTGTTGAGATGTGTGAGGAAGCTATCCAGTTTTTCCTTCCCGTGTGGCCAAATTACAAAGGTGTCGTCAACATATCTGAGCCAAAGTTTGGGTTTGTGTTCTGACTTGTCTAAAGCATTGGTTTCAAAGTGTTCCATGTACAGGTTTGCGATGACCGGTGAGAGGGGTGATCCCATAGGTGCTCCTTCTATCTGTTTGTATCTTTGTCCATTATGGATGAAGTACGTGTTGGTTAGGCAGTGGTTGGTCAGGTCCAAGATGTATTCGGGGGGATTGTATTTGTTTTGAATGGCTGTCAAGGCTTCATTAATGGGCACTTGTGTGAAGAGAGATACAACATCGAAGCTCACAAGTAGGTCATTAGGATGTAGGTTTTGCTTCTTTATTGTTTCTATGAACTGGAAGGAGTTTGGAACGTGTGAAGAGATGGATTCTGCATAGGGCTGAAGTTGCTTGGCGAGAAATTTAGCGAGATTTTGTAGAGGTGAGCCTATGGAGCTGACTATTGGTCTGAGTGGTGTTCCTTCTTTGTGTATCTTGGGGAGGCCGTAGAGTTTGGGGCATCTGGATGATTTTTCTCTGGGGATGATTCTTAGCTGGATTTCTTCACTGATAGGAGAGGCTTTTATTTTGGATTTGGTGGTTTTTTCCAGATAGGTGGTGGGATCTGTTTTTATAGGTTGGTAGGTAGGATCTTGGAGTAGATTTGATAGTTTTGCTTGGTAGTCCGATGTGTTCATCACAACAGTGGCATTACCTTTGTCTGCTGGGAGAATGATTATGTTGTTGTCTTTCCTCAGGTTGGTGAGTGCTTTCTGTTCTTCTTTGTGTAAATTGCTTCTGGGTGGTTTGCTGGAGCAGAGGATGTTGGTGACTTCAAGTCTGATTTTATTGGCTTCATCTGGGTTGATTTTGGTTAGGCTAGCTTCGACTCCGCATATGATGTTTTCCGTGGGGATGCGTCTCGGGGCGACTGCAAAGTTGAAACCTTTGGAGAGTACTTTGGTTTCAGTTGTGGTGAGGATCCTGTCTGATATGTTATGTACTGTTTGTTTCATGGGTTGTTGTGGAGGGTGGCTGGGCTTCTGGCGTTTCTCTAGTTTGTGGAGTTTGTTGGTGTGTGTGTCTGTCTTATGTGAGTGTGTCTGTCTTATGCCGTCAAAAAAGAAGAAAAAACTTCCTCTCTTTTCCAACACATGAAAGAAACAGGACACGAAATTAATTTTGCAGATTCCAAATTGCTCTTTAACATGGAACATCACCACAAGAGAATAATCATGGAAGCCATCGAGATAGAGAAACACCCTCACAACATGAACAAGCGTGACGACACATCCCGCTTGCCAGACATCTGGAAATTAGCCCTCCCCACAAAAACTGACACCAGATCCAGAGGCACACAGAACGCCATCACCAATCAACCACACCAGACCCAAACCCAGACCCTCTCCACAGATAAATTACAGACACCATCCAGTAGCCAAACCATGGTGGCACCTCCGGATGCTGCACCCCCCTGCAATCCCTACACAGATCTGGCTGACACAGGCCACAAAACCACAGCTCGCCCCTATACACGAAGCCAAGCCAGAGCACAACTAAGTGCAGTACAGCCATCTTCTCAGAAAAACTCTTCACAAAGTTCAAGAGGTCAAGACACAAAGACTTTAGCAACTAATCCACACCTAATGACCCACCTAAGTGGTACTCAGGATATCACTCAAGAAATCACTCAAGATATCCCTCAAGTAATTAAGGAACAAAAGAAGAAAAGGCACACTAGCCTGGGAACTTCCTCTCTGCCCAGAACATTGGAGGCTATACACCACACCCCCTCAACAGTATTTATAGGAACTCAAACACTGAGATCCTGCTCTGTTCCAGTAACAAGAAGCCGAAAGCACCAGCCTGAAGATGACGAGTGAGACCTCGTCGAAACGTCGCCTAGACACCCCAACTTTTACACGGGAAGACACCCGAGGACACCAAAACCTGCATATATATATATATATATACGGGAAGACACCCGAGGACACCAAAACCTGCATTCCTGTACCCGTGAAAATCTACGAAAGCATATATATATATATATATATATATATATATATATATATATAACCCCAGTCTGTATGAAATTTGAAATTGTTTTCATCCATGGAATTGCTTTTCCGCATGTGAAATTGTTTTAATTGCTTTTATGTATGGAGTCCTTTCGTGTAGGTTTTCATTTCTGCTGTTTTTGTTTCTTAAATCGCATAGGAAGCAATTCATAAATGAAAACCAACCAGTGAATAAAATTCCAAAGATTGATTGCTACCTCCTCCTGCCTGACTCAAGCTGGAACAAGACATTATTCACCTTGGAGCCACAAGGCTGCTATCAGGAGACGCGGCAAGCAAAATGATGTACTTTAGAGTTCCCGAGTCTACAAATAAATTTGGATAAATTCCAGATGCATCCTTAACCATGTTGCCATCAGGCATTTAGGATAATAGAATGGTAGAATCACAGAATTGTGGTTCTGGAAGGTTCCCCCAAGGGCAATCTAGTCTGACCCCAAGCAATGCATAAATCACAGTTAAAGAAGCCCTGATAGATGGCCATCCAAACCTCTGCTTGCAAACCTCCAGAGAGGTAGAGGCCACCACTTCCTGAAGGAGTCTGTTCCACTGTTGAATGGCTCTCACCATCAGAAAGTTCTTCCTCGTGTTCAGTCAGAATCCCTTTTCCTGTCATTTGAACCCATTGGTTTGGGTCCTACCCTCCAGAGCAGCAGAAAATAAACTTGCTCCATCTTCCATGTGTTGGCGTCAGGGAGTGGCAGGCTCTGAAGAGTGTGTGGTGCAGGCAGAGGACCAGCAGATTGACCCAGAAGAAGGGAGCAGTGATTTATGCCATGTGATGTTTTTGCCTGCAAGGCAGGAGTCAGCGGAGGGAGAGTCAGGGCAGACCGAGAGAGAGGAAGGTGTGCCAGAAGAAGAAGAGGCTGTTTAGCCAAAAGACAGGTCAGTAGACTCCCCACAAAGCTCCCCCACCCAGCATCTCCTAAAACCAGGAGGGGTTTGAAGTGGGAAGGGCAGTGGCACCTTCCATGCAGAAGTTGCAGCTTGTGGGTTGGCGACCTGTCAGGGAAATGTATATAAGCTGGCAAAAGGGAAGGTTTTCCCTGTTGCTGCAACTGCTCCAAAGGGTCCAGATTTGTGGACAGCTGCCTAGAAGCATGGGCACACCGGTGGCACTGTGGGTTAAACCACAGAGCCTAGGACTTGCCGATCAGAAGGTCGGCGGTTTGAATCCCCGCGACAGGGTGAGCTCCCGTTGCTCGGTCCCTGCTCCTGCCAACCTAGCAGTCCAAAAGCACGTCAAAGTGCAAATAGATAAATAGGTACCACTCTGGCGGGAAGGTAAACGGTGTTTCCGTGTACTGCTTTGGTTCGCCAGAAGTGGCTTAGGCATGCTGGCCACATGACCCAGAAGCTGTACACTGGCTCCCTCGGCCAATAAAGCGAGATGAGCGCCGCAACCCTAGAGTCGTTCGTGACTGAAGCTAATGGCCAGGGGTCCCTTTACCTTTACCTTTAGGCTGGTGGCCACAACAGCATCCCACATGTGTGCATGCCTATCCAGAGCATGGACGAAGCTGCTATCAGTGTTTCTCTCACCAATAAAGAGGTAACTAACAAACATGTGCCTTCCTTATCTGGGACAGGCTGTGACAGACAGCCCTTTGAGTATTTGAAGATGGCTATCACATCACCTCTCAGTCTTCTTTCCTCCAAGCTGAGCATACCCAACTCCCTCAGCCGTTCTTCATAGCCGTTCTTGATCAACCCAGTCACCCTCCTCTGAACACCTTCCAGCTTGTCGTAGAATCATAGAATTGTAGAGTTGGAAGGGACCATGGGGGTCATCTAGGCCAACCTCCTTGCAATGCAGGATTCTTTGCCCAAGGTGAGGCTCGAACCCACAACCTTGAGATTAAGAGTCTCATGTGCTACCAACTGAGCTATCCCAATATCCTTTGGACTGTGGTGCCCAGAACTGGACATAGCACTCCAGGTTGATAGTGCCACACCATGAGTAGTCAACACAGCAACCTTCTGATATTGTGGTGTACAGCTCCCATTGTCTCTGATCCTTAACTTATGCTGTTGGGAATTGTAGTCTAAATCTGGAGGTCGCTGCACTGGCTAAGGAGCAGATGCAAGACTGCTGCTTTTCCTTTTCGTTTCAGCAGCCTACCAAACACTCCTTCTAATGCCTAGTTCAGTATTCAGGGAAAGGAATAAGTTAATATCTATTTCTCCCTAGAAGATGGGTCCATTAGAGAAATTAATCTGGGTATAGATTATACTGTAAATTCCAACAATTCCTCTCTTTCCCTTTTATTAAAGAGAAGCATCTTTCTGGGCTCTACGAGTCACAACCAACATTCTCTGCGATTTAATTTACTTCATGTGTGGCAAAGGGCCTTCCAGTCTAAACTTCTGTAATAGCAAACATAATTTGCAATAAATGGAAAGTCCACTTCCAGCTGCTGAGCGAATGGAATCGGTGCGTTGCGCTATGAGGAATGAGCATGGCGCTTAGATTCGATTACAGGGCTCCCACGTGTGGATTTACTGAGCTTACAGACAAACCCCCTTTAAACCCCCAGTGAGTACCACACATAAAAATGAAGGATCAGAGGGAGGGAAGGAGGCAGTTCCAGTTTGCTCAGTGGCTGAACATTTTCCTTGAAACTCATTTCATTCCATTTTCAACTGTAATCCTTTTGTTCGTTTGTATCTTTAGTAGAAAACTACTCCCAAGAATGGGTCCATGATAGAAGTTTATAAAAGTATGCATGCATGGCATGGAAAAAGTGGAAGGAGAAAGGGGTGGGGTTTCCCCCCTTCTCTCATAAGACATTAGAACTCGTGGACATCCAGTGAAACTAAATGTTGAAAGAACCAAGGCAGACAAAAGTAAACCCTTCTTCACACAACACATAGTTAAACTACGGAACTCCCTGCCACAAGACGCAGTGGTGGCTACCAACTTGGATGGCTTAGAAAGGGGATTAGGCAAATTCGTGGAGGAGAGGACTATCAGGGGCTACTAACCTTGATGGCAATGCTCTGCCTCCACCGTCAGAGGCAGAATTGCTTCTGAATACCAGTTTCTGGAAGCCACAGGATGGGGAGAGTGATCTTATGCTTGAATCCTGCTTGCAGGCGTCCCATCATAGGTATCTGAGTGACCACTGTGTACTAGATGGGCCATTGTTCTGATCCAGCAGGCTCTTATTGTGCTCATGTCCAGATCATTAGGGGGCTCAGGGGAAAGACTATGTTTTTGCTGCTTGAAACAAAAAGCTAGAGAGTGCCTCCTTTGACTCAGGTGCAAAAGCTGACCAGACTGGGAGCTGAATCTTCCTTCAACACTGCCAACATGATGGTATCCTCCACCACACTGGAAGTCAACAAGGAAGTTTAGAGGGAGCAGGGATTGGTCAACTGGTACATAGACACCTTTCTTCCACCATCTCTTCACCACTGCCCCCTGCCCCACCCCCCAATATCTGCCATCTGAGGCAACTGCCTAATGATAGGACAGTCCTAAGTAACTTACCAGCATACAACTGTGTTCAAGAAAATTATTTTGGCATTAAGGAAACCACACTGTGGGTTTTCTATAATGGGTTACAAAATGGCAGAGGAGTGATTAAGGTCAGGTGGGCTACACAGATGGGCTAAGCAGTTAATTCTGTCCCATTTCGGTCTCAATCCTAACAAGAAAACGAGCCTTTGGTGTCATTGGCCCAGTATGGTGTAATGCTCAGCGAATTCAGAAAGCTCCTTCTGTGCCGACTTTTAAATACTTGCTGAAAACCTTTCTGTTCTATCAGGCTGCATTCAGGCAATTGATAATACAGCTTTCCACAATAGTTTCCTAATTCCAGATTTTAACTTTTTTATATGGCTTTTTTTGCATGGTTTTATATAAAATTGTTGTGAACCACTCTGATATCATGTTCTATGAATTAGTGGTGTGTGTGTGTTGCATTTCTGTTACACAGGATGCCCCCTTCATCCAATCACAATAGAAACCCAGTATGTTTGTTGGTTTTCCTGCTTGGGTCAACAACTGGAAATGAAACGCAACATTTGCACACATGCAAGCAAATACACACAGATCTAAAAGCAATCTAGAAATATACCTGAAGTGTCTCCTGGGATCTTGGGCGGAGGGGCACCAACTTCTTTTCTGTTCCCATCAGAAGTGGCAGGTGGTACCATTGTGCTAATCACACCGGGGTTGTTCTTGGGTGTGCCAATCCCAGGTCCAGGTCCTTCTGGCTGAACCGTCGTGGAAGCCGCAGTTGTGGTGGTGATCGTGGTGGTGGTGGTGGTGGAGATGGTGGTGGTCTTGTGTCGCAAAACAGAGATGGTGGTGGCACTGCCATAAATTCCCGAGAAGCTCTCCAGTGTTTCCAAAGGGCTTGTGGACCCCCAGACAATCACCTCGGTCTCTGGAGTGGGCTTGCCAATCGCCCGGAGGTACCTTTTCCTCCTCCTCAAGTAAGTCTGGTATGCTGTACTCCCATCTGCCAGAGAAGGGTCTGATCTGGCGGGCACAAAGTGCTCGGGGTGCCCATTTTCCCAGAGGAGGTCCGTGGCTTTGTGTAGACGTTTGGAATGATACGTACTGGCCAGCTGTCCGTTAGACCGTTCCAAATAGGGGAAAGCATGGTTCCCCGGAAGCCCATAACTCCTGGCTTGCTGCCCGGATCTAAGACTCCACAAAGGACTATGCCAGAATCCATGTCGGTCACGGTGACCTGGTCTTTGCAAGGGCCTATGACCGTGGCCCAAAGATTCACAAGAGGTGAAATCCATGGCAAGTCGGAACATGGCTATTAAAATCCAAGCATGGCTTCGTACAGGATAACCTGACCTGCAGATAGACACAGAGCTGTGTTAGAAAGAAGCAAACAAACAGAAAAGTCAGCAGAGTTCATTGAAGGGGAGTGTTGCAGGATGACGCACTAAAACTCTCCAGACTGTTGCTCATGGATCTGGCAGTTCTGCTTGTCTCTGAAACCTTATCTCACATGAGTGGCTAACAAATCAGAGAGTGGGCTAGCTCTGAAATTTCTTCCCTGGCACACAAACCTTTGGGTGGGGGGCGGGGGGGGGACCAAACCTTTGGGTGGTAAAGATTTGTTGGATTTCAACACAGGTTGCCCTTTAAATGTGACATTTTATGTGGTTGAGTCAGCAAGAGTGGAGTCCAGGCAGGACTGGACCATACTGTTATCCCAAATGTGCAAATTGGCTCAACGTTTTGGGTTAATGAGCACTTTTGTTTCCAGAGCTGGAACGCCTCCTCAGACACCTTAAAGGTCTCCCTACCCACATTTGCCAAAATGTTTTCCCAAAATATATCTAGTTGATGCCCACAATATTGAACAGATGACATTTCTTTATATATATATATATATATATACACACATATACACACACACACACACACAGAGAGAGAGAGGGGGGGGTACCTTGGGTTACAAACGCTTCAGATTACAAACACTTCAGGTTACAAACTCCGCTAACCTGTAAGTAGTACCTAAGGTTAAGAACTTTACCTCAGGATGAGAACAGAAATCATGCGGGAGCAGTGCGGCGGCAGCAGGAGGCCCCATTAGCTAAAATGGTACCTGATGTGGTCAGGTGTGTTGACAATTTGGCATTATAAGAGAAAGTAATGCCTAAGTATTGGAAGGCTAAAATGGTACCTTAGGTTAAGAATGGTAAGATAATCCTGGATTTGCACGAAGTCAGAGGGCAGCCTCTGATGAAGGATTTGTAGTGCTTCATCACAGCCTTGGGAGTTGCATGGCCAAGGTATGGCGGGGGAGCAAAGGAGAAGTCAGGATATAAAATTGGGTTTTAAACAACAGCCGAGGTTTGATTAGAGCATGGATGGAGGTACACAGAGCAGCTGTGGAGGAGTGCCTGAAGGAGTTTTGAGGGATTTGAGATTTGCGTGTAAAGAGAGAGGTGGGGGTTGGCAAGGGGATTGGTGGGCTGGTGGCGGGTAGGCGAGGTTGGCAAGCACTATGAGAAGGGGTGGTAGCCCCTAATGAATTCCATATTTGCTATTTGACAGTTGACATGCAGTAGCATTGATGGGTGACATGCACAAGCATTTTGCAGTTTTCAAATGCCACATTCAAAATTGGATATTTGGGCAAAATCTGAATATCGGTGAATCTAACCCTGCTTCCCATTACCCCGGAAGCCACAGGAGTTGACAGTGCTCTTTGTCCTCAGGCCCTGCTTGTAGACTTCCCACAGGCATCTGGTTGGCCACTGTGAGAACAGGATACTGGGCTAGATGCTCCAGCAAGGGCTCTTCTTTTCTTCTGAAAAACACTGGACTATGGGAAGGGAAGGCAGGGAAAGTCACTTTGCCATCGCCACCCACAACCAGCCTTGCTTTGTGGGCCCACAGCATTTACTGCTCAGAGATATACTGCCCTTCAATGCAGAGGTTCGATTTACATCTAATAGTCATCAATCCCTTCCATTGTTCCTCTCAGCAGTAACCAGGTTGACTCACTGCCCAGGATTGCAATTTAGCAGCCCTGAGATAAGCCCTTGTATTTTTCCTTCTATCCAGCACATCCAGTAGGCTATAAAACTTACTTTTTTAATGAAGTGAAATAGAGATGGAAGAGAGAAGGGAGAGAATGGCTGCATTATGTCTTGCTGACTGGGCATGATGCACAATCAGATCTGGCATGATCACGCAAACTGTTCAGAATGGCTCTGGGTCCTCAAGGGCCTGACACAGCTCTGTGAGACTGCAAAACCCTATCCTGGAAACTCGGCCAGTCTTGGCCACATCTGCTGGGCAGTGAAAGGTCAACAAGATCCAACTAGTCTCTCTGCAGAAGTATGAACATGAGAATGCAAGAAGAACCAACCCTTCCACTCCAGCATCCTATTCTCCCAGTGGCCAACCAGATGCCCCAATGGGAAGACCAGAAGCAGGATGTGAGCACAACTGCATTTCTCCCAGCTGTGATTCTCATGCTAGGTGTCTTTAGGAAAGGGACTGAACCTAAAACTGCCAGGATCATAATACCATTACAGTGGTACCTCGGGTTACAGACGCTGTAGGTTATAGACGCTTCACGTTACAGACTCCGCTAACCCAGAAATAGTACCTCAGATTAAGAACTTTGCTTCAGGATGAGAACAGAAATTGTGCTAAGGCAGTGGGAGGCCCCAGTAGCTAAAGTGGTACTTCCAGTTAAGAAAAGTTTCAGGTTAAGAACGAACCTCCAGAACGAATTAAGTTTTTAACCCGAGGTACCACTGTATACAATTCTATGGTGCAGCCACAGTTGGTATACTGTGTGCAGTTCTTGTTGGCTTACCTCAAAAAAGGATATTACAGTGGTACCTCGGGTTACAAACACTTAGGGTTACACACTCTGCTAACCTGGAAGTAGTACCTTGAGTTAAAAACTTTACCTCAGGATGAGAACAGAAATCATGCGCTGGCGGCATGGCGGCAGCTGGAAACCCCATTAGCTAAAGTGGTACCTCAGGTTAAGAACACTTTCAGGTTAAGAACGGACCTCCAGAACGAATTAAGTTTTTAACCCGAGGTACCACTGTATACAATTCTATGGTGCAGCCACAGTTGGTATACTGTGTGCAGTTCTTGTTGGCTTACCTCAAAAAAGGATATTACAGTGGTACCTCGGGTTACAAACACTTAGGGTTACACACTCCGCTAACCTGGAAGTAGTACCTTGAGTTAAAAACTTTACCTCAGGATGAGAACAGAAATCATGCGCTGGCGGCATGGCGGCAGCTGGAAACCCCATTAGCTAAAGTGGTACCTCAGGTTAAGAACACTTTCAGGTTAAGAACGGACCTCCAGAACGAATTAAGTTTTTAACCCGAGGTACCACTGTATACAATTCTATGGTGCAGCCACAGTTGGTATACTGTGTGCAGTTCTTGTTGGCTTACCTCAAAAAAGGATATTACAGTGGTACCTCGGGTTACAAACACTTAGGGTTACACACTCCGCTAACCTGGAAGTAGTACCTTGAGTTAAAAACTTTACCTCAGGATGAGAACAGAAATCATGCGCTGGCGGCATGGCGGCAGCTGGAAACCCCATTAGCTAAAGTGGTACCTCAGGTTAAGAACACTTTCAGGTTAAGAACGGACCTCCAGAAGAAATTAAGTTCATAACCAGAGGTACCACTGTATAGAGTTGGAAAAGGTTCAGAAAAAGGCAACCCAAAATCATCAAGTGGGTGGAGTAAATCCCCTATGAGGAAAAGTTCAGGACTTTTTAGTTTAGAGAAAAGGTGTGTAAAAGGTCACATGATAGAGGTTTATAAAATGATACATGGCATCAAGAAAGTGGATAAATATTTTCTCCTACTGTCATAACATTGGAACTTGTGGACATCCTGTGCAACTTAATGTTGGGAGATTCAGGACATGTCAGGCATCAGAGGACCCAATCCCCCACAGTAGGTTGCTAGGAATGGATAAGACAAGGAAAGTTCTTACCAGTGCTTTTTATTCAGTATTCACAGAGAGACGCTTAGAAATGCAGCCTCTTGGAGTAATGGTGTTGCTCCGAGTGAAACCCCACCCCCTCTGTCTCTCCCACTTCCTCATGAGTCATCACTACCAGTACTGGAAAGGGCCTTTTGCCTTTGAGCTCTTTGCTCTCCTACTTTCAAGGCCCGCCGTGTTCTGGGAGAGGAGGGGGGTCTGGAATGCTTTCTAAAGACAGTCAATCAACTGTCTCTCCCCTGGTGCTGCTTCTTCCTCCTCTCCCATTATTTCCCAGTCCCCCCCTCAACTGCCTCTCAGCTGTAACCTCCCTCAAACCCCGTTGTAATTCTGAACTGTCTCCTTCTTCTCAGGAAGGGTCAGACTGGGGAGGCGGTCTCCACCATTCCTCCTCTGCCCAGTCCCTGACAAGACAGATAAAAAGAAAAAGAAGAAAAAGAAAGTATTTCATCACATGACACATAGTTTGTGGGAATGTTCAAGGATGCAGGAGAGGATATATTGTCTGATTATATCCTTTTCCAACTTGTGTTAACAAGTTCTACAATTTAGCAGAGTAGCATTCCCCCTTTTTAAACTTGCAGTGGATGCGTTTGCTCAGGCTTGCTAAAGCCTCTATAACAACTGTTCTGTTATTTCCCTCTTATTCCTTCATAAAAGATAAGACACGACACAGTCTTCTACAAATGTATTAAAAAAGGTTTACTCACACATTCTGTTCACAATCGGATCCCAGAAGGCAGACTTAGCTTAGAAAAGTAACATATACTTGGAAACTATTCCATAAGAAAACAGTCCCTTTGTCCTCTCTTGGCTGGAAGCAGATGTTGCTTCTCTGATGCTTGTGGAGAAAGAGAGAGGTAGCTGCCCTGCCCTGTGCTTTTGTTGTTACCTGCACAGGTGAGGCCACACCCACCTCTAGTCACATGCAGAGGAAGTCTGTCCCAGCCCAGAAGGAAACAGGAAGTTTACCTGATGGCTGGACAAACATTCCTCTCGCCATGCGTAAACATGTTCACTCTAGGAATATTGTACTTGACTGCTCTTGTGTTTCACATCCCACATAGTTAAGCTAGGGAACTCAATCCCCCAGGAGGCAGTGGTGGCCACCAACTTGCATGGATTTAAAAGAGGCTTGGAGAAATTCATGGAGGAGAAGTCTATCAATGGCTACCAGTTACAGTGGATATGCTCTTTATTCAGAGTTACAGGCAGTGATGCTTCCGAATACCAGCTGTTGGAAATGAGTTATATACCAGCTGTGCGGTAGGGAGAAAAACTTTCCTTTATCCACTTTCCCTATGTCTTGCATAGTTTTATTAACTTCTATCACGTTGCCCCAAAAAGAGTACTTTGCTGGGGCACCCACCCAACATTCACCCAGTCCTGCAACTGAATCCTATTTGGTTCAGTGATGGTTCACCTTGTTATCAAGGTGATAACAATCTCAAGCCAGAAATTCTGGCACACTCTGCAGAGGAGGGAACTATTGGCTCTTCAGCACCACCACTGATGATAGCCAACGGGCAGTATTGCAGCTACTGTCCTTACGTGTGCTAGGAAGAATGCTTCTTTTTTTAGAGGCGGAGATGGTTCATTTGGTTAAATGGCATTGATAGAGGTGTCAGGGGTTGCTTTGGAACTCCCCCCCCCACACACACACACATCTCCAAATGGGCCCAATGAGTCCCCTCACTGCCTTTGCCACCCCTTTTATGGTGTCTGGGAAACAACAATTGAAAGACTAAAGAGGGGATCATTCTCCTCTGCTGCAGATCTGCAAGGAAAAACCCAGGCATTGCTGCGGGTAAGTCGAGTGCAAGTTTCCAGAGAGAGCATTAAAGCAAGGCTCTTCCTTAATAAAAATGCCCAGCCTTGCTGTCATTTATAATGGCCCGTCAGACTCAGACTTGAGCCCCGGCTAACACTGTAAATGTGATTTGAAATTTCTCCTTGCAGGAGAGGAAGACAGCCAGGGCACAGGGTTGCCTGACAGGGCATCCATCTCCAGGCTCACAATAACCACAGCGCCAAGTATATAACTTCATTCTCTCAACCCTCACGGTGTTTTAACCTCTGTGTCTGCAGACTGGGCAGCCTGTATCCTGTCCACACTACGTAAGCAATTCCTTTTACAACTGAGCAGCAACTTACATTTTGGTCTGGGTTTATGGGGTAGCTGGGGAGGCTCTAAGACTTTGTTCGGTCCACAGTTTTACATGGAACAACCCCAATCACACCTCCTGGACTAATACACATATCGGAATGCAGAGATCCCTTCTATTTATTGCACTCCTCCAAATTTTGAAATACAGCTTTCAGCTCAAACAAGGGACCAAAATGCCTATAAAAATGCACATTCCGCATTAAAATGCATGCTTGTAAATGAAATTCATAATAACTATGCTTAGTCTAGGTTTCCCCTCCTATATACAATCTTGTACGCCATTTTGCCTAAGGCAGTATGCAAAATGTTTTTGCAAAGCAACTTCTTCTACGCTGCTCTTTGGTATGTTATTTTCCCCAACAGATGCATTTTTGTACCCATTACTTGACTGGAGAACCACATTGCAAAATTCAGGGGAGTGTGAATTTTTGAAGGATGTCTGCATTTCAGCTCATGCACTGTGTTAGTTAAGTGTAAATTAGGTAGGTTTGTCTTTAAAGGTGAACTGAATCAAATTTATTCCCCATCCCTAATTTAAAGGCAAAATATGACCTTTTTAAAAAAGTGATTTGTTTGTTTGTTTTTTGCTGCGGTTTGCTTGTTTAATAATAATAATATATTTATACCCCGCTCATCTGGCTGTGCTTCCCCAGCCACTCTTGGCAGCTCCCAACAGAATATTAATAATAAAAAAGTGACAACATCTAACATTAAAAACAAGGGTATTCACCAATTGATGCTGAAAGAGGATGGAATGAATATTTGAATATAAGCAAGCGAAACTGACGCGGAAACAGAATAACCTGATCCATCCACCAACCCCTACATGTACTTTATCCATCCTGCCTCTGCTATAGTGAGCAAATCTGAGGGGGGAAATCGCAGACGATTTGGAATGGGGAAACTGTGTGTGTGGGAGGGTCCAGCTGTCTCCCCTGATGGTTGCAGCAGTGACTGCCCTTGTCAAAATCAGCTCCCACTCAAAAGATGCTTTTAGCTCTTTTTAGAAACTTTGATGTCAGGTAACGTTTGGTCCTAATTAAGAGACCTCAGCTAAGGTCAATCACCAGGTGCTGGAGTTCCAGGAACGGGAAGAGTAGTAGGTGCGGTCAGTCTGTGTGGACAATGGTAGGGCCAGACACAAGTTCATAGTGACAAAAATAGGAGAGGAGAGGACAACTCTCCAGAGCAGCAGTCCAGAGCAAAGGGGTAGGCACTTAGACAAGGTCGTCACTAGGGCTGTGTGGCAGATCCAGCTGAATCCCAGATCCTGAACCAAATTGGGTCGACTCAGGATTCAGCCAGTTTGCACCAGGTCAGGTCAGGTCAGATCCATGCAAGATCCAAGGCTGTCAAAAGAGTGGGGAGGTCTGGCAGAGAGGAGAGGAGAACAGAGAAAAGGAAGGAAGCCTACATACATTTCTTTTCCCCATGACCCTGAATGCATGTTTAATGGGAGTTTGCAAACCCTCATCCAAAATTAACAGGTAGCATTGGGCTGTTTTCATTCATGCTCATCTTCATCCCACATACAAACATTGCAGATCATATCCAGTGCTAATCCTTCTCCGTGTAAACCCTTTAGAATTAATGGGCATGACTAGCCTCGGGCCATTCATTTCCATGGGTCTACTCTGAGCACAACTAACAGTCAATGCAACCCTATCAATGTGACTGCACGGCTGCATTAAAATTCTTGTCGAGAAGCTTTTGCTGGTGCATGGGCAAAGCACCACAGACAAGGAATCTTGATACAGTTATGCATGCAGTCGAATAGCAATGCAAGAGCAATTCATTGGTGCCATTGATAGTGTAGAAGGTAAAGAATGCACTGCAGGCTGCAGGAGTGGTTTTGTGTAAGGGAGGGGGCAAATTGCCCTAAAGAGCGCCCTCCTATGGGCTCACCTCTTCCTCATTCCTGACCCTTCACTCACTCTTCCCTACATATGCCCTGCCTGCTTGCTCAGGGGCAAGGAAGGAGCTGATCTGCTTCCTTACTCCAGTCCTGGCTCATTTGCATATACAACAGAGGCAGCAAGGAGGTCCAGCAGTGGGGCCAGAGGAGAGGAGGAGTTGGTAGTGGTCTCATTAATGGTGGGTACAATGACCAGTGCCCATCAATGTTGAACCCTTGATGCCAGACCTGGAGAATGACAGAAATGTGCAAACCACCCACCCACAATGTTCTATACAAAATCCAGACATTTAAACAACAGAGACCCAAACCAATGGATTCAAATGGCACGAAAGGAGATTCTGACTAAATATCGGGAAGAACTTTTTGAGGGTAAAAGCTGTTTGACAGTGGAATGGACTACTTCAGAAGGTGGTGGATTCTCATTCATTGGAAGTTTGTAAGCAGAGTTTGGAGGGCCACTGTCAGTTGTGATTCCTGTACTACAGAGGGTTGGATTAGATGATCCTTTGGGCTTCCTTCCAAGCCTACAATTCTACAATTCTATGTTTCTTTGAAGGCATCAGAGAGTGCCAAATGCACCCGTTTTCCAAAACAAATTCCAAGGAGAAATTTGAGTGAGGAAAATTCCGGAAGCCTCTGCCTTGCTCTGATGCTTCCCTCGTAAGTGCATGAACTAAGGCTCACTCTCTATTTGTGAGGGTCCGTTGGATATCGGTGGCCATCTCAGTCAAGGGGAAAGGACATCCTTTCCTTGAGGTGGCTGGCAAAATCAGCTCATTGGGAACTAAAGATTTCCTATCGCTGTCTCCAAATAGTTTAGTGGTGTGTTGCCTAGACAACCAGAAAACTCCCACACATAGCTATTTTATTCGGGAAGACATCCTGTCAACACACACCATCTTTCTCTCTCTTGTGTGTTCATACACACACACACACGGGTTTGTGTGTCACATGAGATCCTCTGCAACAGATAACTGTGGGGGCTTCAATCCTTCCCAACCCAAATTCTGCCTTACCAGGAAATAGGGAGGCTTTGGGCAATTTGCTTGGCTAGGTCCATCCTTGAGATTCATTCCCCCCTGCCTGACAAGGGGACCATAAACTGTGATGTTAATAGAGATGAGTGAGCAACCTTGATATGGTGTTTTGAAGGAGGAAACTCATTTCTACTTCATGTCAGTAGAATTGCTTTGGACAACCTGGAAAGTCTATAATTAGCTGGCCACTGGCCATACCTTATCATGGGTGATGGTCTAGAGTAAGGATGGAAGGGTGTGCTTCTCCTCAAACTGGAAAGGATCTACCATTTGTGAGAGTTCCAAGTAAACCCTGCAAGGCCCATCCAGAAGAACCTAAGAAAAGCATGATGGGTCAGGCCAATGGCCCATCTAGTCCAGCATCCTGTGTCCAATTCTGGGTGCCATAATTTAAGGATGTTGGCAAGCTGGAATGTGTGCAGAGGAGGGTGACCAGGATGGTCAAGGTTCTGCAAACCAACCATGAGGAATGGTTGGGTATGTTTAGCCTAGAAAAGAGGAGACTAAGAGCATATATGATAGCCATCTTCAAATACCTGAATGGCTTTCACATGGGAGGAAACTTGTTTTCTCCTGCTATGGATGGTAGGCCCAAACCAGTGGTTTCAAATTACAAGAAACACTAAACATCAGGAGGAACTTTCCGATGTGAAGAGCTGTTCAGCAGTGGAATGTTCTCCCTTGTAGGTGGTGGAGTCTCATTCATTGGATGTTTTTATGCAGAAGTTGAAGGGCCATCTGTCATGGAGGCTTTAGTGAGATTCCTGCATTGCTGGAGGTTGAACTAGATGACTAGAGATTCCAGCTCTACAGTTCTATGATTCTATACTTTCTTTTACCTGTCCTTAATCTCCAAACGTTCAGCTTCATTGTATCACCCTTAGTTCTAGCATGATAAGAGAGAGAGAAAAGCTTTTCAAAGCCCAATTTCTCCATCCCAGGCATCATTTTACAAACCTCCGTCATGTCACCTCTTTCTCGCCTTTTTTTGTAAACTAAAAAGTCCTGAAAGTTGCAACTTTCCCCCATAGGGGATTTCTTCAATCCCCTTGATCATTTTGGGTTGTACCTTTTCTGAGACTTTTCCAACTCTACAACATCCTTTTTTTTTAAGCAAGGCAACAAGAACTGCACACAGCATTCCAAATGTGGCTGCACCATAGAATTGTATAATGCTATTATGATATTGGCAGACTTATTTTCAATTCCTTTCCAAATTCCTAATGGAATTTGCCCTTTGCACAGTTGCCGCACGCTGGGTTCGCATCTCGACGGAGCTATCCACTATGTCCCCAGGGTCTCATATATACAAAGAGCGGACTCAGTTTTCCAGCTAGGAATGCTGGGAGTTGCAGTCCAGCAACATCTGGAGGGTGCAGGTCCACCACCCACAATATACAGTCAGCAGTTTGAAAGGCGCAAGACACATAAAGCAATGAACAGGAACAGCAATTTTTAAAAATCCTCATCAGCCAAATGCTTTTCTTTCTTTATTGCTGATGCTTTCTTCTGTTAAGTGAGCATTAATCTCCCTTGCTTCATTTCATCCTTACATGAACCTAGGAAACGAGGTGAGGCCAAAAGAGGCAAGTCTACCATAACCGTGAGTTCTGCCTGCTATAACCCATCCATTCCAAGTCCCCAGTAGGGGGCAATAATTGCTGCAATCAAGTCATAAGGACTAGAAACTTTAAAAGGAAAAATTGAAGCTGAACTGTATTACATGATGAATTCCAGATGAATGCTAGGGATGAACAAATATGTCAATTTCCCCCCCTCATCCCCACGCCCTAGTCTTTCAGCTTGCCCCATTTCCACTTCAGTTTATATTACGACCCCAGCTTGCCATCTAGCCACAGACTTAATATTCTCCCCCTACTTAACATTATGTATTTTTAGAAGAACAGCCTAATTGAATATAAAGGAATATTTATTTAAAAGAAAAGAAAAATAAAGAATATTATATATATATATATATATATAAAAGTTAAGCCATGCTAAAAGAACTCAGCCCTCCTCTCTTCTGCATTTCTAGCATCTTGTACGATGGAGAGAGGGAGAGAGAGAGAGAAAAGATTTTCACCCTTGGCTGCTAAACAAGAAAATAGGTATTTTCCATGTAACAAATTAGGACGGGCAATCAGGCAAACTTATTCGGGCAAAAGAGCTTTCTGGCAATTGCTGTAATCAGCAGGATTCAGGCGGGCTTATTGTGAGGTTAGCTTTACTTAGAGTGCTTTGCATTTTTCTCGTTTGAAAATGAACATGGTCCCTCCTTTTAGAAGAGGGAGGACACCCCCCCCCACTCACACACACAAAAAGGAGAGCACACAAAGAGAGGCATCCCCACCACCCATTTTTAAAAGACTCAATTGTTCTCTCTGTTTTGTCTTTCTGATCCCAGCTCAAGGATGCTTTGAGTGGAGCTGTTGTGTCAGAAATGGATCTCCCTGCCTTTCTATCCACCTGGCTGAGCCAGGGAGAACAGCTTTCTTCCCCCCTGCCTTCCTTCCAGAAAGGCTGCCATTCTGGTGACATGCCTGGATTTTAATTCACTCAGCAATGCACTTCAAACACTGCAAAAGCCCACGAACCCAGAAAGACTGGGAAATGTTCCATTTCATTTCAGTCAGTCCAGGCGCTGGCTTCACAGCCAAACACACAGCGAGGAAGCAGGCAGCTTGTCAGTCAGTCTAGGCAGATCTATGTGCGTCAAGGTGGATCTGGCTCACACCCACAGGCAGGGAGTTAAATTCCACCATGTGGTTGTCCTTGCAAGTACACAGCCCCCGCCGAGAAAAGGTTTATGGAAGCCCAAGCTGCAATCAGTCTTTCTGATTCCAAATTCTGCGGGGGGCAAAGATGAGGGCTACCTCGGCTGGATCATTTCAAGGGGCTCATGTGTGTCCACATCCCACTCTGCTGCTCCAGAGGGTAGGAGCCAAAACAATGGGTTCAAATGACAAGAAGGGGGATTCCAGTTAAACTTTAGGAAGACCTTTCTGATGGTCTGATGGCAGAACAGACGTCCTTGGAAGGTAGTGGGCTCACTGTCATTGGAAGTTTTTTTACAGAGATCAGATGGCCATCTGTCAGGTATTTTTGAGCTGCAATTCCTACATTGCAGGGGGTTGGACTAGATGACCCTTGAGGTCCCTTCTGACTCTACAATTCTATCACTCTTTGCTTCTATTAAACAACAAACTCGGTTCCCAACAGCTTATCCTTATACACCCAAAAGAAGCATGCTGAATGCCGAAGGTTTGCAAAACTAAAAATACAGTATGTTTAGAGGTGGGTAACTGAAAGGGGTGAACCTTCCACAAAGCAACCGAATGAAGACTGAGCATGCTCATTGGGGATGGAATGCTGACTAAATGTGGAATGACAGTGGGCATGGCTGGCTGGGTCCCTGAAGAGAATCATTGTAAACTGCAAAACTGTGTTGAAGGTTCCCACGTGTTTATGCATCTTATACACATTCCGATGCTGCGGTTTGGGGAGGGTGCAGGATAAATTGGGTGAACTAAAAAACAAAAACAAAACAGGAACAATAAACTCAGCTGAAAAATTCTGTTCGGCTGGGTCAGGGAGGAGATGATGTAATCAAGAAGACAGAGTGCATATGGTGAGCAGCAGGATGGAAATGAGGACAGCGGGGGGCAGGTCTTACTGGGGATCCTGCAATCTGCCTTAAATCTGAACACAGGCATCCATAGGAATGCAGATGCAAATGCAAAAGTTGGGTCTGAGCATAGGATCAAGTATATGCAGAGGCAGTCACACTGGGAGCAGTGGGAAAGGGTGTGTGGCTTTAGTGGGATCAGGAGACAAGGCCAAATTATCATCAAATGTTGGCAGATGTGCCTGTCACCTCCAAAATGGGGGACCTGATACACCAGGGTTCTCCTTATTTTCTTACTATGTAGGCAAAGCTTCTGGACGCTTGGTGAAATGTGATGGATGGGGACCAGGTGATGCACAAAAATGTGACAGAATCGCTATGATTCAGTGGGTCAAGTTTTGGCATGCAGCTGGGGATAGATAGGTTCAGATTTCTCCTTAACCATGAAACTCCCTCAAAACGGAGCCTTGGGTAGGCCACTTGCCATAAGGCCAGCTTAGCTTGTTCCACATAGTGGCATCAAAAACAAAACAAAAAAAAGCAAAGGCAATTCAACTGAACAGACCACACAAATCCTGGCAGAGAGTCATCCGAATGAATGTGGGGTACCTGATTTGTCACCAAAGAGCCTCCCACAGGGATAAGTGGGTCAATGGGTTAGCAGAAACCCTTGTAGGTAATTAAGTTTTGTGGGTCGACGTGCAAGGCTGCCAACCTGTTTACGACAACAGCATCAGAAGCATCTCATATAAATTTTGCTAGGAAAAAAATTATTAAAGAAAAGTCATTAAGGAACTCTTCTATTTTCTTTTCCCATCATTTTCCTTTCTCCCTCCTCCTCCTACCTTCCATTTAATCTGCAAGGCTCACTGGCCCGCAGTTGATAGGTTTGAATGTGGGGAGTTAACAGACGGTGAAATAGCTTCATCTCCAGTGCCGCTGAAAGTGGGGAGAGAGGGAGAGAGCTGGCCTTCACTTCATTCTCAGGTGAGGGGAGTCAAGGTGAGGAGAGGGAGCATGCAGGGCCAGTAGCCACCTGGCCTCAGGTTAAGGATGGGGTATTAAGAGGACCATCAGCTTACTGCGACCTGACAAAGCATTTTTGATGTGGTTTCTAAAAGGCACTCTGCTCCACTCAGTCTTTTACTGTGGCAGCAACTACACTTTGGAACTCCCAACTGATTGATATCAGGCAGGCTCCTTCATTGGCACCTGCTAAAAACATGTTTGTTTAAGTCACCTACCCAGATGTTTAGAAAGTTGATGCACATCTGCTTTTAGTCTACTTTAACTTTTTGAAAGTATTTCCATAATTTTTTCTTATTTGTAATTGTTTTGTATTATCTTTTTTGTAAACAGCTTTGGAGATTTTTACAGTCAATCAGTGTATGAATTTTATGAGATGATGATGATGATGATGATGATGATAGTCACTCATTGAACCCAAACCCATCTCTGGGCCTTCTGTAATTAGTTTCTGATCTAGACCCTCCCTTGTTGTCCTTGGGCTTGGGCCCTCCTTGCAGTTTTCCCATAATGGGCATCTGGTTGGCCACTGTGATAACAAGTTGTTGAACCAGATGGGCCACTGGCTCTTCTTATCTTCTTATGGAAAGACCTTCCAAAGTCCGCCTCTGATGGGATGGCAAGGGGAAGTTTGGGATGTGGCTCTTGCTAATAGGCTGTTAAAAGTTCAGATTGAACACGGTCATTTTGACAAGATTCTGGTTCCCATGGATCAGCTACATAAACAGAAGCAACAACAGCATCCTTGCTCTATTTTCCTTCTTATATGTGACGGGGGCATGCATGTAACACCCTACAGGTTTTGTTGAAGTTGATCAATGCCATTTTAGTATAAAACCAATAAAACATTCTACAAAAAAAAAAAAGAGCCAGGTGAATGCTGACATATCCCCCCAAAAGCACAAATCAACAAACGTTTCCCTGGGGTGGTAAACATAAAGGATAATAGAATTGTAGAGTTGAAAGGGTCCCACAAGGGTCATCTAGCCCAACCCCTTGTGAAACAGGAACCACAATTAAAGAATCCCCAACAGATGGCCAAGCTCAGATCCACACTGTCCACAAGGAACTGATATGGTGACACTTTAAGTGTGCTGTTGCCTGGCTGGAAGGTATCCTTGCACTCTGATATTGCATTCCCCCACACACAGCTGGATGATAGAGGGGGGGTGTAGAAGCCAGCCTACTGTACATATGTAAAATCTATAGCAATCCCCCCACCCACTTTTGCCTGTGGCCCTGCCCATCACTTGAAAGCGGCCCCCAGAAGGGAATGTGGCCCTGAGAAAAAGGTTCTCCCTCCCTGGCTTGAGACATGCTGCACCAGCATTGGAGGGAGGTGGCAACATCTGGGAAATAAAGACAAATGTTTCATACCCACCAGAGGAGATATTAACTTGCTAGCCTAACCCAGCAGGCCTCAGGTTTACCAAAGCCACCTTCACAATCAGACTAGGAAAATGTGTCACGCTGGAACGCCAGGGAGCTTATAGAAGGCCGTAGCCTGAAATACACAAAGCCAGGAGGGTTGTTGCCTCCCCGCTCCCGCAGACTGATCCGACTGCTATTATTTGGCAGCTGTTCTGATCTGCCGCTGCGGCAGAGGATTGTCTACACCACGCTATCAGAGGACCCTTGCTGTTCGGCCCATCTCCCCCACAAACATCAATAGCCTGACAGTTGCATCCTCTGGAAATCGCCGAGTAGGAACAGACAGGCTTTAGAGCTCTGCTTTCGCCGCCTCATCGCCTCTTTTATTTCTTTCCTTGCAGCAAGAGAGGCAGGGGAGAGCAATTTGGCGACAGTCCCCTGCTGAGCTGGGAACACTGAAAGGAGATCTGGGAGAGGGAGGGAGGGAGGGAGGGAGGGAGGGAGGGAGGGAGATGCCTTCCTTCAAGAAATAACAACGAGCATCTAGAACTGGCAACCGGCAAATCCTATTACCGTATTTTTCGCTCTATAAGATGCACCAGACCACAAGACGCACCTAGTTTTTGGAGGAGGAAAACAAGAAAAAAATATTCTGAATCTCAGAAGCCAGAACAGCAAGAGGGATCCCTCTTGCTGTTCTGGCTTCTGGGATAGCTGCACAGCCTGCATTCTCTCCATAAGACGCACACACATTTCCCCTTACTTTTTAGGAGGGAAAAAGTGAGTCTTATAGAGCAAAAAATATGGTAGTTGTTTGCAGTGGTTCTGGGCCCAAAATGTTCCTTTCCATTTATTCTGCCCCCCTCCCCTTTATAGGTTGCATCTCATGTTAGTCCTGCTCAGAACAGACACACTGAAATCACGAAATTATAGAGTTCATTTTTTAAAATATCATATTAGCACAGGGGCTGGTTAACTACAATAACATGTCCCCCCCCCTTTTTTTGCAATGTATCTTTTTGTTGTTGTTCTGTTTTGTTTTCTACATGGGTACTACTTCTTGTTTCTTCTTCTTTCTTGTGTCTTATCTTACTCCGTGCACTTGTAATTTTATAATTTTTTATTTTTCAATACAGAATATATATATTTTTTAAAAAGGGTAGAGTTGTAAAAGACCCAAAGGGTCATCTAATCTAACCTCTGCAATGCAGGAGCCACAGCCAAATGTTCTTAACAAGGGTCCCTTCATTTAGCTGTGATTCCTGCATCAGAATAGCCAGCTGGATCGTCCCAGTTGGCTCATCTGGTTCAGCTTTCTCTTCTCACAGTGGCCACCCAGATGCCCATAGGAAACAAGCAAGCAGGATTCAAGCACAAGAGTCCCTCGCTCTCTTGTGGCTTCTGGCAACTGATATTCAGAAGACATGTTGTCGATGTGGCTCTTGCTTTAAGACAAACTTACAGAGGACCTCTAGCCAGAGGATATTGGCCACGTGGCTGGTGCCTGGGAGGTTAGTTTGGTGCAATCTGAGTGAGTGGTGCTAATACTGGCTGGGCAGCTGTTCTTTTAATCAATATATAATTTTTGTTCATCCAATTGCCTCTGCAATGTTGAAAGATTCAAGACAGATAAAGGAAAGCACTCCTTCACACAGGACTTAAACTATGGAACTCACTCCCACAGGAGGCAGTGTTGGCCAAGCAACCTGGATGGCTTTAAAAGAGGATGCAGCAAATTCATGGAGGAGAATAAAGCTATCAGTGCCTACATGCCATGATGGCTATGCTCTGCCTCCTTCCTCAGAGGCAGCAATGCTTCTGAATGCCAGTTGCGGGAATCTGCAGGAGCAAAGGGGAGCCCTTGTGCTCAAACCCTGCTTTCCTTTCCTAATTTTTCAAATGCAATTCTTTTCTTCATTAATAATGGTTCCCCCAAGCTGCAGGAGAAATTTGAATTCAGTAGGAATCACTTATGAGT
Source organism: Podarcis melisellensis (assembly GCF_964234715.1). Lineage (NCBI taxonomy): Eukaryota > Metazoa > Chordata > Lepidosauria > Squamata > Lacertidae > Podarcis > Podarcis melisellensis. Next base: position 29,098,494 of record NC_138540.1, read on the forward strand.
TTTAGGGATTTGTGCTGCTAAACAACATTCTCCAAATATATATATATGTTTTAATCCAATGGATAAAACACCTTCCTGGCTTTTAACCCAGAAATGGAAGAATATAGCCATAGAAAAAAATGCATTGTACAAAAAGCAAGGAATAAAACTAATTCACTGATTCCTTGGTATGGCATGTCACACGTATGTCTCTGTTTCCATGTGTGACACTGTAGGATGTAGCACAGGGCACCTAGGTTTGCCACAAATTCTCCTACCACCTGAGCTTAGAAACAAGACCAGCATCTGGAAACATCCACCTAAACACTATGAGCATTTATTGCAGTGTGGACCAGGCCATTGGGTTTTTCATCACACTGATGGCAAACTCCCCCTTCTCCCATCGTTGAGACTTTGGCTTAAACAAAGGGGTTTTGTGTCCGCCGAAATCCGCACCTGCCTCCTGGATTGAATTAGCTCTGCTCCTCCCCCCCTCCATCCCTGGCATACACAACACATGCCAAACTGGCAGCAGTTACACGAGAGGGAGAGTGGCAGACCCTCCCCTTGTTGTGTGGTTTGGCGCAGTAATATATTTCCGAATCCCTCTGGCATGCGCTCTTGCTGTCCCGATTTATGAGGACATGTTTATTTCCCAAGGACTACCCATGGCAAATCACTGTCCCCATGCTGTCCATAACAGTTGCCTTTTAGGGATACCTTGTAAGGGTTTGAGTGGCGTGGATGACTTGCCCAGAAACAGGGGCCTCTGCAGTCAGAGAGCCAGTGTGGTGTAGTGGTTAAGAGCGATAGACTCGTAATCTGGGGAACCGGGTTCGCGTCTCCGCTCCTCCACATGCAGCTGCTGGGTGACCTTGGGCCAGTCACACTTCTCTGAAGTATCTCAGCCCCACTCACCTCACAGAGAGTTTGTTGTGGGGGAGGAAGGGAAAGGAGAATGTTAGCTGCTTTGAGACTCCTTTGGGTAGTGATAAATCGGGCTATCAAATCCAAACTCTTCTCAAAAAGTTAACTGTCTAAGGTCCCATCCGCACCATACATTTAAAGCAGTATACTACCACTTTTAAACAGTCATGGCTTCTTCCAAAGAATCGTGAGATCTGTGCTTTGTTAAGGGTGCCAATGGTTGTTAGGAGAACCACCTAGTCCCCTCACAGAACTACAATTCCCAGAGTGGTTTAGCAATCAAACCCTTTCCCCTGGGAGCTCTGGGAATTGTAGCTCTGTGAGGAGAAACAAGGGATCTCTCTTAGCAACCCTTGGCACGCTTAACAAACTGCAGCTTCCATGATTCTTGACTGTTTAAAATTGTAGGATATACTGCTTTAAATGTAGTTATCATTTCCCCCCGCCCTTTTTATTTTTTTAAAGGCCTATCTAAATTATTTCATCTCTATCAAGTCATAGCCCTCTTATTTCTGTAGCCAGGCATCTGTGGTGGATTAAGTCATAAAATCAGATCATGCAGTGAGATTTTACTCTTGGCACAACACTCTATGGAAGATCACTGGGCAGTGACCCTAAAATGAGCATTTTCTGCTGTTGCTGAAGCATCACTTGCTTCAGAGGTCTTGCAAAGACATCTCTTTTTGCCTGGGCTTTCCCTGACCTATTAGATTACTCCTTGTTATTACAGGATTCCTGTTATTGTATAGACCCATAGAACTGTGGAGTTGAAAGGGACCTCAAGGGCCATCTAGCCCAACCTCCCTGCAATGCTGGAATCACAGCTAAAGAATCGTTGACAGATCACCATCAAACCTCTCTTTAAAAACCTGGAATGAAGGAGAGTCCACCGCCTTCATAATGCTATTTATTTGTAGCTCTCATTATGCGATTTTTTTTGTTGTTAGCAATTATCTTAATTATGACAGTAAATGAAATGCCTTTATACAATCAATATAAATTATAAACAAAGTGTTGTATCCAGTGTTAGTCCTACTTAGAGCAGACCCACTGAAATTAGTGGGCACAACTAACTTAGGTCCATAAATCTCAATGGGTTTAATCTGAGTAATAATAAATAATAATAATTTTTTATTTATACCCCGCCCTTCCTGGTTCAGAAAACCGGGCTCAGGGTGGCTAACAACAAATTTAAAACACTTAATTGATGCAACAAAAAACAGCATAAAATACGGTATAAAACGTGTATAACAATAAATTCAGAATTCAAAAATCAGTTTAGGGGGAAATCTATCCAATAAACATTAGATGATCACGAGGGCTAGCTGGCTAAATTAGTCCTATTTGGGCCTGCGAGGAGACCAGGGGAGAATTAGCTGTGGGATCCCAGAGTGGGTAATCTTCATAAAAAGGGGAGGGGAGGAAGGAAGGGGAATGAAAGATCAAACTAAGTTCAAATTGAAAGCCAGGTGGAATAGCTCTGTCTTACAGGCCCTGCAGAAGGAAGTTAAATTCTGCAGGGTTCTGGTCTCATGGGACAGAGAATTCCCCCAAGTCGGAGCCATCACTGAGGAGGCCCTGGCCCTGACTTCCTTAGGGCCTGGGACCTCTAAACTTAGGTAGGACTTAGTGGACTTCAAAGGCACATTAAGGTGATTGTTCCATCAGTGCGAGTATTTCTGCTTGCCCGATGGAGCCAGTGTGGTGTAGTGGTTAGAGTGCTGGACTACTAGGACCTGTGAGACCAGGGTTCAAATCCTCCAACTTGGCCATAAAGCCCTTTGGGTGACCAGTCACTGCCTAACCTACCTCACTAGGTTGCTGGGAGGATAGAATGGGGGTAGAGAAGCACATGCACCACCATGAGCGCCATGCACACAAGAACTTATTTGCATGCCACCCTGTATGTTTCAGAAATGTATAACTAGAGCCTAAAGAACAACCCCAAAAAAATTATCATCAATATTCTCCTTTGTACAGAAACCCTGGGAACATTTCAGATGGGGAGAATTGCTTAAGCTCCCCACTCTTGTTCATACAACTCTGTAAACCCATACATCCCCTTGTCTCAGTGATGCTACACCTGGAAATCTGCATATTTGCCTCCTTAATTTTACTGGACATGTTAAAACAAGGCCATTTTAACAAGGCCATGACACCCAGTGCATTAAAAGTCAGGCAGAATTTTGCATCTATGTCCTCACAAGGGCTCCTGGAGGAGTCTAAGTAGATGGCTCTCCATCTCGGATCTCCCTGCCCTTGAATCATCTGCCTTGGAGGCCTCAAGTGCAATGGGGGAAGTCCCAGACAAAAGAGGCTGCAGAAAGCTACTCACTCACCCTTAGCTGCCTTACCAGTCTTATGTAATCACTTAGCTTTTAAAGAGGAAAAGAGGAAATCTAAAGAGGTTTTATATTTTATAAAAACAAACAAACAAACAAACAAACAAACATGGCTTCTAATCATCACAATACAAGAGACTGATGGCAAAGCATTAAAAAAGTAGGACCTTGGAAGACTTTCAGAACATGCAGATAATCACACATTGTGGACTGCAAAGTCCGACTGCAAGATCTGTAAAAGTTTGGTGCTTTTTTTAGAGGGGAGGAAGACATAGATTAGAACTGAAATTGCCCCAAATGTGGGCGAAGTACACCAAGTTTTAGGAGAGAAATAAAAGATGCAGGGGGGGAAATAGCATGAACCACCCATATCAGGCCCATGCAGTGTAAGGGAAGTGTTGCAGACCAGGTGTAAAACATCTGTTTTGCATGCTGAAGGTCCCAGGTTCAGATCTTGGGCTTGGAAAGTCCCCTGTCTGAATCCCTGAAAATCCCTGCAATTTGAGAAGGTTCTTTCATTCCTGATACCAACCTTGTAGACAGTTCGCACCAACTGCGGCATTGCCTCAAAATCCTGATACCTCTCTTTTGCATTTCAAGGATTTGAGAGTGGCTGGTCTTGTTTTGCCATCTCTGTAAGGAGTTTCTGCTTTGTCTCGAAACACCTAATTCAGCTGGCGGCATGAACTTTCCTTGGCAGGAGTCTGCAATTAAGCTTGGGTTTGCAAACTGGCATTGGCTCACTCTTTTGCTTGGGGATGGCCAGCAGAAGCCTGCTTGTCCATGGGTGAAAGTCACTTTCCTTAGATCAGTTTCACAAGACAAGGAGAGAGACCACCTACCTGTGAGCTGCTCTGGATCTGGCCTTCTCTGGCCCCACTCCCATCTTGATTGAGAGGGCAGGGACCTGACCAACTCCAGCTGCAAAGGTTGGTTCTACTGAGCAGGGGGTTGAACTAGATGAGCCCAACTATACAATTCCGTGGTTCTATGATCAAGATGCTGATCACCCAGGCAGAAGGGTAGTGAGTATCTCTGTGTGGCCCAGCTCTTTTGGAACTGTGGGTGACAAGGCAAGGAATGAATGTATAACCAACAAATGGGCTCATCACAGTGTGGGGAGACCTCTTTCAACCCAAAGACCACCTTCCCTTCTGGGTCAATTATCAGTGTTCAGTGGCACAGGCCTCATCAGAGTCACACTTTTAAAGCAATATCACTCCACTGTAAAAAGACATGACTTCCCCCAAAGAATCCTGGGAACTGTAGTTTTTTGTTTTGTTTTTTAAGTGCACTGAGAGTTGCTAGGTGTTCCGCTAGTCCCCTCCCAGAACTACAATTCCCAGTGGTTCAACAGTTAAGCCTTCCTTCCCAGGGAAATCTGAGAATTGTAGTTCTTTGATGGGGCCTCTTAACAACTCTCAGCACCCTTAACCAACTGCAGCTCCCAGAATTATTTGAGGCAAGCCATGACTATTTAAAGTTGCAGCATGGTGCTTTTAATGTAGGAAGTGAATGTGGCCTTTGCATAATCCACCCTGTGACTTTGTGGTGGGCGATGGGATGCAAAAGCTAATTATAACAAAATGGTGGTGGTGATTTAATACCCCCTTCCAAAATTTTGATTGTAAGCTCCTTGGGGGAAGAGAGCTGCCCTTTATAATTGCTATTCTTCATTATTATTGCTAGTTCATAATGCCTACTGATGAGCAGGAGGAATGGAGCTGGGTTCTGCCCTGTGTTCCGACACTTCTTTTGTGGCATCTTCCTGCCCACATTCTCCACGACTCCAGCTGTTACCGATGCAGTGTAGGAGCCAACCACAGGAGAGTGCCAACCACCTCATCAAGGGAGCATTTCAATTGGCCTGTAGTCAAGCATGATCTCAGTGGCCCTCTGAGACTTGCTCTCTCTCTCTCTTTCCCTCTCTCTTGAATCAGGTTCCTTAAGCAGCCTCGCCACTCAAGTTCATTGCTATATTGATCTGGCTGACCTAACTTCGAGGCATTTTCTTTCCCAAGTGACAGGGGTGTTAATTACAGATTACTGACCAACAGCAGCTTTGACAGCCGCAGAGTTCCAGCCCTCACCTTGGATGCCAAAATTAATCCATTGCCACAGTGCATTATTTCAAGCTGGAATGGAAACCTCAGGTTTGCTTCGGAAAGCCATTTCCTCTCTCCTCAAATGTGTGTGGTTAGTAGAGAGATATACTGTATACACCCATCATGTGTTCAGAAGCAGCCTTGCTCTGAATACAGGAGAGGGATATTCCCTCAAGGCTCTGCTTATGGGCTTCCCAATGGCTTCTGATAGGCCAATGTGATCAACAAGGTGCTGGGCTTCTCATCTATTGGTCAGATCCAGCAGGGCTCTTCTTGTGTTCTTACTAACAGTGATAACAGTAGAGCTTCCATGTACAAGAGCAGGATGCATCTGATTGCCAGGTACTGGGAACCAAAAAAAGGGGAAGGACTGCTTCCTTCATGACCCACTGTAAGCTGCCCAGAAGTATCTAGCTAGCCCTGTTGGAACCCAGCCATGGTCCAAGGCATTTTTCTGCCTTTGCCAAGACAAGACCTTTCTGTGGCAGTTGAATCTGACTTCAGCACCAGCCGTTGGACAGCGCCCTCCACCCAATCCAAGGCAACAATCTAGTTTAGCACTGCATTCCATTCAACAACACCTCACAGCTGCTTCACCCACCACCCTGTCTGTGCCTGCCCATACCCCAATCAAACAAATGTTGCAATGCAGCACCTCCTTCTCCTTCTACCCCACAATAGTCTTCCCAGATGTGACCTGGAAGATCTAGCAAGCTTGTTTTCTGCTGCTCCAGAGGGCAGGACCCAAACCAATGGATTCAAAGGCAAAAAAGGAAAGTCCGACTAAACATTAGGAAGAACTTTCTGATGGTAGGAGCTGTTCAACAATGGAATGGGCTTTATTGGAATTTGGTGGCCTCTCCTTCATTGGAGGATTTTAAACAGAGGTTGGATGGCTATCTGTCAGGGATTCTTTGGTTGTGATTCCTGCATTGCAGGAGGTTGGACTAGACTACCCTTTGGGTTCTTTCCATCTTTACAAGTCTGTGCTTCTGTGAGTGGTGATGCCAAGTCCACTGTTCTCATGCTCATAGTCTCCATTGACCTTCAAACCCAAGGTATGCACTGGCATTCCAGAAATCTCTCACAACTCAGTATTTGAGGTGTGCGTGACGTTATTGATATGCTTTATGGGTTGCTTGTTGCGTGCTATTGCTGGTACAGATTTATTTTTCTATCGATTTTTCACTTGCTATCGCTTGCTGTTATATGATTGCTGTTATCATGAAATTGTTGTTGCAGGGGTAGATTTTGTGATGTCTTGATGTTCTCCTGGCTGCTTTAAGATTTTTTTATTTTTGTAGAGGGGGAGCAAGCAAATAAATTGCGGGTGATAGAGTCACTGAGAGTGCACCCTGAAAACATGGCAGGGATCTATTCACTTGGCAAGCAGAGGTAATGGGTTCCTGAAAGCAGAGCTGAGTGGAAAGTAGATCAGGAGCTACCGGTGGATCTCTAGGTGAACTACAATAGATTAGCAAATGCCTCAGACTTCTGAGTCTTTAACAGCAGCAGCAACAACAACAACAAAACTACATTCCAATGCAAACTTACTTGCCCAATCCATGCTGAAAAAATGGGACTTTGTGATTATGAGTGCATGTTATTGTGCAATTTTTGCAAAATATGCACATTTTTGCAAAGCTATTTGGCCAAACATAATGCACATTTCTATGTTATTTTCTCTAAGATATGCATGTTAGAGACACTATATCCCAATTATACACATTTTGTGCACATTACTTGCCCTGCATAATTCAAAGAAGTGTGAATTCCAAAGGATGGCTGTGTTTTGGTTGGCATATTGTTTCAGAAAGCAAGAATTGAGTAGTTTTGCCTTTAAATGCAAGCTGAATCAAATTTCTCCCCCATCCCTTGTTAAGAGTGCCCGGCACAACATGCTGTTTCATAAAATTGCATTTTTCTGAATTTTGTTTGCTTTTGAATGCTGTCATTCTAATGTAGGTCTGTCATTGCAAGCGATCACAACCAATGCGGTATGTAGTGGACTCTCACTCTGTGGGCCACTATTTTGTGACTGGCTCTACCCCTGCCATGATTTTGCACTCAGTTTTGGTTAATGGATGTCCATGATCTCAAGGGGGGGTGAGCAGATCCCGTGAGCCTGAGGCCTGCCGGAGCTAAATGATACACAGTTTGTAAACCACGGCCCTAAATCCCTCTTTAATTCTCCTGAGACATGCCTCAGCATCCCTCCCTCCCATATTTATTTCTACAATTTGGAAAATGCTTTCCTTTCCTCCTTTGAAATGTCTTGTCCAATGCTGAATAATGCAGTATTAATTAGGCAGGTCTTTATTCCCCCTCCGCTTACTTCTTGATGAACAAAAAAAAAAGGAGGGGGAATGTGGTGAGATTTAGTGCTTTCGCATTCTCAAGGCTGACGCTGATAGATATGGCTTGCTTGAGGAACGTGCCATTTCCCTGGAGCCAGACGATGAAAAATGAACCAGCATTCTCTGACAGGTTGCTCTGCCCTGCCTGAGAAGTCCCCGGCCTTCTCTCACATGTTTATTGTCTGTCTAATCAATTCAGAAGCCAGCCCTATTTTTCTACCCAGCCATCAAGCTCTATCTCTCTGTACCAAAAGCAAACAAATCAGCATTTAAGGTTTGGGGGGGTGAATACCGAAAGCAATTTGACCCACGAGGCAGCAATACCAATCACTGGGAACCACAGGAGGATGGAGAGCTCTTGTGCTCAGGTCCTGTTTGTGAATTTTCCATAGAGGCATTTGGTTGGTCACTGTAAGAACAAGAAGCTGGAGTATATGGGCAATTGGCCTGATCCAGCAGGCTCTCCTTATGTTCTTATGTTCATGGCAGCTTGCTTTCCCTAGGACAGAAACTCGACAGCAGGAGGGACAGATCAATTCTCCTATATTTTACCTGTTCCCACATTTTGGCTAGAAGAAAAATGATGGGGTGAAAGCAGCAATATTGCAAATATTAACAACGTATGAATGTAAGACGAGCCTACAGGATCAAGGCAATGGCCCGTCTTGTCCAGTATCCTGTCCTCACAGTGGTCAACTAGGTGCCTCTTCTGGGAAACTCTCAATCAAGACTCAAGCATGAGAGCACTATCACCTCCTGTGTTTACAGCAATTTTGGAAAGGACAGGAGGTAGTGGACTCTATTTCAACAGAGATTTTTAAATGGACAACCATCTGTCCAGGTTTCTCTAGTTCTGATTCCTACTTTGCAGGGGGTTGGACTGGATGAGCCTTGGGGTCCTTTTCAACTCTATAATTCTATTATTCTACTTCTTTAAAGAAATATATTGACCAACTATGGTTGACTTTGGAGCTAAATCCAAAGGGCAGCCTATCAATGTTTTGAAAGAATGGGCTAACCCTAGAAAATGAGACATGAGACCAAGACTCCCTTGTCAAGAGTATGTGCAACAAAAATCATGCAAATTGTGAAAAGTAGAACAAAACTGAAACCAGTGGTATCATCTGGCAAAAATATGGCAGAACTCTCTCCCAAGTCAGCACTTGAGCTTCCCCCATGCCCAAACCTCTGGTTCTTCCTCCTCTGGCAGATCTTGCCATTGCCATGCCACCCTGGCACCAGGGGACCCAGGGCAAAGACTGCCTTAGATGGACTTTGCAAAATGCTACTAGTACTAATTTAGGTCCACTGCCCAGAGTCAATTTTCCAGTCTATGACTTTCTCAGAGTAGAGAGAATTCTGCTAAGGAAATCCAGAAAGAGAAACCCCAACACATTGCAGAATACTGTCCACTCAACAAAGGGAGTTGTGTGGCAATCTTTGTCTATGGGTCACATCCGCAAATTAGTCTTCTGAACCATGAATGAAAGTCAAGCAGGTGCCATTATCCTCTCTCTTTTTCTAGAGCAAGTGGGTGAGTCACTGGGATTACAGGCTGCCCCCAAGGCATGACAACTGAATCAATTTCAGAGCCAGAAGCAGAATACTGGTAGACTTGGAAGTGTGTGTGTGTGTGCGGGGAGGGAGGGAAGGAGGGAGGAAATCAAGAAGAAGACAGGTTTTGCTCGTTGTAAGAGGACTGTAAACTGCTGTTAACCTGCTTGAACATACAATCTTGCACCAAGATCTTGCAGTTCCTATTTTAAACTATTTAATGTCATGAGCCCTGTCTTCTTTTGTATCTGGTCACCAACATTTCATGCCAGGGCACCCTAGGGGCCATCGTGAATCACAGAATTATATAGCAAGGGACATCTAGTCCAAGCCACTGTATGGCAAGACATGGGTGGCGCTGTGGTCTAAACCATGAGACTCTTGGGCTTGCCACTCGGAAGGTCACCGGTTCAAATCTGCCTGACAGGGTGAGCTCGTGTTCCTCGGTCCCAGCTTCTGCCAACCTAGCAGTTCAAAAGCATACCAGTGCAAATAGATAAATAGGTACCACTGCGACAGGAAGGTAAATGGCATTTCTGTGCACTCTGGCATTTGGCACAGTGTCCCATTGTGCCAGAAGCAGTTTAGTCATGCTGGCCACAAGACCTGAAAAGCTGTCTGTGGACAAACGCTGGCTCCCTTGGCCTGAAAAGTGAAATGAGTGCTGCACCCCATAGTCACCTTTGACTGGACTTAACCATCCAGAGGTCCTTTACCTTACCTTACCTTACCTTTACTTTACCTAATAGAGGAATCACAGCTCAAGAATCCCTGATAGATGGCGATCCAAACTTTGTTTAAAAACATCCAATTAAGGAAAGTCCACCGTCTTCCAAGTGAGTCCACTGTTGAATAGCTCTTACCATCAGAAAGTTCTTACTAGTGTTTAGTCAGAATCTCTTTTCTTGTCATTGGAATCCATTGGTTCAGGGCCTGCCCTCTAAAGCAGCAGAAACAAATTTGCTCCATCTTCCATGTGAAAGCCCTTCAAATATTTGAAGATGGCTCTCATATCATTTCTCTTCTCCAGACTACATATACTCAGCTACTTTTACCATTCTTCATAAGGCATGGTTTCCAGACTGTTGATAGTGAATTATTTCAGGGATTAAATCAGGGGTGACTAACTTGTGGCTTTCCAACTGTTTCCGGGATATAAATCCCACCACCCCTATCCATTGTCCATGTTGACTGCAACTGGTAGGATCCCTGACAACACTTGGAGAACCCCAATCCTAGTTAAAAAGATTATGTGAGCACAATGGACAGAGGAGACTTCCTACTGCTTCTCTGAAGGATGCCCTGCTCTGATTGTATCTCCTTCAGTTAGAGGTATGATAGGGGGCAACTAGAGAAAAGGGCCTTCTTTGCAGTGCCCCTCTCCACCATGGAATCTCTCCCTGGCACTTATACTGATGTCAAGGTGGTGCTACACTACAGCCTTTTCATCCTTCTAGAACCAGGAAAGCCGAAGTGGTGTCCTCAAATGATGTTGGACTACAACTTTTGTCTTCCATGACCATTGGTTATTGTCTATAAATCATCCATTATTTAGTCACCAAATGCAGTCAAAACCATTAGTGGAAGGACTGATTTGTGAGGCTGCAACATTTCTACACAAAGGCTCAAGGCATGTGCCTGCCTGGGCAAACTGGCAATTTTGTGTACAGAGACAATATTGTGTATCCACAATACATTCACTTTTAAACCAAGGATCACCGATTTAACTCTCTCCCCACCACTGCAGAAACCCACTGTTCTCTCATACACAAAGGAGTGAGCTCAGAAATTCATCTCCTCTAAGCTGTCTCGTTCCAGGCAGTGTTTTTCAAGCAAGGATGATCTCTGTTACAGCAGCAGGAGAAAAGGTGAACATGAGTCACCATGGCTGTTCCTTCATCTTTCCTTGGCTTTTTTCCTTTTTCTTTTTCTTTTTTTGTCTATTTGTCAAAAGACTCAAAAATATTGTACCGGTTTGTTGGGCACACAACTTTAGGGGGGATCTAATTGCTTTGTGAGTCAGAATTGCTGGCATTATTTGCATCTCATTAACAGTCAAAGAAAAAAAGAAATTAAAATTAAAGCTAATGTGTTCCCAGAAAAAAGAATGAAATGAAAGCGTTTATTTCATTTTTAAAAAATCTTTTGCAGATTCTGTTGGGTCTTGTGGACCCCTTCCCTTGCTTTAACTATACCAATTAATCCCTTTTCCACTCCTGGAATTGCAAAGCCTACAGAAAGTCACAAGAACATAAGAAGAGACTGCTGGATTAGGTCAATGGCCCATTGAATCCATCATCCTGTTTTCACAGTGACCAACCAGATGCCTATGGGAAACCAGCAGGCAAGATTTGAGTAGAAAAGCAGTGTCCCCTCCTGTGGTTTCCAGCAGCTGGTTCTCAGAAGCTACTGATAGTGGAGGTAGAACATAGCCATCATGACTAGTTATAGCTGATATCCCCCATGAATTTGTCCTATCCTCTTTTAAAGCTGTCTAGGCTGGTGGCTGTAGGGGCACGGGTGGCTCTGTGGGTTAAACCACTGCGCCTTGGGCTTGCTGATTGGATGGTTGGCGGTTTGAATCCCCACGACGGGGTGAGCTCCCGTTGCTCAGTCCCAGCTCCTGCAAACCTAGCAGTTCGAAAGCACGTCAAAGTGCAAGTAGATAAAGAGGTACCACTCTGGTGGGAAGTTAAACGGCATTTCCATGTGCTGCTCTGGTTTCGCCAGAAGTGGTTTAGTCATGTTGGCCACATGACCTGGAAGCTGTACACCGGCTCCCTTGGCCAATAAAGCAAGATGAGCGCCGCAACCCCAGAATCATTCGCGACTGGACCTAATGGTCAGGGGTCCCTTTACCTTTACCTTTAGGCTGGTGGCCACAACAGCATCCCTCAGCTGGTGTGAGCAGTGACCTGTCCATGGTCCTGAAAATATTGCCTCCTATAGTCCTTGTTATCCAGGACTGTGCCCCATGTATTATCCTCACCCTCACGGGATTCTCAGCACTTGTTTGGATTATATCTACCTCTGCTGCCGTTCTTACCACCTGCTCACTGAACCTTCAACCCCTCAGGCAGTATTACATTAGTAAGAGGTGATGTGACAGAAGTTTATAAAATGATGCCTGGCATGGGTAAAGTGGATAACTCCAGTGAATCTGAGTGGCGGAAGATTCAGGACAGACAAAAGGAGGTATTACTAGGCAAGATAGCTTTGCTCTACCTCTATGGTTGGAGGACACAATGCCTCTGAATACTAGTGGTTGGAAACCATGGGGGTGCCAGGTGCTCTTGAGCTTGTGTCCTGCTTGAGGATTTCCCATTGGAGCATCTGGGTGGCCACTGTGAGAACAGGATGCTGGCTGAGCTGGGCCATTGACTTAATCCACCTCTTCTGATGTTCAGATGTCCCTATATGTTCTCCGGAGAGAGCTAGGATTGGACATCGGTACTAGAAACCACTCTAAGGGAACGTTAACAAGCATTTCCCCCCAAAGGATAAAAGAGGGGCTGCCCTGGTTAAACTCAGGCAATTGGAACATACGTGCTCTAGCATGGAACTTCTCAGTTAACACCAGTGCTCTTCAGTTTCCATTTATAGAGATACAAAGCAGTGCCTGAGAGCAAGTTCTAGCTGCTCTCTTCCTTAAATCCCACTTCCACGGCAGCAATGGATTCGCTTGCTAAAAGCACTTGGCTGATGTCAACAGCTGATTGCTGAGAGACTGGGGCTAAATTCCATAAAACTCTGTTGTTGTTTTTATTTGCTTATAATAAAAAGCCCTCAGAAATGGTTGCAGCAGTTACAGCCTGGCTGGGATTGCCTGGAACGCCAGAGAGAGAGAAAGAGAGAGAGACTCAGCAACACTCATTCTGTTTTAAACCCTTGGGTTGTTGTGGTGACTGGTGAGAAATAATGGCTGCATTTACTAGGGACTGGAATATCTTTTTTTTTCCTGGACATTCTGCTGTCATGGCATGTTCAGGGCCCCTGGGGGAATCTTATCCACCTCTTAGATTGGCTAGAGAGATGGCCATCCATCCACTGGATTATCAGGCAAAAAACCCCAATGCATGCATCTGTTGTAATCAGCACTAATTGATAAAGGAAAAAGTGAGGGACAGTTCTTACTTGCTGTGCCTTAGGAGCTGAAAAAAGCACTGATGCAGGAAGGGAGAGAGAGAGACCTGAGACTGAGAGTAGAGAGGCTGAGCCCTAAACAACAAGCCTCTTGTTCTTCTCTCATTCTGCAGCAGAAGATTAGGAGGGCAGTAGGGCCATGCAGAAAAGAAGAAGTCAGCCTCATCTAACTTATCCTTCTATCAACTGTCACCTGGCAGCAGGCTTCCCATCTGGCTATAGCACAGGGGAGAAGAGAAGGGAAGCGGGACCATTCCATCGGTCTTGCTAAGCGACAATCTCCTATCCCTGAGCTGTTTCCATCCCACCTAATAATTTTGGGGACAAGTGTCAGAGCTTGCTTTTTCTCCCCTCCCTCCTCTTTCCTTTTGTCATGGTAAGCATGAGGACATGGGTCTCCCAGTTCTGTCTGTCCTTTTCAGCTAAGAGTACAGTAAAAAAAATACCGTAGATAAATAATGGTTTCTTGAAAGAAGTTGGCTTTATGGGTGATGGTTTAAAGTTTTAAACAAACCATAGTTGAGATTAACCTCGGCTGGCTGGATGAAATGGGAAGATTGATACTAGAACAAGGTCACAAATTGGTGAGTATTACTTGCCATTTAAAAAGTTCTGGGGATGCTTCTATTCTTCCCCTTTTGGCTCCTAAAGCCCACTCTCCCTGCTTGCCTCCCACATCTATTGTGAGTGAACACATAGGTCTTAAGCAGTTGGTCTCTTACCTTTCCCGTCCCAACCTGGCCACAGTGATCCGTGCGATGGTCACCTCCAGGCTTGATTATTGTAACTCACTCTACGCGGGGCTGCCCTTGAAGCTGACCCAGAAACTCCAGCGGGTGCAGAATGCTGCGGCGAGGCTCCATACGGGGTCCTTGCTGCGGGATCACATTCATCCAGTGCTTTACTAGCTGCATTGGTTCCCGGTGGAGTACAGGGTCAGGTTTAAGGTGCTGGTTTTGACCTTTAAAGCCCTATGTGGTCTAGGACTACCTCTCCTGGTATGCCCCGCGGAGGACCTTAAGGTCCATAAATAACAACACTTTGGAGGTCCTGAGCCTCAAGGAGGTTAGATTGGTCTCAAATAGGGCCAGGGCTTTTTCAACACTGGCCCCAGCTTGGTGGAACGCACTGTCACGAAAGACCAGGACCCTGCGGGATTTGACATCTTTCTGCAGGGCCTGCAAGTTGGAGCTGTTCCGCCTGGCCTTCGGCTTAGACTCACTCTGACCCCTTATATGGGATTTGATATATAAATTTTTCCTTGGGTTTTTTTTGCTGGCCCATGTAGGATCAGCATGGATAGCTGGCTCAGGTGAATATCTGATGTTTCCTCCCTTTATGGTCTTGATTTATGGGCTGCTACTAAAATGGGGCTGCATTTTAAGCTGTATTTTAAGCTGTATTTTAATTAACTTTTTCCATTATGTTTTATTGTAATTTATATTTGGTGTTGGCCTCCCTGAGCCCGGCCCTGGCTGGGGCGGGTGGGGTATAAATTAAATTATTATTATTATTATTATTATTATTATTATTATTATTATTAGGGGCAGGGGTGGGAATTAGACCACATTTTAATGTGTCTCTCCCTAATTCATTCTTCCAGAAACAATATCTGAACCAGAATGTAGGTATCCTACAAAATTCTCACCTCTTCAATTTTTTTCCAAGCCCCAAGCCCCAAATCTCAATTAGTGTGACTTAAAATGCATTCTTGGCAAAAATAACTTACAAAAATGTATTTTATTATGGGGAATTACATACGAAAACTGTATATTAAGCAGATCAGCATACCAAAAATAATTATGTGTATTAGGAGACATATGCATGGATGAAATGCTGATGAATTTACCTGCAGCTTTTAAAGATGAATAAATAACAAAGCGATGTGGAAATGTGGTGAACAACGGTGGCAAAAGGAGAAACAACAAAAAATCTGAAATTGACAGATTTTTCCACCCCTAATGGCATTACTGTAAAGCCCGCAGCATGCCTGAACATGTCCAGAGTGCATTCCTGGTAAATTAAGTGGACCCAAATTCTTTAATTCTGGGAATGGAGAAAAATGGGATTCTAGGATTTGCTGGAGCCTGGCATACCTTTTCAAAAATATAAGAAATGGTCTCCTGGAAGGAATGCTAAGAAATTGCCTCCCCCAAAGCCTCCCCCTGCACACACACACTTCCAGCAACAATAAAAAAATGTCCTGGATGCCTGCCTGCAAAGTACATTGTGTCAGTAATGCCTGGTGGAGTTGCTCTTCAGAATTGATCAGCAGCTCCCTTCTCAAGACAATGCAGTTGGCAATGCGATATGAGCCTTCCATAAAATTTCAGGTTGTTTTTTGTAAAAAGAAGCTCTGCATGTTGGCCAGCACAAGCTGCAGCTTCCTGCCTTCCCTTGAGCTCTGTAAGGTTATGGTGCCTTGCAGATCTCCACGGAAAATAAATAGTCCACTTAAAAAGCACAGAGGGTCGTGTCTTTGTGGGCCTTGTTTAGAGGCATTCCTGAATTTTAAGATATGAGATGAGGACAGTTTGTCTGTGATTAAGCCACCATCTGGTTTTACCTCCTCTTTGAGGTCGCCCTCAGCCTTGGGAGGAGGCAGTTTCTGCTCCCAGCTTCTCTTATTGGTAAGTAAAAAGCCTAGCAGTGGCTCTCAAAGTTCCTTTCCTCAGACAGATCCATGTGCCACGTAGAATCACAGAACTGATGGTCATCTAGTTCAACACCCTGCAATGCAGAAATCACAAATGAAGAATCCATGACCATCTCTGTTTAAGAACCTCCAAGGATGGAGATCTCACCATGCCCCAAGAGTTGTCTGCCTGTTCCACTGTCAAACAGCTCTTATCATCAGGGTGTGCTACCTGATGTTTAATAATAATAATAATAATAATAATAATAATAATAATAATAATAATTATTTTATTATTTATACCCCGCCCATCTGGCTGGGTTTCCCTAGCCACTCTGGGCGGCTTCCAACAGAATATTAAAATACAGTAGTCTATTAAACATTAAAAGCTTCCCTAAACAGGACTGCCTTCAGATGTTTTCTAAAAGTCTGGTAGTTGTTTTTCTCTTTGACATCTGGTGGGAGGGTGTTCCACAGGGTGGGTGCCACTACCGAGAAGGCCCTCTGTCTGGTTCCCTGTAACTTGGCTTCTCGCAGTGAGGGAACTGCCAGAAGGCCCTCGGCACTGGACCTCAGTGTCCAGGCAGAATGATGGGGGTGGAGACACTCCCCCTTTGTCATTTGAAATCCACTGGTTTGGGCTTCAAATGAAAGCCAAGCTTGCTCCATCTTCCATGTGACAGCCCTTCAGATATTTGAATTAAAAACACCCAACAGAGCATCTCGAAACACAGCCAGGCAGATAAAAAGGCAGAGCTTACAGGTCCCACTCCACCGAAAGAATCCACAATGCCACCTAGCAAATTAAAAGCCAAAAGTCCAGGTAAAGATAAAATACCATATTTTTTGCTCTATAAGACTCACTTTTTCCCTCCTAAAAAGTAAGGGGAAATGTGTGTGTGTGTTATGGAGCAAATGCAGGTTGCGCAGCTATCCCAGAAGCCAGAACAGCAAGAGGAATTGCTGCTTTCACTGCACAGCGATCCCTATTGCTGTTCTGGCATCTGAGATTCAGAATATATTTTTTCTTGTTTTCCTCCTCCAAAAACTAGGTGCGTCTTGAAGAGCAAAAAATACGGTATTTACCGAGTGCCTAAAAGTAGAGGGGGTGGGTGAGAATGATTACACCAGGCACAAGCATTCCACAGTTCCACATTCTAACACTGAACACCCTGCAATGCAGAAATCATCTTGATCTTGATCTTGTGTCACCACCCCCTGAACCTCCCGTGAAGAGGGCACAGGAAGAAAGACCTCAAATGGTGATGATATTTATATATTTATATTCCATCTTTTTTCCCAGACTGGGACTCAAGATGGCTTTAAAAAACAACAACAACACAGATAAAATGCAGGAAGCTCAATACACAGAAAAGGTAATAGAAAGGAATGAGACTATAATCGAATTAGAATGATTTAAAAACATATCTACTAAAATGCCAATGATTGAAAGCAGCACCGCACTATGAAAATCCCTTTTTAAAAAAGTCTTCTCCCAAAGTACTGTTGGAATAAAACCATGTTCATGTGGGGAGAGGCTGTCCTTGGGGTCTTAGGGTCCTGAACTGCATAGGTCAAAGCCAGCACTTTGAATTGATTTGAAACCAAAGTAACTTATCAATGTCAATGGGTCTACTCTGAGTATGACCTAGCTGGGTAATTCCCCTGAATTTTCCTTCCCCCCCCCCCATTTATACTATATACTTATAGAATGGTAGAGTCTGAAGGAATCCCAAGGATCATCTAGTCCAACCCCCTGGAATGCAGGAATTACAGCTAAAGAATACCTGGCCATCGAGGCTCTGCTCAAAAACCTCCAAGTCTCTAATGGATCCTGCAGCCACCAATTGTATGTGGTGGGGCCTTCTTAGATGTGTCACCCATAATGTGGAAATCTCTGTGCCAATGTATCCATTTGACCGCCCACCCCTCTCATGGCACTTTGCTGACAGTCATCATTGGCTTTCTTGCTAAAATCTTTCCTATGTGTTAGACGGCATTGCTGCTAAGCTTAAAAAAAAAGGACCCCTGGACGGTTAAGTCCAGCCAAAGGCGACTACGGGGTTGCGGCGTTCATCTTGCTTTCAGGCCGAGGGAGCCGGTGTATGTCCACAGACAGCTTTCCGGATCATGTGGCCAGCATGACTAAACCACTTCTGGAACAACAGAACACTGTGACGGAAACCAGAGCACACGGAAACACTGTTTACCTTCCTGCCACAGCAGTACCTATTTATCTACTTGCACTGGCATGCTTTCAAACTGCTAGGTTGGCAGGAGCTGGGACAGAGCAACGGGAGCTCACTCCTTTGTGGGGATTCAAACTGCTGACCTTCCAATCAGCAAGCCCAAGAGGCTCAGTGATTTAGACCACAGCGCCACCTGTGTCCCTAAGCTACCCCTTATGTTCTGAGCAGCCTCCATAAGATTTGGCATACTCTGGACTCTGATAAAGTGAATCCGAAGCTCATTGCAATTTTTTTTCCTAGACCTGGGTCCTTATCTGTAGGACTTAAAACATGCATGCCCCAAGCCCCTAGGGGTTGAGAGGAGAACTCTGGCATGACTCATGGCAGCCAATCAGGATCCTTTTAGGAGAAACACTGGGGGCGCAGGGGGGGAATCATTCATCATAAAGCCTTTCTTATGAATGACAACTGCATTTGTGTTCTCCCTCCTTTGAGAGCCAGCTGTCGTAATGTTTAACTACTGTGTTAACACATTTTGGTGTGAATTTCTGATTCTTTATAGTTCTTTTCCCCCAGTTTGATTTCTTAGCTACTTTGAGGGACATTGATGGGACGGAAAGTGAGAGAAATGAACATATGAGTAAACAAACACATTCACGGACTTCCCTCTAGATATCACCATATGCTGCTGTAGCAGGTAAATGATGGAAGTCCCTCTTGCAGGAGGCAGTGATGGCCACCAACGTGGATGGCTTTAAAAGAGGACAGGACAAGTTGATGGAGGAGGAGAAGGCTATCAATGGCTACTAGCCATGGCAGCTATACTCTGCCTCCACAGTCGGAGGCAGCCATGCTCCTGAACACCAACTGCTGGAACACAGGAAGAAGAAGGAGAAGGAGAAGGAGAAGGAGAAGGAGAAGGAGAAGGAGAAGGAGAAGAAGAAGAAGAAGAAGAAGAAGAAGAAGAAGAAGAAGAAGAAGAAGAAGAAGAAGAAGAAGAAGAATAGTAGTAGTAGTAGTAGTAGTAGTAGTAGTAGTAGTAGTTTGGATTTGATATCCCGCTTTATCACTACCCAAAGGAGTCTCAAAGCGGCTAACATTCTCTTTTCCCTTCCTCCCCCACAACAAACACTCTATGAGGTGAGTGGGGCTAGCCCAAGGTCACCCAGCAGCTGCATGTGGAGGAGTGGGGAAGCGAACCCGGTTCACCAGATTACGAGACTACCACTTAACCACTACACCACACTGGCTGGTCTTGTGCTT
Source organism: Podarcis melisellensis (assembly GCF_964234715.1). NCBI lineage: Eukaryota > Metazoa > Chordata > Lepidosauria > Squamata > Lacertidae > Podarcis > Podarcis melisellensis. The sequence continues at coordinate 29,117,988 of NC_138540.1, forward strand.
GGGTCCTGCTTGCTGCTTTCCCACAGGCATCTGAGCAGCCACTGTGAGAACAGGATACTGGACTAGATGGGCTGCTGGCCTGATCCAGCAGGCTTATCTTATGTTCTTATGGAGGTAGCTATTTCCACACGAGGGCAACCAAGCATTCTGCAGCCCAAACCTTGGAAGATAGCAACACATGCATCACTGCTCATATTCTGCAGGGAATCAGCAGAAAAATGAGTTGTGCTGAAACCAAGATGGCAGCTGCTGCTGTTTCCACAGCAAAAATTGGTTAGAATCACGTGCCCCTGCCTTCAGATAATGAAGGGCTGAGTGCATTGTACCAGGGATAGTCAATGATGTTCATTCCAGATAGCTCTCATTCTCCCTAACCATTGGCCATGCTAGCTGGAGATGATGAAATTTAATAAATGAGAGCCAGTATGGTGCCGCTGTTAGAGCATTGCACCAGGAATTGGGAGACCCAAGTTCAAATCACCACTCAGCCATGAAACTCCCTGGGTGACCTGGGGACAGTCCCTGCCTCTCAGCCTAATCTACCTCACAGGATTGTTGTGAGGGATTAAATTAGAGAGGGAGGCAAACTGTGCATGCCAGCTTGAGGTCCTTGGAGGAAAGGTGGATCACAGATGTAACAAATAACCCTCCTTGGAGGTTTGGGGTTTTTTTAACAGTGGTTGGATGGCAATCTCTCAGGGATTCTTTAGCTCTGATTCCTGTATTGCAGGGAGTTTGACTAGCTGTCCCTTCCAACTCTACAATGCTATGCTTCTATGAAATAACATCTGGAGGGCACCACAATGGCTACCTATGCACCATATTGTGGAGCTGCATTGGTGTCACTCTGCCCAGCCTGCTGCCCTTACTAAGCCTCTGGGGCAGCTGAAAGGGTACATCATGTAAGAAACCCTCATATCACACAACCTAGGCTTTACTGGGGAAGAGAAGAGGAACAGATGCAAAGATATATATATTTTTTTCAAGTGGTAGCCAGATGTCCCACTCTGCATCTCCATCCAGGAATTCTCTCATGTCACTGAGGCTCCTCTGCTTCATCCACCCCCACTCCATTTCTTAAGCTGAGGTAGTGTCATTCCTGGCTAAGGGAAGACGCAGCTATAATCTTTTCTGCAGCAGCTTATGCCCCCCCCCCGTCCCCCCGCCAGCCACCCCTCCCGTCCTCCTTGGGAGAAACTGTAGCAATTACCTATTTTAATCAGATGGTGGTTACATAAGACTCGCCACGGCCCCCAAGCAGATGGGCAGACGGGCACTGGAGCCAGCGTCGCCGTGTATACAGACGCACAACTATCGGAGGTGTAATTGTTATTGACACGCATGAGTAAGGAGCGCGTTCTTCCCCAAAGGCCGTCGCTGGATGTCTCCGAATTGCTGGGCTATAACGGAGAGCACATGTTACATGGTCCGGATGCCAATTTGGTGGGGGGAGCAGGGAGAGAGAGAGAGAGAGCATCAGATGGACAGCAGGGTTTTAAACACACACACACACACCCCTCCTGCATGCATAATGCACAACCGCTTGACCGCTGGAGGATAGAAGCGAAAACTGCCAAAACAGCGCTTCTCTGGAGATCAAGAAGGGGGAATCTCTGTGTGTGTGTGTGTCGCTGTTTCAGCTTTTCCTTCTCCTCCAGCCCAAGGCCTGGGCTCTTCTGAATAAAAGACAGCAAGGGGGATGCTGTCTGCTAAGCAACTGAGTCAGCTCCTCATTCCTCACTTCACTCTGTGTGTGTGTGTGTGTGTGTGTGCGCGCGCGCACACACACACACACACACACAACACAAAGGAACACTGTGCTGATTCCAAACATTATTGCTGCAATTATTCAGAGGCTTGGGGGAGGGAGGAATGGCTCCCTGTTCAAAGAGACAGGATCTCCAGCAGGGAAAAGTTATTCCGTTGTTATTGGATCCTCGAAAGGGCGGCAAGTAGAATGTGCATGTCAATTAGAGAAGTGCGTGCCATGCAAAATTCCACCAGCCTTATCAGAATGGTTTTCAGTTCCCAAACTAGCAAACTAGTCTTCTTTTCCCAACCTGCATGGGCTCATCTATCAGTCTACTCCATCCTATTTGCCATGGACATTCACATTTAAATACATATTTTATAAAGAATGCCCTGGGAAATGTATTTATAGAATGGTAGAGTTGTAAGGGAGCCCAAATATCATCTAGTCCCACCCCCAGAATGCAGGAATCACAGCTAAAACAGAGGGCCATCCAACCTCTACTTGAAAACCTTCAATGAAGAAGAGTCCACCACCTTCTGAGGGAGCCCATCCCACTGTTCTTACCATCAGAAAGTTATTCCTAATGTTCTTCCTAATGTATTGAATCCCAGTCTGCTTGAACAGGTAGGCTCTACCCTGCATTTCCTTGAACCTGACCATTATCCAAGCATGACTAGACTGTGGCTTTGCCCTAAAATGGACTTCTTCGATTTTTCTTATTTTATTTATTTATATACCGCTTGATTGTAAGAAGAAGAAGGGGAAAAAAACCTCAAGTGATATAAAAGATACATGGACACTTTTACTTTTTCTTAGATTCAATTCCGCCCACTGCGCAGTTACCCGGTGAGATTCTACAAATGCCACCTTCACAACATGCATTTAAAACATTGTGATTCCACTTTAAACAGTTTCTGGGTCCCGTCTGTCCCTCAGAAAATCCTCAGAACTGTCGCTTTTTAAGGGAGCTGGGCGTTATTAGGAGACTCGTTCCTCTTCCAGCCAGAAATACAATTCTCAGAGTGGTTCAACTATCCGTCTATCTCCTCACAGAATTCTGGGTATCATAGCCCTGTGAGGCAAAAATAGGGGCCCCTTAACACCCCCCAGCACCCTTCACAACCTACAACTCTCAGAATTCTTCCCCTTGGTCATTTCTTATTGCCCTTTTCTATATCTTCTGCAGAAACACACAAGTGGTTTTGTGTTGAAATCCTTGGTGGAAACTCATGGTGCTGAAACTGGCTTACATTTGCAGCTTGGACCTGCCTTACAAGAGGCTGAGGTTGTAGCTCAGAGAGGTGGTGAAGCAAGGAAGTGATCAAGGGCCTTTAAAGGGAGAGAGAGAGATTTGTTTCCTTTTTTAAAAAAAAATAAAAATAAAAATCCTTTTCTTTCTCTCTCCTGCTGTTTCCATAACGCATTCTTTACAGCACCAAACAAACATTCAAGATCAGAAAACTAGCCCCAAGCTACCATCCCATTAGCTCTACAATAATGAATAATATTTTGGGTACTTCATTTTGTGTGTGTTCTGTTGTTCCTAACAAGTTTCATCAGGGGGCTTGTTCTGCGCCAGCTGTGCGGGGGGCTTGGAATTGCTTGTAATAAGCCAGGGAAACTCAATTCTGAAATGCCTCCACGCCACAAGGAATAAGGGAATATTCTGTCTGTCTCTCTCCTCTCCAATGTCGAGGACTGCTAGCAATACTTTTTCGAAGGCTCCGAAAAGGCTTTCTCCAGCTAATGTGTCTTAGGAAAGCAGGAATAATGCTTTATATCAAGTCAGATCAGTGGTCCATCTAATTCAGTATTGCTGACCCTATCGGCAGCTTTCCAGGGTTTCAGGGAGTGGGCTGTACTCATTCTACTTGGAGATGCCATTGAGGAACAATACCTCACATTTTCATCCTATGAACTCAAGATTGTATACATGATTCTACCTGCTCTTTATGTAATCTCAACAACAACCGTGTGAGGTATGCTAGACTGAGAGGCAATGACTAGCCCAAGGTCACTCAGCTTCATGGCTGAGGAAGGACTCCAACACGGGTCTCCCGGGTTTTAGTCCTACGCTCTAAACATTACACCACACTGGCTCTCGCTATGACACTTCCTCCAAATAGATGGTGTCCCAGCTTGTCGATCAGTTGGGTTACTCTTTTCTGCACCTTTCCAACTCTACAATATCCCCCTAGATAGGGAACTGCATGCATAGGCAGGTTCTTCTGAGCACAATCCCCCTCAGTGGTTGGCACAGCACCTCTTGTAAAAGTCCAAAGGCCAGCAATTACCCATGGTGACCTGATTCAGATCCACTTCTCCCATTGAAAACTCAACTGGAGAGAGCTTTCCAGATGCTCTCCATTCATTGATGGAGCTCGCTCCCACAAGAGGTGATGAGGACCACCAACTTGGATGGATAAGTTCATGGAGGAGAAGGCTATCAATGGCAACTTGCCACAGTGGCTCTGCTCTGTCTCCACGGTTGGACGTAGTCATGTTTCTGAATAGCAGTTACTAGAATCCTTTAATCTTGCTGGTGGGTTCCTCCACAAGCATCTGCTTGGTCCCTGAGAGAACAGGATGCTGGACTAGATGGGCCATTGGTCTAATGCAGCAGTCTATTCTTCTGTTCGCATGTTCTTATGGATCGGAGGCACCTTTTCTGGTGTCCTCCTGGTCTCCACACCATGGTGGAACTCCTATTAATTTCACCACGGTGGTGCATTGTCATTTCAACATCCTCCTCATCAAAAGGGACAGCCAGCTTCTGATCCAATAAAACCCCCAAGCACTTGCAGTATTGTGTCTGCAGTGATCTCTGGACCTTGCTATAACCACCAAAGATCAAGCAAATCGCACACATGCAACAACACTGCTTCAGTCAGTGTCCCTAGTTCACTAAGGGCATTTGCTTTAAACGGACTGATTTGCAGAAGAACAGTAGGGTTTAAAATGCACTAGCACCAACAAAAACAACAATAAATTTAAAAATAGGAGCATGTTTTCCCGTAACATCACCCTCACTATATGACCATGAAAATTTACTGCTTTTCATATGCTTTCCATTGTACTGGTGTGGGGTTCATCACCCTGTAGCTGTAGAAATACTTTGCTGGCCTCAACGGTTTGACGGAGTCTTTATTTTGGAAAAGAAGAAATGTGGTTTCTTCCTCCACTTGCAAATAATTGTTAGAAAGGATTGGTGTCCTATACATGCCCACTGATGCTGTCCGTGTCTCAAAAAAATGAGGCATGAAGCGGAGAAATGAAACAGACCTTTCCTAACATAAAAGATTTGGAGAAAGCTCATTCCCCAATTTGCATTCCCTTCAAATGCAAAGGGGGGAGGGGAATAGACACAAATATCAGTTTATACCTTTCTTGCAACAGCAACAAAATGTGTGTTATATAACATTTCCACACCAGTGCTCTTGAACTGAGGGCCCAATTAACTCCTGCGTCCGTAGGAGTTTATTTGCCTGCCCACTGCACAAATCCATGAGCAGATTGTGAAATATTGTCCACAGGATAAAGGACTATTGGAGCAAATTAAGACAGCAATAGGCAACAGATCCCACCCTCACCACGCTATCTGGAGACTCTGCGGCTGAATGAGCAACACATGTGGGCAAAATGATCACAGCAGGTCAGCTTGGCTGGCTGGACTGGATGAGAGTGAAGGGTCATCTACTGTAGTCCACTGCTGTCACCCTTCCGTAACACACAGGTGCTTTCTTACATTAGAGGAAACCCCAGAATGCACATCAACCCCTTGCTCACCAGGCAACCCATTTCACCCAGCCAGATTTAAATGTGCCGTGGACACAAAGCAAGGGTGCCTACACCAAATCCATTTGACAAGGGCATCACAGGGGAACCTTAACAGAAAGCATCACATTTAACATCCAGGATGACCGTGTCTTGTGTTGGGTGCAGGAAGGTCCAAGGTTTGATCGCTGGCAATTTCTCCTAAAGGGATGAAAGCCTTGGACAGTTGCTAACCTCAGTGTAGAGAGACGGACCAAGTGAGATGGACCAAGGAACTAACCTGGCATGAAACAGTCTCTCAAATTTATTGTAGATAGGGAGAAGACATGAGATGTTAGGTGGTGCAAATTTGAACGAATTGATCCATCTCATGGTAGAAGTCAGTAGAAATAAAGGAGTCTCGCTGATCCCACCATTGGTGGAGGAAGGTTATAGAATATCATTGGCCCTCTGTGTCAGATCTAATGAGCCAGGGTCTCGGTCCACCTGTTTCAGAACAATTCTTTAATTCTCTAGGAAATGACAATAGGTACTGATTCACCATCAGATCAGTACCTGGCTCATCTTTTGATCTCATCAAGGACCATGAGAAAGCTATACAACCCTGGTCAGGGTACAGGGCATGAAAGCTCGCTCTTATTCAACAGCACCCAATCAATACCTTTTGTACTGTTCAAATGTAAAGAGTTAAAATTTACTGAAAGGGGAAAAGTATAATCTTTGTATCTCTTTGCCTGAAGAAATAACATTTTCACCAAGACTGCAAAACTAAGCACACCAAGCAATTGCTTCAAAGAAGACGCAAACCTATTGTGAGGTGCCCATCTCCTTCCACACATAAACGGAAGTAGCATCCCCTCCCTCCCAAACCACTCAGGTAGAAGTCTGTGTGCAAAACCAAGCTTCTTCCGTTGCCCTCTTTCTCCCCAATCCAGGAGTCTGCTGCATCCCAGTGGACAGACACACGAAAAACAATTTTGCTTTCACAAACTCCTCACCACACACACCCTTCACTCTACAGAGACATCGAAGCTCCCAGGGATGGCAAGCACTTTCACCTTCAGATTGTGCCATCAAACTTGAGAGTGTGTGATTGCAGTTCCTTGGTGGAATTTGCACACCCGTCCTTGCAAAAGACAGACATTTAATCTGTTGCAGGAGAACTGAAGGCTGTTCCATTCCCACACCCATGCATTATAATAATAATAATAATAATAATAATAATAATAATAATAATAATAATAATAATAATACACAACTGATCTCAAGCTGATGCTACAGCCAGTTAGAAAAATGCAACTTCTTTGCCCAGGAACTCTCGCCTGAGTCTTGCCAAGACTAACAAAGATGCCTGTGTCAATTGGAGGTGCTTGGGCACATGTTCCGGTGTGTGCGTGGCGGCTGTTGCATAAACACCCATGCAATTTATGGCTTCAATTCACGCATGTCTCTGCATGTAGATCCATTAGCCAATGGATAACAAGTTCCTACAAGAGGAACAGGGACAAAGGGACACATACACACATTGCCATTTCACTTCACTGCACATATTCCATTCCTCAGCAGTCTTCTGGGAGCTGAACACTGTAACTGGCTGAAATTTGTATTTGTTCTCTCTCTCTCTCTTCCCATCTCTCTCCCCCCCCCCATCTCTCTCTCTCTCTCTCTCTCTCTCTCTCTCTCTCTCTCTCTCTCTCTCTCTCCTTTGCTTCTTCTAAGCAGGTGACCCTGAGAACTGTAACCCTGTGCCCACTTACTTGGGAGCCAGTCCCATGGACCAGGCAATCGGAAAGCTTCAGATCCTGTTCGGAGCCTCCCCCAGCTGAGATGTGCAGGGAGGATAATGCCCTCGCCTTGGGACTGTCTCAGCCCACATAAATACACACGTTTGCCCAACTGCGCAATGTGCTTGACCCCAATATATACAGTGAAGGTGGGGGAGAGGAGGAGGAGGAAGATAGACAGCTTAAATTTCCCACTCGCAGGATTCCTGCTGGCTAGATCTGGGGGCTCTAACTGTGTCAGGGAGGGTAGCCCGCCTCCCCAGCTCTGAAGGTCCCTGGGCAGGAGCTGCTGGCAAAGGTCCCCTCTCCATCAAGGAGCGCCTCTGCTTCCAGAACCAGGGAAGCAAATCCCAATCTCCAAAATCACACACAGGACACCCCCAGAAAAGTCTGGGCATAACTGGGGAAAGAGAGTCTGTGACTAACTGGCCAGCTTCATCCTCCCTTTGGCTGGGTAGAAGTTAAGCAGAAGGTCACCACCAGCACATCCTTCCACCAACCCAAATAGCACTTTTTAACATGGAGATATATATTGAAGCCCTTCCAATAACCTATATCCATATTTCCAAGTTCATCCCCCCCCCCCCAGACACATACACACCCTGCCCCAGATTTTACCAGATGAAAGCATTTGTGTCACAAACACCCATATATCACATTCCCTTCTCCAACCACCCCCCACCCCCGTTGAAATCTCTTACCTGGTAGCTAAAAACCGATGTATCCACATTGTCACGTCTGGGAACCCAGAAAAAAAGGGGGGATCAAATTTTCACAGCCCCAGCCATCTGTGCTTGGTTGGGGGGGGCGTTACTGGATAAGAGGGGAGGGGAAGGGTTCTCAGGTTTGGATCAAGGGGGAGGGAGGCGATCAATAGAGAGAGAGGAAGAGTTTCCAAAAAGGGGGGGGGTTGATTTTTTTTTCTGGGGGGAGTATCGGCGGTTCCCCCTATTTCAACCCCTAAGGATTAAACAGGGGTCGGCTGCTTATTTCAGACCCCGCATCGCTCCTTCCCCCCTCAAAAGTGTGCACCCAAGTTTGTTTGGGTTGGTTTTTTTCTCCGGGGAGGGAAGAGATGAGGTTGAAGGCGGGGGGTGTCGTTTGGGGAGTTCTACAAGGGGGGCAGTCCGTCCAACTCCTCCCCCAGCTGGGGGGAGAACGCCTCGAGGGAGCCCCCCAGATCCATGGAAAGATGGGGGGACGCCGATGTCCTTCTTGGGTGGATGGAGAGGGAGGGGGGAGGAAGTGGTCAGCCTTGTCGAGGTGGGGAGGGGGTCGTCTGGGTTCAGTGGGGACGGCCGGATCGCCGCAGCTTGGTCCTCAGCGGGGCAAGCTCAGCCCCAGCGGGCTCAGCGGCATCCGGGCAGCGCTGGCGGGGCTCCCGGAGTCCGTCCGCCCGTCCGCCAGCTCGGCTCAGCTGCTGCTGCTGCTGCCACCGCCGCCGCCGCTGCAGCGCGTTGCCTTCTCCGATATCTCTCGCTCACTCGCTCGCTCGCTCCGCCGCCGCCGCCGTCGCGTGGTCCAGCCCCGCCTGACGTCACCCCCAGGAGCTAATAGGGGGGCTGAACCCCGTTATCAGTACGCAACCCCCCTTGCTCCGGCAGCGATGCCGGTGAGGTGGGGAGTCGTTCAGGGAGCCGCGGGAGGAGGCGCCTTCGCGCAGCAGGGCGGAGGATGGTCTCCTTCCACGAAGTCTGGTAGACTGCTTCTGAGCGAGGAGGACCGACGGCAGCTGGCAGATGGCCGGCTTGATCTCCACTGCAAACAGACCTGATAAATTTGGCGTGCTTCTTCGGAGTACATCAAGATGGGCTATTGGAAAATTGAGTCCAGTATACGATCAGTGGATATAACCCGATAAAGAAGTCGACGCATCGATGTCGATGAAGTGTGAGGCAAGTTGTGGAAAAATGCTAATCCCGCGCTAGGGATCGTTAGGAAAGGAATTGAAAATAAAACTGCCAGTAGCATAAGGCCGTTGTGCAAATCTCGTGCGGCCGCATTTGGAGTAATGCTGCGTACAGTTCTGGTCGCCTCACCTCAAAAAGGAGATTGTTGAGTTGGAGAAGGTCCAAAAAGGAACCACCAATATGACCAAGGAGCGACTCCACTGAGAGGGAAAGTTGCAATGTTTGGGACTTTTTTGTTTTGAGAAAGGGTAAGAGGTGAAATGGCAGAAATATATTAAAATTATGCACAGCATGCATATAGAAAAGTTTTCCTCCCTCTCTCACAACTCTAAAACTCCTGGACATCTAATGAAGCTGAGCGTTGGAAGATTCAGGACAAATAAAGGGAAGCCCTTCTTCATGCAGCGCATCGTTAAACTGCGGAACTCACTGCCACAGGAGGCAACAACAGCCACCAACTTGGAGGGCTTTGAAAGAGGATTAGACAAAATCACGGAGGGTAAAGCCATCATTGCCTACAAGCCAGAATAGCTATGCTTTGCCTCCATTTTCGGAAGCAATGAATGCTCCTGAATGCCAATTGCTAGAAACCACAGAAGGGGGAGATTGCTCCTGTGCTCAGGTCCTGCTTGTGGGCTCCCCAGAAGAGCAGAGGCAGATTTAGGGGAGCACAACTGTTTCTCCCACACTGGATGCTGAGCTGAGAGGGCACTGCAGGGGGCGCCGCAACAACAACTTGGAACAGAAGGCAAGATGCGGGGGGGGGGTTGTGTGTCCCAAATTTTGGCACCGCACAGGGTGTTGCTGGAATTTGAAAGACCAAAGTCTGCCGCTGCAGAAGAGGCATAGCTGGTAGTCCTCCTCACCTTTATTATTTGTAATGGGAAACTTTGTATGATTCAGTGCTTCATCATTCCTTTGCAGCTGCACTGTATCTTTGTACTTTTGTCTTGACAGGCTGATACACTTTATTGTTAAACTCCCCCCATTTTCGTTAGGTTTGCACTTGACTGTTGTTGTTAATTGATAAAATAAAATAACCCAACAGCCCTCTTCTCCATGAATTTGCCCAATTCACTTTTAAAGCCATTCAAGTTTGTGGTCATCACTGCCCCCTGTGGGAGAGAGTTCCGTAGTCTAATTGGGTTCTGCATGAAGAAGGAGTTCTTTGCTGCTTCACAAAGATGCCCACAGGAAGCCAAGAGGCAGACCACATAAGCAACAATCCACTCTTATTTATTGTCTCCAGTCTTGGTTTTCAGAGCTAAAATACACCTCAACCTGCAAGGTCTGTTGTCCTCTTATACCCGTCGATACACCTGTGTTCACAGGGCATTGGTTTCACTCTTTAGACCAGGGATGAGTAACTGGTGGCACCTCAGTGTGGTGTAGTGGTTAAGAGCAGGAGACTCATAATCTGGTGAACTGGGTTCGATTCCCCGCTCGTCCACATGCAGCTGCTGGGTGACCTTGGGCTAGTCACACTTCTCTGAAGTCTCTCAGCCCCACTCACCTCACAGAGTGTTTGTTGTGGGGGAGGAAGAGAAAGGAGATTGTTAGCCACTTTGAGACTCCTTTGGGTAGTGATAAAGCGGGATATCAAATCCAAAATCTTCTCTATTGGACCACAGCTCCCCTGAATTTTTGTTTGGTGTCTCTTTGTTTGAGAGAGACGGAAGGAATAGTTCCTAATCACTCTGCACTGAGCCAGTATGTCAAAAAGTCAGGACCACCCCTCTTCCCACCACAAAAGTCTTGCAAATTAGCTGTGATTCTTGCATTGCAGGGCGGATGGACTAGATGAGCCTTTAGGCTCTGCATTTCTAAGATACGGCAAAATTTTATTCAATATATTGTTGCACTTCAATTGTTTAAAATTGGAATGAACCAACACAATAATGAATAAAATACGGTGTGGACTGAAAGCAGAACGTATCGCTAAGCAACCTGATGTGACTAATACGACGCTATAAGTTGTCAAACACATTTCAACCATATGGTTGTCTTTGGTGGGAAATGTTGATAAGAAGATGAGCTGCTTGGGTGTTCGCACTGTTTCATATGTACATTCATATCAGGGCTGGTGCCATTGCAAAAATGAGATTGCAAAATTAATTTATTATCTCACTTACACTCCCCCCATATAAAAACAGGTACATGCATTGTGCGATTGTTTATCACCCTTTTTGGGTTGCGTGTAGAAAAAGTTGCTAATAATGCATCACTTCGTGTTGCCGCAGAGGTTAATTAAAGGCTTAATCAGCCTTCTCCAGCTTGGTGCCCTGCAGAAGTTGAGGGACACCCAAGTCCCATCAGCCCTGACTAGGATGGCCAATGGTCAAGGAAGTTGGGAGCTGTAGTCCTGCAACCTCTGGAGGTCATCAGGTTGCTCATCCCTGCATTGAAAGAAGCCAACTGATGGGAGTTGAGCAACATCTGGAGTACCAAAGTTCTCCTACAGAATCATAGAACTGTCAAGTTAGAAGGGATCCCAAGGGTCATCTGGTCCAAACCCCAGTTATGCAGGAATAACAGCAAAATAATTGCTGACATGCAGCCTCTGTTTGAAAACCACAAATGAAGGAGAGTTTGTGTGACAAAAACCCTGCAAAGTTTGTTACAAAGCACAAAAAGTGGAGCAAGACTGCTCTAAAATCAGCTGCTTTTCTGTGTGGGGAGGTAACATTTTATGGCACAACCCTATGCATATTTACTCAGAAGTAAATCCCGTTGACTCTCAGTGTGGAGATCCTGAGCCCTTAAGCTTCATTATATTCAAGAACAGGACTTCAGGGCTCATAAATCTTCACACATGCACATGTGCATAGGAATCTCCTTTGACCTTTCCTTCTGACATTTATCATCCTTCTGACATTATCCCATCACACCCCCCAACTCCATTATGTTTGGTGTTAAAAAAAAACACTTTAACAGCATTTTAAAAACACACCAAAACTAACCATACTTTTAGCCCACCCTTCCTTCTAGATGGTTTTGATCATCACAACAACCCTGTAAAGTAGGCTATATGGAGAGAAGGTGGCTGGTAGGTAGACCTCAAGCTTGTCATTTCTAGATTCTCAAGTTTCTTCCTATCCATGTCCTGTTAAGACAGGATGGGAAACCTGCAGCCCTCCAGATGTTGGGGAACTGCAACTCCCACCAGTCCCAGCAAGCGTGGCCAAAGGCCAGGGATGATAGGAGTCATAGTTCACCAACAAGTGGCAGAGCATAGGTTCCCCATTCCTGTGTTAAAGAAACCAAGTGAGGGTGGGGGGGTGACACTGGCCACCTCCAATGGGTTGAAGGGACTTTAACTTCACTGGGTGGTGCTTGCACAGGGCAGGGAAGGGCAGAGGGCAGTGCCTGGATGGGTATTTTTCAAAGGTTGGCCAGGAGGCTGCAATGGAATATCACTGTGTGGAACAGTGTCCTAACACTGGGCACATGGGTAGCTTGCAGGCCACTGCATTTTTGACAGTATTGCTGAGAAGATGCATGTTGAGTCCTGCCGGTAGAACCAGACTTCTGAAGATAGATAACCTTGGAGCAAAGACAGATAATCTCGAAGACAGATAACCTTGGAGAGAAGACAGATAACTTTTAAGTGAAGACAGATAAACTTGGAGCGAAGACAAATAAACTTGGAAATAAGACAGATAACCTTGACGTGAAGACTGATAACCTTGAAGTGAATATGGATAAACTTGGAGCAGAGACAGGTGGCCTTCAAGTGGCTGGAACTGAGGGCAGTAATCATATGAGAAATCTGGGACATTTTCTTCCAATAATGTGTGTATATATATATATATATATTTGCTTTCGTAGATTTTCACGGGTACAGGAATGCAGGTTTTGGTGTCCTCGGGTGTCTTCCCGTGTAAAAGTTGGGGTGTCTAGGCGACGTTTCGACGAGGTCTCACTCGTCATCTTCAAATATATATATATATATATATATATATATATATATATATATATATATATATATATGCAGGTTTTGGTGTCCTCGGGTGTCTTCCCGTGTAAAAGTTGGGGTGTCTAGGCGACGTTTCGACGAGGTCTCACTCGTCATCTTCAGGCTGGTGCTTTCGGCTTCTTGTTACTGGAACAGAGCAGGATCTCAGTGTTTGAGTTCCTATAAATACTGTTGAGGGGGTGTGGTGTATAGCCTCCAATGTTCTGGGCAGAGAGGAAGTTCCCAGGCTAGTGTGCCTTTTCTTCTTTTGTTCCTTAATTACTTGAGGGATATCTTGAGTGATTTCTTGAGTGATATCCTGAGTACCACTTAGGTGGGTCATTAGGTGTGGATTAGTTGCTAAAGTCTTTGTGTCTTGACCTCTTGAACTTTGTGAAGAGTTTTTCTGAGAAGATGGCTGTACTGCACTTAGTTGTGCTCTGGCTTGGCTTCGTGTATAGGGGCGAGCTGTGGTTTTGTGGCCTGTGTCAGCCAGATCTGTGTAGGGATTGCAGGGGGGTGCAGCATCCGGAGGTGCCACCATGGTTTGGCTACTGGATGGTGTCTGTAATTTATCTGTGGAGAGGGTCTGGGTTTGGGTCTGGTGTGGTTGATTGGTGATGGCGTTCTGTGTGCCTCTGGATCTGGTGTCAGTTTTTGTGGGGAGGGCTAATTTCCAGATGTCTGGCAAGCGGGATGTGTCGTCACGCTTGTTCATGTTGTGAGGGTGTTTCTCTATCTCGATGGCTTCCATGATTATTCTCTTGTGGTGATGTTCCATGTTAAAGAGCAATTTGGAATCTGCAAAATTAATTTCGTGTCCTGTTTCTTTCATGTGTTGGAAAAGAGAGGAAGTTTTTTCTTCTTTTTTGACGGCATTCTTGTGTTCTGCGATACGTGCATTTATTCGTCTGTTTGTTTGTCCAATGTACGTGGCTGGGCAGACTTTGCAGGGTATTTCATAGACCCCTTGGTTTTCCAACTGGATTTTATCCTTGGGGTTTCTGAGGATATTGGCTATTTTTTGGTTGGTGCAAAAGGCTGTTTTGATATTGTGTTTATGGAGGATTTTGCTAATTTTATCTGTAGTGCCCTTGATATAAGGAAGGAGGGCCATGCCATTGTTTTCTTCTGTGTCTTGGTTTTTGGGGGGTGTTTCTTTTTGGATTAGCTTCATAACCCTGTTTTGCTGGTATCCATTGGCAATTAACACATTTGAGAGATTCTGTAACTCAGTTGTCAAGTGGTCTTTGTCAGCCAGGCGTTTGGTTCTGGAGATGAGAGTCTTGGCTACGGAGTTTATTTGTGCAGGGTGGTGGTGTGATTGTGCATGTAAGTAGCGGTTGGTGTGTGTTTTTTTCCGGTAGATAGTGTGTCCTAGGGAGCCATCAGGTTTTTTGTAGATTAGGACGTCAAGGAAGGGAAGTTGGTTGTTGGCTTCTATTTCCATAGTGAATTGTATTTTGGGGTGTAGCCTACACCCCAAAATACAATTCACTATGGAAATAGAAGCCAACAACCAACTTCCCTTCCTTGACGTCCTAATCTACAAAAAACCTGATGGCTCCCTAGGACACACTATCTACCGGAAAAAAACACACACCAACCGCTACTTACATGCACAATCACACCACCACCCTGCACAAATAAACTCCGTAGCCAAGACTCTCATCTCCAGAACCAAACGCCTGGCTGACAAAGACCACTTGACAACTGAGTTACAGAATCTCTCAAATGTGTTAATTGCCAATGGATACCAGCAAAACAGGGTTACGAAGCTAATCCAAAAAGAAACACCCCCCAAAAACCAAGACACAGAAGAAAACAATGGCATGGCCCTCCTTCCTTATATCAAGGGCACTACAGATAATGGCATGGCTCGCCCCTATACACGAAGCCAAGCCAGAGCACAACTAAGTGCAGTACAGCCATCTTCTCAGAAAAACTCTTCACAAAGTTCAAGAGGTCAAGACACAAAGACTTTAGCAACTAATCCACACCTAATGACCCACCTAAGTGGTACTCAGGATATCACTCAAGAAATCACTCAAGATATCCCTCAAGTAATTAAGGAACAAAAGAAGAAAAGGCACACTAGCCTGGGAACTTCCTCTCTGCCCAGAACATTGGAGGCTATACACCACACCCCCTCAACAGTATTTATAGGAACTCAAACACTGAGATCCTGCTCTGTTCCAGTAACAAGAAGCCGAAAGCACCAGCCTGAAGATGACGAGTGAGACCTCGTCGAAACGTCGCCTAGACACCCCAACTTTTACACGGGAAGACACCCGAGGACACCAAAACCTGCATTCCTGTACCCGTGAAAATCTACGAAAGCATATATATATATATATATATATATGCAAAATCAGTTGATTCTCATGTATCAAAAGCCTGCAGTATTATGAATTTGATATCTCATGTCTCATATCAACTACACTAAACATTTAATTACTTTGTTGTATAATATGGATCCCATGACTCACTTTTGTATCACTGCCTACAGTTGTGGGCAAATACCTTTGGTTAAAATCGTCTGGCTCATCTGCCTGTCACCCAGTCGCCTGTCTTCTTGAGCGATTGCCTGGGAAAGCTTTGAGTTGTGCAACAAAGGATGAGCCTGAACGCGCATTGAGATCATTTTAAAAAGGAAAAAAAATGAGAGTAAGCTTGGACAACTGAGTGTAGAGCTCAGTGTGAGATGTACCAAGCCAGGATTCAGCCCTGCAACACAGAAAAGTGTCATGGAGTTGCATGCCATTGAACATGTGCAGAGCGTCAAAGCTCATCACTTCCTGTGGAGTTAGTATCAACTAGCCACTCACAACTGTGTCGAAAGTGTCGAAATAAGGAAGGGCTGTAGTTCCGTAGCACAGCATCTGCCTTGCATGTAAAAGGTCCCAGCTTCAATCCTCAAAGGCATCTCTAAGTAGGGCTGGGAGAGATTCCTGCCTGAAACCCTGGAGCTCCAGCTGCTGGCAGCCAGAAGAGACAACACTGAGCAAGGTAGACCAATGACCTGACTTAGGATAGGGCAGCTTCCTATGTCCCTATATCCCAGCTGAGATAGAACTTGCCACATCTAGATAACATTATTATCAAAGTTTAGGCATTGCTTTGCTGTGAACACTAAGAGTTTCATTTTGTCTAGCACTTTGGCCCTAGTCTCAACCAGCAGGATTGCTGGCTCAGCCCTATGATCATGGGTGCCAGAGGCCATGGGTGTCATGCAGCATGCATGACCCCAGCGCTGAAGTTTGTGGGTGCCCAGCCCCTTCATAGGGAATTTTGTGGATGTAAGGGCACCCAGGGCACCAAGGAGCCAGCATCTATGTCAACCAGCCAGGTGTGCCTGGGTGAGCTGCAAGCCACACATGATGGGAAATAGCCACCACCTGTTGTTGGGCTGCAATAGCCAGTCCTCTCAGATATGCTGCTCTTGAACATGGAGGCTTCACTTAATTAAGACTTCTAACAGCCACCTGGGGCAGCAGCTTCAGACAGTAGCAGTGGCCTCTCAGCAGCTGCCCAGACATGCCACCTGCTGACAGACCATTGCACTCGAGTGATGGTTATATGTTGTAGGAAAACAGGTGGTGGATGTTGGAGGGGAAGGCGAGTGCTGAGACGCCTTAAGAAGGCAAGCTACGGACTGGACTGTGGGAGAGCGGAGGGTATCTAGGAAAGGAAATCCACCAGCCATATACTTCTCTTCCATTGCATGTTAAGAGCTGTCCTCTGTTCAGTCATCTAAGAGCACAAGGGGGTGGGGAAGAGAGAGAGAGAGAGAGAGAGAGAGAGAGAGAGAGAGAGAGAGAGAGAGAGAGAGAGAAATTGGGATCGGGCCGAACGGTGGAGTTTCCATGGCAACTGGGAGGAATGTTCTCACCCGGATCCCCAGAGAAGAGGAGGCATCAAGGGACAGGGGCAAAATAGAGCAGGAGGAATGCATTCAGGATGGGTCATGCTTCAGAGGGGTACAATATGCCCCCCCTTTAAAAAAAACAAAAGCCCAGGGGGCTGTGGCACAGAGTCTCTGGCAGGCTGGTGCTTGAGTCAGGACGAAGGTGTTACATTCACGAGTTCTGACACAAGTGTTAAGGAAATGTACTTAAATAATAATACATACCAAGCATCACTCTCTCTTTTTTCCCCTTTTTTGGGGGGAAGGGTGTTGAAAATGCAGCAAAAACTGGAAGCAGAGTGGAGGGAGCCATATAGCAAGCCACACTCAGGTCACCTTAACTCACCTAAGTCATAAGATCTGGGCTGTATCTATCAAAACCTTTCGCAAGCCTGGTCTTGGAGTCTTTACCCTGCCAGATAGTTGAACACCGTACCCGTATTGCAGATAGCCAGGTGAAGCTAAGACAGCTTGGACAGGATAAGGCCAAGGTGATCTGTTGACTAGCAGGCACAGCCAGTGATTCTTTCAGACCAAAATGTTCAAGGTGATGGAGAGACTCTCATACGAGGAACGTTTCCAGCACTGGGGACTTTTTCGTTTCGAAAACAGACAAATAAGAGGGGACATGATAGAAGTTTATAAAACCGTGCAAGGCATGGAGAAAGAGGATAGAGGAAAGTTTTTCTCCCTCTTTTACAGCACTAGAACTTCATGGACATCTGATGAAGTAGAATGTTGGGAAATTCAAGACAGGTAAAAGGAAATGCTCTTTTACAAATCATAGTTAAACTATGGGAGTCACTCCCACTTGAATGGCTTTGAAAGAGAAATAGACAAATTCCTGGAGGAGAGGGCCACTGACGGCTACTAGCCAGGATGGCTATGTTCTGCAGCCACAGTTAGAGGCAGCAATGCTTCTGAATGCCAGTCACTGAAAACCGCAGTAGGGTAGAACACTTTTGCACTTGAATCCTGCTTGCGGGTTTCCCACTGGGGCACCTGGCTGGTCTGCTGCCAGAGCAGGATGCTGGGCTAGATGGGCCACTGGCCTGATTCAGCCAGGGCCGGCCCACTCATGAGGCAAATTGAGGCAACTGCCTCTGGTAGCAGAATCCCAGAAACAACAGATCTGGCCTCCAATGGATGCATCATCTGCTATGGCACCTTTGAGGCTGGATCTGCCACTTCCTCACCCACCAACCAACCCTCCCTCCATGTTGCCTCTACAGTGGCAACTGCTCTCCTGGGGTGTGGACCTACCCAGTGTGATTCAGAGCTGGCCCCTTTCCTCCCCACATTGGCCTTTGATTTCCACTTCAACCATTGGGTAAGGTAAGGAGGATCTTGTTCTGGATGTAGATCTTCACTCACCCCTCCTTCCCTGGTTGGGAGTGGGCACCAGATTGTGGTTTGCCTCAGGTGTCAAAATGTCTTGAGCCAGCCCTGGATTCAGCTGCAGGGTTGTTCTTATATTCTTATAGGCAGCTTGCATCTTCAGAAGTTTCATGATTCTCTGTTTCTAATCAGCGAATGTCTTGTTGCTTCCTGCTAAAATCCTGCAACGCTTCTTACCGCAAATGTTCTGGTTTATTATTATTTGTTTGCCCTAGTTTTGTTGTGCTTAAGTGGCTGCGGTTTTCCTACATTGTACATCGGTGTTATAGTCCATGTTTTTTAGCATTTGCATTGTTGTTCATCATCTGGAACACCATTTGATCAGAAGGCAGGCCGCAAATTTAATAAATAAAAGTGACAATTTGGTTGCACGGGGGGAAAATCACAGACAGCATTGTAGGAAAAGTCTCTCCAGATGGGTTTCAGCCTCCTAGATGGTTGAATGTATGGCAAAAGAAAACACTGTAGTACCTTAAAGACTAATAAATTTATTATGTTATAGGTTTCCATAAACCACAGTTCTCTTGAGCCCTATATCTGATGAAGTGGACTGTACTCCATAAAAGTGTATGACACAGTTAATCTTTAAGGTGCCAGAAAACTGGGGGGGGGGGGGCTTGTTCCAATTTTGCATGTGTTTATTCATGTTAGACTTTGTGAAAATGGTCATAATCTGGCCCTTACTCAGAGTAGAAATTAATAAACTCTCCACCACAAAAAAAGTTTCAAAGCTTTACTGCAAACAGTCTTAAACTAGTTACAAAATAAATATTGCAAAATACAAAATAACACATTGCTCTTAAACAAACTAGCAATGCGATCCAGACTTCTTTTGGACCTTAATACAGTGTAAGAACTGTCCTCTTTCTGGTCCTAGAGAGAGATCCTATACAAGCAACTCGCTTGTATCAACAGTGCTGAGCTGAAATGCTGACTCCAAGGAATGACCAGGACACTGAGTTCTCAGGTTTCATCTCTTCCTGTTAGAGATCCCAGCCTGGATTTCCAAGATGAGACATCAATCTGCCCAAATGCCCAAATGGAAATATCCACTCTCTTTCTTGCCTCATGTGTTACAGTTATACCTCCTGCCTAATGCAAACCTCTGCATAGCATTTTAAAGACAATGTATGCACATTAAACTTATATCCTTAACAATTCATACAATTTCTGCATTAATCTGTTTCATATCAAAACAATATTTTGGGTTATTTGTTGAAACAGAGCACACACACACACACCCCCTCCCACAAATAATAGTACTGGTTGGATTGTATCAGGAATAAGAAAATAAAGATTATTCCTGATATATAGGAACAGCTGGAGCATAACATAGAGTTTTCTGTGAAAACCTGCTGCTCAAAATTGTAGAAATAGTAATTGAATTCTGGGCCAGTCCCATTAGCCCTTGTTAAACAGGATGCCTCTGTCCTTAATACCTTTTTGGGGGAACTGCTCTTTGGCTTAATAAAGTGTTGAGACTAAGATGTGCTGCATCCATCGGAATATTTTATTCAGTAATAAGATTTAGAAACTCGCCCTTCACTAAGTGGTCCCAGGGTGGGATGCGTATATCATTAAAATGATATTAAATCCAAGGAAACAATCAGCAAAGCATAAAATAATCAGATTCATAATAATCTGGTCTGCTGGATCCTGTGTTGCCAGGCACAGGGTACAAGTTGTAAGACTGAATGATGGGCAGATGCCTTTCCCTTCTATTTTCACCTTAGCTAAGAACCCAGCACCTGACCTTGGGCAAGGCAGGACCATAGAATCCTGGAATTGTAGAAATGGAAGGGACCCTGAGGGCCATCTAGTCCAACTCCCTGCAATATAGAAATCTCAACTAAATCATCCATAACAGATGCCCATCCAACCTCTGCTTTAAAACTTCCATTGAAGGAGAGTCCACTGCGTTCTGGGGGAGACCATTCCACTGTCAAACAGTTCTTCCTGATGTTTAGTCAGAATCTTCTTTTTTGTAATTTGATGACCTTGGTTTGGATCCTACCCTCCTGAGCAGGCGAAAGCAAGCTTGCTCCATCTTTCACATGACAGCCCTTTAGATATTTGAAGATGGCCATCATATCTCCTCTCCGTCTCCTCTTTTCCAGGCTAAACATACCTACTCTCTCAACCATTCCTCATAAACCTTGGTTTCCAGATTCTTGGTTATCTTGGCCACCCTCCCCTGCACACATTCCAGCTTGTCAATACCCTTCTTAAAATGTGGTGCCCAGCATTGGACACCAGATGTGGTGTGACCAAGGCAGAATAGAGTGGTTCTATTACTTCCCTTGATCAGGACACAATGCTTCTGTTGATGCAGCCTAGAAGAACATTAGAATTTTTTGTTGCTGCTGCTACATCACCTTGCTGACTCGTGTTAAGCTTGTGGTCTACTAAGACCCCTAGATCCTTTTCACATGTACTGCTGGTAAGCCAGGTATCCCCCATATTATATTTGTGCAGCTGGTTCTTCCTGTCTTAGTGCAGAACCTTACATTTGTCTCTATTGAAACTCATTGGGTTAGTTTTGGTCCAGTTCTCCAATCTATTAAGGTCATCTTCCAACACTGTTATTTCTTCTGTGACATTAGCTAACCCTCCCAGAAGCTAACAATCTAAATTCTCGACAGAGGGATAAGTTGCCGAAGAAGAATGTGCAAATGAAGTTATGTTTTGGTTGGGCTTAAAAGGCAAAGGAAAAGGAGGATTTAGATAAGGAGAGAGGTGGCATCCCAAAGGAACCAATCTAGGAAAAAAGCTAATGCAATTCTAGGCTGCATCCACAGAATTCTAGTGTCCGGATCAAGGAATGGAATTGTAATGGTGCTAGGGACTGAGATGCCTCTGAAGTTCTCCTCCTCCAGATTTCTTCCAAGGTTTTGATCTGATCTAATGAGGGGGCCAATGCATTAGAAATAGTTCTCTGTTGGAAAAGAGCAGGATAGAAGGATGCTGCAGAAGGAAATGAGTCTATGAAATTGTTTAAGTAAACAGATGAGCATGCATTGCTAAACACATTCAAGAGACAGGGTGAAGTTAAGTTTGGCAAGTGGTAACAGTCAAGTCTGGCAGAGCTGAAGAACTTTGCTGCTTTTACTGATGCCTGTCTGGAAGAGACCATGTTATGCTGGAACCAGGCCCTGATCATTTATTGCAACGCTGGGCAGGAGCTGAGAAGCCTTTGAAAAGTGTCCCATGGCTAATTTCTGTCCCTACATGTAAATATCAGGGGAATGTAGGTCTTATTTACACATCCTAGCTTGATGCTCATAGTGCAAATGAATCACTCCATTTCAACACTATAATCCAGTGGGGGGGAGTTGTCACTGGAGAGATGGTTCTGCTCCCTCACCTATTTTATTATTCATCAGAGATGTCAAGAAAATGACAGTGTTGGTCCCTAGCAACCTGATGGTTCCTTTGAATTCTGTCTGAGAAACAGTCACCTAGACGTGTGTGTGTGTGTGTTCCCTTTTCTTGGAAAGGAACAAGTTTTGTCTTATAAGGAAGGTACCAGTGATGGGGGAAATTCAGACAAACAGGGTCTGAAACATTCTCAAATGGAATGTGGATAGGAACGGATTGTTCTGCTGCAGCCACAAAACATCCAAAGAGCCTGCTGGATCAGGCCAGGGGCCTATCTAGTCCAACATTCTGTTCCCGCAGGGGCCAACCAGGTAGGAAACCAGAAAGCAGGACCCAAGCACAAGAGCACCCTCTGCACCACAGGTTCCAGCAAATGGTATTCAGAAGCTTGACTGCCTCCAAACATGGACGTGGCAGACCATGGACATTATGGCTAGAAAATACTGGCATCCTCCATGAGCGGCCTGTTGCATCTGACCAATGGTCCATCTAGTCCAGCATTTTATTAATGTTAATTTATTTTAGGGTGGGTTTTTTTTTTACTATTTTTATACAATCTTTCATCTGAGGATCACAGGGCAGTTGACAATATAAAAACTCAAGGATACATAACAAACAAACAAAACCCTGCTACAGTTTAAAAGGCCATGGATTGTTTCATTAGCCAAAGGCCTGGGAGAAGAGCTATGTTTTTGCCAAGTGTGTAAAGATATGCAACAAAGGCACCAGGTGAGCCTCCCTAGGGAGAGCATTCCACAAGTGGGGAGTCACCACTGAAAAGGCCCACTCTCCTGTTGCCGCCCTCCACACCTCTTGTGGGGGGGCACACAAAGAAAGGCCTCAGAGGGTGGTTGCATGGCTCAGGTCAGTTCATATAGGGAGAAGCAGTCCCTGAGATATTTAAGGCTTTACAGGTCAAAACCAGCACTTTGAATTGGGCCCAGAAATTAATTGGTAGCCAGTGCAGTTGGACCAGGATTGGAGTTATGTACATCCTGTTCCCACAGTGGACAACCAGATGATGGTAGCAAACCAGCAAAGCAGGACCTGAGAACAGCAACCCTCTCCCCTGCCCCTTGGTTTCCAGCAACTTGGATTCACTGAGAACTGGAAGTTTCCATCTCCAGTAAATAGAGTCGTCGGCTTAATCTGGGGTTTTTAAGCACTTAACACACACACATTTAAAATGCATCAAAACTCTGGATTAAACCACACACAGAGAAACACACAAACACATACTCATGCCACTTTTCGCTTATGAGGCACCAAATGGGTGTGCAAATGATAAAATAACAACACTGTAAAATTACATCAAACTGCTTAATAAATACATGATAAAACAATGAGCAGAGGATAATTAAGCCCACATTAATTGCCAGCTAATGCGTGCGTGAATAAATATGTTTTTAACTGCCAGTGGAAACATAACACCAAAAGCGCCTGCGGTATCTCTGAGGGGAGAGAAATTAAATCTGACTAATTGAATCAGTTTGGCCCAGATCATTTTCCAGAGCAGATGCGGACGTGTTTGTCTGGACTTTGAATTTCTAAGGAACCTCTGGAATTCAGACAAGAGGCATGGGGCGCTCCAGATTCCGTCCCCCCAGTCAAAGTGAGAAGCCCCTTCATCGGCATCACAGCCACTCTTACAGAATGCTTAACCCACATGATCTCTTTGCAAAATAATAAATGGATACAGATCTGATATCAGAAATGGCAAACTCAAAAAGCAGTGGAGAAAAACCTCCCAGGACACTTGATAAAGCCATTTCTGACTATGAGGAGGAGAGGGGGTTGCGGTCTAGCCCCTCCCCCCAAGCGCGGGGGCTGACCTTAGCCCCCGCGAGAGTTGGGGGGAATCCCTGGGCGTGCTCGCAACCCTGGCCGCCTATCGGCGGGCCGGGGGGAGGCGTGGCTTAAGGTATTTTAGGCCGGGCACGCCCAGGGTCCGCCCTCTTCACTCCCGAACAGCTGAGAGGTTTTCCCATCCCACCCACCCTTAGACGCTTAGGCAGCCGTAGGTCGTCATGACCTTGCTATGGACTTCGGTTGGTCGCCGCAAGGGGCCTGGTAGGAATTTTTCCAAGTTGGCGATCTTCGGCCAGTTGGTTTTTTCGCCTACCTCATAGCAAACGTCACAACTTTCCCTGTATTGGCGGTTAGGCATTGGCTGGGGTTCTATTGTTATGCAAATGGATGGGGGGGAAGGAACGCCATCACCTTCCCCCAGGAAATTGGGTAGTCCGGTACAGGACTCCGAGGGGCGTTGTCTTGTCCGAAACCTAGCTAGGTAAGGGCCCCCGGCACGCCCCAAGCGGTGACAACCGTGGGATCCTAGTTGGCGTACTTCAACAGGGGCCTCCCATGGTTTGTGTTAACCCTTCCCGGACAGCATGCCGGGTAGTGGATAGGAGCCAATGCCTAGGGCCAATACCTTCAATTCTCTAATCAATAAAGTTGTGGCCATTTCATGCCCATTAAACTTAAACAGGGGTTTTGACACGCAACTGACCTTAAGGTGACCGTATTAGAACAAAGGAACTTCAAATAGCTCACCAATGCCAGGATGTGCTTGTTTTCAACCACTGTTGTTGTTTTTGTTCTTCTTGTTGTGTGTGTATGAATGGCCACTGCTAATAGCACACATATCACTGTCTGTACTTTTGTGCATTTCCTTACCTTCTGACCTTAGGGTTTACAATTGCTCCCTACCAGATGTGACTGAAGCAAAGGAGAACTTCTGACCATAAGAGCTGTTTGACAGTGCACCTTGGGGTGTCTTCCAAATCTACAATTCTCTGCTTCTATGAGAAGATCACACAGAGACCCATTCCAATTATAGAAACTGACTGGACAGGCCTCTGGGTATTAACTCAAGACTGGTCCAGGGACAGTGCACCCAATCATTCTTATGGGCAGCATAGTAGGTTAAGTGAAGCAGGGGGACATGGGACAGTTCTGGCCAGCAGTCATGGGAAGATGGAGGCTGTGACCCAGCAACGTCTAAATGATAACTCGTTAACTACCCTTGGAGTACCATAAACCACAGACAGGTCAATGCCCTCAAAGACCCTACAATCCCAGAGAAGATCAGAAATATTCCTCTATGCCACAGGAGCAGCAAGGACCCGAATGGCTAAAAACTGGAAAAAAGAAATGGCAAGAGAAACTGTTAGAGTATATTGAACTGGCTAGATTAACAGAGGTAATTGGAGACCACACTAGACAAGAGTTTCAAAAAGCATGGGGAAAATGCAGAGAATACTTCACAAAACAGTGCCCTAATATACATACCTGGACTCGTTTCAATTAATGTCTGCAGGAGACTTTGTGGATATTTAAGTTATAATTAGAAAAATCTTAATAATTATTTGTAAAGGAAATAGTTTATAAGAAGTAAATAAGGTGGCCAGATACAGGATAAAGGAAGTCTTTTATTTGGTTGTTTGTATTGTTGTATGTTATGCTTATTGTATGTTATGTTCACGTTTAATGAGGGTGGATTTCTATATGGGGGGATTATGTTATGTTGTAAATAAAACTTCCAGAAAAAGAAAAAGAAAAGACCCTACAGTCCCATGTGCCAGGCTCTGTAGAGGTTCCAAAGACAGGGAACACAAGAGCATAAGAAAAACCTGCTGGATCAAGTCACAGTGGCCAACCAGATGCCCCACTGGGAAACCGGCAAGCAGGACTGGAGAATGAGAGCACTCTCTCCTCCTGTGACTTCCAGTAACTGGTATTCAGAAGCATTTACTGTCTTTGACCATAGAGGCAGTGCATAGCCATCCATAGCCATCTCCACCACGAATTTTTTTCTAATCCTCTTTTAAAGCCAACAAGGCTGGTGGCTATCACTGCATCCCGTGGGAACGAGGTCCATACTTTATCCAGGCACTGCATGGTGAATTCATTCCTTTTATCAGTCCTGAGAAACAGAGGCAACTCCATAAACAAACATTCCTGGGCTCCCATCAGAACCAGGATTTAACAAGTCACCGGGTCCAATCCCCAGCACAACTCCAAGCCGCTTTTCAGCTGATGATCTCGGAGAAGTGTGAAAGCAGGAATCCTCCAGCTCAGGAGGCAGAGTTCTCATTTCCAACTGTAAAGCTGGTTTCACACCCCAGATCCATCGGCAGATGCTGCCCCCCCTCCACCACCGTCCCACCGTCCTCACTACTTTGCTTTCTCTTGCCAAGTCTGCAAGGCTTCCTTCTGTTGGAGTTCCTGGCACACAGCTACACCTCCTCATCCTCCAGCTTGAGTGCAGCTCCCAGACAGCTCATCAGTCCCAGCTGTTTCTCTTAATTGCCTAGGGTGATCTTCTTCCTCAGCAGGTGGGCTTCTTTAGGCCTTCAAAGACCCCCACCCTCATATCAAGCTGCTGAGCCATGGGGTTTGTTTTGGGGGTTTTTAATTTCCCCATTATGGCTCCTGAGAAGCCCAATTCCACCCATTTGATACATTGCTAGATCTCAGTCGGTGATACCTTCAGTCTTGTTTTGTGCAAGTTATTTGGCGGGATGCGGAAAAATTCCGCATTAAAGTCATATGCATTTTGTGGACTCTTTTAAACATAAAATATGCATTCCTCCCAATGTTTAGGCATTTTGTATGCACTTTTTACCTACAGTATCCAGCTGCCATATTTTTCGCTCTATAAGACACACCAGACCACAAGACGCACCTAGTTTTTGGAGGAGGAAAACAAGAAAAAAAAATCAGAATCTCAGAAGCCAGACCAGCAAGAGGGATCGCTGCGCAGTGGAAGCAGCAATCCCTCTTGCTGTTCTGGCTTCTGGGATAGGTGTGCAGCCTGCATTCACTCCATAAGACGCACACACATTTCCCCTTACTTTTTAGGAGGGAAAAAGTGAGTCTTATAGAGCAAAGTGAGTCTTATAGAGCAAAAAATACGGTAGGTTTTGAACTGAATAGACCCATTAAAATTACTGTAACAGGCTCAAGTTAGTTGTGTTGCTGACTTTCAGTGGATCTACTCTGAGCAGGACTAACATTGGCTTCAACCCCCCAAAACCTAGCATAATTTGGCTAGGAGTTGTATTGTGATGCACATGGGATCTGGTCAGTTTTCTGCAAGGAGGAGGAGGAGGAGGAGGAGGAGGAGGAGGAGGAGGAGGAGGAGGAGGAGATAATGGAAACCAGAGGAATTGTTCTTACATCCCTACCTCACCCTGTACTCTAGGACTCACTACATGCTTGTGGGATTCAGAACAATCTACCCTCAGAGGCATGCTTAACTGAAAAGAAGCAATCCCAGAAGCAATCATGCAGAGATGCAATCAACACCCTCCGCTGACTGCGGGTCATTCTTTGCTGGCATCTTGCACCTGGAATGAACTGATGATGGACTCACACCTTGAACAGGTACAAAGTAAAATTATCCATTTCTAGGGATGTATATTGGAGGGAGGCCAGAGCAGTGACTTACACAGAGACGCAACAGAGAGTGTAATATGTGAATGGGTACATATGACTCACTAGAGCCTTAAGACTGAATGCTTCATGAAGGTTTGGCTGAGAGCTTATGTGAGAACAACTCTGGAACTTGCTTCTGCTGTGGGACAACTCTCTCTTCACTGGCAGTCTGGGGGAGAAATGTGCAGAGGAGGACAACCAAGATGGCCGAGGATCTGGAAACCAAGCCTTATGAGGAATGGTTCAGGGAGCTGGAGAAGATAAGACTGAGAGGTGACATGAGAGCCATCTTCAAACCATCTGAAGAGCTGCTACATGGAAGATGGAGCAAGCTGGTTTTCTGCATTTCCAGAGGGTAGGAACCGACAGATTCAAATTACCAGGAAGTTGATTCTGACTAAACATTAGGAGGAACTTTCTGGTATCTGGCTGTGGCATGGACTACTTCAGAAGGTGGTGGACTCTCCTTCATTGGAGGTTTTCCAACAGAGGTTGGGTGGCCATCTGTCCAGGATTCTTTAGCTGCATTGCAGGCGGTTGACCTTTGGGATCCCCTCCAACTCTACAATTCAGTGATTCTATTCCCTGAGCATGTGAAGAATGCTTCTCCCTTCTTCTAAAGCACATGCAGAACCTTGCAGTTGGCTCCTGAAGAACTGGAGTCCCCTGCAAAGATGATGCTGTTATGTTTGGCTTCCCCACCACCACCTCATAAATGCCTCATGAAAAATGTGACTTTAAATAGCCATCCTACACAGTATTATGGAGCCCACATCTGCCCAGAGAGCCAAGTATCCTCTGGTGATTTTTTTTTTTAAGGAACAACTCTCTTTTTTCTGCCATGAATACCCAGCACTGTGCTGTCCCACTCCCTTTCTGAAACCTTTTGTTCCCCCCAGTGAATGTGGGGGCTCAGGAAAATTGCCAGCCAGGCGGTACAATCCCTAGATCATGCCCTTGACGGAAGCATCTGCTAATTCGCCTGTGGGTGGAAAGAAAGATGCTGTCGTGGTTACCGTTACCAAGGAGTATCTCCGGATTGCAATCGGAAAGGAGGCGAGGCTTAACCCTTTCCTTTCTGCCTCAGGCGGAGTCAAGCACATCATTACTTGGGGGGGGGGCAAGGGGGCAAAAGGTTTTCAAAACGAGGTCCATATATGCAAGTCTCAAATGGCTTTGCAGCATTTACGGAGGGCAAACTGTCTCTTCCATGAAGATGGGAGGCACAGACATGGTTGGTCACAGAGATTGGGGAGTCTCAGGTCCCTATTGGGCAGTGTGGTGTAGTGGTTACAGTGTTAGGCTAGTACCTTGGAGAGACCTACCATGAAAAGCTCACTTAGTGCATGGGTAGGCAAACTAAGGCCCGGGGGCCAGATCTGGCCCAATCGTCTTCTAAATCCGGCCTACGGATGGTCCGGGAATCAGCGTGTTTTTACATGAGTAGAATGTATCCTTCTATTTAAAATGCATCTTGGGGTTATTTGTGGGGCATAGGAATTCGTTCTTCTTCTTTTTTCAAAATATAGTCTGGCCCCCCACAAGGTCTGAGGACAGTGGACCGGCCCCCTGCTGGAAAAAGTTTGCTGGCCCCTCATTTAGTGTGACCTTTGGCCAGCCTCCTGCCTCTCAGACTAAGTTGCCCCAGAAAGTTGTTGTGGAGATTAAATGAAGAAGGAGAGCCATGCACACAACCTTGAGCTCCTCAGAGAAAAAGGTGGGATATGAATGCAATAAATAATATTAATAATAACAACTTCCATCAACCCCAGGTAGAAGGCACAATGATCAAAAGAGTTGGAGTTCAACAACTGAAGGACCACAGGTCCTCCAACTGCATTCCACAGACAGCTATTAGCTATTAGCTATTAGCTATAGACAGCTATTAGCTACAACTCAAAAACTGGAACCTCCATGCATATTTTTCTAACTTTCTTCTATTCTGAATTTTTAATGTGTCTTGGTTAGGTATTTTTGGTCTGAGATCTGCATCACAAAACATTGACGGTGTAAACACACACACACACACACCGAACTGCACCTCTGTTCACTCTACTCATCAAACCCCTTGCCATTCCCCCAACATATTCCCTAGAGTTTCCCTTTCCAACTCATGCAACTGCTGAGCTCTTTTCTTGGTCTTGTTGGTTTTTCTTCATGAAAATCCAGTATTGTAATGCAGCACTACAATTCCTCCAATGGGGACTATGTGATAAAAGCCTTACATTTGTGTGTGTGTGTGTGTGTGTGTGTGTGTGGATTAGACAGTCGACAGGCTGGAAGACAGACAGGCAGAGAGACAGACACAGTTCTTTCTTCTAAAAAAATGTTTAGGGGTACTCTCATTTTCCTACTCATATTAAAATACTGCCCCTCAATGAGACCAAACTTAGATTCAAAAGATGTTTAGGGACATGCCGACCCCTGCATACCCCCCCGGGGGGGATGCACTAGATAGATGATAGATAGAGATAGATGATAGATAGATAGATATAGATAGATAGATTAGATAGATAGATAGATAGATAGATAGATAGATAGATAGATGATAGATGATAGATGATAGATGATAGATGATAGATGATAGATGATAGATGATAGATAGATAGATAGAGATAGATAGATAGATAGATGATAGATAGATAGATAGATAGATGATAGATAGATAGATAGATAGATAGATAGATAGATAGATGATAGATAGATGATAGATAGATAGATAGATAGATAGATAGATAGATAGATAGATAGATAGATGATAGATAGATGATAGATAGATGTTAGATAGATGATAGATAGATAGATGATAGATAGATAGATAGATAGATGATAGATAGATAGATAGATAGATAGATAGATAGATGATAGATAGATAGATAGATGATAGATAGATAGATAGATAGATAGATAGATAGATAGATAGATAGATGATAGATAGATGATAGATAGATAGATAGATAGATAGATAGATAGATAGATGATAGATAGATAGATGATAGATAGATGATAGATAGATATAGATAGATAGATAGATAGATAGATAGATGATAGATAGATGATAGATAGATAGATATAGATAGATGATATATAGATAGATGATAGATAGATAGATAGATAGATAGATATAGATAGATAGATAGATAGATAGATGATAGATAGATAGATAGATAGATGATAGATAGATAGATAGATAGATGATAGATAGATAGATAGATAGATGATAGATAGATGATAAATAGATAGATAGATGATAAATAGATAGATAGATGATAGATAGATAGATAGATGATAGATAGATGATAGATAGATAGATAGATAGATAGATAGATAGATAGATAGATGATAGATAGATAGATAGATAGATAGATAGATAGATAGATAGATAGATAGATAGATGATAGATAGATATAGATGATAGATAGATAGATAGATAGATAGATAGATAGATAGATAGAGATATAGATGATAGATGATAGATAGATAGATAGATGATAGATAGATAGATGATAGATAGATAGATATAGATGATAGATAGATAGATAGATAGATAGATAGATAGATAGATAGATGATAGATGATAGATAGATAGATAGATGATAGAAGATAGATAGATGATAGATAGATAGATGATAGATAGATAGATAGATAGATAGATAGATAGATACATAGATAGATAGATAGATAGATGATAGATAGATAGATAGATAGATAGATGATAGATGATAGATAGATAGATAGATAGATAGATAGATAGATAGATAGATAGATATAGATGATAGATAGATATAGATGATAGATAGATAGATAAATAGATAGATGATGATAGATAGATAGATGATAGATAGATAGATGATAGATGATAGATAGATAGATAGATAGATAGATAGATAGATAGATAGATAGATGATAGATAGATAGATAGATAGATGATAGATAGATAGATATAGATAGATAGATAGATGATAGATAGATAGATAGATAGATAGATAGATAGATAGATAGATAGATAGATGATAGATAGATAGATGATAGATAGATAGATATAGATAGATAGATAGATAGATAGATAGATGATAGATAGATAGATAGATAGATAGATAGATAGATAGATAGATAGATAGATAGATAGATGATAGATAGATAGATAGATTAGATAGATAGATGATAGATAGATAGATAGATAGATAGATAGATAGATAGATAGATAGATGATAGATAGATAGATAGATAGATAGATAGATAGATAGATGATAGATAGATAGATATAGATAAATAGATAGATGATAGATAGATTTAGATAGATGATATAGCAGCATCCCAACCTGCTCATTAGTCACGGTCCAGGGAGGTGTGGCTCAGGTTAATTTGTACAAGAAATAGGAAAGAACAAATTCCTCAAGGCTCCCTAACTTGGTGCCTATGCTTTTTATTGTTCGATGCTGGTGCAGAAGACCCATTTATTTCCCTCTGCCTTCCCTGGCTGAGTTGTGCTGCCGGCCTCTAACATGTTTATTGCTTCACTCTCCCTGTTGCTGATTTTTCTCTTGCTCTAATGTACAATGTTTTGATTGTTTCATAGGTGTTAGGCTTCAGTGTAAGACCAGTGGGATGGAGGTGAGTTGCTTATCTATTTATAAGATTTGTGGACCGCTTTTCATTGTAGCATTACCAGGTTGATTTAAAGAATAAAACAACAAGATCATAAATAGCACGCCACCAATCCTTACACACACACACACAAAAAATCAGAGTAGAAGCAGTGATGCAAAGAACCAGGTGTTAAAGGAAACTCAGTTGGGGAAATCCTATGAAAATACTCTGAGTAGAACTATTCAGATGAGACCCATTGATACGACTGGATGTAAGTTAGCAATGGCCAGTAATGTCAAGAGATCTGTTATAAATATGGCTAATCTTGGATAACTCCAGTCTATACATTGTATACACACACACTGAATTAAGCACTAGGCAAGGAGAGAGTTTCAGAAATGAGGTGCCACAGAGGATGCTCTTTCCCCGTGTGACTTCAGCAGAAAGATGTGTTGAAGAGGATATCTGAAGATCATCACTGAGCCTGGTTCGCCCATTTTCTCATTTTTTTTTCCAGCCTTAAATTTGGTTATCAGTATTTCCATTGGAATCTGCGAATTTTCCTCCTGAAAATTCTTCAGCGTTTTAAAGCAAATTTTTCCCAATATCATTTCTTTTAAGCATGCAGTTTTGCCTAATATACACATTTTCGCAAGCAATTTCTCCTAATACAACACATTGATGTATATGTTACTTTTACCACTACATTCATTTTTATGCATACTTTCCCCCTAATATATGCATAACTCCATAACAAATTGCAAATGAGTCTGGATATTATTAGGGTGGTTATGTTTTGGTTCTCGTATTGTTTTGGAATGTGTGAAATTGATCGATTTGGCTTTAAATGAGAAGTCAGTCCAATTTCTCCCCTAACTCTATCCCTAACATGGAATTCACCTTTTTCACACACAGGGTTGGCACCATCATGGAGCCATTCACCACAAGCCCAAGATCTTCCTGGCGAGTCACTGCCAGGTCAGACCCATAGCTGTCAACTTTTCCCTTTTCTTGCGAGGAATCCTATTCGGAATAAGGGAATTTCCCTTTAAAAAAGGGAAAGGTTGACAGCTATGGCCAGACCCTATTTGAATGCATGTGAATTTAGGATGTATTCCCCTGCATCACTTCATACTTCTTTACACTAAATCACATGTGCTTTTTAAGTGCCCATTTATTGACCCAGTATACAGAAATCCTTCTGGTGTTCCTCGCAATCCCTTTTTGCCATCAGCAAACCTGGCCACATCACTGCTCACTGGCAAGACCAGCACTGGTGACCAATCTGCTACTGGGTGTTACTATACTATCAAGGTGTTACTATTGGTATATAAAGCCCTTAACAACTTGGGGGAAGGATTGTCTTATCTCCTATATGCCCACTTGCCCACTTCAATCAGAGGAACTGACACTGCTTTGTGGTGACGCATAATACCAGTTATGCATTTGTAAGAACTCAATCTTTTAGTGTGGCAATACCTACTTATTAATATCAGGCAGGTTCGCTGAATTCTTTTCATCACCTGTTAAAAACGTTTTTGGTTTAAATGTTCACATGTGTTTTAATCTGTTTTTAGCTAATCCTTATTTTTTGATGTTTTAAATAGTTGTTTTTCAGTGCTCTTGACTGGTGATTTTATTGCTTTATTCTTTTTATCAAGTGGCATATAAAGTTTGTGAACAAACAAACATAAGAAGAGTCTTGTGGCTCTATCCAACTGAAGGCCTATCTTACTTCAGTATTCTGAGCCCACAGTGGCCCAGCCAACAAAGATGACTCACTGGACCCCCAAAACAGGACCTGAGAGCAAGAGTAAATTCACACTCAGACTCACACAGTATTCGATACATAATTCAGATGTATTTATTTATTTAAAATGCTTCTGTGCTATATGCCCCGAGACCTTAAAATAATTTTTATTGCTCCTTCAAGAGCTCAGGATGGTGTGCCTTGTGCTTCTCTCACACATCTCACAGCAACTAAACAGGTCTGTGAGATGGTGACTGGTCCAAAGCCGTCAAATATAAGCTTCTGGGCTGAGAAGGGACTTGAACTCAGAACTCTTAGTCTGACACTGTGGGTGATATCCAGTTATGCCCATACACTAGTGAAATGGATCTTCCAGTTGCACAGTGGGATTTCCCCTTCTTCTCCCCACTGCAGCAGCCTACCAGATATGCTTTAGATGGTGGAGGGAATCCTCTGGAGCAGTTTTTTGTGGGGTGCAGGGCTCTCTCCAACAAGGAGGGAAGGAAGGAGAACAACACCCACACAACACTGGATATGTTGGAGAAAAGCAAGTATATTTACTTCTCTTGAATTTCTTATTTATAGCATGTATTTATTTAAACTACCAGAGAGCATTGTTGTGCTTATTTATTAATCTAGCCAGCTCTCTTTTGTAGCTCTAAGTTGACTCCATGCCTAAAAACTGATCCATCTTGTCTGTTGTTCTCTTCTGACAAGATGTCTCTACTTTCTCTCTCTCCTCTCCACTTATCCTGTAAACAGTTTGTGCATGAATAGATCCTTTGAACTCCAAAAATTGTAAGTGGTTACTTCAAAATATTTCACCCAAACTGCAAGGTCTCCTAACACTGTCCAGTTTCAGTCCTGCTGGCATTTGGTCACAGCCCTCTTCCCCTCCATTGTGTCTCATTACATTTCATTCAGTCCTGTTGCACACATTGGTGCATACATTTGAAAAGTAAAATGCACTTTTCAATGCATTTGTCAGTGAAAGATGCATCTTGTATGTATCTTTTATGTGATATACTTATTTTTGTGTACCCTTTTGGCACACCGAGAATACACTGCAAAAGCTTGACATGTGTGTAATCTAATTGGGAGTTGCATTCTGATCCATGAGCAAGGATGGGGACATTAGATAGTGTCAGCCTGCTGGGAGGAGCAGGCAAAATGAATTCCTCTCAACTACTGCAGGGGGCTGGAGTAGATGTCCCTTGGGGTCCCTTCCATTTCTAGAATTCTGTGATCCTATTATTTTGTTCCTAGTTGCTTCCGTTTTGCAAATCACAAGAAGTTATTTCAGAACTCCAAAATCTGCTGGGAAGAACTTGTGTTCCCAGGAAGTGAGGGCTTCCCCCGCCCTGCCCAGTTTGATTAGTAACAACCTGCCTTTCAGTGGCGCACTTTTGCTGCCAGTAGCTAACAGCTGCGCTTGCCCTTTATTAGAAAAGTCTTGACATATAAAAGCAGAAGCCTGTTGTGGCTCCTCCGTGACCCTGAGGGCTAGTAACATGCTTGTTCCTTTGCTTTTTAAAAGCTAAACCGTCACTCATCAACTCCTACGGGTGAACACCACACAGGGGAATTATTTTTAGAAGATCCTTGTTAGCAGCAACCTCCCACTATCACCTCCTCAGTACAGAACCTTAAGGTCAACCACTTGGAAAGACTGAGGGTAAAGGTGCAAAAAGTAATCTATGTGAAAAAGAGAGAATGGCCGTAGCTCAGTAGTAGGGCACCTGCAAGGGCTGCTGAATATCTCAGCATCAATCCCCAGCATCTCAAGGTAAGATTCGAAGAGACCACTGTCTGGAAATCCTGGAGAGCTGCTGCCAGTCAGTGTAAATAATAATAATAAAAAAATAATAATTATATCCTGCCCATCTGGCTGCTTTTCCCCAGCCACTCTGGGCGGCTTCCAAAAACAATATTAAAAACAATACAGCATCAGACATTAAAAACTTCCCTAAACAGGGCCGCCTTCAGTTGTCTTTTAAAAGTAAAATAGTTGTTTATTGCCTTGACATCTGCTGGGAGGGGGTTCCACAGGGCAGGCGTTGCTACCAAGAAGGCCCTCTGCCTGGTTCCTTGTAACCTCACTTCTCACAGCGAGAGATACCGCCAGAAGACCCTTGGCGTTGGACCTCAGTGTCTGGGCTGAATGGTGATGGTGGAGATGCTGCTTCAGGTATACTGGACCGAGGCCGTTTAGGGCTTTAAATGTCAGTACCAACACTTTGAACTGTGCTCGGAAACATACTGGGAGCCAATGAAGATCCTTCAGGACCAGTGTTATATGGTCTCGGCGGCCACTCCCAGTCAGCAGTCTAGCTGCCTCATTTTGGATTAATTGCAGTTTCCGAGTCACCTTCAAAGGTAGCCTCACGTAGAGTGCATTGCAGTAGTCCAAGCGGGAGATATCTAGAGCATGCACCACTCTGGCAAGATAGTCTATGGGCAGGTAGGGTCTCAGCCTGCATACCAGATGGAGCTGGTAAACAGCTGCCCTGGACACAGAATTAACCTTAAATAATACTATTTTTACTATATTCTTAAATATTATTTGTACCCTGCCCATCTGACTGAGTTGCACCAGCCACTCTGGGTGGCTTCCAACAAATATAGAAGCATAATAAAACATCAAGCACTAAAAACTTCTCCA
Organism: Podarcis melisellensis; assembly: GCF_964234715.1. Taxonomy (NCBI): domain Eukaryota; kingdom Metazoa; phylum Chordata; class Lepidosauria; order Squamata; family Lacertidae; genus Podarcis; species Podarcis melisellensis. The sequence continues at coordinate 29,154,291 of NC_138540.1, forward strand.
TATCTGGCTCCCTTCAGATGTCTTCTAATGGTTGCATAGTTATTTATCTCCTTGCCATCTGGCAGGAGAACATTCCACAGGGAGGGTGCCACTACCAGGAAGGCCCTCTGCCTGGTTCCCTGTAACTTCAGTACCCGCAGTGAGGGAACTGTCAGAAGGCCCTCGGAGCAGGATCTCAGTGTCCAGGTATCCAGGTCTGAGGCCATTTAGGGCTTTCAATGTCAGCATCAACACTTTGAATTGTGCTTGGAAACGTACAGAGAGCCAGTGTAGGTCCTTTAGGATAGCCTCAGGAAAAGGCACTTTCCTATGTTCCATTGTTGGGGTGGGGAGAATATTTGTACACTTTCCCTTAGCAGTGGAGAACACTTTCACACAGGCATGTGCTTGACAACTGTGAGAATAGGATTCTGGACTAGGTGGACCATTGGCCCAACCCAGCAGGCTCTTCTAACATGGTTATGCTTAATAAATAGGAGAGCACTTCCCCCTTTCCTCTCAGTCACATGAGTAGAAATCCCCTTCCTCTCTGTGGGTGGGAAGCAGGACCACAGCAGCCAATGGGTGCTGAGGATCTCAGTGAAATGGGTCAAGGAAGTGGAGGGAAAGCAAGGACAGGCAGGCAGGGGCTTGAACGGTGGGTGAAACCCCTTAGAGAGAAAATGGGGAATCCTTTCCAGGATGCTTCCATCATACAGCACAGACTGACATCAAAGTACAGTGGTACCTCGGGTTACATCTGCTTCAGGTTACATATGCTTCAGGTTACAGATTCCGCTAACCCAGAAATATTACCTGGGGTTAAGAACTTTGCTTCAGGATGAGAACAGAAATTGTGCAGCGGCGGTGCACTGACAGCAGGAGGCCCCATTAGCTAAAGTGGTGCTTCAGGTTAAGAACAGTTTCAGGTTAAGAACAGACCTCCAGAACGAATTAAGTTCTTAACCCGAGGTACCACTGTACACCTCCATGGATGTCTACAATCCTTTTGACAATGCAGCCATACTCCATACCATGTCTCTCCCTTAGATCCAACAGCCCCCAGCACCACCAGCTCACACCTTGCAGTGCACTTAAAAGCCAAGCCCCACTGAACCCAGGAATTATGGCTCCTACAGCACTCAAGCAGTCACAGCAGAACTGTTGAAATGGCAGAAGCTGATCCACAAAGTTGAGGAGTTAGACTGACGGAAGCAAGAATTTCAGAATGCTGCTTTGGGTGGAGGAGGAGTGCATCAGAACAACTGATACTTTCCATCCATCCTTTGAAGCCATGTTTCAAAGATATCAGGATATCCCTGTGGAATTTCCTGCAGACTCCTAGAAAGAAGTCTCTACCATGGCCAACACCATGACCCTCTTCTTCAGCTTTTTCTCTGTGGATTCCTCAGGTGGCTCAGACGTCCACCTTTCCATCCTCTGGGTCTTCTCCACCTGCTCCTTCATCTGCTGGTATCAGTCCATGTACGAGGCCTTCAGGAGCAACAGCTCTTTCAACTTCTTCATCTTCTTCATTTTCTTTGCATAGCTAAGTCCTCCCAGGCCATTGGCATCCCAAACTGGGGGTTTAGTGGTTGGATGGTCAACCTCATAGCAATGAAGCTATCCTCATGATTCTGGTGGCCACGTTCTTCATGGTTGTCACCAGGCTGGGCATGAAAAAGAAAATATAAAAATGGGAACATGGTAGCATGGCCAGATTTTGGGTGCTTTGAAATTTAGACAATCCCTGTCAGTAACTTTTGAGATGGTTGAGATTTCTTGGTATGTTGGAGCATCTGTTAATATCCACCAGCAAGGATTCTTTATAATATGAGAGGGAATCCTGTGACCCCTCTTCCCTCAATCAGAGGACCAATGCAAGGGCAAGACATGTTGGAAACAAAATGTGAATTTTATTTAAACACACTCAGTGATGGTTAAAGCTTAATGGTTACTTTGATGAGGTGCAACACTTTGTTTCACTTTACTGAAGCAATAAAGAACTTTACTTAAAGCTTCCACTTTAAACCAGCTCCCGATTAAACTGATTCCTCCCAGAATTATTATTTGTTCTACTAAGCCAGTAAAACGCTTCCAGATCCTCCTAGGATCTTTTTCTTCCCCGCAGGGAAATAATCTGTGTTGTCATGCCTACCAAGGTCCATCCATCACAGAGACATCCTCAGCACACCCTCTTGGTGATCCCTGAAGACCCCTTAAACCACATATCTGTCTCCCTCCCACTCACATCTCACTTAACATTTTTGCATTGCCTAAAATGTTGTCATCAGGGGGTGGTCTCCTTCCACTTTGACACAGTTCCAGGGAAGCAGACAAAGAGGAGAGCACAAAAGATCAGCTTGCAAATTATCCAAGCTGGAGAAATAAACTTTTGGAACCTTAAAGCTCACCTCTTATTGAGGCAAGCATTACAAACCTACTGAAAGTGACATTTCCAAACTCCAAAATACACATTTCAGCATTCTTTCAACAACTTGAAATACTTAGGGTCATGGGTTAGCTACTTAGTTAATACTACCATTGTTGTCTGGATTTATAAGGCAGATGAGGCCCCTCCCTGTCAGCACAACCAATGGGGCAGGATAATGGGAATTGTATTCCTATGACATCTGGAGAACCACCCCATGCCTGCCTTTCACTTTCATCCAGTTCAGGAAGTGGCACTGGCTGTCAGCTTCCTCCTGTTTCACGTAAGAGCCTATTTGTACTATACATTGAAAGCAGTTTCATCCCATGGCTTCCCTTCCCAAATCTGGGAACTGTAGCTTGTCAAGGGCACTGAGAGTTGTTAGGATACCCCTATTTATTTTCCCCGTTGACAGAGATTGAGGCTGTGTTGACTGGATTATCAAACCAGGTCCTTGCCTAAGGGACTGTGATTCCCATAAAAAGTATGCTAGTTTGGACCGGTCCGATTGGGTAAGGCCGTATTAGATCTTCTCACACCCCACATTTCAAATTGTCTTTGTGATCAGACACATGTCAGAGAGGTAATTAAACAAGCCCACCCACTTCCCTTTCAGCAGGGCTTGCCCAAGACGTATTAGCGCCTGAGGCAAACCACAAAATGGCATCCCCCCTTTCCACCAATTAAGAAAGTGGTGAATGAAGATCTACATCAGGAACAAGGGTGAGGAATAAAGATCTACGTTAGGATCTGCTGCCCTGCTGATGCCTGAGCCAGTCACCTCACCTTGCCTTGTGAAGGGGCCGGCCCTGCCTTTCAGATAGGTCCTTCTTAACAAATGCTGGGATAAATCTCTCCCAGAAGCTTTGAGAGATTCAGTCTCCTTTGGGGCATGCCTGCTTCTCATCAATTCCTAAGCTCTTGTCTTGAAGCACATCGGCTTAATTTTGCAAAGCACAGTCAATGCGTTCCTACGCCAAGGAGGAAACTGTGCGTCTCCTACTTATGCAAGCCATTTTTAGTAGCATCTCCCCCCCCCCTTGCCCCCGACTCTATGCCTGGGGCTCCTATTCTTTTGACGGCGCTATTTATCAATGCATGGCAGACGTATTACCTTACACTCTCAAATGCAGAGCATTCTGCTCTAATCATTGCTTTATTTCATCTCTTCAAGACGAGAAGGGGGCTCTGCCATTCAGGCAGTCCAATTTTCTCAGAATGGAATAGTCCTACATTACCACCGACTAAGTAATTGAACTCTACAAACGATTTCCCCCGTGACAATTATTTTATAAAGTTGGCAGAAATGAAGGCGGGCTTCGATGCCGGCTCACTGGTTCCTGATGGAGACCCCAGAGTTCCAGCAGGCTGTGCTTTTTGCATAGACAGGGTGGGTGGTGTAGCATTACCCCACTGGCACCTACCACTTAAACATGTGCCATGTGCTGGGCCCAAAGTTTGTCCCGTTTTCTAACCGCTGACCATCAATTCATGAGAAAAGAAAGTATATTAAATATATATATATCGAGAGGGAAATAAATCCTAGAATCATGGAGCTGCAGTATTGGAATGACACCTAGTCAGCCCCCTAGAATGCAGGAGTCACAGATAAACAATTCCTGAAAAAATCCAACTTCTGCTTAAAGACCTCCAAGGAAGGAGAGTCTACCTCCTTTCTGTGGGAGTCCTTTCCACTGTCAAATAGCTCTTAGTGTCAGAAAGTTCTTCCTAGTGTTTAGACGAAATCCCCTTTCTTGTCATTTGAATTCATTGGTTTGGGTTCCACCAATTCATGGGGATTTAAAAAAAAAAACTAAAAAATCACTAACTGATGCAGGAATGTGAAGAACTGAACTGAGGAATAGAAAAATGAGAAAACAGAAGCAACAGTTTTGTCTATCCCTACTATGTATATAAAAAACAACAGCCTCTCATTGTGTTACAGGAGCATAGGAGCCCGGGAAGCTAATCCTTACCGTTTATATTTTCAGCAGAAACTTCAGTTCCTTCTCTGGTGTTCCTTACTGGGCTCGTTATGTTTTCGATATAATTTCGCCCCCTCCTGAGACATCTGCCAGAATAGATGTATCGATTTCTCCTGAAATTAATTTACCAGGATGCCTGTTTGGGCACCTACGCGACAGATTGCACAAGATTCGTAACGGCGCCTGGCCACAGGGCGCCTTCGCTATTTGCTTGTAGCGAAATGCTTCATCAAGAAATCTTAGATTTCTCCCTTTCTCTCTCCCCTCCCCCTTTCCCCCCTGCGCTATCAAGGGACGGGCAGAGTGTGTGGTTCGCGACAGCTGGCAAGACTTCAATTTATGCCGTAACTAACGCGTCAGGGTTAATAACACAACATCCTGAGTCACTGAGATGTTTATTACTTTGCTGTCTCACTGACGGCCAAGCCAAACTCATAGTGAAGACCGAGTTGGGGGGGGGGAGTGGAGAGAGTTGGCTGAAAGGACATAATTCACTGGAGTCCTTTTTCCCCTTTTCTCTTTTAATTGCCATAAAATTCAATCCCCGGTGCCGTGACCCCAATGAGCAGGCCACAAGTCCTGGCCACAATGATCAATGGCTTAAAGCTCCACTTGGATTTCTGCAATATCCTTTCTGTGAGGTTGACCTCGAAGAAACTACAAGTGGCAAGAGAGACAGAAGGGTATGGTGGTTAGAGCAGAGGCCACTAACCCTGTGGTCCAGTGGATGTTGTTATCTGCAACTCCCATCATCCCTGACAATTGTCCAATGTTGGCTGAGGCTGATAGGAGTTGAAGGTGGTGGACTCTCCTTCACTATAGGTTTTTAAACAGAGGTTGGGTAGCTATCTGTCAGGGTCTAGATGGTTTCCCTTTCAACTCTACAATGCTATGATTCTATGAACACGCGAGGGCCCCCAAGTCAGCCATCCCAGGGATAGAATGCCAAATTGGAATTAGAGAGAGCTGAGTTCTAATCCCTGCCCATGATGGGGTGGCAGGATATATAATGTAGTAAATGAAATAAAAGTGATAATTAAAATGAAATTAAAAAGGAGAGCTAAATACAGTGGTACCTTGGGTTAAGAACTTAATTTGTTCTGGAGGTCCGTTCTTAACCTGAAACTGTTCTTAACCTGAGGTACCACTTTAGCTAATGCGGCCTCCTGCCACTGCCACAGCGCGATTTCTGTTCTCATCCTGAAGCAAAGTTCTTAACCTGAGATACTATTTCCGGGTTAGCGGAGTCTGTAACCTGAATTGTCTGTAACCTGAAGTGTCTGTAACCCGAGGTACCTCTGTACAGCATTATACAGCACTATGCTGGGGGGAAATGGGAAAGGGCTATTGCCATCACAGCCTGCTTGTGGGCTTCCTGGACGCACCTGGTGGAAATGGGATACTGGACTAGGTGGAAATTGGTCTGATCCAGCAGGGTTGGGAAGGTATAAAAGGAAGTGCTGTAGAGCAGCTGTAGACCCCCAAACTGTATCCTGTTGTCTTGTCTGGTTTTTTACTCCCTGGGAACTGTGGGGACACAGGGTCTTGGCACGCAAGATTCAGCTGCCTTGACAGCTTTTGTTCATGCCACGGTAGTAGGCTGCCATCCTGCCCTTCACTTCAAGCATCAAAATGCCTTAGGATGGCTGTGGGCAGTGGCTGTTCATTCAAGGCTGCAAAGCCCACTTTCCTTGGGTTTTATTGGTTACTTTGGCGCTTGCCAACCACTCCTAGATATGGAAGATGGAGCAAGCTAACCAACCAATTTAAATTGCAAGAAAGGAGATTCTGAACAAACGTTAGGAAGAACTTTCCGACAGTAAGATCTGTTTGAGAGTGGAATAGAATTTCTCAGAAGGTGGTGGGCTCTCCTTTGTTGGAGGTTTTTAAACAGAGTTTATAAGGCCACCTGCTAGAGATTATTTAGTTGTGATTCCTGCTATGTAGGACATTGAACTAGCTGACTCTTAGGGTCCCTCCCAACTCTAGATGAGTCAATGATCTCTGAATGGAATGAGCTGCTAAGGATTCTATAGGAATGGGCCAAAATGACTACCACCAATTTACCAATCCATTCTCAGGGTCAAATTGGGCACCCCAAAAGTTGACACCCCATCCCAAATTGGTTTCAAGGAAGGAAACCAAAATAATGTTTACCTCCAGGCCTCCTGGATATAGGCTATTCCCTCCCTCCACACCCTGCCTCCCCCAAAAAACCACATCTTGTTTTGGATCTCCCCCTTACTCCTTTTCCTGAGCTAGGTCAACGCTGACATGAAATAAAAGGAAACCAGTCTCCCCGGTGACAGTTTCACATCCCATGAGACTTCTAAGCTGCACAGGGGTTCTGAATTGAATGGGAAGCAAGTTAAAGTTTGAACTATTTGCAGCTCTTTTAATATTAATTGCTCCCTCATACAACTACAGTGGTACCTCGGGTTACATAAGCTTCATGTTACATACAGACTCTGCTAACCCAAAAGTATTACCTCGGGTTAAGAACTTTGCTTCAGGATGAGAACAGAAATTGTGCTCTGGCGGCGCAGCAGCAGCAGGAGGCTCCATTAGCTAAAGTGGTGCTTCAGGTTAAGAATAGTTTCAGGTTAAGAATGGACCTCCAGAACAAATTAAGTACTTAACCCAAGGTACCACTGTATTTCTTAATAAACTGGCGGCTCTTGTTTAATCCAAGAACCGGTGCCTCACTTTCTGATTCCTAGCTCCGTATGCAATGATTGACTGTGGTGTGCTACTGTCTTCTTTCTTTCATATGTTCACTGGTTTAATGTAATTGACATGGCAATTACCTGATTCCACTGTGAGATGATTTAGACACTTTGCGCACAGAATACTGGCATGTGAATGATTACAGATTTTTTTAAAGAAATATTTTTACTGTTACAACCTAAGCAACAGAAAGTCCCCATCTTTTTCAGGGGGGGGGGGTGAGTTTGATTGATTGAATCACAGAATCATAGTGTTGGAAGAGATCTCAAGGATCATCTAGCCCAACCCTCTGCAAGCAGGAATCTCCCTTAATTCAGTTCGATTGGCATTTCATCTGGTGAATGGATTGAAGGAACAATTGTTTGAATACCTAAAGGAATTAAGGCGGGTGGGATTGACAGGCACACTCTGGTGAACATGCAATGCAGTGGTTACAGTGTTGGACTAGGACCTGAGAAACCAGGGCTCAGATCCCTACTCAGCCATGAATCTCTCATTGGATGACCTAGGGCCACTCACTGCAGTGGCATGCCTTGGGGTCCCGAATTTCAGTGGCACCAAAGTTTGGCACCCTCCACCAGTGCCATAGCTATGGGGGGGTAGCTGGGGTTTTTGCCCCAGGTGAAGCCTCCAGAGGAGTGCAATTGAGTCTTCCAGCTTGTGTTTGTCTACACAAGTGTGTTTGTTTTGGGGGAGTGCATGCCAAACTGGCTCTTTGACCCGGGCGAAATAAAACCGGGGACTCAGCTGCGCAGCTGCAAATAAAACATTTTAAATGTGTTGCAAAGTGCAATGTACAAATGTGACACTAGGTGGTGACAGTGAGCTATGCAAAATTCAATGTAATTTTCAAAATGTTTTTTAAAAGAAGCATTTTCACAGTGTTTTCTGTATGCGTGTAGATTCCACCCTAGTTTCACCCATGGCCTCCCCTACCTTCCATTCTACATCATGGTTGCAATGGACTGTCTGATGCCCCTCAGGCTCCATGCCCAGTGTGACCGAACCGGTCGTGCTCCCCTAAATTCACCTCTGCTCCCTGCATCTCATCCAAACTTTCCTCACAGGGTTGTTGTGGAGTGGGGCCATGCTGTGCATGTCAGGGTAATGCACCCAAAGTGCAGGCAGCAGGAAGGGAGGGTTTATTGCCAAACACTCCTGAGTGGATACAGAGTGTGGCTGTAAATAAGCCCAGAAAATAGGTGGGATTCAAGCTCCCCACCTCCCAGTTCATTACAATTGACCTGTCTGGATGTATTTTATTTGGTTAATGTGCTTCAGTGAGGTGGATTTGCAGATTCTCTAGCTTGCTGTATTTTAATAAATATAACCTGCTCACCAAACCATGTGAGTCTTCTTTCCAGTGCATTGGCAAAGTCGCGAATCCTCCTCCCGCCTCCTCCAAAGAGCTGGATTTTCAGTTGTTAAGAGAGCAACCTCTTCCCAAATCCACCTCTTCTACACATGATGGACTCCAATTGTGGAGCTTTTATCAGATAACGGGGCAGATCTATAAAGCATGTCACTGTAGGTTAAACTGCACGAGAAAATGCTTTTCCTTCTCCTTAGCAGATCCTCACCAGCGATACCAAGACCTTGAAGCTGTTACCAGTCTCACACTGCAAGAGGAAAGGAGGGGCTAAAGAGAATTTATTGACAACAGCCCCAATCCAACATTAACTACATTTTTTTTTAAAGAAATCATTTATTAAGGCCTTGCCAAAAGCTCAAAGTTTTGAACTATTGGCTCATATTCCAGGGTAGATGCAAAATGCGGTATTATTTTAGGGTGGAGAAAATGGGGTGAGGACTTCCTTGTTAGCAATTATGTTATGTTCCGGGGATGGTGTGTGTACACAAACATGCATATACCTGAACCAGCTCCACACAACCATCCTTACCTTCCAAGCAGAGAGCTTTTAAGCCCTCCACCTAGCTTACTGGGCTCTGGTATGCTCTTGTAAGATCTCATTGGGCTGTCAGAACTCCTGTGAGATCTCGCAAGGGCATCCCAGAGCATGGTAAGTAAGGCAGATAGCTTAAAAGCACCTTCTGTGCCAGGAAAGCCCAGTGCAAAGGGAACTTATAAGTTCTCTGCTTTGCATGCAATTAATTTGTGGGATTTCAACCAGTTGGCTTTCAACCGTGTAAGACTGAAGCTGAGCAAGCTAATTGCGTGCAAGATGTGGTCGTGCTGTATCTCTTTCATGGCAGCTGAGTAGGAAGAGGAGATCCCTTGTTCAGCTGACAAGTTAATGCAAACTTACCTGGATAACACTTCATGAGCCAATATACGAGACAAAGCACTGCACTCCTTCAAAATTTGCACTTCTCTGAATTTTGCTATGCAGTTCTCTAACCACCCTAAAAACATAAAGACGTTAGGAGATTGTGTACATATTTAAAGTGAATAAATACCAGGGCCAGGCACAGGTCCCCCAGTCCTGTTTGAGGCCTCATCTGGTGCTTTGGAGCAACCCTGGTCTGACCCATGATGATCCAGAACTGACCTAACTTCAGTCTAGGTCAGGCATAGGCAAATTCAGCCCTCCAGATGTTTTGGGACTACAACTCCCATCATCCCTGACCACTGGTCCTGTTAGCTAGGGATCATGGGAGTTGTAGTCCCAAAACATCTGGAGGGCCGAGTTTGCCTATGCCTGGTCTAGGTCTCAACCCAATTAGGGAGCTATGCACAAGAATTAAAGCCATACTTCCACATGCAGTCATGGTGGTGGAGAAAGATATGGACACTGACAGGCTGTGCTTCTTCTTTGGGAGTTAGACTAGATGGCCCTTGGAATCCCTTCCAAACATACAATTCTATGATTTCCCCCTCTTCTCTTTGCTGCCAGAACTCCCTTTTCTTGGCTCCTGATCACTCCTAGTTGACCTGAAGATACACTACTCCCTTCACTTCTGAATCCAGCCTCAAAACTCGCTTCCAAGATGCAAAGGAAAGGTTTCATGTTCCTTTAACCAAATCGTTACATCCTTGTGAGGTGGAGGATGCATCTTAAGGGCCTGGAAGAGTTTCTGTTGCAGGTGATTCATTGGGGACATTTGTTACATAAATGTCAATAGGACACCGGGAGCTAATGTGGTTAATATGCCAGAACACTATGCTCTTCGTATGGCCAAGAGGAATCGATTCCTCACATGCTGTGACCCTTGGCAGGCTCTAATGAATTGCTGCTCTGCAAAAGAACTGGTGCAATGGGCAAGGCAAGCCTCGATAATGTACCTCCCCGTGTCAAGGGATGGCTTAAGAGAGCCCCATCTCGAAAGCAGGTGCTGCAAGGCCTGAGATGCATTTTTGGGAAACTTAGTGGCCATGTGTCCTGCACTCACTGCCCTCAGGATGTGGAAGCCCATTGTGGCACTCATGCATTCTGTCCCACCAACTGAAACTCACAATGCACCCTTACCCTCACAATCCATCTGGGAGGAATGCTACATATTGATCTTGCATGTGTATTGTCTATGTTTAAAGGGTTGTAATTTAATGTTTGGCTAAGAATGCAAACAATAGCAGCTTTGGGGGAATTTGGTTTCAACATCAGGTTCCCCTGTGCCCCACCATGTTAACATTCTGTAACAAGTGATATGGAAAATTACTACATTGTTGCCTCAATTCCCAGGATCTTAACATTCCTGTATATTTTCTTAGGTTATTGAAGGAAAACAAACCGTAATAACCTTATGGGCTGAGAGGAGCTGTACTCATTTACCTGGGAGTAAGTCACACTGAAATTGATTTGGCTTACTTCTGAGTAGACTTCTAGAGGATTTAACCATCAGTGGCTCCGTTTCCTTATGATTACTTCTGTTTTTATGATTCTGCTTTGGGATTCCCTAAACATCTGGCTCCCCAATACTACCAAGGGAACGGCTATGCATTTGTAGAGAACAGATTGACAGATTTGCCTATCCCAACTCTTGGGAGGTTTCAGCTGAGCTATATGGGAGTCAGATTCTTCCCAGAAAACTGTTGTAAAGGGCTGGGGTAACATGAAGTCTCTGCATAGGGTTTTCAACCAACTTAAGCAATGGCCATTTGCGATTTTGTACACGCACACAGACATAGATCTGTAGTGGAAAGAACAATTCATAACGCTAACAAGACATTCCCTGTCCGAGGCCTCTCGGTGGTCTTGAAATAAACCAGCCAGCCCTTGGTGTTTGGGGAGAAAAATGATAACTGTGACCTTCCACTTCTGAGCAACTGCATCCACAAGTTTCAAAGCCCTTTGATAGATGGAGGGACACAGTCTATACCCACAAAGCATTGTTTGCAACCTCTTAGTTTTTGAAAGTGCTGTCCCTTAAGAAGGAAACTGGAGTTGTCAGAAGGATAGACTTGAGAATTTGCTTTCTCCAATGGCACTACAGGTTCATCTAGTCCAGAATTTTACACCCAACAGGGAGCAGCCTGATCCTTTTGAGAATATCCTAAAGAACCTGTGAAGGCCACAACCTCTCCCCTTTCCTAGGAATCATCTGCTCAAAGGTTGGCTAGCTTTGTTCATTCATTATGCTGAACACACGCAGAAGCATGTTCAAGTGCTTATGTGAAAGTGTGTGTTTCTTGTTTTCTAAGGTTCAGCTATCAGGTACACAGACAATACACACATTAAACATCCTTTGTGAATAAGTGTGTGAGTGCACAGCTCAACCACTGCATACACATATTGTAAACTCATGGAATGTCATGTGTGAACCAGCATATTGCCTCTGAACATGGAGTTTCCATTGAGTTTCCATGCCCAATAGCAATGGCTAGACTTGTCCACCAAGGAGATATCTACATGTTTCTAAGGCTTTGTCCTGCAGTGGCATGGCCACCCCCCCCCCCAAAATAAAACCCCCCACAGACTCCCTTGCTGCAATTAGGCTTAAGAAAGAAAAAAGAAATCCTTCAATTGATTCCAACAATAGTCCCCCTCAAGGTGAATTTCTATGTCAGGGTGAGGTGAAGAGAGTTCCCCAGAGGGAGCTCTCTAACAACTCTCAGCTCCTTTAACAGACCGCAGCTCCCAGAATTCTTTGGGGGAAGCCATGACTGTTTAAATTGGTGTCATAGTGCTTTAAATGTATGGTGTGAATGTGGCCTTAGAAATACATTTGGAGATCAGAATGCTCATCTCACGTTGGAGCCTTTGAGGCATATATTTCTGAGGCAGAAAATATGTGTTTTGGTGACATATTCTATTTTGGATAGGATTCATCCCCCCTGCCATCAAACTAGGAGTGGGTGTTGAGCACTCCTGAATTTGCTACCAGTCCATCAGAACTCTTGGGTAAGCAGCTTTCAGTGGAAAGAAAAATGTGAAATGCAGACTTACAAGGACAAGTGACAAAGAGACTTCTGTAGAAGAGGTGAAACAGGCTTGAAATATTGCCAGGAATTTCCGTTGCATAAATATATTTCTGATCATTGCTGGTAAATCACTGCAATTGCTCCATAAATAATGGAAGGAGAGAAATGCTCGTGTCATGGATTTCTTTACTTTTGCTTGGAGCATTTTTTACTTATTTTTTCATGTAGGAGAACAAGCCAGTCAGTCTTTCTCATTGCTGAATGGTGCCCAGCGTTCTCCACCCCCCTGCTGTCTGTTTGCTTTTCTTCCTCAATCAATTGAAGTTTTGTTTTTGTTTTTCTTGCAGATCCAGTTCAGGTGGATATATCATTCTCAGTGTTGCTTTTAGGGACATTATGAGAATTGGGTTCCACCCTGGAAGAAATATTGCCAGTCCTGACTAGGCCTTATTGATGTTTTACATTGGTTTATCAGAGTTTTTTTAAAAAAACACACAACCCAAACCCTCAGAAGCTGGAGTTGCCCAGTCTCACCACTACTCATTGTTTCTCCTTCACATGTTGTTGTTGTTTAGTCGTTTAGTCGTGTCCGACTCTTCGTGACCCCATGGACCAGAGCACGCCAGGCACTCCTGTCTTCCACTGCCTCCCGCAGTTTGGTCAAACTCATGTTTGTAGCTTCGAGAACACTATCCAACCATCTCGTCCTCTGTTGTCCCCTTCTCCTTGTGCCCTCCATCTTTCCCAACATCAGGGTCTTTTCCAGGGAGTCTTCTCTTCTCATGAGGTGGCCAAAGTATTGGAGCCTCAGCTTCACAATCTGTCCTTCCAATGAGCACTCAGGGCTGATTTCCTTAAGAATGGATAGGTTTGATCTTCTTGCAGTCCATGGGACTCTCAAGAGTCTCCTCCAGCACCATAATTCAAAAGCATCAATTCTTCGGCGATCAGCCTTCTTTTGGTCCAGCTCTCACTTCCATACATCACTACTGGAAAAACCATAGCTTTTACTATACTAGCATTACTTCAACAAATAAATAAAATAAACATAGAGGTCCCATTGGGAAAGGTAAAAAGTTATATTCTTACACTTCCTTCATATTTACAAGAATTACTTCAAATTCTAATCTCATGTGGTGGGGAGCGAGTTTCTTATGGTGGTGTAGTGGTTAAGAGCAGTAGTCTTGTAATCTGGTGAACCGGATTCGTGTCTCCGCTCCTCCACATGCAGCTGCTGGGTGACCTTGGGCCAGTCACACTTCTTTGAAGTCTCTCAGCCCCACTCACCTCACAGAGTGTTTGTTGTGGGGGAGGAAGGGAAAGGAGAATGTTAGCCGCTTTGAGACTCCTGAAGGGGAGTGAAAGGCGGGATATCAAATCCAAACTACTACTACTCCTCTTCTTCTTCTTCTTCTTCTTCTTCTTCTTCTTCTTCTTCTTCTTCTTCTTCTTCTTCATGATGCAGGAGAGAGAGGGGGGGTGGAACTCGGGAATTTGACAGGAAAACCACAAAACATGTTTCTCCCTGTCTTTTTGTTAGTCTCAACCCTGCCCTCTGCTGACTGGAGGCATGCAAGCTTGCTTACAACCCAACAGGGATGAAGAAGAAATTTGGTCTGGTCTGCATTTTAAGGCCAAGCTATCCAGTCCACATTTGCTATAACAATATGCAAAGTGAAATTCAGCTCTCCTCTGAAAGTCATATTTCTCCAAATGCAAATGTTGTGTGTGTAAGTGTTGATTTTAAACCAAGAAAGAAAGAAAGAAAGAAAGAAAGAAAGAAGGAAGGAAGGAAGGAAGGAAGGAAGGAAGGAAGGAAGGAAGGAAGGAAGGAGAGAAAGAAAGAAAGAAAGAAAGAAAGAAAGAAAGAAAGAAAGAAAGAAAGAAAGAAAAAGTCATATTTCTCCAAACTTAGTGGTGTAGGTCTCCAACAGAGAAATATGTACAGAAATAGGTATGTAAGAGTGAAAGGCTGCATTAAAAATATATACCCATGAAAGTAATGTTTTCTTTTTCTTTCTTTCTTTTAAAAAATATGCATTGTATTGGGGAACATTTGAAAAATCCTCACCTTAAAAAGGATACTGTAGATTTGGGAAAGGTTCAGGAAAAAGTAGCCAAAATGGCCAAGGAGATGGAGCAACCCCCCTATGAGAAACGTTTGCAGCATTTGGGACTTTTAAATTTAGAGAAAAGGCAAGTGAGAGACAACATGATAGAAGTTTGTGAAGTTTTTCTCCCCCTTTCATAGCGCCAGAACTCATGGACATCTGATGAAGCTGAACGCTGTGAGATTCAGGCCAGATAAAATGAAGTCCTTCTTCATGCAGTGCATAGTTAGACCACGGAACTCACTGCCACAGGAGGCAGGGGTGACTACCAACTTGGATGGCTTTAAAAGAGGATTAGACACATTCCTAGAGGAGAGGGCAACTGATGGCTACTAGCCATGGTGGCTATGTTCTGCCTCCATGGTTGGTGGCAATAATACTTCTGAATACCAGTTGCTGAAAACCTGAAGAGGTGAGACTGCTCTTGTGCTTGAATTCTGGTTGGCCATTGTGAGAGCGTGATGCTGGACCAGATGGGCCATTGCCTTGATGCAGCAGGCTCTTCTTATGTTCTGAAAGTTACAAGACTTATAACGACCGTTTGGGGTCGAAACAATTCTGGTAGCCTGATGAGGGAGGGACAGCAGAGGTGATGGGTTAGTCCTGATTCTTGTCTCTGTACCCCAATGGACACCCCCCCAGCATCTTGCCAACATCTTATGTTCCCAAGGCATGACCGGTAGGCAATGATTCAGCTCATTGTTGATTGTAATTTGCTGCTCCCACTCAGAATTGGATTTGGGACCCTATTCCTTTTCCCTCGCACCTCAGTGCCCACCAATGCAAAATTCATGTGATTTGCCAATGGCAAAGCAACTTGCCCGAACAGATTAGCAGATGAGGGGGCAGTTACCTGGAAAGGCAATGATACATATTTCCTCCCTGCTCTAGCTCCTAAATAAATGCATTGGTTTCCATCTGTTACTTCTAGCCTTTTACAAAACAACAACAACGAGAAGAAAAAATAATTTTCTCAAAATGCCTTGCTCTGAAATCAAACATTGTTTGTTTGGTCGTTTTCTCTGGCAGTTAAGCGCCCCGTGCTGAAACGTCAAAAGGAAATGGGATTTTCAAGGCTCCGAGCCCTTTAAGAGCTAATGAGCTTGGGCTTTTGTTGAAATATATGAGTTTTCTGCCATGCAGTTGAGGCTGCGGGGCTCTTTGGTTCTCATCAACTCTGATTTCCTTGCCTACATGTTCTTAAACTCTGCTTTATTGCACAACTCGCCTCGCTTGCTCTCCTGGTTATGTTTTTGCGTTGGGATGCCAGGAGCCATCGAGAGAGCTCTCACTCGCCTGCTTTTTGGATGGGACTGTGTTTTGCAGGCAGGAATGACACTGTTTATTACAACACCTGCCCACCACCTCCCCTCCCTTCCCTGGGTATGAAGAGGCTAAACAGCAAGACACACACTTCTACTTGCAGGAGAAAGGGGGGAAGAATTGGAATGAGTATCAGAAAAAACAGAATCATAAATGTCTGGCCAACAAACAAAGAAAGGGAGGGAGGGGAATAAGATGGCCATGCATTTGAAATTCTCCTCACTCAAATTTCTCCCTGAATTTAAGAGTTCTGAAATACCTGGGGGTTCTCTCTCAAAGTAGAATAGATGCTTTCAGAATAGCTTGTTTTTCTTGGCCACCCACACCCCTCCCAGAAAAGACCTAGGAGAACATCTATGCATTGAATGGGCAAACATGGAAGAGAGGGCTATTAATGGACACTAGCCATGATGGCTATGCTCTGCCTCCATGGTCAGTGGTAGGAATTCCTCTAAATATCGGTTGCTGAAAACCTCAGGAGGGGAGGGTGCTCTTGTGCTTGAATCCCTCTTGCTGGTTTCCCACAGGCATCTGGTTGGCCATTGTGAGAACAGGATACTGGACTCTCTGTGTGTTCTCTACAAAGTGGGCAATATCAAAATCTGATGACAATAGTCTGCCATTTCCAGAACTCTCATTCTGGAGTAGTCTCATTAGCTCATCCTGTATAAGGAGTTTGGTCTTTAGCTGGGATGGAGAACCTGTGGCCCTCCAGATGTTTCTGGACTGCAGCTCCTCCCTCTCATAGCCATTGGCCATGCTGACTGGGACTAATACAAATTCTGCAAAGTGGTCTTCTTCGTGTGGACCTTCTAAGAAATTTCCACTCAATTTTACTTGTAACCACTCAGGAGGGCCTTATATTCCATTGAACCCAGAGGCCTTTAGATGGCTTCTCTCCAATCATACACAGCATACCTTTTGTCTAAGGAGTCCTTGTGACCTGCATTTAGAGCATCCCTTGTTACAGCTTGTCAGGCTGATATCCTTCGTGAATTGAGAAAGATCTTGAATGCCATGGGTCAACCATCCCTGGTGTAGTGCAACAGAGAACACTGTTTTACCAGCACCACCACCACCACTACATTGAGCTAATGTGCATTCAGATAACTTCCTTATTTTATTCTTCTCTGTTTACTAGATGGATGGTTGTGTGCATAGGAGAAATTCAAATTCAGTTTCTCCTCTGCATAGAATGATGGTTGTGTGCACAGGAGAGCATGTGTGACATGCTCCAAACTCCAGAAATATGATTATTGAGTCACACACACACACACACACACACAAAAGACCGAACTTGGAAATGGCCCGTGGTACACTTGAAAGAAGCATTGATCACTCACTCCATAATCTGACCTCCTAATGAAGCCCGACACTCTCTCAGGGAGTTGAATCCGGGGCTGATTCTCAGGCATTTCATTCAGAAACCTCTTTCTCAATTCACAAAGGATATCAGCCTGACAAGCTGTAACAAGGGATGCTCTAAATGTCAGGTCACAAGGACTCCTTAGACAAAAGGCATGCTGTGTATGATTGGAGACAAGCCATCTAAAGGCCTCTGGGTTCAATGGAATATAAGGCCCTCTCGAGTGGTTACAAGTAAAATTGAACGGAAATTTCTTAGAAGGTCCAGACAAAGAAGACCACTTTGCAGAATTGTTGTTTGTTTCTTTCATTTACTAAGAAGGTTTATATGCTGCTTAATGAACAAAATCTAAGTGGTTTACATAAAATATTCTTTAAAAAGAGCCATTAAAGCAGACTGTAAAACATTAAACACAAGAAAATGATCATCATATGAATAAAATCAACAGTTTGAAAATAAATTTACATAATAAAAATACAAGTCTTGTAGGTTTGCCTGCACAACAACAAAAACAGCAATGGATTTAAATAGGCACCAAAAGTTGTGCAAAGAAGATGCCTGCCTAATGTCAATACGCAGGGAGTTCCAGAGGTTTAGTGAGAACAGAGTGATTTTTTGCATGTGCAGCATGAACATTATAGCAGTTTTAATTTGTTTTAGTCTATTTTACTGTGGTTTTAACCTTCTGTGTGTTTTATATGGATGAATATTTTTTAGTGATAATTCTATTGTTTAACATTTTTTGTAAATCACACCACTTTGATGTTTTTCTACAATCAAGTGGCATGCAAATGTTATGAAATAAAAAATAAAATAAAATAATAAAATAAAATAAAATAAAAACATTATGTGGCACTTTCCACCCTGTTGTCTCTAGCATCATCCAGGTGCTCTGTGCTCACTGTCTTCTCTGGCTCCCATGCCAGCCTCACCTCACCTCACCTCCCAGCACCACCTCTGGCATCACCAGAACCCACTCCTAGCCCATCCTCTCTAGCCCATCCTCTCAGGGAGAGTCCACCATCCGGTCTGTTTCAAAGCCACCACTGTCGCCTTCTCCATTGTCAAGGTCACAGAGAGACTAGTGAAAGTGTGAAGAGGCTGTTCAGGTCCCTCCTTCCAGAAGGAGCTCTTGTTTACTTGCAAAGGACATCACCTCTTACCATACTGAAGTACTGCCCACCTCATTCTCATATAACAGGGCCCAAGGGGGCATCTCACTTGTTGGATCAACATCTTAACTTACCTAGCAATGCAGAGCACCTGTTGTATCTTTGAACTCTATTGGCTCCCGGTGGAGTACAGGATCAGGTATAAGGTGCTGGTTTTAACCTTTAAAGCCCTATACGGCTTGGGACCCTCGTACCTACGGGACCGCCTTTCCTGGTATGTCCCACAGAGAAATTTACGGTCTGCAAAGAAAAACATCCTAAAGATCCCAGGCCACAGAGAGGTTAGGCTGGCCTCAACTAGAGCCAGGGCTTTCTCGGCCGCGGCTCCAATCTGGTGGAACGCTCTGTCACAAGAGACTAGGGCCCTGCAGGACCTGACATCTTTCCGCAGGGCCTGCAAAACAGAGCTGTTCCACCAGGCCTTTGGTCAGGGCGCAGCCTGACCCCCTCCTCTGGCAACCTGCACAGAATTTTGCTTGATGGTTGCCATTAATTTGATTTTAATTAATTTTATAATGAATGTTTTTAGAATGTTGAACTATTTTGATTGTTGTTAGCCGCCCTGAGCCCAGCTTCGGCTGGGGAGGGCGGGATATAAATAAAATTTATTTTTATTATTATTATTATTATTATTATTATTATGCCTGTGCACCACACTGAACTGAGCATTGAAGATTTCGGCAGAAACCTTAATCCTCCACTCTCCAGTGAGAGCCAGGACATCCAGTTGCTCTACCCAGAAACAAAGTGTGGAATTTCAAGAGGCCATTTAAACAAATGTCCCATTCTAGCAACCTGATGCCACCCCAGAGGTTAGGTCATCCCAGATCATCTGACATGCATAGCAACAGGACAGTGGTTCCAGAGCTCAGAGGCTTAAAACCAACTCTGGGCAATCTTTGACAGCCTTTGCCCACAGGAGCTGCACAGTCATCCCATAATGCAACTGGGCTGTTCCCCATCCACTAGGATGTTCTGTTTGATGAGGTGGTCACAGCCAGATCATGCTTCAAGCTCTAGTACAATTTCCCCAGGAGTTCAAGTGGTCAATTCAGGACCCTGGACAGCTCCAAGTAGAGCTCTGGTATACATGAACACCGATGTTGGAAATGGTTTCAGCCAATGTTACATTTCTCTGAGAGTTAAATATGAGCATTATCTGAGTGGTTAAGCCCACCCCTTCTGGGGAAAGCCTCGATTTGTGGGCTTGACTGACTCAGTGAGTGTTGCAAAATTACAAGTGGATTTGCAATTCCTCTTAAAGAGGAACAGATGGGGAAACCCAGTCAGATATCCAATAAAACATTATTCAAATACAGTATATAGTGTGACTGCCTTGAGAATAGTATGAACAATTCTGTGTGTTTGGGAGTCTTAGTTGAGATGAAAGATGAGTAAAATTGATGTGATAGAAGTTCATAAAGTTATGCATAGCATGGAGAAAGTGTATAAAGAAAAGTTTTCCTTCCCTCTCTCATCATACTAGAACTTGCAATTTCTCTTTTGAGCACCTGGTTGGCTACTGTGAGAACACAATGCTGGACTAGATGAGCCATTGGCCTGATCTAGCAAGCTCATATTACCTTATTTTCTTATTAAGACTAGCAAACATTCTCAAGAGGGTTTCATAGACTACTGCTGCCTGACACCCTGGGATGTATGTTAGGCCAGGAAATTGGAAGATCAATGCCCTCCCCCTTCTACTAATCCTGCTTCCAACTGAGAAGGTATTGAATCTGGATCTTGTTCATCTCAAAACCAAGCTCCCTCCAGGTCCTCACATCTCTGCTTTTGTTGAGCAGCTTCAAATGAATCACACTGCTATTCTACGGAAACGCCAGGTCCTCTCATTAAAGTCATGGTTGTGTATTTATGGAGGGCTCCATAAGAGCAAAGGCATTCATGTGCCAAGGATTTTCAAAGTGCATAGGGATCAATGGCAACAGCATGTAAACGCCTTGCAAGTGAACCACTCATGCAGGTAACCACTCTCGCTGTCTAAGCAAGATCTATGCCCATGACAAATCCCCTGACCCAGAGTTACAGCTGATTTCTCTGGATATCCCTCATATTATTCCAATCCTAAAACAGCTGCACTGGTTGCCAATTGTTTTTCCAGGTCCTTTTTAAAGTCCTAAATGTCTTGGGATCCAAACGGCTGCAATAATGTCTTCTCTCCTAGCGACCTGTCTATGCTTAAGATTAGCAGAAGAGGTCCTCCTACATGAGAGTGAGGGCCCAGGAAAGAGCTTTTCCAGTGGCGTATCTCATCCATCAATGTGTCCAATCCTCTTTTAAAACCATCCAAGTTGGTGGCCATCACTGCCTGCTGTGGGAGCAAGTTCCTTAGTTCCAATCAGGGGTACCAACTTGCCCCCACATTGAGGGGGGCCAGGGCAGCATGACGTCATATGCATAACATCATGCGCTGGGGGTGGGTGCCATTGCCGCAGGCGCACAATCTGGGGTGGGCACGAACCACGCACCCCCTGCAGAGTTGCCCATTGCGCCCGGCTGGTGGCAGGGACTGGAGAGCACAGAGGGTAAAGCTCACCCTCCGTGCCCCGCCCCTGCCTGGCATCCTAATACTTAGTGCAAAGTCACAAAAAGTTGCTGCTTCATGGGATACCTTTGGAGTATTGGCAGGGGCACATTTCTTAAAAGTTCCAGGAGTGGGTGAGTGACTTCCTTCCTCCTTCTAAAAATAAGAATAAATTGAAAAGACAGCAAGGAGTTTCTCTTCTCTGGTGATGGCTGCAATTACCCATCACAGATACCCAAATGCCAAAGATAGAGTAACTTTCTAGATGTTTTTTAGGTAAAACGGAGGCCATCTAGTAATTGCAGCTCCTTGGGATTGTTATTTCAATATTTAGGAGGAGGAGGAGGAGGAGGAGGAGGAGGAGGAGGAGGAGGAGGAGGAGGAGGAGGAGGAGGAGAAAAAAACAAGGGGGGCCCCAGGAATGAAATCCCTTCTCCCCCACCCACCAAATTATTTAGGACATCTCCCTCTGAAAATTGTCCATTAGGTGTTTGGGGGGGTGGAAGGGGGAATTCCCCCTCCCTCCCATGATTCAAGCCAAAACCTCTCTTGAAATAAGGCTTGGCTTGGTACTACTCTATATCTCTATTTCATAAGTGCTTTAGTATGGCAGATAGATCCAGTAGGTAAGGCTGGATGAGGGGAGAAATTACTCATGGAAAGCCCAAGGCAATGATTAGCTATTAAGAAAGTGAATGACCCTGTGAAATATTCAGCCAGGAAGCTCATGACTTAGGTGAGAGGAAGAGAATGGTTCAGAGCATCAGCATCACTTGCTAAAAGTTACTGCTAGGTGAAACTGCGAAGGTCTATTGTTTGGGGCATTATGGAATAACTTCCAGCAAAACTTTGGGCTCTTCCACACTTAGCTTTGCTCTGCATTTCTAGCTCTGGGCTTTTCAGGTCCATGTCTGAGTGCTTTATTTACAAGCAACCCCAGATTTGCATGGGGGTTGTGCTCTGGGTAATTGTGTGCTTGTGTGAAATTGCACGCAATTGAAGTAAGTGTGAATAAGCCAACAGCAGGAGGGGCGGGGAGACTGGCTCAGTGGGTATATATTGTCATGAGTCCAAAGGAGAAATTATGATCAGACAAGAAAGAGGGTTAGGAGAAGTTAGGAGGGTTAGGAGAAGGGGCCCAGCAGCAGTCCTGTGTCCAGTTCTGGGCACCACAAGTGAAGAGCCATCTTGACAAGCTGGAAAGTGTGCAGAGGAGGGCAACCAAGATAACTAAGCATCTGGAAACCGAACCTGATGAGGAATGGTTGAGGGAGTTGGGGATGTTTAGCCTGGAGAAGAAAAGACTGAGAGGTGATATGACCACAATCTTCAAACATCTGAAGAGTTGTCACATGGACAACAGTATAGTCACTGATCTGCACAACAACCTACTGATGCCTATATCCACCTATAAAGGTAAAGGGACCCCTGACCATTAGGTTCAGTTGTGACCAACTCTGGGGTTGCGGTGCTCATCTCACTTTATTGACTTTAAACAGCTTCTGGGTCATGTGGCCAGCATGACTAAGCCGCTTCTGGCGAACCAGAGCAGCGCACGGAAATGTCGTTTACCTTCCCACCGGAGCAGTACCTATTTATCTACTTGCACTTTGATGTGCTTTCGAACTGCTAGGTGGGCAGTAGCAGGGACCAAGCAACGGGAGCTCACCCCGTCACGGGGATTCGAACCTCCAACCTTCTGATTGGCAAGTCCTAGGCTCTGTGGTTTAACCCACAGGGCCACCCGCGTCCTATACCCACCTATACTGCCAGCCAAAGCATACAAACAAAAATATTATTTACAGCTTGGCTCTCAGGATCAAACACAACAAATGCAAAAACAAATAAATACTCAAGAAGGATCAGTGAACTTTAGCAATGCCATCTGCAAAGAGGATATCCTTCATGTGGAATTGATTGCAACATTCATTGAACTTCCATCCTGTCTAGAGAAAACCTCCTTCATCAAAATGGGTTATCAACTAACAAAGAACAACGTACCCCATTTGTGGCAGATTTTCATCCACTATCACCTGACTATCACCTGACAACCAAAGAAAGCTACTCATTGTTAGCAAATTCTAAATGGCTTGCTAAAGCGCTCAACAAGCTTCCTGCTATAGCATTTTGCCACATCTATGCAAACTATTTGTGAGAACTGTACTTAAGCCACATATCAGCAATCTTGGATCCCATCTCTGTAATTCCAAATGCTGCTTTACCTGTGTTAATCTCATGGAGACGGCTACTTTCAAAAGCACTAAGATGGGAAGATCATATTACAAAGTCCTGCCATATAATTTATATCATCCAGTGCAAAAAAAGAAAAAGGAACAAAAAAAGGATTTCATATCCAGTATGTACATAAAACTACTTCTGACCTATGCCCACATTTTGGAAACCACAAATCTGTAATTTTGATGAAAATGAAAATAAAATGCAGCAGTCTATTCCTAAACACTTTAATTTGGACCTATCAATAATTGCTATAGAAATGCCTGCAGAATCAACAATGTTAACAAAAAGGGAAACTTTCCAGATGTCTATGCTGGACTCGTTAACACTGTGTGACCTCAACATAGAGGATAGTACCAACATCACTTAGCTTCAGCACATGATGGTTTTCTGAGCTTTCCATCCTCAAAGCTCTATCACTGCCACCTTGGAAACAGCATCATTTTAATCAGAGCAACTGATGATGTTGGAAGCCAGTATCTTTTGCTATACAAGATTAATTTTGTTTTGTTTTGTTAGTCACTGTGACGTATATATAATATCTATTGAATCCAAAAATAGTCCAACTCAGCATAGACCCATTGAAACCAATAAACAGGATTAATTTATGCCCATTAATTTCAATGGGTCTACTTTGAGTAGAACATGATTAGATACAATAAAAAATATGTGTCTACTAGGGGCTGCTGCCCCTGCTCACCTTGCTTGCCGACCCCACCTATCCCCACCACCACCATTACTAACCCCCAATTACCCCTCACCCAACCCCCAACCCCTGACAGCTTCATCAAGCCCCTCCCATATTATCACAGCTCCTCTATGTACCTCCATCCTTACGCCATTCAAACTTCTGCTGTTGTTTAAAGCTACAGTTTAAAAACCTGCCTTCCTTTTGCTCCTGTCCCCTACCCTGACTTCAAGTAAGATTGTGACGAAGTGCTACAAATCTTCCAAAGGGGGCTTGCGTGATGACACCCTTACTTTTTATGTGCATATATCTATATCTATATCTATATCATCTATATCTATATCATCTATATCTATATCTATATCTATATCTATATCTATATCTATATCATCTATATCATCTATATCTATATCTATATCTATATCTATATCTATATCTATATCTAGATAGATATTGATCTAAATACATACTTGGTGCAGTAGTGTGTGTGTGTGTGTGTGGGAAAGGAAATAAAGAAAATGCAAATTAATGTGGGAACAGGATGGAACAGACTTACAAATTATGCAAAACTAAAAAGCGCTGGAAACAGATGGTGCATTCCTTTAACGCACAAGGAAACCTGACCTCTCTCTTCTTTTCCTATCACACCATTATCAGTCCCGGT
The DNA here is from genome assembly GCF_964234715.1 of Podarcis melisellensis. Taxonomy (NCBI): domain Eukaryota; kingdom Metazoa; phylum Chordata; class Lepidosauria; order Squamata; family Lacertidae; genus Podarcis; species Podarcis melisellensis. The sequence goes on from NC_138540.1 coordinate 29,178,834, forward strand.
AGGCCTGTGAGCAGCAGGGCTGAGAGGGAAGAGGTTTCAGTTCAGAGCAGAGCTGGGCCACCTCCGCAAATGTTCAGAGTTCATTCTACATCCCCACTGTCCGGGGCTTTGAAGAGGCGCAGCTTTTAATGGAATGGAGGAAGTGTGAAATGAAAAGATGTTTGGATTAGAGGCAACAGAGGCCAAACAGCGGGGAGATAAAAGTTGGCAAACAGAGGCAGACGGGGCCCAGTTCATTATGACCAGACCTGCTGCATCTAATTTGGATCAGATAGTCCTTATCAGAACTGAAAAGCTCACATGCTAATCTTCCGAGCAGTTTTGTGTTGCCTTATCAGAATTACACAAAGGGGTGGGGTGGAGTAAGCCGGGGCACAGGGGAGGAGGTCTCACTTGATGCTTGGTTACAACCATCAGCTACATGCTGGGAGGTGTGGATTTCTGCACTCTTTGCAGAAACCAGCTATCAGCTTGGCAGAATGCTCCAGGCAGGAGTGGGGGGCAGGGGGGAATCATTGGGCTAATTAAACAGTTTCGAATCATTACATGAAGTCAAGTCAATTAAACTTGCATAGGAATAAAAGCAGGTGCTTGAAGAAAGGGGCACACTTTTTCTGTTTTAAAAATTTATTTTGAATACTAACAAGCCGTTATGAGTAGAAGTGAGTTGGGATGATGTGCTGAAATCCTTTTTGTTTTCCCCTGGAAGGAGTGTCTACCATCTTCTGTTCCACTGTCGAACAACCCTTACCCTCAGAAAGTTCTTCCTAATGTTTAATTGGAATCTCCTTTCCAGCAATTTAAGTCCGTTGGTTTGGGTGCTCCCTTCTGGAGCAGAAGGAAACAAGCTTGCTTCCCACACCCCACACCCCGTGGGGAAGATTAACTCACCGGAATAGAATCAGGAATAGACTGGGGAATGAAAAGCAGCAATACTTGAGGGGACAGAATTTGCTTATGGGGTTCTTTTGAGCACCTCAGAAATAGCTTTTGATTGCACTTTGACTTTCCTACGATGTTGAGAGGCTCAGGTGGCTTCCACATGCCCTTCTGAAGCAGGTTTGTACCATGTCAGATGACATACCCATGTACCCTATGATCCTCAACCAGTAATAGCTCTCCAGCCTCTGCGCTGATAGGGGGTTTTTCCAACCCCTTTAATTCCCCAGAAATCATATTCCCTGGCAATGCTAAACCTTCTTCATTCTAAATAGCACTGGGACACCACACCTTGGCATTATTTGGCATGTTCTTGGGACTTTATGGTAGTCAGGTGGGACTGGGGCTGCCGCTGGACAAAGCAAGGCAGCTTTCCCCTCTATTGAAGGACAGATTTGTGCATGTCACATGGGCTATCAGGCAACTAACCTGCCACCTTAACTACAGTGGAGGACTCTTTCCCATCACCACTGTCAAAGCAAGGTTCAGCTACAAGTCCAACCAGCTTCTGTATGTGTTGATGAAGCAGGGGCAGCAGCATCCCTTTTACCCCAGACAGCAAATTGTGTTGAGCCAGTCCTGTACTCAGGTCTGCAAAGACATTCCCCGTTTCAAGTGAGAATCACCCCCTGCTGTTACAGATGAATTATGGCTACCCCTAAAACAGGTCCCTGAGGTCCAAGCGCTCTAGCTGCTGAACCAAGGAAGTTAAATGCATTTCACCCTTTAAAGGGGAAAAAAGGGGCCTCTGAAAATCAAGCAGAACACCATTTCATCTGCCAAGGAACAAGAATAAATCAGATTTTGGATGTGGGGGGAGTGGATTACATTCAGAGAAAGCATAGCAATAAAAATGATGTTTAAATGTGGCTGCAAAAAGTAATTACATTTCCTTCAGTGGTTTTTACCCTTTTCAAGTTCCTTTGGGGGATGGAATCGTATAAAAAAGGGGGAAACTGAAAAGCAGAGTCGTTTAACTTCCTCGACCCCAGCAAATGAAACTTAAGTTTCATTTGTCCCCATGAAATGATCACTCGGGAAACGAATACATTTTAAATGGAGCAGATTTATAGTCGGTACAGTGTTTTCCTTTTTTTAAAAAAATCATGGCAAGAATGCTGCAGGGTTAAGTGGTGCACCCATTTTACAGATGGGGAGGTAAAACTGTGGGCTCAATCACAGTCAGTTTGCTGTACATCACTGGCACACTGTGTGTGTCCTCCATGGCTCTGTATGGAGAAATGTTGGCAATGTTGGTTTCTGTGGGAGTTTGCAGTCAAAATAACAATTAGCAAGTATGAAAAGTGTTGAGACCCCCAAAGTTGCTGATTGCTAGAAAAGCTCTGTGTGATATTACTTCCCTTCAGCTCTGTGGTGGGAAAAAGACAGAAAACCTTTCTATTTCCTTCCACCTAAGTCTTCCAGGTCCAGGTCTGACACTCTAGGTAAAAAAGGTAAAGGGCCCCTGGACAGTTAAGTCTAGTCAAAGGTGACTATGGGGTTGCGGTGCTCATCTCACTTTCAAGCCAAGGGAACTGGTGTTTGTTCACAGACAGCTTTCCGGGTCATGTGGCCAGCATGATTAAACCACTTCTGGCTCAACAGAACACCATGACAGAAGCCGGAACACACGGAAATGCCATTTACCTTTCCGCCACAGCAGTACCTATTTATCCACTTGCACTTACATGCTTTCAAACTGCTAGGTTGGCAGGAGCTGGGACAGAGCGACGGGCGCTCAACCCATTGTGGGGATTTGAACCGCCAACCTTCTTATCAGCAAGCCCAAGAAGCTTTGTGTTTTAGAGCACAGTGCCACCAGCGTCTCCTCTTTTTACCTGACACTCTAACCGCTACCTCACACTGGTTCTGAGATTGGGGAAACTGGAGAATCCTTTCAAAGCTTTCTCATCCCAACACTGTGGGTTTATATGAATTTTGCACACACACAACACAAATAAACATGGAAAAGGTAAGCAGTTTGACTCAGCCCTTTGAATGACCCTTAACAATACGTTTATATAAAATAAAGAGTGTGAGATTGCATGTCCACCTGTCTCTTGAGCTGCCTTTCAGACAAACTGCCTTGGATACAAAGAGGCACACAGTGTTAATTCTGATGTACCATCTAAAGTAGTTTCACCTTGACAGCCAAATTGAATGCTAGTGCATCTTGGATACAAAGAACCAACGTCTCTTTGTATTCAGAAGCCTTTGAAACACAAAATAAAGCATTTGCCTTATTTCATTGTCAGTGAAGGTTGAAAGGTGAGGTGCCAGGTTCAACCTGGAGGAACAAGGGCAAAGTCGAAATTGAGGTCACTTCCATGATCTCCTCTGTGTACCTTGTTTTCAATTGACTTTGTTTTCTTGTAGGCAAAGTCAGGAAGGTAAACTAAACACCCCAATTCATTCCCTATATTCAACACAATGGAGGTTTTCTCTCCATTTCATTTGCAAGCACACAGGCAAGAGGTGTTAAACCCATTCTTCGCTTAATGGGGGAGATAACAGCAGACTTGCTGGATCAGACCAAAGGTCCATCTAGCCTAACATTCCGTTTTACAGCAGTGATCTGATCCCTCAGGTTGAACATGAAGGTGCAATCTGGCTTGACTGGTCTAGTTTTATTTAAAGTACTTATGCTCCACTCTAGCTGGAAACCATTCCGGAGCAGCTTACAAAAATCGGTAGCGAGGCAGTCCCAGTCCCTGCCCTCAGCTGTACAAACTAAAAGACACAACAGCCTAGGAAAAATTGATGGGGAGCAAGGAGTGGCAGAAATAAGTTATTAAAGCTCACAGAAGGCAGCGATGGACACCGGCTTTAAAAGAGGATTGGAAAAATCCATGGAGGAGAAGGCCATAAATGGCTACTAGCCATTATGGTTATGTTCTGCCTCCACAGCAATGGTTGTGAATATTAGTTGCTGGACACCACAGGGGGGGGAGTATTCTTTTGCTCAAGTCCTGCTTGTGGGTTTCCCACTGTGGAATCTGGTTGGCCACTGTGAGAACAGGATGCTGGACTAGATGAGGTTATAGGCTCTTCTTACGTTCTTCAAGTTACGTTCCTTATAATGACCATTTGGGGTGGAAACAATTCCGGTAGCCTGGTGACAGGGGAACAGCAAAGGTGATGGGTTAGTCCTGATTCTTGTCTCTGTACCCTAACGGACTCCCGGCATCTTGCAGACAAATGAAAAACAAATTACCATATTTTTTGCTCTATAAGACTCACTTTTTCCCTCGTAAAAAGTAAGGGGAAATGTGTGTGCGTCTTATGGAGCAAATGCAGCCTGCACAGCTATCCCAGAAGCCAGAACAGCAGGAGGGATTGCTGCTTTCACTGCGCAGCGATCCCTCTTGCTGTTCTGGCTTCTGAGATTCAGAATATTTTTTTTCTTGTTTTCCTCCTCCAAAAACTAGGTGTGTCTTGTGGTCTGGTGCGTCTTATAGAGCGAAAAATACGGGTATCTATTTTTAGGAAACTGGAAATTCTTGATGAAAAGGGTAAAATGCTTGGGCTCAGTTCTCCTTCGACAGAATCAGGATGGAAATGCACCCCTGTAGGAAAATTCAGATACAGAATGGAAGTGCTTGCCTCCAAGTAATCTCAAACATGGGGGCTGAAGGTCATCATATATGGTTGTTGCTGGTGTTGCTGTTGCTGTTGTTGTACTACCCTTCATCATAAGATCTCAGGGCAGTTCACAGAATAAAATACAGAATGAATTTTTTTTTAACAAAACAGCAAAACAATAACCTACCTTCCCACAAACACATTTGTTTACTTATGTTTATTTACTCACGTTTACACCACAAGATGGGATTTGTAGTCTTTAACCCTGTAAAGCAGTGAAGAGTTGGGGGGGAGAGATGTGAGGGACTAGTTAAGATTAGATAAGAATAAAATGATTTGGCATTGCTACAAAAGTGAATGCCAGAGGGGGAGAAACAGATGGGATTTGATGAGATTAGACAAGATGCTTTGGCACAAAGAAGATTTTTAAAATATATATATTATGAGACATTCCAGACGGAGCGCTGCAGTAGCATGAAGACATAATGTCATTTTGGATAGGGGAATACGGCATTGGCACAACATTACTTTGACAAAAGCATTAGACATTTCAGAAGGGCTTGCGAAATGTTATGGCCAGATAATGCCAGGATGTTAGTGCCCAGATTTCATACTTATAGATTTTAGTGGTACTACAAATCTGAGATCTTGTGTTATGCAGTGATACCTCAGGAGTGCAAAAAGAAAAACTAAAAAAGCTGGGGGGGATGAACACATCTGAAGTAGGTATATAAAACAAGACTGAAACCTTTTCTCTTTCTTGAGGACCACATTCCCTTAAAGGTAATCTGTCATGGGGTTTGTTTGTTTGTTTGTTTGTTTGTTTGTTTGTTTGCTGCATTTATACCCCACCCTTTTTTCCCTCCAGGAGCTCAAAGTGGCATATCTGGTTCTTCCCCTCCTCATTTAATTCCCACAACAACAACCTTGTGAGGTAGGTTAGGCTGAGAGAAGACAGTGACCGGTTCAAGGTCACCCATTGAGCTTTGTGTTGAGGGACTTGGGTATACTTAGCCCAGAGAAGAGAAGTTGGAGAGGTCATATGACAAGCATATGACAGTCGGTCTGCCCACAGTGTCCCTGCCTAAAGCTTTCCAGTTTTCTCTGCTAGTTCAAGACAGTCACCCCTTCCCTATTTCTTAAAAAATATTAAAAGAACAGGAAGAAGAGGGGATGGGATGGAGCTCAATATTGGAGAACCTGCATTGCATGCAGAAGCTTCCAGCTTCGACTTCCAACCAAGTAGGGGTGGTAATGCCCCCATCTGAAAACCTGGGCAGCCACTGTCAATCAGTGCCAGTAATCCTGAGTTAGATTAACCAGTGGGCTGTTCCAGGGTAAAGTACCTTCTGGATTGCTGTTCGTGGTCATGAAAATAACTGATAATAGATTTCCCATCCCGCCCCAAGCTTGATTTTAATGTATCTATGTGGGGGTGGGAGCAGGGGGGTGGAGGGCTGTATCTTTGATTGTAAGTTGCTTTGGGTTGATTTGGGCAAGATAATGTGACTTACAAATTTAATTAATAATAGACCCAGCACCTGGGTTCTGTCCAGGGTCCTGAACATTTTTCAGAAGGAGGTTCTACCATGCTGTTTTCTTCTCCTGGTGACAGAGATAGCTATGGGGTCTGAACCTAGATGTTCCATTGAACTATTGCTGCACTTATCATTTAGCAATTAGTCTATTCCCCTTTAAAAGACATTTAAGCAGCTGGCCATCATGAGTTCCATAATTTAATTTGCGGCACAGAAAAAGTACTTCCTTTTGTCTCTCTCGAATTTTCCTACAGGTCAGCGTCATTGGATGACACTGAGTTCTCCTAATATAACAAGGACAGGTAAACTTTTCTCTGTCCACTTTCTCCCCACCTTGCATGATTGCATTATGTTAAGTCAATTAACTGATTTAATGATATGTTATTTAATCTTTATGCACTTAATTGCCAAGGTGGCAATTTGAATATACATTGAATGTTTTAGGGAAAAGGGTACTCCTTGGAGACATAGGTGGGAAAGAAAAAATTAACTGAAATTAAACTCAGTTTAAATCTGTGGGTTCCAAACAGTGTAATCCTAGGAGGCGAAATTCCTTTCTACCCTGCAAGCACAGAGATCCACGTGGGCCCAAGCTTGAACTAACCCACCCACCGTCTCAAAAGGAACCATGATCTGGCTGCCTCCTCATACTTAGGGCTTCTCACATTCACCAAATATGTGACAATTTATCCTTGAGGTTTTTGTACATGATGCTGCAAAGGCAGAAGCTGAGCAAAAAATACAGGAGAGTGGCTCGTAACCCCAATTACCCAAGGATAATGAGGCCCAGAACACCTTTCAGGTAGTTGCCTCAATTGAGCAGCCTCAGCGTTAAAGGAAACAATTTGTTTCCACTAAATTGGAGACAATCTGATGGTGGATTCTGGCATGTTTCTGTGAATTTCCCCTTCAAGGGGGACCATATATCAGCTGCTCTTTTTGTCTGCTGATGAGGAAGTTGCATCTCAAGAAATGCCATCACATAATAGAATGAGAGAAATGAGATGTCTCTGGCAGCCCAGAGGATGCCGCAGAAAGCAGACTGAGTAGCAGAGTATCAAGCCATAGACTGCAACACCAGCTCTAACCTGAGGGAAAGTGAAGTGGCCTCTTCTTTTTAATACTCAGTTGGAAGCCGCCCAGAGTGGCTGGGGAAACCCAGCCAGATGGGCGGGGTATAAATAATAAATTATTATTATAATATTATTATTCAGGCAGTGCATGTTGGGCAGAGGGCAATAGCAGCAACTCCTCTTCCCCATTCTTGCTGAGTCCTACCATTGTCTGATAACATCATAAGAACTTGCTGGAGCAAACTAATGGCCCATCCAGTCCAGAATTCTGTTCTCACAGTGGCCAACTGGATTCCTGTAGGAAACCCACAGGCAGGGCCCAAGGACAGGAGCACTCCCCCCCCCCAGCCTGTGACTTTCAGCAACTGAAATTCAGAAGCATGTGGAGCTGTGGAGGCTGAACATGGCCTCCAGAATGGCTAGTGACCATGTATAGCCATTTATAGGAGGCATCTTTACATCTTTGACTGGATGGGTTTAGAATTCCCTCACACAAGCAGGAACCCTGCACAATGTGGATGGTTTTAAGATTCTCCCTATTTACACATTCCTGTTCAAGATGGGGCAGGTGGGGATGAAGGTGATCTCATGGGACAAGGCTGTCATGCTAAGCCACACTCTTTCCTTCATGAGAAACAATCAGTTTTCTCCATCCCTCCTGCCATATATTGGCTGACATTGTTGTGGCGGTGTGTGTGTGTATTTGCAATGCAGTGACATCATGCAGGCCATGAACCTCGCATAATGAATTTATGGGACTGTACCATTGCAACTACCCCATCCGCTTGAAGGTACAAGTGTTTTAACAAGGGGATTGCCACATACTATCTGAGCAAGGTGTTACATTAGGTCTCCAAAGCTAATTCAAATACCATCTTGAATTACTAAGCAATGCCTACATTTCTGCTTTATAAATGACCCATGTGTGCAGCTGATTATTTTCTTTACATTTCTTTTTTGCTAGGTGTGCCATCTATTATTTAATGGATGGCAGAATTATGATGTTACTATAAATTAAATCTGAAAGAGGCATTTGCTAACTTGGAATGTTCCTGCAGATTTCACTCCCTCTTGTTCAAGGTCAGTTCAACTTTACGTTGGCGATGGTGGAGTAATCAGGAATAATCGGACATGTAATTTGGTTTTTAATTTATCATTCTCCCCAGTTTTATAATGGGCTAATGAGTCTTTAAGTTTAAATCCAGAATCACATGCCTCTTGACATACAGAATTACCTGGGCTGCCATTGTGAAGATGTAGTCTCACATATAACAATAGGGAGAAGCATTTAAGTCATCGGTAATTATGGGTTGGCATCTGATATCAAACGTTTTATCGCCAACAATGAGGACTAGCTGCCGTGCAATTAACTAAATTACTTGGGTACTACATCTAAGTGGAACTTCCAAACTCAGCCACTCCTATCATAACGTTCATATCAAAGACAGGCAAACTCAGCATAGGAATCAGTATAATTTTTCAGAACATTTTCTAAACGTTCTCTTTGGCATAAATTCTAAAGACACCTGCCTTGAATTCAACTGCAACTGATCTCAGATGGACTTCTGAGTAAAAATGAAAAGGCAATTGAAAGTGAGGACAAGGGATGGAAGCAGAAGTGACACTTGAGGTGGTGAAGGCCACAAACTTGGATGGCTATAAAAGAGGATTAGACAAATTCATGGCTGTTGATGGCAGCTAGCCATGATGGCTATGCTCTGCCTTCATAGTTAGAGGCAGAAATGCTTCTGAATACCAGTTGCTGGAAGAGGCAAGAGGGAAGGGTGCTTTTATGCTTGGGTTCTGCTTGTGGGTTTCCCATTGGGGCATCTGGTTGCATAACCTTCAGCATTCCCCTGATGAAAATCAGGACATGGTAGCGCGGCATGCGTGTCTTTTGGTGCCGTGCTCTCATGTAAGTTAGCTGACTACACAAGAGTGAAGCATCACTGCAAGCGCCGGCTCACCCCTGGGACATTCCAGGCAGCGGCGGAGGACGCTGCTCAAGTGCCTGAGGCAGCACGCCCAGGACCAGGGCAAATCGCCCATAGGAGTGGGGTGAGGGCAGGGTGCATTGAGGGGCCTCCAGAGTCTGCCTGCCTCCTCCCACTCAGCCGCCCTATAGCTGGGTAGGAGGCAACGGGCGAACCATTTGGGCAGTGTGGAGCCTATTTGCGCCCAAGCCACCGCCTCTCTCCCAGGAGAGACATGTGGCTTGGGCGTGCTGCAGGACCCGCAGTGAGTGCCGCCAGGCATTTTGTCACCCCCCTCAGTGGTGACACCCAGGACGAACCACACCCACCGCACCCGGCTTCCTCCAGCCCTGATTCCAGGTTCAAATCAGAAGCCAGGATGGCTTCTGTAATTCTGGGAATGTCCTGTTAAAATAGGGACAGTTTGAGGGCATGTGGTTGGTCATTGTGAGAACTGGACTAGATGGGCCATTGGCCTGATCTGGCAGGGCTCGTCTTAGGTGTTTATTTTGATAATATGGTGCCCTGTGCAAGTCCAAAATTCAGTGCCCCTCAGTGATGGTGTTAGTGCAATAGGAAGCTAGTACTCTCTCATTCTCTCTGCCCCTCTTCTCCTATCCTATCCTAACCTCTCCCTTCTTCTGTGTCTTTTTCCCAGTTTGATTTTCCCTCCCAGACCAAAAAAAATCCACATGACACAACAGCACACCCTATCGCATGCACAAGTGACGTCAGCACACTGCAGGGTTTGCATGTATGCCTCTCAAATGTTGTGAGGCATGTTGACAACATGTGCACACATGGCAGGGCATGCTTGCACAGCGTGCTGATGTTGCACGGCCCTAGCCCCCCTCAGTCACAAGGCAAGGCAGCGCATGTGTCCCATCTAATACAGGAAAATGTGAACCACAGCCACTGGTAACTCTCATTATGTCTCCATGCTGTCTTCTATGAACACCAAACATATCTCAACACACACCAAACAGCCCAAGTTGAGGGTGTACAGATCACTGCAGGGTGTTGGACTAGATAACCCTTTGGATCCCTTCCAAGTCTATAGTTCCATGATTTCCAACCACAGCCTCAATGTTCATTTTCATGCACCAAACGCATGTGAGAATGTATGAATTTAATCAAGTCTCTCCTACCTCCCATTGTTAATAATCATAATGTCAAAGCAATATTAAGCCTGTTAATTTCCACCCTTGTTTTTTATTTTATTTTATTTCTTACAGTTATGCTGTAATTTTCAATTTAATTAGTTTCTGCACTTCTGATGGCAACAGGTTTATGTTTATCTCCTCTCTCTTTTTTAAAAAAAATATGCCTAATTGTTTATCCTTCTTTCAATAATATCTCATTAATTTTATGGCCCGTCTGCCTCCCCCTTTCCCCCTCAGCGTTGACGGAATTAATTTCCTCGGGATCTTGTAAGACTTAATCTTACAGCACACCTTCCCAAGTTTCAATGACTTCAAAAGCCGGTTTTGAACTTTACCACCCTTGGATGCTCCTGGTGATTAAATAATTGTTGCAGAACAGCCACTTATAAGAACACAAAAAGATCCTGCTGGATCAAGCCAATGAACTATCTCGTCCAACATCTTGTTCTCACAGCAGCCAACCAGATGCCTGTGGGAGACCTGAAAGCAGGATCTGAGCCCATGAGCACTCTCCCTTCCTGTGACTTCCAGAAACTGCTATTCAGAAACGTTGCTGTTCCTGACCATAGAGGCAGAGCATAGTCATCATGGCTAATAGCCAATGACAGCACTCTACGCCATGAATTTGCCCAGTCTTCATTTAAAGTCAGCCAAGTTGATGGCCATCACTGCCTCGTGTAGGAGTGAGTTCCATAGTATGCTACAACAGCGGCAAGAGCCTTGATAGCACAAGGATGGAAGAATGAGGAACTCCCAACAAAAGAACAGTGGCAAGAGAAATTGATGAACTATGCAGAACTGGCGAAACTGACATGCAAATTGTGAGATAAGGACAACTGTGACTTTAAAGAAGAATGTGAACTTTTTACAAATTATTTTAAAAGACAACAAAATGAACTGGACTCCTTGGCAGGTTTTGAACAAACATACACAAATTTATTGAGTGTTAATATAGTAGACAGATAATATAAGGATGTACAGTGGTACAGTGCTTCAGGTTACAAACTCCGCTAACCCAGAATTAGTACCTCGGGTTAAGAACTTTGCTTCAGGATGAGAACAGAAATCGTGCTCTGCCGGCGCGGCGGCAGCAGGAGGCCCCATTAACTAAAGTGGTGCTTCAGGTGAAGAACAGTTTCAGGTTAAGAACGGACTTCTTACGTAACCAGAGGTATCACTGTGTACAATTTTACAATATGCAGAGAACAACATGAGTTGAGAAATCAGAGAGAGGAGCTGAGGGAAGTCTTGTGGGGGGGTTGTTGGGGGGTGGGAGGGGGGAAGGGGAGAAAATAATGAAGATGATTTGTTATGTTGAAATTGTTAATAAAACAATTATTTTTTAAAAAGGAGTGAGTTCCGTAGTTTAACTACGCACTGTGTGAATAAAGAGACCTGAATCTTCAAGCATTCAGCGTCCATGAGTTCTAGAATTATGCGAGAGGGAGAAAATCTTTTTTCTCTATCCACTCTCTCCCTGCCACACATCTGTCATGTCTCCTCTTACTCACCTTTTCTCTCAAGTAAAATGTCCCAAATGCTACAACCATTCTTCATTGGGGAGTCACTCCATCCCCTTGATCATTTTCTGACTAATGGCACGAACTGAACTGTTCCATTTCTTCCCAAGTGCCTCTTCCGCTTTCGAATCCTGCTCTCCAGACTCATCACTGAAGTGTAGTCCATGACAAATTAGCCCCCTTCCCCTCCCTCTCAAATGGGCGATAGTCCTTTGCATATTTGCAAGAGGATTTTTCAACAGTTTCTCATTTTGCATGACAGTCCAAACCGGGTAAGTGGCTGCCTGCTGACAGGAAAAGGAAAATTGGTGTCCAGATAGCGCCTGCTGCAGGAGCGTGTGGGAGATAAGCTGAATGAAGAAGAGACTAAGTACTGTGCAAGACGGAGAGAGAGAGAGTTAGAGTTCCCATTGTGTCTCCAGAAGTCTCCCGTTGTTTGCAAAATTGACACGCCGAGGTGGATGTGAGTGACAGTCGCCCAACCATCCTCAGAAAGCAAACAGTGTGTTTTACAAATGAACTTAATGGATTTGCTGGTGGATCATTAAGTAGGCATCGGTGTTAACAAGGAAATTGAAAAGGGTCTGTTGGGCCATTTTTCACTTATCGTTGGCCACGGTGATCTAAAGAGATGGGCTCTTCAAGACATGCCTTTGATATATCTAATCAAGGGGGAAGCTCAGAGTAATGATGCTCAGGCCTTTCCTGAATACAAATATTCTATTGACTTCTTAACAGGAGGGATCCGACTTCTGAGAAATCAGCCTTGTGCTGCCATCTGGCAAGATTTGCTTACATATGGAGTTTTTCTTCCCACCCATTTTGAGTCGGGGATGCTTGTGGAATTAAATCTTCCTGTGTTCTCCTATGTACAGGCTTGGTTTGCATTCTCCTGGAACAGATCAGAAGGCCACCACCAGTTTTTGCAACTTCTGAATGGCCCAACGTACTTGTCAGTTCAATGTCTATGAATTACAGCTTGGTGGCTGCGGTGCTGGAGATGGAAAATGGGACATTCCCAGATCAAATCAGAAGCCGGAATGACTTCCGAAATTTTAGGATGTCTCAGAAAAATCAGGACGCTTGAAGGGTATGCTAAACATACCCAACTATCTCAACCGTTCCTCATAGGTCTTGGTTTCTAGACCCTTTATGAGCTCAGTTGCGCTCCTCTGTACACATTCCAGCTAGTCCATATCCTTCTTAAACCGAATGCACAGTTCTGGCCTTCATTTGGATGGATGGGATCGTGATCTCTGAATCTATCTGTTCACATTATCCTGAAAAAGACACAGATTATGAAAACTATAGGCTACTCCGTGCAGGAGAGAGCCTCAACACCTGATTCTAGGTCCCAGGCTGAAGATTTCCCAGGCTAAAGATGTAACCCTTCCACCTTCCTCAGACTTGGAGGAGGAACTACGGTACTTGTGCTGGATTTTGGAGGGCCTAGATCAGAGAGTTGTTTTGTTTATTGCTTACATGATTTCAGTGCTTACCACTTCTTTTGGAACGTACACGTGCCTGTGCCCTATCCATGAGTACATAGGAAGCTTCTTTATACAGTGTCATATCAGTGATCTCACTATTGTCTATGCTGACTGGCAGTAGTTCTCCAAATTTCAGGCAGGGCTCTCTTTCCGAAAACTATGGAGAGACCTGGTCTGGTTCTCTTTCACTCCTACTTGGAGATGGCAGGTGTCCTGCCATGGAGGTGCCCTGCTATGGAGCTACAGCCCCAATGTGAAGAATTAGTAAAGCTTAAGTGGGAAACTGATCTAGAAGGCCATGGTTTCTGAGTATCTAGTACTCAGATGGAGCCATATAGTGGGACAGCACATGTAGAAACTGAGAATTCCCCCTAGATAAAGCTACTTGTAAACGCCAAAACATTTCTCTCACCTCATATTGACTCTGGCTCCTGGGATCAATTTTCTTTATTAGCTGGTGAATCTCTTCAAAAGACTTTCTGTACTGAATCTGGATAAATTATTTAAGCAGTAGATTGTTTCCACTCTAACAGGGTTACTGCAAAGTGATTGAACTTCATACCACTCCATATAGCAGCAGAGAACGTTTAGCAATGCAAGGTCACCTCAAGCTAGAGGAAATGGTTCATTTCTGCAACATACAGTTGCATTTTATTTTATCTTCCCCCCCCCCCTTTATGGATTTTTATTGAATGCTGTATTCTTGTTATTTTTATTAAACTGCTTAGAATTTTTAAAAAAAATTTAATAATATAAAAAATTGAAATACACAAACAGCAACAGGGTGTTAAGTATAATTGCTATTATGCACTGAAATAGAGAATGCCTGAATGTGTGTTGCTAATATTGGAGATTTTCCATGGCAGCATACCAAAAGTTTTCTGAGCTCTCACTGAGTTAATGATTAACTGAGAATGTTCTCTGCTCTAACATGTGAGTGTTTAACCTTAGATCACATGAGTAAGGTATTCAACTGCAAATCACCATCTTGAAGGGAGTTGCCTGTTAGTCTTACTCTGCGTTCCACAGAGACAACAGAGGATGTGATTATGCCTCTACAGGAGCTGCATAGTCTTAGGCAGGATGTAGGATGATGCAGACCAGAGGCACTGCTTTGATTTCTGGAAGAAGTAAAATTATGTCTTATAAGATGAGCCTATGCTGCACATGCACTAGATATTGCATGGAATGATTTGGTTGTATCCATATTTGTTCTGTTTTAAAGAAAGTTCTGCAAGTAAAGTTTTGAATAATTCTTATGGGTCTGGACAATGTTTTATTCCAAAATAAGTTTGTTTTTATGCAACCTATTGCTTCATGCTGTGCGATATTAATATCTGCAATACAGGCCCCATCCTAAATTGGGAACTGAGGACTTGGGGAAAGGAAAGAGTGTGCCTCAATAAAAAACATAAGAGAAGTCTGCTTATAAGAGGAGCCTTGATCAGGCCAATGGCCCATGTATTCCAGCATCCTGTTCTTACAGTAGACAACCAGATGGCCCAATGGGAAGCTCACAAGCAGAACCCCAGCACAAAAGCCCTCTCCCTTCTCATGGCTTCAAGGGAAATTGCAAGCTGGGCTAGATAAGCCTTTGAGCTCATCCACAAGGACTCTTCTTGTGTTCTTAACGTAAGGGAAACGGGGTTGTGGGATTCAGAGGAGAGGGTCCTTCCAGCAACATACAGGATGCAGGGTTCATCTACAAGTTGTCAGATTTCAAGTGGAATGCTCCCCCCACCCCCGTTATACATTAAATGTTAAGAACATATGAGGAGGCTGCTGGATCAAGCCAATGATCCATCTAGTCCAGCATCCTGTTCTCACAGTAACCAACTACACACCTGTAGGAAACCAGCAAGCAGGACCAAAGCACCAGAGCACTCTCCCTTCCTCTCCAGCAACTGGGATTCAGAAGCATGACTGCCTCTGACCATGAAAGCAGAGCATCGGAACGTTCTTTCACCTCTGGTGGACCTGCCCTAGAGTTAAGGCTTTCTGGGAAATGATATATAATGAGCTGAAGAAGATATTTAAGTATACCTTCCCTAAGAAACCAGAGGCCTTTCTTCTGGGCATTGTCGGCCAGAGGGTGCAAAAGAAAGATCGAACTTTTTTTATGTATGTTACAACAGCAGCAAGGATACTTATTGTTAAATACTGGAAAACCCAAGATTTGCCCACACTGGAAGAATGGCAGATGCAACTGATGGACTATATGGAACTGGCGGAAATGACTGGCAGAATCCGAGACCTGGGAGAAGAACTGGTGGAGGAGGACTGGAAGAAATTTAAGGACTATCTACAAAAACATTGCAAATTGTATGAATGTTAAGAAAGATGTAAGATTAGCAACAACATGGTACCAACAAACTAGTCAAAAGGAATAAGAATCTAAATGCTATTAAAAGAAAAGACAAATTTTGGATAAATATTATGTTAAAACTAAGTCTTTAGAATTATGGTCTAAATTTTCTAAAATTTGAGATTTAATATTGGAAAATTGTACTATAAGAATTGAAACAAGTTAATAAATTGCTGGTAAAATTTAAGAGTTTGGAATGCAGGAACGAGAGTCGCGAGGAAGTCCAATGAGGAGAATGAAATGTGGATATTGGAAAACTATATGTTACTCTGTATGTTTTTTACTGTTTAAATTTTTTTAAATAAATATTATTATAAAAAAAAAATGAAAGCAGAGCATCGCCATCATGGAGTAGCATTCAATAGCCATATTTCCTATTTCCCTTGTGCTCCCATCCTGCTTGCTGGCTTCCCACAGACATCTGGGTGGTCCCTGTGAGAACAGGATGCTAGACTAAATGGGCCACCGGTTTGATCCAGCCAGGGCTTTGCTTATGTTCTGACATTTCCACTTTGTCTTTTAATGTATCTCTGAGGGGAGGGAGAATTCACAGCTCAAATCTTTGCTTGATTTATTAATTTCATTTATGGTGCTCTGTCTGTTGAGTGCATTCTGTTTTATAACCCATCATTTGGGTGGGCTTGGTTTTATTGGAGACCGTGAACCACTATGTGGAGGACATTGCTCAAAGGGAGCAGGGTACATTTTTAAAATCAATCAGTCAGTAAAATAATTCTGAATACCAGTTGCTGGAGAGACCATGAGCAGAGAGCTGCTCTGTAACCACACTTCTTGCAACCTCCCCAGCTGCCCCTGGCTGCCTCCCATGGGACACAGAAGCCTTAGAGAGATGGCTGTTTGGTCTGATTGAGCAAGGGGCTTATATCCTGAGAATAGTGTGCTTCAAAGTTATTTCACACTGGTATGTTGTATAAAGATTCTGCAGTTCTAACTGAAAGTGCCCTCTAAGTTATTCCATCTCTTCTCAACTGGGCTGCTTAGCAAGATTGTAACGCTGCATCCCCAGGGTTTCAGGGCTTCTTTTAATCTTCTGTGTGGCTCGGCTCGAAACTGAATATTTCTCTATTGAGAAAATAAAATAAAGTAAATCACAGAGGCAAGAACAGATATTAGTCTTTGATTCTTGAAATAGACTTCAGAGTGGCAGACCACGCAGAGTTGTATAACGGTGCTCTTCAAAAGCATATAATGACTGGCCATTCTTTCTGGACTTTGCCGTCCTTTCACTGCCTTCTTGAGGAAACACCATCATCCCCTCTCTAAGGGGTGATTGTGAGCCCTCCTGCAGCCAAAACCACCCTCTCCATTGCTAAGAGGGCAATATCAGGAGGTCTAAAGGAAGCCACATGATTTGCAGAAGACACCTTGTTTTGAAGAACCCCCAAAACAGCCCATGGAGGACTATGTGAAATGATAGGTAAATGGGTGGGGGGATATAATTTATTTACTATTATATGTCATCAACAGTGAGGGCTGGAGACCAAGGATCCCCTCTTGAAGGCCATGTTGGGTGAAAACTTTGCTCTCAACTACTCACATTAGATCATGGAGGCCCTCTGCAGAATGAAGCACCCCATCTGTACATGGGCAGTGACATCACCCCATGAAAGGGAGTCAGGGTGAGGAACCTTTGACTCTTCAAACTTTGTGAATTCCAGTGCGAACTTACCTGATCCTCACCTTCCAGACTACTGTGCCACTTGGAATATAATTAACCTTCAGATTTCACACTGCCTCAAATTCTGCAACACTGTTGTTAGCTCAAACAAATGGACCAAAATGCATTTTAATAATGTGTATTTTAGGATAAAGTACGTTTAGAAATGTGTTCTTTTGTCTGACATACGTTTAGCAACACCCATTTTGTGAGAAAAGGCTTTTAAAATATGTTTTTAAGGATATAGAAACGATTCTGATTATGCAACACAGCAGAACTATCTCAGATTTAACTTGTCATGTTCTGTTTTGTTTTATAGCAGTTCCTATTCCTAGATAAGAGCCCGTGTGGTTTATGCTGGCGTGAGACTTGGAAGACCAGGTTTCATATCCCCACGCAACTGCAAAGCTTACTGGGTGATCTTGGGCCAGTGACTGCCTCTCAACCTAACCTACCTCACAGGGTTGTTGTGCTGGAAGGAACCCCAAGGGCCATCTAGTTAAGACCCTTGCAATGCAGGAACCACAGCTTAAGAATACCTGGCAGATGGCCCTCCAAACTCTGCTTTAAAATCTCCAAGGAGAGACAGTCAACCACCTTCATAAATGAACAGCTCTTACCACCAGAAAGGTCTTCCTATTGCTCAGAATCTCGTCTAGCCCAACCCCCTGCAATGCAGGAATCTCAGCTAAAGCATCCATGACTGATGGCTATCCAACCTCTGCTTAAAAACCTCCAAGGAAGGAGAGTCCACAACCTCCCAAGGAAGACCGTTCCACCGTTGAACAGCTCTTACTATTGGTTTGAGTCCTACCCTCTGGAGCAGCAGAAAATAAGCTTGTTCCATCTTCCATGCAACACCCTTTCAGATATTTGAAGGTGGCTCTCATACAGGGACGCGGACTTATAAAAAATATTGGGGGGGGCCCGGGAAAGCTCATGAATAATAAATAAGCTCATGAATATGCAAATAAAGTGGCGCCGCCTCCTCGTGAGCGAATAGGGGAGAGCGTGCTGCGCCTATTAATCAGCTCCAAAGGAAATTGGGTGGAGCTTTTGCTCGGGAGGGAGGGCAGGAGGCATGCAGCCCGCCCCTCCCTGTGCATTTTGGGCTGGGGGAGGGGCGGCGATGGCGCTCTGCTGGAGGGGCGCCGGAGATTATTGGGGGGGCAGAGCCCCCCCAAACGAATTTTTGAGGGGGCTCGGGCCCCCTCAAGCCCCATGGAGTCGGCGCCTATGCTCTCATATCCCCTCTCAGTCTTCTGCTCTCCAGGCTGAACATCTTCCCCAAACTAAATTGGCCATGTTACCCAGCTTCCATCTTCAGTGAGGAATTTGTCACAACAGGTTCCTCACTCCAGGTTTAGTAGAACCAAATTGTTAGTTTGCTCCAGATTCACAGCAATATTCTGCACATCTCTGTGCCCTTCCCCAGCACCATTAGAAACAGAATGAATTGTCCACAACAGCCAGGATTATCAGCTTTGTAAACCAGAGTTCAGTTTCACAATTCAGCTTTGCCCAGAACAAAATTTAGGTTGCTTTTGTGCAATATTTGTCTCTGTCTGTATGTGTGTGGGATGTCATTATTTGTTTTTAAAGCATCAGGTAAATTCAGCAGTTTCCCTGTCTATGTAAATAGCTTGAATTGTGCCAGCCCCTACATAACTTTGGGTGACTCCATTTGCCCTTGGCAGGCAATAGATGCTCCAGGCTGTAGTCGCTAGTGATTAATTCATTTTTGGCAACACATGTTTTCCTCTGTCGAGTGAATTACCATGTACTTCTCAGGCTGCATGACAAATACCTTTATTGATTAAAGTCCTTAAATATTTACACTCCTCAATGACCTTTTCCCTTTAACTAGTTTGTTTTCAAATGGCTGTTTAGTCCCTCTTTGAACAAACATACCATCAAGGCGACATTTTAACTCATGCTAAAACGGGATCCAGGGTATCAGCATCCCAACTCTATGCAAGGTCACTTGGAAGTAACACTTCATGTTTGCATAGCAAAACACATCCATCCCCAGCCATGTCCTCCTGCTGTCATTGGACTCCAACTCCCATCAGCCCCAGCCACTGTGGTCCACAGTCTGGCGTGCAAGGAACTCTAGTGCAAAATTATCTTGAGGGTCCCATAGAATTGTCAAATTGCAAAGGGTCCCAAGAGCCACCTAGTCCAAACCCCTTGCAAAGCTGGAATCACAGCTAGAGAATACCTGACAGATGGTCATCGAACCTTGGTTTAAAAATATTCAAGGAGCTCATCACCTTCTGATGCCATTTGTTCCATGGTCAAACAGCTTTTACCACCAGAAAGTTCCTCCTAATGTTTAGTTGGAATCTCCTTTACAGTGGAACCTCAGGTTGCGGACGTAATCCATGATGGAGGCACGTCCACAACCTGCAGCATTCACATCCTGAAGCATCACGTCTGCGCAGGCGCAGGCGCCAGCACAATTTGGTGTTTTTGCACATGCGCAAAGTGCAATTTGGCACTTCTGTGCATGCACAAGCGGCAAAACCCGGAAGTAACCCGTTCCGGTACTTTCAGGTTTCCCGCAGTCTGCAACCCGAAAACACGTAACCTGAAGTGGCCGTAACATGAGGTATGACTGTATTATAATTTGTATCCAATGGTTTGTGTCCTACCATCAGGAGCAAGAGGAAACAAGCTGGCTCCATCTTCCATGTGACAGCTTTTCAGATATTTGAATATGGCTATAATTTCATGTCTCAGTCTTCCCTTCTCCAGGCCATATATTTCCAACTCCCTCAAATCCTTCTCATAAAGCTTGGCTTTCAGACCCTTGATTATCTTGATCACCCTCCTCTGCACACCTTCCAGCTTGTCTGTCTTCTTCTGGGGTGCCCAGAACTGGACACAGGACTCCAGGTGAGGCCTGACCAACACAGAATAAAGGGGTACAACTATTTCCCTTGATCCAAACTTCTGATGATGCAGTCTAAAGTGCATTGGCCTAGAATTGCATTAGCTTTTTTCTTCTGCTGCATCATACTCTAAACTCATGTTAAACTTGTGGTCTATTAAGAGCCTTAGACCCTTAGATCCTTCTGAGATGTACTTCTGACAAGCCAGGTATTTTGTTTTTGAGTCCAAGGATGTTGAGACTCTAAGTCCTCAGGTTGGGAGGGCCTAGTGGAAAGAGCTGATTTGTGTTTCCTCTAGACTAGGGCCTGGGAAAACAGGGTTCAAATCTCCACTCAACCATGGAGCTCACTGGACCTGTCACTGTTTCTCAGCCTAGCTGCCTTCACAGAGTTGTTGTGAGGGGGAAAGTGTGTACACAGCCTTGAGCTATTTGGAGAAAAGGTGGGATATAAATAGGAGAAAGAGAGGGATCTTCATCTGAATAGTTTAAGGGGCTAGGTTTGGGCGAGAGGAGGGGGCACAAAAAAGATAGAAATGTCCTCTGGTTCCACATTTGCAGCAGACAATGAAGCTTGAAGGTGGGGAGTTCGAGGAGATATCACACCCACTGTACTCCCAGAGCTGTTAATTGTGAGCATAGCACAAATCATGAGTGGACTCAATCTCAGAATAAATCAAGCTATTTTCTGACCCCTTTGGAAAATTGCTCAGTTTGTCAAGGTCAACTGCAAGTCAAAGGGCAGTGGGAAGGTAGGGTGGGTCGTCCATCACCAGAGCAGGCTGGAGAGAGCAGACAGGGTGAAAATTGGTATTCCAGACACCTGACATTTCCTCTTTCCTGAAACTTCCTCTCTCCTGATAAAAGAGCCTTTTCTGCACTGATAAGAGTTGCACTGGATTCCTCTTTATGCAAATGGAATGTAGATGAGTGAAAACTGAGGTCCTGGTAATCAGCTATGAATAGAAGGTGTCAATTAACAGAGGCAAACAAAGGGAAATGCATAGCTCAGGGTGGAAGAAGGGAGTGGGGGGTGTAGGCTCACTCTCACTTTTCATGATATTAACCAGACTCACGTCACATAGACCGATAAACCAGAGGGGAACAAGAAGATATATAAATGGAAACAAGGAAAGAGAGAAAGAGGTGGGAGGGTGTATAAATGAGGACTAGAATCTTGACATCAGCTTGATGTTTCCCCCTGTTGTTTTCAAATTCAAGGGAAACTCTTCTCTTCCCCCCAAGGTTCATGGGATGGGTGATGACTTGGCTATAGCCAGTGGAAGAAGCAAAGCCCATTTGAGTGCTCCAAGGCAAATACTAGGCTGCTCTTCAATAGCACACTGTGGGTGCATCCTGCTTAAAGGCTGGTTCTAATGGAGAACCTCTTAGGGACCTGTAGCCCTCCAGTGATTGCTAGACTCCAACTCCCATCAGCCAGGGCCAGGGTGACCAATGGTGAGGGATGATGGGTGCTGTTGCCTACCAACCTCTCAAGGGCTGCCAGTTCCCCACCCTTGCTGTAGATTAATTCAGTTAATGGCCTGAGGAGAATCATGCACACACTTTAAAAGCCAGGTGGGGTGCAGTGTGAAATATTAGAATGGGTTCACAAGGACTGAGCTCTTTTATCTGTGTTTTTCCACCATCCCTGAGTAACTAAAACCACATTTGTGAGGAGGTTAGAGGGTCTCCTAACACATCTCAGCACCCTTAACTGCAACTCCCAGGATTCTTTGAGGTTGTTTGAAGTGGATTCATAGTACTTTAAATGCATGGTGTGAATGTGCCATAGGACTGATCAAGACTTACCGATTATTTCTCAAACGTACGCAAACTGCTTTCAGCCAACTCTTTGGAAATCACTGAAGTCGCAGTGGTCATAGTTTCAACCATTTATATGCTGCCTAACACTCTGGTTCCCTAGCCGGCACCCAGTAAGGCTAAGAAGATACAATACAGATCAAAACCATGTTGACCTTTTCTGCACCTGGTTTCCTATGCAGCACATTTTTTCAACCTAAACTTGCCAGAACTCAGTTCCAGCATCTCTCAGGTGGGTGCTATTGCCATTATAAGAGAACAAGGGAGGTCTTCATGGTGAGTTCCGGCACCTCTTTTTCTAGAAAAAAAATAGCTCTGGTCCTATGTTATCTCAAGTACAAACAAGTTTCAGCTAAGAATTTGGAGCACGTGCTAAGCAGACTCCTGATTCTTCCTCTGAATTGAAAAGTCAGTGCTTTATCTGCCTGGCAACAGAAAAAGGCACCAAATTCACAAAGCACTGACTTTTTGATGCAAATGAAAAGGGGTCCGTTGGTTGAATTCAGGTTGCTCATGCAAAGGAGCTTCCTATCAAAAGGGTTGGTGGAGGAGAGTTACCTCACCCTCTCCCATATATGGTCCCCACCCACCCTCACCTTCACCTATGGAGTAGCTTCCGCTCACAAAATTGAATCTGGAGAATATTTTCCCATCCTCAAATCTGTTTAATTTTTACTTCCTTCTGTAAGTGGGCCATTTGCAGAAGCTGAAAAGAAACAATGGATAAAGATTACAATTTTAGAAAGCAAACAAATAAATAAATGTATAACAAGCCCAACAAAGGAAAGAAAGAAAGAAAGAAAGAAAGAAAGAAAGAAAGAAAGAAAGAAAGAAAGAAAGAAAGAAAGAAAGAAAATTAAGCATGGTAAAGAGATGAAAGATATAAAAAAAGGAAAGGAAACTTGTACAAAAGAACCGATACAGCAATACTGGACCAACAGGCCAAACTCTACGCCAAAGGATAAACGGACACGAATCTGACATCAGGAATCACAAGACAGAGAAGCCAGTAGGAGAACACTTCAATTTCCCAGGACACTCTATACAGGATCTCAAAGCAGCTGTCTTATTACAAAAGAACTTCAGAAATAGACTTGAAAGAGAAGTTGCTGAATTACAACTTATTACTAAACTGAAAACTATAGAGAGACCTGGTCTGAATAAAGATATTGGATTTTTGTCTCATTACACAAGCTAAAGCTATTTTTTGGTCATCTGCATACTATCCCTTGCTTTTTCCTGTAGGACTAATTGCAGTCGTTAACAGTCGTCAACAGGTTTATCATACCCATTGAGTCAATCACCCATCTCCTACTACCCTGAGAAAAACCCCACCCTCCCACTATATATAAGGGTCTGGGGACTTCTGTTTCAGTGTATCTGAAGAAGTCTGCATGCACACAAAAGCCTATACCCAGAAGGAAAAAAAACAGTTGGTCTCTAAGGTGCTACTGGACTATTTTTTAATTTTATTTATTTATTTCGATACAGCAATATTCCAAGACAAGACATAGTGGAAAGAAAACTCATATAAGCAAAAATGATGCCAGATAGAATTGTATAGAATTTGTTGTCCATGTGACTGTGTTGTTAAATAAGCTACATAAACCACCAGATAGCCGCAGAGTGCAATGGGTCTGTTTCCCTTCTGAGAACCTGGAGTTGGTGGGTCAATTTATCTGATGAGGCTATAAATAAGTCTTTTGCAAACAGTTAGTAATACAGTACTTAGAAGCATCCTTCCAGCTCAAAGCAGGCAGCTTTTAGCAAATGAGTTACAAGAAAGTGTGGGTGCAAATTTAGAAATAACCATTCTAATTTGAAGTTGGGGAGGCTCATCCAAACTTCCTTCTGTGCTGCGTTCCTAGGCACCGTTCCAGCCTTTAAAACTCCATGTCCAAGCGCTGCTGTTATTGTTTGGTCCTGGCACTTTCCCAAGGAAAACCCATGTTTTGCCACTAAATCAGAGTGAATGGGAATTGGGCTTTTCATGGATTGCTGTTTGTTCTGTTTCGGCAGGTTTTTTCAGGGAAAGAACCAGGAGCAAAAACAACAATCTTTTAAAGGTTTGGACCCAGACCTGTGCCTAGCAAGGAAGCCTGGATGAGCTGTGTGCCTGTTCATTCTGCTATCCAGGGTGCTGACTGCAAATGAGCAACTCTGAAGCCCTGACAGCTCCCCAACCTAGAGTTCTCTGTCTTGAAACCAGGTTTGGATTCCTTCCAGAAGAGGACTCCTTCAAACAGAAGCCCATGCTGTCCAAAACAGGCCATTGCATCTTTCTGAGAACCCGTTGGCCTAATCCGGCTTTTCCAAACTAAGGATGGAATGATATTGATGGAACAGGTGATGCTTTTGCAGTATGGCAAGGAGAGAGAGAGACAAACCTAGACACCATCTTAAAAAGCAGAGATATCACCTTGCCAACAAAGGTCCGTATAGTTAAAGCTATGTTTTTCCCAGTAGTGATGTATGAAAGTCAGAGCTAAACCATAGAAGGCTGATCACCGAAGAATTGATGCTTTTGAATTATGTTGCTGGAGGAGACTCTTGAGAGTCCCATGGACTCCAAGAAGATCAAACCTATCCATTCTGAAGGAAATCGGCCCTGAGTGCTCACTGGAAGGACAGATCCTGAAGCTGAGGCTCCAATACTTTGGCCACCTCATGAGAAGAGAAGACTCCCTGGAAAAGATCCTGATGCTGAGAAAGATGGAGGGCACAAGGAGAAGGGGACGACAGAGGATGAGGTGGTTGGACAGTGTTCTCGAAGCTACCAGCATGAGTTTGACCAAACTGCGGGAGGCAGTGGAAGACAGGAGTGCCTGGCGTGCTCTGGTCCATGGGGTCACGAAGAGTTGGACACGACTAAATGACTAAACAACAACAACAACAAGGGGAGAGAGAGAGAGAGAGAGAGAGAGAGAGAGAGAGAGAGAGAGAGAGAGAGAGAGAGAGAGAGAAAGGAAGCTGTTTTATTTTCCAAATTGTTATGATGGGATGTGAGCATTTCTTGCTTCATCTGCCACTACTTTCTTTCCCCTTCACATACCACTTGAAAGTCTTTTTGGCTGCGAAGAAAGCTTATCTGAAGTGAGGGAAGTCTCCCCCTCTCTTAACTCCATCAATCATCTTGATATATAACTCTGTTGTTTACTTGCTCCTGACAGACAACCGTGCTGCATCCTCCCCAAAACTCTCCAGATTCCCAAGTCCTTTGCACAGGCTTCATTATAGGGGTGGGATTGGTGGAAAGGTTCCCAAGCTGTAGGGGCAGAACAGCAAGCCTATCAATGGCTACTAGTCATGATGGCTATGTTCTCTCACCAGTCGTGGAGGCAGCAACTACTCTGTCGATTAGTACCAACTGCGGGCCTCACTTGGTCTTTTTGCAGGTGCAATTTGGATTCAAACCACACCTGCAAGTGGGACTTTCCCTTTCTCGCAGAGCAGGAAAACCGTGCCGGCTGGAGCAGCGGAATCCAGGTTAGCAGGCTTCTCGTGAAGCTGCGGAACGAAAGCAGAGTTGATCCTAGGTGGAGGCTGCAAAGCGACACATGGCGTCTTGCGACAGGCAAAGGGAGGGTTGAAAGCCACCCACGATTTCCTTCCTGGAGTCTGCTGTGTGCAGCCCCATCAGCAGGGCCAGCACCCACGCACGGCACGGCAAGGTCTGGTTCTAAATGCCACATCCCTCCTTCCAACCGTTATTAACACTCCAGCAAAATGAGAAGGAGCAATTCAAGACTTGTTCTCTTTTTTATTTCCTCCCTCCCTCCTCTTTTTTTTAAGAAAAGAAATGAAGCATTATTATCCCTTTACCTTCCCGATGCTTCTCCCCTTATTAAAAGAGAGAGCCTGGGCTTCCTTTGGAGAATACAAGCAATTAGTTACCATAACAACACCTTTTCTCTCTCCTACTCAACAAAGTTTAACTGCCACCTCTTCCCTGCCAGTGTTTTCTCCCAGGAGGAGCCCCACATTGTTCCTCTTGCAAACACAAAGAGGGGAGGAAAACCTCCCCTAGACAGAAGTCTTGAGTTCTGGTATAAGGCAGCTTCCTGTGGTCATACATTTTAAATGAAGGGCGGTAGCTTGGTGGTAGAATATTTGCTTTGCATGCAGAAGGTCCCAGGTTCAATCCCCAGCATCTCCAGGAAGAACTGGGAGGCACCCCTGCCTGAAAGCTGCTGCCAGTCAGTGCAGGCAAAACTGAGCTGGATGGGTCTAAGTTCTGATTTAGCATAAGGCAGCTTCCTATGATTCTCAATCATAAAATCAGCATCAAAGCCCCTCCACCTACCAAAAGATCCAAATTTCAAGGTGACAAAATACTTGTTTAAGGTTTATCCAAGAGGTTTCACACGCAGAAAGAGAAAGCCCAGCTCCTTATTATAACAACAAGAGGGATGTGCACATGAAAGGTTGTTAGTGTTTTGGTACAAATGTCTCCCAATGTACAATTCTCGGTTTGCAATTGTGCATAACACACACACACATCTCTGTGAGATATTTGTCTTCATCTCATGCATCATTGCATCTTATTTTCAACAGCTTGTGCATACTTCTCCTTAATGTATGCATTTTTGAACATGTTGTTTGGATGGATTGTCTTTTGAAGATGTGTGAATTTCAGTGATGGTTGCATTATGATCTGTGTGGTGTTTCAGGAAGTCTGGATTGGGTAGGTTGACATTAAAATGCAAACTGAAGCTAATTTCTTCCTGCCATTGCTAATGCCCTGGCCCCTCATGGGCAGACTGCCTGCAGCTGTGCCTTTTTCAGTCCATTAATCTAGTCAACAAGAGATGCATCCTGCTCACATCATACCCAGGCACCACCGTTCCAGTGTTCTGCAGGGCTGAGGTGGAACTGTGCCCATGGCAGCCATTCACATAGGGTTATCTCTGAGTTCAGTGGCTGAGTCAAGAAATGTGTCAAACACAGGTTTGCATAAGGAACTTAAGAACCTGCTGGATCAGGCCAGTGGCCCGTCCTTCGTATTGTACTCACAGTTGCCATCCAGATGCCTGTGGAAAACCCAGGAGCAGGATTCGAACACAAGAGCCCTCTCCCCTCCTGTGGTTTCCAGCAACTGGTATTCAGAACCAATCACTCCTCTGCTTGTGGAGACAGAGCACAGCCATCATGGCTAGTAGCTATCGATAGCTTTATCCTTCTCCATGAATTTGTGTGATCCTTTTTTAAAGACATCCAAGGTAGTCCTGTGGCCGTGAGTTCCATAGTTAACAACATGCTGCATGAAGGACTTTCTGATTTCTGAGCCAGCAGTCTTGACTGTATTTTAAAATCTAATGAAAGATCCCCAAGCATCTAGGACTGCAACAAGATCTTTAAAAGTCCCCCCCCCTTTCATGTTGGTAATGTACGTTATGTATGGATTTATTTTTTAACTACCGCTGCCTGTTAGAAATTCCAATCCCTGTGCCTAGACCCTCTCAGTGCAATTATATAATCTTGTTATGTTAGCATGGAAATTAAACACAGGAGATGAATCAGCTAAATTGGATTCATTTATATAGATCCAAACCCTGGTGGCATAGCCGAGGGGACAACAGCCAAAACATTGCAGTGGGGACATTGGGGCCATGCTGGGGTGGGAGGGGGATGGGATTTTGAAATGAGCCCCTTGTAGATATTAGGAAGGATAATTGAGGCTGGCTTCTCTTGGTATGTCAGAGTGGATCACAGAAGCTGTCTAAAGAATATTAACTTGTGAGAGGCAAAGAAGAAGGACTGGTAAACAGATTAGCTGACTCAAAAGATGAATGGGTTTTCCCAAATCTGTTGGTCTTATTCTGAATGAGCCAGGGCCGGATTTAGGTTTGATGAGGCCCTAAGCTACTGAAGGTAATGGGGCCCTTTATATGCCCTGCTGTCCTTTATCAACAAAAAATTGTCACTGTTTTTTGTGTTGAATATATAGTGGTACCTTGGGTTCGTTCTGGAGGTCTGTTCTTAACCTGAAACTGTTCTTAACCTGAGGTACCACTTTAGCTAATGGGGCCTCCCAGTGCTGCCGCACTGCCGCCGCACAATTTCTGTTCTCACCCTGAAGCAAAGTTCTTAACCCGAGGTACTATTTCTGGGTTAGTGGAGTCTGTAACCTGAACCGTCTGTAACCTGAGGTACCACTGTATGCTATATGGTAATTTATGGACCTAACAGGTATCTAAAGCCATTTGCACATGTTGCCATGCACCCAGTCCATGCAGAATGTAGGCACCCTTTATATAGAAATGAGCAAATCAGTGATATTTTAGGGAGCAGCCTAGCATCATACTTGCATCATAGGAGCCTAAACAAAACAAAGGCCTGGTGGAACAGCTCTGTCTTGCAGGCCCTGTGGAAAGATGTCAAGTCCCGCAGGGCCCTAGTCTCTTGTGACAGAGACAAATTCATGACCAGATTGGGGCCACAGCCGAAAAAGCCCTGGCTCTGGTTGAGGCCAGCCTAACTTCCTGTGGCCCAGGACCTCCAATATGTTTTTGTTTGGTCTAGATGGGCCATTAGCCTGATCCAGAAGGCCCTTCTTATGCCCTCATGTTACCTTAATCTCCCTTCACTGTCCCAGCATAATACATAGCTGCTCTCAGTGTCTGGCAACTTGCAACCAGGAGTTGATGAACAGGGCAAGTGAACGTGGGCATTTGCAAGGGATTGGTGGAAAAGACAGAACAAGCAGCAAGAGACACGGAGGGCAAGGGAGCTGCCACAGTGACCTGCAATGCCCATGCCATGTTTGTTTTCCTGTCTGAGGGCATATGAAGCTACACCTGCAGCAAATTAAAGCTGGTTGCCCTGCTGGAACAGAAGGTAGAGCAATTTGAAGCTGGTCTGTCCATACTTCAACTCATCAGAGACGATGATGAATTTCTGGACAGAGCAGAGCAGACTGCCCTGGGCAAGTGATGGGTGGGGGTTGCCTCTAGGGAGGAGGGAGATACTTTGAATGTATGGTGTGGGTGTGTGACCCATAGCCCAGCACAGTTGCTTGCCAAAGGCCCCAGAATTAATTTAATAAATTTGATCCTAGAACATCTAGGCATGCAGCTGCTTTGTTGCAGCAACTCCCGTTCTGAACTTCCTCTTATTTCCTGATGCTCCACTGTATTAGAAATCCCAGCTCTCTGGCGTTAAACAATCCATATAAGGAAGCAGTAGATGGAGCTGGAGAGCAAGCAGCCAGTCCCAGAAGGAGGAACTGAAGAGAAGGGAGAGGACAGCAAGACTTTCCCCACAGTTTAGAATAACTTGGGGAAGGGGGAAACTACATCGTCCACAGACTGCTTTATCCCTCAATGCACACATGCAAGGTGGCCATGGATAGGGGTGGGGAGAATTTTGGTTCAGTTTGCATTTAAAGCTGAAATCTATCAAATTTGCGCTATATGAAATATGAGAACCAAAACTCAGGCATCATTTGAAATGCACACTCATCTGAATTTTGCAAGAGATTCACCAACTGAACACTATTTGCAAAAATGCATGTGTTAGGGTCAAGTGGGCATTGAAAATTAATGGAAGAAAGCATGCAAAAAAAGAGAATCAGTTGAATTAGTTGAATTCAATGATCCCGTGACCAAATAAATCCAATTCAAAACCTGATCTCAGATAGACACTTGCTGCACAGGTTCTACTTTTGACAATTTGCTTTTACTGGAAGGAATGCTCATTTCCCCTTTGGTCATACAGTCATAATACTTCTTAGGATTCCTTTGTATTCAAATAATATATTGCCTACTTTTTATGCCCTTTGCAAACAAATGTGTTGAGGGGTGTATGTATGTGTTTTTATGTATGTATGTATGTATGCAAACATGCATCTGGGGGGGGGGTGCCAAACTGTCTTTGACCTGGGTGGCAGAAAGCCTAGTTTCAGCCCTGAGTAATGAAGCTCACATACCCTTCTCCTAGAGATTGACTCTGCTTTCTTTTTCTGTTTGGGAGTTATGTTCTCTTCCCAAATCCTGCCTGCCTGAGCCAGGAGCTCAGGCAGCTGATTGGAATCGTCCTGCAGGTGCCATGCCAGATTTTTCTGAGTGTGGTGGTAGGCCAAGATTCTGAAGCCCACCCTTGAATATATTCAAGATTAGACAGCCCTTGGTCAGCTTTCAGTTGGGGAGAACAGTGACTCAAACAGCTGGGACATGGGGCTTTTATTTAAAGAAACTCACATACAATTAGTGATGTATGGAAGTGAGAGCTGGACCATAAAGAAGGCTGATCGCCAAAGAATTGATGCTTTTGAATTATGGTGCTGTAGGAGACTCTTGAGAGTCCCATGGACTGCAAGAAGATCAAACCTATCCATTCTGAAGGAAATCAGCCCTGAGTGCTCACTGGAAGGACAGATCCTGAAGCTGAGGCTCCAATACTTTGGCCACCTCATGAGAAGAGAAGACTCCCTGCAAAAGACCCTGATGTTGGGAAAGATGGAGGGCACAAGGAGAAGGGGACGACAGAGGATGAGATGGTTGGACAGTGTTCTCGAAGCTACCAGCATGAGTTTGACCAAACTGTGGGAAGCAGTGGAAGACAGGAGTGCCTGGCGTGCTCTGGTCCATGGGGTCATGAAGAGTCGGATCCGACCAAACGACTAAACAAAAACAACACATACAAATATGGAAAAGACAGAGAGGGGCCCATTTCATGCGTGCTTCCCCATCTCTTGATTTCTCAAAAACTAACTATGTAAACTGGCTCAATTAAACATCTCCATGATTTCTTGAGGCAAGCCAACATGAGAATACTACCTTTGGGTATGGTTGGATGAGAAATCTGATTCATGTTTAGAGCCAAATTGATCAAATTTGGACTTTCTGAAAGAAGATGAGAACTGAAACACAGCCATCCTTTAAAATTCACACTTATCTGAATTCTGTGATGCAGTTCTACAATGTTTCACAAAATGTGCCTATCCATGGAAAATGTACATTAAAATGAACATATTAATGAAATCAATTTACAAAAATGTGTATTTGAAGAAGTGTGCATGCACACGAAAGCTCATACCAAGAACGGACTTAGTTGGTCTTTAAGGTGCTACTGGAAGGAATTTTTTTTGTTTTTACAAAAATGTATTATTATTAGGAGGATTCTCATGTAAAAATGTGTATATTAGTCAAAACAGCACACAAAGTGTTTTTAATTAGGAGAAATTTGCAGTTATGACTGTGTTTTGAATACCGGTAATTATTTTTTAAGAAAGGACAAAACAATTTGTGAGTGCTCATGGATCCCATCTATTACGATGTGCATAAATGTTTCCGGTTGAAAAGATTTGTATATGTGTAGCATGTGTTTGGAGCCCTGAATTAAGAGTTTATTTCCATTGGGATATTTTTGACAAAAAAAATAAGCACAGCAACAGGGTCTCCCTCAAGCCTTTCTTTCTCAGGACAGTGTAACTGTGGTCTGCCATGACTCACAGCCGCTGGTTTCAGGCCAGAACAAGGTGGGCTCTGAGGCATAGGGAGCAGGGGGAGGTACGCTCTAGCAGGCTAAGGCAGGCAAGGACCCACAGCCCAGGTGGGGCTTGCTAGCTTGGGGAGAAGGTGAGGGTTGCATGCCTTGTCAAGCCCAAATGCTGCAATCAACTTGCAATCAACCTATAATGTAATCAACCAGCTGGCGTAGGCCAGCATGTCTATAGTATGGTAAAGGCAAGTTAATTTCATTTTCAGAAAGAGGATATTGGAGAGCTGTTACAAGGGGATACAATGAAAGTTAGGGGGATTTGAGGAAATCAGTTAACAATGGAAATGA
Source organism: Podarcis melisellensis (assembly GCF_964234715.1). Classification (NCBI taxonomy): domain Eukaryota; kingdom Metazoa; phylum Chordata; class Lepidosauria; order Squamata; family Lacertidae; genus Podarcis; species Podarcis melisellensis. The sequence continues at coordinate 29,210,661 of NC_138540.1, forward strand.
AAATGAACTTTAAAAGGAATATGTGTTTATAATTTTGTTTCTTTTTTCTTTTCTTTTTCTTTTTTAAGTCTTGTAATGTGTTTTCTTTTGTATGTTCTATATGTTATACTTGTTAAAACCAATAAAATTTTTGAAAATATATGTGTGTATATATATATATAGAGAGAGAGAGAGAGAGAGTATGGTAAAGGTAAAGGTAAAACACATATAGGTAAAGGTACCCCTTAGGTCCAGTTGTGGACGACTCTGCGGTTGCTGTGCTCATCTCACTCTATAGGCCGAGGGAGCCGGCTTTTGTCCACAGACAGCTTCCGGGTCATGTGGCCAGCATGACTAAGCTGCTTCTGGTGAACTAGAGCAGCACATGGAAACGCCGTTTACCTTCCTGCTGCAGCGGTAACTATTTATCTACTTGCACTTGACATGCTTTTGAACTGCTAGGTTGGAAGGAGCTGGGGCTGAACAACGGGAGCTCACCCCATCACAGGGATTCAAACCGCCAACCTTAAGATCAGCAAGCCTTAGGTCTAAACCACAGAGCCACCTGTGTCCCTAAAACACATATGGGGCGCTACAAAAGTGGGAGTTTTGCTACAAACACTACAGAACAATTACAAAACTTTGGCACCAGTTTTTTGGGGGGGATCCCAGATTTTGGAGTTCAAAGACTTGGGAGGAGAAAGTTCTCTTGTGCTCAAGACCTTGTGGCTTTTCCATTGTGGAATCTGGCTGGCTTCTGTGAGAACAAGTTGCTAGACTAGATGGACTTTTTGCCTGATCCAGAAGGGCTCTTCTTAGGTTCTTATGGATGAGAATAGCAGAATGAAAGCAAATTGCACTCCAGCATCCTCACGTACACCCCGCCCTTACCTTGGACGCTGGCCTTCACTGCACTGAACAGAGAAGGTCTGCAGGGAGTTTCTGCTTAAGTTTGACTGAATCCAAGTGCCCCACACAACCAGATTGCTTTGATGGTTCCATTTGTGTTCAAAGGAATCTCAACATGGAGATGGGTGAGGGCGGAGCATGGACTTGTAGGTACAACCCCGCTCCCTATCCATGGATGCAGGGTTTGTGTGTTCAGGCAAACCTGAATGTGCCTGATCGATTCAGATTAGCTCAGATTAAGCAAATGTATCCCCCTCTCCCCAACTGAGCTCTGGAGAACTCCCCCATTCCTCAGATGGACTCAGCACTTTTTCCTACATCTCCTTTCTGCAGGATCAAAAAACTCACCACACTTGAGGCAAAGGCAATATGCAGCTACATATCCTCTCAATTAGACGTGTATGTTGGGTTTAAATCAAATGGAACCCGTGACTAAACAAAAGGAAAGTGGCATATAATTGAGCAATAAAACATAAGTTTAATAAGATTCAGCTCCCCTGAATGTTTATGGGGCAAGCTGATTTGCAATTGCCCCCCCTCCCATTCCAGGTTGATTCGTACCCTAATTAGGTGCTATTATTCCTCTCTTACAAATAATCTTTTGAGCCAAAGTCCATTCCGCAGAGAGTGATCAGCGGATGGTTTAATTAAATTTTCATGTTTAATTTTCCTCTCTCTTTTCTACTGTCTCTTTGTGGCTAATAAAAGGGAACACGGCAAAAGGAGCTTGAAAAGCAGCAAAGCAGAGTCACAGGCCTCTAGCTGGACCGGCTGAATTTCTGCCCCCAGGTTCCACTCCACCAACTGAAGTCAGAATCCCTACATCTGCTGGGCTTTGACACCAGGAACACGTACAATATTAACCACACTGAGAGTTCCTCTAAGTAGTTGTTATTTTTCTGAACTCTGGGATTCTGGGGTGGGATAGGGACCACCTTTGAGGCCAAGCTGCCTCATCCACCTGGAGCTATGGTGCATCCCGGGGGGGGGGGTGCAAGTAACACTTTTCTTCTCACCCTCTATTTTCGCAGGCAGGGGTGTGTCTCCCAATGGCTACAAGTGGTGTTGGAGTTGCCCCCTTCATACTTATCCCCTTCTGCTGATCTCCTTACATTTAACTGAAGAAACATGACCCAGTTCAACCCCAGCCGGCATATATGTGTCTTTATTTAGTCATCAGAACACAATGCATTCCGTTCTATCCCATTGTACACCTTTTCTTGGAAAATTCACACTTTTGTGTAAAAGTGTCACTTCCCAATGCGTTCATCTGTAAATTGCAGTTTGCATGCATCTTTTATGTAAAACACATATTTTTGTGTTGACTTCTTGCACACTGGAACTCTACTGCAAACCCTGGAGCAGTGCAATAGGCTGACTAGGAGTTGCACTCCACTCCACAAGAAAGCTCAGGAGCACTGGATTGACTCAGTCTGTTGTGGAAAGTGAACCAGAACAATCCCTTCTCCATCTCCAGTTCTGATGCCATCCTCCCTCCAGTGGTACTACATTTTCTCACGTATTCAGGCAGATGGCATTCCATAACTGTGGACCACTGGGTGCTGAGCACTGTCAGTCACAGCCTGTGACTAGAGGTAGTACCCCAAACTTCTCACAATTTCCCCCTCTCTATCATTTACATAGGTATGTCACCATCTGTTGAAGCACTGGAGCTGGTTCCACAAGTGAAACTCTTATCTGGAGTCTACTCCCTGTTCTTCACCTGATGCTCTTGGATCTCAAATACCTCAGTCAATGTATTGTGTATTGGTGGTTCAGGATGGAAACTTTACTTTTCCTTCCAGGAGGCACTCAGTCATGGGACTTCTTCTCTTCTGTAGATCACATTCCATCACAGTCACAGCCATTACTTGAGGTTCTTAATATATGGTTGTCCCGAATCCTGACCCGAATCCTGCCAAAGTAGAAGGGTAGAATAGGAAGATGGAGTGGGAGGGAGATTTTTATGGCTCAACAATTCAAATGCCTGGGGTTGTATGTGTGGCTTTTAAAAAAATCCCTCTTTCAGTGTCATTTCATGATTTTATGTTTAAGTGTCTCTTGCAAGTTTGAAATGCTATAGTTAATTTAGGGCAATAACATTTAAATTATGAATCATCTGCCATAACTATAAATTATACATTTTGCAAATGAATATTCAAGCCCTCTATTCAAAGAAGCAGCTGCGCTCAGAGAGAGCTCCCAAGCAAATAGCGTTCTAAATCATAGGTTTGTTTTTTAATTTTGGTGTAAGGCTCATGGGGGGCCCAACTCTCAGTTGCACAGGGGTGGATCCAAGAATTCAAATTCACTAAAGGGTCCAAGGAGAACAAACAGAATGGAATTAATATAATACCCTGGAACTTTCCACCATCAACTATTTTTGACAGAGAGCCCAGTCCAGTGGCAGAGCAGCATTCCACAAAGTTATTGTGTCCAAAATAAGACCAGAGACATCACTTCTACATCTGAAAATTTTATTTCTGGAATGGGGTGGGGAATAACTGTTGGAAGGGTAGGGGTGGGCTGATCCACCCCTCCAAGGAAATTTCCATGGCCCCTGAGGACCCCAACAATCTGGATGGAAGGAAAAAATGGGGGGAATGAAAGCCACTTCACTGTGGTGAGTGGAGAGATGTGTGTAGGGGTGGGGGTGAATGTGTGAACACAAGAAAGGTCCTTTTGGATCTGGCCAATAGCTTATCTAGTCCACCATCCTGTTCTCACAGTGGCCAACCAGTTGCCTGTAGGAAACCTGCGAGCAGCATCTAAGAACAAGAGCAAACTTTCCCTTCCTTTGGGTTCCAGCATGCAGTATTCAGAAGCAGTGCTGCCTCCAGTTGTGGAGGGAGAACACAGCCATCAAAGCTAGCAGAGCCACTAACCAATTTCTCCTCCATGAATTTGCCCTGCCCTCTTTTAAAGCCTAGGGACGCGGGTGGCGCTGTGGTGTAAACCACTGAGCCTTGGGCTTGCCGATCGGAAGGTCACGGTTCGAATCCCCTTGACGGAGTGAGCTCCCATTTCTCAGTCCCAGCTCCTGCCAACCTAGCAGTTCAAAAGCACACCCAAAAGTGCAAGTAGATAAATAGGTACCGCACCGGCGGGAAGGTAAACGGCGTTTCTGTGCGCTGCTCTGGTTTCACCAGAAGCGGCTTAGTCATGCTGGCCACATGACCCGGGAAAACTGTCTGCGGACAAATGTCGGCTCCCTCGGCCAGTAAAGCGAAATGAGCATTGCAACCCCAGAGTCGTTCACGACTGGACTTAACTACCAGGGGTCCTTTACCTTCCTTCCTTCCTTCCTTCCTTCCTTCCTTCCTTTCTTTCTTTCTTTCTTTCTTTCTTTCTTTCTTTCTTTCTTTCTTTCTTTCTTTCTTTCTTTCTTTCTTTTCTTTTTTTACCTTTTAAAGCTATCCAGGTTAGTGGCCATCACTGCTTCCTGTGGAAATGAGTTTAACTCTGGGCTGCATGAAGAAGTACATTCTTGTATCTGTTGTGCATCTTCCAACATTCAGCTTCGCCTTTTCTCTAAACTAAAAAGTGTCTCTGAGTGTCGTGTGTGTGTGTGTGTGCGCGTGTGTGAGAGTGTGAGGGTGTGTGGGTTTGTGTGGCAAGTTCCTCCCCCAGATGAAATGAAGACTCAGACACATTGATTTAAGGTTAAATGGGCATAAAAGGCCACAACTTTATTGATTACGGAATTGAAGGTATTGGCCTTAGGCATTGGCTCCTATCGACTATCCGGCATGGTGACTGGGAAGGGTTGATCACAAACCGCGGGAGTCCTGTTGAAGTATGCCAACTAGGATCCCACGGGTGTCACCGCTCGGGGGCGTGCCGGAGGCCCTACCTCTCCAGGCTTCGGACAAGGCCACGCCCCCCCTGGAAGTCCTCTACCGGACTACCCCTTCTCCTTGGGGGAAGGTGATGGCACTCCCTTCCCCCCCCTCCTTTAATCCTGAAAATTGCCCCATGCCAATGCCTAACCGCCAATACCGCAAAAGTTGTGACGATTGCTACGAGGTAGGCGAAAAAACCAAAAGGCCAGAAGTGCGCAAAATTGGAAAAATTCCTACCAGGCCCCTTGCAGCGACCAACCGGAGTCCATAGCAAGGTCAAATCTAGCTAAACCTAAGGGTGGGTGGGATGGGAAAAAACCGCTCAGCTGCTGGGCGAGGGGAAAAGAGGGCGGTCCCTGGGCGTACCTGGCCTTAAGTAGCCCAGGCCACGCCTTTCCCGGCCCGCCGATTGGCGGGCCGGGTTGCAGGCACGCCCAGGGATTCCCCAACTCTCGCGGGGCAAGGGAAGCCCCCGCGAATGTGGGAGGTCCTGCCCGCAACACCCTCTCCTCAGCAGGCTCGGAAAGGGCTATCCACACCTACTTTTAGCTACACCCTGAGAGCGTTAGAAAAGAGGGAATGTGGCCTTCAGGCCAATAATGGTTTGCCACTGCTTAGGATTTCACTTAGGGAAGCCCTCAGAGTCACAGAGCATTCCCTGTCTGTTGGGTTCCTCTGCTAGAACTCTGGCTCTATACAAAATCAGAAACTTGAGGTCCCTCTCAGAACAGCTCTTTGGTACACAAAATTGGTCATGACCCATCACTGTGCTTCCCCTTAGATCTCCTTAGATGATGAGGAACTTGTACCCTTCCCAATATTTTTGGACTCCAACTCCCATCGTCCCAACTGCTATCATGGCCAATGGGAGTTGCTAAGTTCCCAAACCAAATGGGGAGTGAAAAACATTTTTTAAAAAATAAATAAATCTAATCCCCAAAAGTTTAAGATCATTTTAAAAAATGCTTTGGTTGGTATTATCAATAAATGTAGTTGCCGTATTTTCTGTATTTCATTTGAAACAGAGATTAATCATGTTCAACATCAAGAATCACAACAGAAGACTTGAAAACATAGGAGAACTGCAACTGATTTGCTAATCTAACAGCACATAATTAAGCTCCCTTGCACATTATTTGAATGAAGAATGTGGATATTGAGGAGGTCAGCCTTTGCTGACCAAAGCCTCCATAATCGGAGGCAGGAATGCTTCTGAATAGCAGTTGCAGGAGGAGGGCGGTCTCCTCGCACAGATCTTCTTGTGAGCTTCTGTCAGGAATCTGCTTGGCTCCTGTGAAAACAGCATGCTGTCTCCAGATCAAAGGAAGTAATTGTACCATACTATTCCGCCTTGGTCAGACCCCACCTGGAGTCCTGGGTCCAGTTCTAGGTACCATGGTTTAAGAAAGATTTTGACAAATTGGAATGTGTGCAGAGGTCAACCAAGATGATCAAGGGTCTAGGAGTTGGGTATATTTAGCCTGAAGAAGAGAAGCCTGAAAGGTGATATGAAAGCCATCTTCAAATATCCAAAGGGCTGTTACAACGAAATTGGAGCAGGCTTGTTTTCTCTTGCTCCAGAGGGTAAGACCCAAATCTTTGAAATCCAATGGCAAGTGAGAAGATTCCAACTAAACATTAGGAAAAACTTTCTGATGGTGAGAGTTGTTTAACAGTGGAATGGAAAGCAGGGAACTTTCCTTCATTGGAGGTTTTTTGAACAGAGGTTGGGTGGCCATCTGTTGGGGATTCTTTAATTGTGATACCCATATTGCAGAGGGTAGGATTCCTGCTCTGCAGGAGGTCAGAACCTTTGAGAGTTTTCCCCAACTATACAATTCTATGATCCTATGATTCTATAATCCTATGTTTCTATACAATTCTATGATCCTATGATTCTATAATCCTATGTTTCTATACAATTCTATGATCCTATGATTCTATAATCCTATGTTTCTATACAATTCTATGATCCTATGATTCTACGGGGTCACAAAGAGTCGGACACGACTAAACGACTAAACAAATGATTCTATGGCTAGATGGGCTATTGGCCTAATCCAGCAGGCTATTCTTACCTTCTTATGTAGCCTACTAGATGAAGAGTTTTCAGCATGGAAACCAAGATTCCTGGTTGCTGGTTGGTATAATTTTAAAAGCTAGAGCATTATTGTTAAGTTAGAATTGCAGACAAAGCACAGGAAGAGAAACACTGGCTGTTATATTTCATTGAGGTTTCCTTTTTTTCTTTTTTTACAAAACTGCTTTTGTTGTACACCACTCTGGTCTTCTTAGAGAGGAAAATCGAGATTTAAACGATTGCAGCACCAGCTGCAAAGCAGAGACAGGGCCAACACAGCATGAGTCCAGGAACCAAGGGACTGCTGTTTGTAGCAAAGAGATGAACAGGAAAGAGAGAGGGTAAGAGGAAAGACTTTGATTCTCTCCCCATCTACAGCTACCCCCCTCCTGCTGCTAGTCTCCTCCAGAGGAGCCTCTGGTCACAATGGTTCAGGGAGAGGTATGGTGTCAGCAGTGGCGTAGCGTGGGGGGTGCAGGGGGTGCCGGCCGCACCGGGCACAACATCTGGGGGTTAGGGTTAGGGGGTGCAAATCCACGGGTTAGGGGGCGCAAATTACTTGCCTTGCCCCGGGTGCTGACAACCCACGCTACGCCACTGGGTGTCAGAGGTGCGGCAGGCCAAGTAAGGGGCATATGGCACAGGTGGTTAACGGTGACACAAGCTTTCCTTCTCCCTTACATCTACAGGAGAGGCAGTGAATGTGCTGGACTGTGGTCTTCCATCCATAATGGACTGGATAAGATAATAAACTGAAGTTCAATCCAGATTAGGCTGAGTCATGGTTTGTGGTTGGTTCCCTAGACCTCATGGATCGGAGGTGGTCAGCTCTTAATGGGGTTACACTGCCTCTGAAGGAGAGAATACACAGGATCGTGTACTGTCACATGATGCTCATGTGGACTCCATGGTATGGAGTGCCTTCCATCAGCTTCAGCTGGTGCCTCAGACAGCTGAACAGGGATAGCCTAACTACTGTAGTCTATGCTCTGGTAACCTCTAGGTTAGATTACTGTGATTAGGGCTGCCTCCAAAGGCAGTTCAGAAACTTCAGCTAGTGCAGAATTCAGCATCCAGGATGTTCACTGGGACAAGATGGTTTGAGCATATATTTCCACTCCTGACTGCACTGGCTCCCAATGAGTGTACGGGCCCAATACAAAGTGCTGATTTTGACCTACAAAAACCATAAACAGGACCACAATATCTCAAGGACTGCCTCTCCCCATATGAACTGGCCCAGACCCTACAATCATCATCGGAGGTCCTTTGTGTGTCTGCTCCGCTAAATGTCTGGAAGGGGCAACACAAAAATGAGCCTTTTCTGTGGTGGCTTCCCACTTGTAGAAAACTCTCTGCAGGGAAGCAACAGGCAAGAACATTTCTCTTCTCCAAGGCCTTTGGCCAATTAAAATATATTTGGTCTTTTAAACTGTGGGTGCAGGGGTATTGATTTTGTTGGCTATTATGGTATGTATTTTTACGTTTTTATATTGCAATCCACCCTGTGTTCTTTGGATGAAGGATGGTATAGAAATTGAATGAATCAATGAATGAATGAATGAATGAATGAATGAATTCAAAGAAAACAACTTCTGCAGGGTTCCAGGTTCCCCATGCTGAAATGAGATGAAATTTTAATATGATCCAACATGCCCTCTGTGTGTACTTGCATGCTCTTATCTCAGGCAAATTGCAACCTGGCTAGTTGGCAACCCAATGGACCATTCCAAGGGGAACATAACCAAAGTCTGTTCCGAGAGTTCTGCTCCCTGGTGAAATTACCTGAGAGTTTTAAATAATCTTCTTTTGCACCTCAGATTTCCTCCTATTATCATTATCCTCAAAATAGTCCCCCACAGGCTATCTGAGGTACTTTGGGAGATGAAGAGATTTCCGAGATTTTGGATGCAATTACTGCTAACTTCCCTTAGAGAAACAGCTAAAGGGGAGGAGGAAGGCGAATGAGATTGCCTTTGTTATCACACCCTCTTTGGAAGATAGCAATATCCATCTAGGTGTGGAGCAAAGGAATTGCAGTTCATGGAATCATGGAATCATAGAGATGGAAAAGTTCCCACCCCCCTGCAATTCAGGAATCACAGTTAAAGGATCCCTGACAGATGACCATCCAATCTCTGTCTAAAAACCTCAAAGGAAAGAGAGTTCATCTCCTTCTAAGGGAGTCACTTCCATAGCCAAATATCTTTTACCCTCAGAAAGGTCTTCCTAATGTTTAATCAGAATCTCCTTTCTTGTAATTTGAATTCATCAATTTGGGTTCTACCCTCCAGAGCAGCAGCAGAAGACAAGTCTTCTCCATCTTCCATGTGACATCCTCTTCTTGACCCTTCTCCACAAAAATAGCTGTTTACTTGGCCGGTTTCCTATGTCGTGAAGGCTGAAATTTCAATTCAGTGGAGCAAGGTCAATATATTAATTGATATGCATGAAATTTCAGATATAGCTATATAATCCCTAGTTTAGTAAGATAAGACCTTTGGAGCAGGCATTTTTATGAACCACCCTACTGCCCTACCCTCTGCTGGGCTTCCCGGGTCCTGGAAAGTCGGCCTATGTGAAGAAAATGAGACTAGGCCGAGTAGATTAGGCCTTGCCTTGCCTTCACCCTGCCACTGGTACGCAGCCGATTTTTCTTGATTTTACTGCTGTGCTGGGGTTTTTTTGTTTTTTGTTTTGGTAAGCCACTTTGCAGGTTTTTTAAAAATAAATCTTATTAAATAAATAAACAAAAAATATTATTAAAAGAACACAAGCCAAAACACAATCCATCATGTAGATTTATGTTTCTGTCCATAGTCGTCTACTTGTTATCAGAGGCCCAGAATCCACATTCTTTTGCAAGAAAACATGAAATAACGTTTAAACCGTTTTTGCAGGCAAAAAAAAATATCAATGTTGGGGGGGAGACAATAAATTTTCTGCACCGGGTACCACATGCCTCTGTCTAGTCCAGCATCCTATTCTCACAGTGGCCGGCCAGATGCCCATTGGGAAGTCTGCAAGTTGGACATGAACACAACAGCACTCTGCCTGTCTGCGATTCCGAGCACCTGGTACTCAGAAGCATCACTGCCTCTGACCATGGATCACAGCACAGCCATTGACAGCCTTATCAACCAGGAATTTGTCCAATTCTCTTTCAAAGGCATCTGAGTTGGTGGCCATTACTGCCTCCTGCTGGAGTGAGCCCCATGGTTTAACAATGTGTTGCTTGAAGAAGTCATTTATTTTCTCTGTCCTGAATCTTCACTGAACATTCAGTGTCATACGATGCCTGTGAGTTCTAGTGCTATGAGAGAGGGAGAAAAGGTTTTCTCAATCCACTTTCTCTGTGCCTTGCCTAATTTTATAGACTTCTATCATGCCACCTCTTCATTGCCTTTTCTCAAAAAAGTCTCAAATGCTGCAACCTTTCCTCATAGAGGAATCACTCGTTTCCCACGTTGGTTCTGTTTCCCCTTTTAAAAACTTTTCCTAATTGTACAATACAGTGGTACCTCGGGTTAAGAACTTAATTCGTTCTGGAGGTCCGTTCTTAACCTGAAACTGTTCTTAACCTGAGGTACCACTTTAGCTAATGTGGCCTCCCGCTGCCGCCGCTCTGCCGCCACACGAATTCTGTTCTCATCCTGAAGCAAAGTTCTTAACCCGAGGTAATATTTCTGGGTTACCAGAGTCTGTAACCTGAAGCGTCTGTAACCTGAAGCATCTGTAACCCGAGGTACCACTGTACAGATTCTGAGGTAAGATAAATTGTGTGGAATTGGCTGACTGGGGTTGCATGATATTGAGGATAGGGGAGGATAGAATTATAGGATGTCACTAAAGTTTGCACCTAAAGAGTCCCTGTTGCCCTCCTGGGAGCAGAGAATCAGTGCCCATTTTGAGCCCTATGCCAGCTAGATAAAAATCAGCCATCAAAGTGCAGGGAGCTGGGATCATTTTTAACAAATCCCTTTGACGTGCATAATTTGCTTTTGTAAGAGGAAAGGTAAATTGCTGATTAGCAGAAATGCATACGCTTCTCTACTCCCCTCCCCTGGAATAAAAAAAATTAGGCAGACTGAAGCCATTGTTCCATCTGGCATTTAAGTGACAGTGAACGGCAAGTAAAGCAAGCTCTCTTTGCATTAAACTCAGATGTTACTAAAGAATTTATCAAAGTGACAAGGCGACAAAAGGCGAGCATCACAGCTCGGCTACTTCCTTGCCACTCACAGTGAAATAAATGGAGGCATTGGATCTGGTTCAATTATTTCTTTAATTCTGAGCATGTTCAGAAAGGCGGGGAGGGAGGACAGATGCAGTCTGACAATGTACTCTCCCAAGGGCCCCCCCTCCTCCTCCTCCTCCTCCTCCTCCTCCTCCTCCTCCTCCTCCTCCTCCTCCTTCTTCTTCTTCTTCTTCTTCTTCTTCTTCTTCTTCTTCTTCTTCTTCTAATCCCCTTGCTATGAATACTCAATGTAGCAAGTGCTAAGTGAATTTGCATTAGGGGAAAAGGAAATGTTTGCACTGAAATGCCGTCTCACTTTCTGACATTCTTATTTGGTCCCCCTATCAATGCCACTTAGAGCTTTTCTGCACATTATGCAGCGAGATGCATTAACCTCCCAATTTTGGCACTCCTTCAAAACTGGTTGGTTTAATGCATTCTTATCCATGCTTATTCAAATGTACATACCGCTGTGTCCAGTTGTACTTACTCCCTAGTTGTTGCTGTTATGTTGTTGTTGTTGTTGTTGTCATCCGGCCCTTCACAAAAAGGTTCAGAGGAGGGTTACAACATGAAAACACAATATTAGAAACCATTATTTTTATCAATATTATATTTATTTATATCCCACCTTTCCCCCAGACCAGATGGCTTACACAAATTAGAACAACACATAAAAATTAATGGACTTAGCTGAGATGGCAAAACTGACATATTTAATTAGAGAAAAGTCATTGTTAACATTCACTAAAGATTGGAAAACTCTCATAGACTTTTTGCATGAAAAAGAAAAAAATTCATTTAGATTTGAGGATTGAAGAAAATGGTTTATTGAAAGTGACTTTATTAGGTGTTATACTGGAGCAGAGGAATAATATTCATATAGAGTAGACAGATGAAGATTCAGAAGTTCTTTAACTTCTTTTCTCTCTTTCACTCTTTTAAAAATTCTTTTTCTATTGTTTTATCTCTTCCTCTCTATTTTTTTTCTTTCTCTCTCTCTCTCTCCCCCCTTCTCTTTCTCTGGCTCTTGATTAACGGAGAAGAAGTTGGCTGTCGTGAACTGGCTGTACTCAAAGGAATGGTGGGAGCAATCGGCTGGGGAACCCCCAAGAGAAGAAGGCTCAGAGCCTGGGGATTGGTGGTGGGACAATGATAAATGGTCAGAGGGAGAAGACGGGGAAGAGGCGGGGGCAGAAGTTCTCCCAGCTCACAGGGCTTAGTGAGCAGGGAGAGTCTGTGGCAGAAAGAAGACCAGAAGTAGATGCAGAAGCAGGAAAGTTGGATACATAATTAAAATACATCAGGACACATTTAAAACCAGCAATTAAAATAGAATTCACCCTGACAGCAGCCCAGTGATCAGCATCATCTGCACTTTAGTTTTAAAAAAGCCTGTCTGAACAGGAATATCTTAGCCTGCCAGTGGAAGATTAGCAGAGAGGGAGCCAGTCTGACCTGTCTTGGGAGGGAATTCCACAACCTGGCAGCAGCCACAAAAAAAGCTCTCTCTCATGGCACCACCAACCATTTCTGTGCTGTTGATGGGACTCAAGAATCTTAGCACCTGGCTGGTTCCTATGAGGAGATATGACCTTTCAGGTAGCTTGGGACCAAGCCGTAAGGCAAACTGCCTCCCCCACAAAAGTGACCTCATCTTTTCTTCTCCAGAAGGTTCCCAAATGGAAGAAGATTGGAAGAAATTTAAAGATTATCTACAGAAACATTGTAAAATTAATGAATGCTAAAATGATGTCGGAATGAAATGAAGGGGTTTTAGCAACAATGTTAAAAAGGAGTATGTAAAAATGGATTGTTAATAGATGAAAATATAAAGTTATAACATATTAAGATAAAGAATTAAGATAAAAACAAAGAGGGAAAGGATTTGCTGAATTAACCATTCGAACTGGAATACAAAAAAGGGAGGTGTGAGGAGGTCAGGGAAACAAGTAAATGAAAGGCAAGACATGGAAAGATGGATTTATTTTTGATTGTTTTTATTTCCTCTGTATTTTGTATCTTTTGTTTCCTTTTTTCTATTTTTTTATTACTTCTGTAAAAAAAAATTGAAATTTTAAATAAATATCATTAAAAAACAAAACAGGAGGTTCCCAAATGTCCTATCTCTACCACTTTTGGGGCTGAAAGGTATCATAAAAGTTGTAAAATAAATAAAAATAAACTAACACACTACCAAAGTAAAGGTTCTTACAGGGACTATAGCATCCAAGATTTTATCAGCTTGTTCTTTGTGTGTGTGTGTGTGTGTGTGTGTGTGTGTGTGTGTGTATATATATATATATATATATATATATATATATATATATATATATATATTGTTCCCTTTGCACTTCAAAGCAAAACAGTACTTTTTTATCTCTGAGCTTAGCCTCTTAAAAAGAGATTTTCAAATCAAACATCCCCTTTAGATCAGTTAGAAAATAATGAATTCCAAGGAAAATCTCTCTCCTTTTTCATCTAAATGATACTTCTCCCAGGGGGCATAAAATTACTGAAAAATTATAAGTCGGGAACAAAAAAAGGCTTAAAAGCAACCTTTATGGGCATTTTTAAGTGCATTAAATTGTGATTCATTTCCCATGCAAATCCTTCACCAATAGCTCAACGTCTTGAAATTGCTTGATTGCAAAACTGTTCCAGGGTTTGAATTACAAGGTAGCATTTCAGATCTCAACCACAGACAAATGATAAAATTGTTTGCTGTTGTTGGCTGGCCGGTTTTGAAATGTGCTGTCTTTGAAGTAAGGAAGGATGACAGCTCGCTGGCTGAGCACCTGTGTTGCATACAGAATGTGGACGGTTCAAACTCCAGCATCTCTAGTTTGGAATGGGGCAGATCCCTAGGTAGCCATTGCCAGTTCAGAAACATTACTGAGCTAGTAGACACCCAAACTTTCCAAGGTTCTCCACAGATGGCACAAAACGCCAGCACAACTGTCCCAGGTGACCTCTGGTTTAGCTCTGATGTGTTGGAGAGGGGGTAATTCTATGGGAATGTACCACCATATGAAATGGTCCTGCCCACTGCTGCAGATATTTAGGGGGTTAGTGCATGTGAAGATATCATGGATAATTTCGGAGGAATTTGATTTCACCCTCTGCACTTGTCCCTACTTTCACTTTTTGAGGGGATGAATAAAGATATCGAGACAAAGGACCTGTTAAGGATGTTCCTGGTTGCAGCAAGAATCTCCATATCCCATAATAAGAATATAGAGAAGATTGTAAATGCAAAGATAAATGTAATCTCAGAATGTAGAGGAAATTGAGTGGGGGCGGAGGGAAGCAGGGGGAGGGACAAAAGAATATTAGGTTTGATTGATAGATATATGGGGGGATGGGAGATGTGGTGATGGCTTTGGTTTATTTATATTGTGGTGTAATATAGAAAAACCCAATAAAATATTGTATTGGGGGGAGGAATCTCCATATCCCAAACTTGCTGAGATTTTCAACATGTAGGACTAGATTTGAGGTTTAAGAAGGTATGGAGAATAGTACTTGCAGAGAAAATAATGTAGCAGTATTTGGGGTTGGGGGTCAACTACATGCTTTCTATGCCAGTTGGTAGCCATTTATTACACATTTTAATATGTCCAGAATGGAGAAAACTATCTTGGCTTCATCAGTGCAGACTTGGATCTCACCTCCTCATTGTTTTCCTTTCTTAGGATTATGTCGGTGAGTGTCCTGACTCCTTTGGCTGATGGAGTCTATGATGATATGGATGGAGGTGGAGGTAATATGGTATACAAGATCATTGCTGAAGGAATAGCAAAAATAAACACAAACTAACATGACCGAGGATCATATAATAGAATATGAACAAGAATACCTCTGGGTGCCACAGTTTGGGAAGGATATTGACAAGCTGGAACATGTGCAACCAAGATGATCAAGGGTCTGGAAACCAAGGCTAATAAGGAATGGTTGAAGGATTGGACAGGTTTAGCCCAGAGAAGACTGAGAAGTGATGTGATGATGACCTTCAAAAATATCTAAAGGGTTGGCACCTGGGAAATGGAGCAGGCTTGTTTTCTTCTGCTCCAGAAGGTAGGACCCATACCAGTGGATTCAAATGTCAAGAAAGGAGATTCCAATTAAACGTTAGGAAGAACCTTCTGACAGTAAGAGCTGTTTTGACAGTGGAACTGACTCCTTTGGAAAGTGATAGAGGGGGAGTGTCAACTTGGTCCTCCGACCCTGGGTCCCCGGGGCCATGGGTGCCATGCAATATGCATGGCCCTGGCACCAAAATTTGTGAGTGCTCAACCCCTTCATGGGGACTTTTGTGGATGCTCGGGCACCCAGGGCCCCAGGGAGTTGGCACCTATGAACAGAGTTTGAATAGCCATCTGGCAGGCATTATTTAGCTGTGATTCCTACATTGCAAGTAGGTTGGGCTAGATGACCCTTAAGGTCTCTTCCAGCTCTACAATTCTATAATTCTATGATTCTATGACTTCTGGCAAGAGGAAGGGGAATTTTTACATTTTCTTGTTGTTTGGATTTTATTGTGCTCATTTAATGTATATTATTGAAAAATCAATCACATTTTTTAAAAAAAGCAATACTGAGCTAGATGGACCAAACAGTGTGGCTTAATATAAGACAGTTTCCTTCGTTGACACGATGAGAAATTGTGGCATATCTGAAAAAGTCCTTAAGGGCTTATTTAAATCAGCTCTGTACCATAACAGGAAGGATGCTTTTCAGTACAAAAGTTTTATGGAATTAACAATGATAATTTTTCTTAATGCTGTTGACATGCAGCTCTTTTATCATTGCCAAGCCTGATACAAAACATCAGCTTATCTCCACTGCTGGCAAACAGCAGAACCTGCAAAATGCTTAAGGACTATGTCTGTCCTTCCCTAGCGAAAGAGCTTCTGTGGTCCTGGCCCCAATCCAGAGACTGATGAAATCTTTGAAAAGTTGCACTTGCCATACCAGTGTGCAAGGATGGGGGACAGATTTAGTCTGGTCTGAATTCAAATATCTACCTGCACTTTTTAAACAAGAACTAAAACACAGTTGACCTTCAAAATTTGGACTTCTTTGAATTTTGCAATGCAACCGTGTGCAGAAATATACATATATATATGGGGAATTTCATGAAAATACAAATATTAGTGAAAACAGTATGCAAAATGCTTTGTATTAGGAGAGAAGCTTGCAAAAATGTGAATGTTTCAGGGGGGAAATCAAATGTGTTAGGAGAAATTTATCCTGAAATGCTGGCAAATTTTAATGAGGACGTCTTCTTCTAACTGTTGGCCAAAAAAGCCAGCTGAATTCAGGGCTCCCATAGGAACATAGAATCTCCTTTCTCGTAATTTGAATCCATTATTTCCGGTCCTACCCTCCAGAGCAGCAGAAAAAAGGCTCACTCAATCTTCCATGTGACAGTCCTTCAGATACTTCTCAGTCTTCTCTTCCCCATGCTACACTTCCCAAATTCACTCGACCACATCTCAGTGGGTCAGAAATTGGAGGACTGAGAAATGTCCTCAATAAAATGTTTTCTGAGAAATTTCAGCGCAGCTCTACTTTTGAGGCACCTCAACCTCCACCTGCCTTCACCTCCAAATCACAGGTGTGAGTTTGTTGGTCAGCGGTGATTCCAAAAGACAGCCTGTTTGTGGTGAAGAGCCTGGGGCTGGCTAGGATCCAGGAACAGTTAGTGCCTGAGGAGTTAGCCTCATGATTACAGCAATGACCCTTCAGGAAGTTACTTGTTGATGGGGAGTGAAATTGAGCCACAGCATGTTGAAGCATGCTTTTGCATACTTGAAAAGAAGTTGGGACGAAGCAGTAGAAAACCACACATCCTCTAGGTTAAGTGGATTGATCTTTAACCTTGCTCAGAATTGATTTCCATTTGCTTCAGGAAAAACCTGCAAGAAGGTTTGGATTTGGGATTTGGGTGTGGATTCAGAAAACTGAGTGTATTTTTTAAAAGCACCTCGCCGCAGCAACTGTTGTGGCCACATTTGCAAGGGAAGGGGTTGATGTCATGCCCTCCAGATGTTTTGGACTATTAATCTCTTCACTGCCCAACTGGATTCAGGATAGGGCAGGTGATACTCAGGTTAATTATTTCTTACATTACCTTTTCCCTCCAAGGGTCTCAAGGTGGTGACAACAACCCTGAGAGGTAGGTTAGGCAGAGAAGCAGTGACTGATCTCCATGGTCACCCAGTGAGCTTCATTACTGAGCGGGGATTCGAATCCTGGTCTCCCAGGTGCTAGTAGTCCAACATTCTGTTATACCACACTGGTTGGCCCAGGGCAGGTGAAAAGATTGGGGAGGGGGCATGGATCAGGGCCACAGGGTGGATCAGGGGTGTGTGTAGACTAAAAAATAATGCAATACAATGTAGAACCTTAGAGAAGTGAACATTGATGTGCATAATTTGAAAACTGATTACAATATTAGTTGGTGAAAGGTCACATGTCCCTTGTTCCAGGTTGCCAGTTTTTGGTTCCATTCACCTTGATGAGAGACCTGAGCCAGATCTTATTTATATGCCCATTTCTTCCTCTGTATAGCCATACCCGGGATTCCATTTCTTCACTGTTTGGTAGAACCCAGAAACAAGGTTTTACATATATGTTAAGAAGAGGAGATTTTAAGAGGCTGGAAGAGAGTGGCCTTCTTTGAGCAAGAAGCTGCTACTTTCATGAGAGCCCCTGAATAAATGTGAGTATCGCAGTAGCATTTGGGGAGAAAAACAAATCCTTATCAATATAAATTGTCCTTTTCTTTCCTGTGTGTGATAAGTGGTGATGGAGCTGGAAGCAAGAGCAGATAATCTTTCAGAATACCAGACAGGGTTGTTATTTTCCAAACTGAGTGGGGAGGGGAGATGGTACATCAACCACATGCATTCATTCATAAATACTTTATACGGCTTTATCCTGAAGAAGCAGATAGGAAGCAGCCAGGAGATGGGAGAAATGGTAATAGCGTTTGCATTAAGTAGGGCTGCCCAAAGCAGTCCCAGGAGAATTGGGGAAACACATATCCATGGGAGGGGGAAGGAAACCTCCCCTCCCCTAAGAGGTAGGTAGGTTAGACTGAGAGGCAGTGTGTCTCATGGGCATCCATTGAATCTGAATGTTGGAAGATTCAGGACAGATACAATAAAATCCTTCTTCACTCGGTGCATAGGAGGCAGTGATGGCCAGCAACCTAGGTGGTTTTAAAAGAGGATTAGAAGAATTCATGGAGGAGAGAGTTATCAATGGCTACTAGCCATGGTGGCTGTTCTGCCTCCACGGGTACAGGCAGAAATGTTTCTGAATACCAGTTGTCGGAAACCACAGAAGAGGAGAGTTGCTGTTTACTTGAGTCCTGCTTGTGGGTTACTCATTAAGGCATTTTGTTGGTCACTGTGAGAACAAGATGCTGGACTAGATGGGTCATTGGCCTGATCCAGTTGTGTGGCAAGGGGAGGTAATGAAGTTGAGTGGCTAATGTGCATCCCAGCCAGCTTTTGTGTCCAGGCATCATAGAGAATGTACACTTAATCTATCCATACAGGGGGAGCTGTACACATTTCCCCAGGTAGTACTGTACTATCACATCTTACACACATTTAACTTACATTATTTCACCCTTATGTGAAATGGCACAAATTAAATGCCTAGCATGAAAAGAACTTTTAAGCTCTCTGCCTTGCTTACTGAGCAAGGCCTGCTCAGTACACCAGCTCAGGAAGCCTGGGGAAGCTTGTACAAGATCTAATGGGAACTTGGACAACACCATGAGATCTTCTGAGAGCATCCCAGGGCCAAAGCACTGAGAGTCCCTTGCCTGGTAAGGGAGTGTAAAAGAAGGTTTTAAGCTCTCTACCAAGCCAACTCAGTGCATCATCTTTAGATGGGTAAGGATGCTCTCATGGAGCAGTTCAAGTATACAAATTTTTGCATATGCTCAGAACCCTTGGAACCAAACCCCGATGCAAGATGCAATTTTCCTTTATACATGATCTCCAACAGGCTTCTGTAAGTAAGAAAAGAAAAATTCAAGGCAGTTCCACCAGTGAATAATTGTTTCATTTGAAAGATATGGGTGAAATTAACCTGAGCACACACTGGTCCTGGGCACCAAGACTTTGTGTTGTGGGGTCGTGAAACTGCAGCAAGCTTTGGGCTGCTAATTTTTCAGGAAGCAAATGGCAACAGAGGAAATGTCCTGTCAAAAAGTGTGTGTGGAGACAACTCAAATCAAATATAGCTTTTTTGATATGTCTGATGTGCACCCAAGGCACCCAGATGTGCTCAAAAGTAATTAAAGTTCTGTCAGATCATTGGATAAGAAACCTTTAAGATGTAATCTGAGGAGAGGAGAGGATTCTGCAGTAGTGTTTTAATTTGCCTCTAGATCCCTGGTTTGAGACGCCAACACTTTACAGGTCCCAATGAAAAACAATATTTGTTGGTAGGCCTCAGAGGAAGAACAACTCAGCATGTCCAGAAAATATTTCTGACAATTAAACTGCTAACCTTTTCTCAAAACATTCTACCTTTGGCAGGGGAGGGAAGTATTCTGGCAAGAAGCCCAATACTGGGGTTTTTACAAAGAAAGAAATAATTTGGGCAATTGGCCAAGAGGCCAAACAATCACTCAAGCAACATTTGGTTGTGAAAGGGTCATGATTCAATAACTATACACAAGCAGGCATAGGCTAGTCTCATAACATTAGGAAGAACCTTCTAAGAGTAAGAGCTATTTGACAATGGAATTGACTACCTCAAAAGCTGCTGGACTTCATTGGAGGTTTTTAAACAGAGGTTGGATGGCCATCTGTCAGGGCTTGTGATTCCTCCATTGCCGGGGATTCAGCTAGATTAAGGTTACCAGACATCCCCGTTTCCTGGGGACAGTCCCCGGATTTACAAATCAGTCCCCATACAAAATCCATTGAAGTTGAAAGGTGTCCCCGGATTCATTGAAAAAAATCTGGTAGGCTAGATCAGTGTTTCCCAACCTTGGGCCTCCAGATGTTTTTGGCCTACAACTCCCATCATCCCTAGCCAGCAAGACCAGTGGTCAGGGATGATGGGAACTGTATTTCAAAAACAGCTGGAGGCCCAAGGTTGGGAAACACTGGGCTAGATGACTCTTGGAGGTCCCTTCCAACTCTACAATTCTATCATTCAAAGATTTCTAAATATACTAAAATGACGGTGCCCTAGACACAACATAGACCTAGTATCACACTTGACCTTTTTCCTGCGTCCCTGCAGAATCAGGGAATTACACCTATTTCTATGGATATATTTCAACCCAGAGCAATCGACATTTCCGTAGCAAAACCACTTTCCTCAGCTATTTCAACACACACATACCTTTTATGCTGACATTTGGCTCTTAACTTGGTGCCATTTTCCCGCAAGGAGATAAACTGTTTAAAAACAAGGATATGAGAGAGAAATCTGCCTTTTATTAAAAGGACTCCATCATTTTGAATGGATGCCTTGGAGAACTCTTTTGCAATTCATTCTTATAGACATAAAATTATCATCCCTAGGAAGCCGGTTAATAATACTGACATTTCCCCCATCAGTCAACTTAATTCACAATATAACACTTTCCACAATCCAATTATGCCTGCCTGATGACTGACATTCAGTTCAACATTATTGTTCATGTGGAAAAGAGGATAAAAAAGGATGCAGTTTGAGTAATTTATTATGGAAAAGGCAACGAATTGGGCCTGAAATGTCAACTTTTCAGAGTGCAGAACAACATATAAACATCATGCCACCTCCACTTTATTACGGTTTTCAAATTGTCTTGCACTGAACCTCTTATAAGAGTTCTTTATAGGAAAGCTCAAGGAAGTTCATTTTTAATAAGATCCATCATGATGCGTAAATGCCCATGAAAAGCTGGTTTCCAACAGCTATTGATCTTCCCGTCTTCCTTTGCAATATGTACCTGTATAGGAAGTTTGAATATGGGTTTTCCATGGTTACTGCTGCTTCAGGGCAACTCTCCCCACCCTCATAGCTGCTGAGAAGAGCTGACGTCAGGCATAGGTCTGCAATAAAAAACCACCGTGTCCATGAAGTTAGCTCTTTGTTCAAGAAACCAAAACAGTGGAGGCCCAGTGATCCCAGCAACTCTTCCCAGGAGGTCTTGCCCCAGTGAGGCAGTTGCAAGGACTGAAGTTCCTCTCCTTCCCACAGCTGCCTACATCTCCAGGGTCTTTCCCTGTACGTCTGTGCACAACCAATCTCTACTCTGCTCTTTTCATTTCTCTGCGTATTTTATGAGACTGGGGAGTGAGCTGGCCGCAGCAGGACAGGGAAACTCCTTGGATTCTTCAGCAGTCTGTCTCAACTCTGCCTCTTGGCAAACCTCCTCTCCAACCTCTGCTTCAGCCTCTGAGTCTGCACTGCTCTCTGCCACAGCCTCTTCCTGTTCACTAAACACGGTTGCCTCTTCTGCTTCCAACAATCAGATGTCCCAAAGGGAAGCACACAAGCAGAATCGGAGCACGTGAGAACTCTGCCCTCCCATGGTTTCCTTGAGAACATCAGACGAGGCTGCTGGATCAGGCAACAGCTCATCTACTCCAGCATTATGTTCTCATGGTGACCAACCAGATGTCCATTATGGGAAACCCACAAGCAGGAACCAAGCAAAAGACCACACTCCCCTCCAGCAACTGGCATTCAGAAGCAGAAGTCTCTCCAAGCTCCAACTGGAGATACCAGGAATTGAACCAGAGGCCTCCTGCATGCATAGCAGATTCCCAGTCACTGAGCTATGGCCTTTCCTAAATGTTTGCAGTGCAAACATAGTGCTTGCTTTTGGTGTTGACCCAGCAAATTACTGCTGGAAATATACCATCCTCACCGACTCTGGGAGGCATTAAAAAGTGGATTCACCAAGCCCAAGCAGATGGGAATCAAATTGGCATGAGCGCTCTACTTTCTCTGGGATGTAAATCATGCTAAGAGGCTTCGCAGGAAGATTACAGGTGTTACCCTGTCTGAAAACTTTAGAAATGACAGAAGACATTCCCTCCAAAAAAGGAAAAAGGAAAAAAGAAATCCCTCTAAATGCAAGATAGAATGTAGTACTTTCCCCCCTTGTATGGTATCTGAACAAGTACCTGAGAAGAGCTGGGTTGGATGAAATCAAAGATTCATGTAGTCCAGTATCCTGCCAGCCACAAAGGCTTACCAGATGTTTCTGGGAAGTTCTTAAACAGCGTATGAAGATAGCCCCACTTTTGGCCCAGAGCAATGTTTATTCAGTTATATACTACTTCTGAATATGGAAGCTTCATATCTCCATTGTGAATGATAAGCCACTGTTTATCTGTGAATTGGTTCAGTCCCTTTCCAAACCATCTAAGACAGCAGCCATCACCACACCTTGCATAAGAAGAGCCTGCTGGATCAGACCAGTGGTCCATCTATTCCACCATCCTATTCTCAAAGTGGCCAACCAGATGTCCCAATATAATGTAGAGGTTATAGTGTTGTCCTCCTCGGTAGAATAGACCAGCCAAGTTCCAAAGGTCATAGGCAAAGTTTCCCAAACTAGCGCAATGAACCCAAGTAAAAAGCCTCCGACACCAATTGCTCCCACCACCTTTTGCCGTCGGCTGCCTGCTCTCAGCGCACACAGTGATTTCAGCTCATACAGAGACCGCCGTCTCTCCAGTGATTTCAGCTCAGTAAGGCAAGACCGAACACGAGGCAAAGGTGGACCAGCGAAGGTGCCGAGACGCAGAAAACCACAGCCAAAACCAGAGCAGCTGGGACGGGGAAGAGAGGGCGGTCCCTGGGCACGCCAGCCTTAAATGTGCAAGGCCATGCCTCCCCAGCCCGCCAATTGGCTGGCCAGGTCAGTGACATGCCCGAGGATTCCCCTGCTCTCATGGGGGCTAAGAGCCAGCCCCCGCGTGCGTGGGAGGGGGTGGGCCCGCAACCCCACCTCCTCTCCAGCTCGGAAGTGGCTTTGGACTAAGACCTGGGAGACCAGGGTTCTACTCCCCACTCAGCCATGAAGCTCACTGGGTGACCTTGGGCCAGTCACTGTTTCTCAGCCTAACCTACCTCACATGAGGAAAAAATGGAGGAGGAAGAACTATGCACACCACCTTGAGCTGCTTGAAGAAAGTGTGGAATATAGATGTAACAATAACTAAATAAATGGGAACAGAAGGTTCATAAAGTGAAAGCCAAGACTCTGATCCAACAAGCGACATGCTCAGAGTCACTGGACTGGGCTAGAAAATGGGCACCCCCTCCATCGAGTTAGGTTTGTGGAGTTTGTTCATGCTGGTGTCTGTGTATCTTTGGTGATGCAGGTGGGGTCAGCACTGGCTCAGCATCCAGTGTTCAGTTGCCTCCTGTAAAGGAGAAGGCTCCGCACTGGCATTGAGGGTGGCTGCACACCAAGAGGTGTCCAGATGTCCAGTGCCACAGGAGCAATACTCCTCTGAGAACCCACTTAGTCCTTTGGATTCAGCTCTTGATCCTTTAGGTCCACCTCTCCATTCCTCTATTCCCTGCAAGCAGGGGCAGTGGCAGAGCTTCATGCTCCAGCACCGGGGATAGAGAGCAGGAGGGGGCATGGCTGGCATGTGTCCCGGAGGCATGGTGCACATCCTGGGGCATGGCATGTTGCCCGCATAGGTGTGGCACATGTTCTGGGGGTGTAACGTGCCGTCTGTGGGGGTGTGGCACCCAGGGTGGGGGGAGGCAGCTGCGATGGCACCCCACCAGGATCATGGTGCCAGGGGCGGTGCACTCCCCCCACCCCCCTCTTCCTCCAACAGTGAGCAGGGGTTGTCATGCTGTTGACTGAGAGTTAGTTCCTGCACCTATTGGGGTTTGCCATCTGTGGGTGTTTGTTGATTTGACTGGTTTGTTGTTGTTGTTTAGTCGTTTAGTCGTGTCCGACTCTTCGTGACCCCATGGACCAGAGCACGCCAGGCACTCCTGTCTTCCACTGCCTCCCGCAGTTTGGTCAAACTCATGCTGGTAGCTTCAAGAACACTGTCCAACCATCTCATCCTCTGTCGTCTCCTTCTCCTTGTGCCCTCAATCTTTCCCAACATCAGGGTCTTTTCCTGGGAGTCTTCTCTTCTCATGAGGTGGCCAAAGTATTGAAGCCTCAGCTTCACAATCTGTCCTTCCAGTGAGCACTTAGGGCTGATTTCCTTCGGAATGGATAGGTTTGATCTTCTTGTAGTCCATGGGACTCTCAAGAGTCTCCTTCAGCACCTTTTGGCTGGTTACAAAATAAATAAAGTAGCTCTAGTCTAGTTCAACCCAGCCTATCTGATTCTTGGCTGATTCTTCATTCAGCCATCAGGTCACAAGTGGAAATGTAGAGAACTGAATGAAAGACTGGAAAAATGAGAACCTGGGAGTAACTGAGGCGGATATATTTCCCTTTCCCTAATCGCTACTGCTGCTTTCACCACAAACATCCAAAGTGGCAGCTCCTAGGGACTGTATGTGTTCCATTCCAGGTTCTCCAGCCTACCATATTCCCTCTGAAGTGCCACACTACCAAATCTTAAGAAGTTTATTTTTGCCCACCCCGCCTTTCCCCTATATACACACATCATTTCCTCCTGCACCCTTTCATTAGAGAGAGTTGTTACAGCAGGAATATTGGTTTGCAGAAACACCTTTCAGCAAATGGAACATGAAAAGCTATCAAGTGTGTGTGTGTGTGTGTGTGTGTGTGTGTGTGTGTGTGTGTGTGTTGAAGCACCTTTTCCACTACTGCCCAAACATGACATTTTGCAGCTTGTGGTTTTATATGCCACAAAAGCCAATTGCATGGGCCATAGAGTTTGTTAGCTGACATTGTGTCAATGTCAGAACGAGCACATTAATGCGTGTTCATTGTGCTTGTGCTGTTTATTTGTAAATTACCGGAGAAGCTCATTGGATTGGAACACCTCATTTGCCGGAGAAAATGTCGGGAACACCATAGGGAGAAATAGATGTGGATTCTAAGGAGAGGTGGCTTGAGGGGGGGGGAGATGCCCTGGGGGAGTCAATCTTTGCAGATTCAAGTACAGGCTGACTCACCTCTCAGACTGAATACAGGCTACTCTGCAGATTTTACACTCGCCCAAATGTAGCAATGTATTTGGTTGCTCAGAGATATATCACCATCTGTTTTGTTTTTTTAAAAAAGTTATTTTTATTTTATTCTATTTTGGGGAAGAGAATTTTGTTTGTATTTTGTAGAACTGCATTAGAAGATTCCACCAAATACCATGAAACAAATGTACATATAAAACTGTTGTGCACAAACACACACAATATTTTGAAAAGAACACATCAGCTGAATAAAATTAAACATAAAAAGAGTTCAACTATTATCATTCTCATTACTGGAGGCAGGTTCACTACATGGCATGCTGGTCACCTTAGGGGACTGTGAGATTTAGCCATATAACTAATGAAAGGAAACCATGTAACGTTGAAATTATCCTGTTTTCGTTTACCTTCAATGACTCGCCTATGTTGGGCCAAAATTCAGATAATGCTATGTTCTTGTTTGTTTGTTTGTTTGGGTAATCCCTCCTTTGTGGCTACAGAATCCCTCTTCCAATAATTATCTACAGTGGTACCTTGGTTCTCAAACATCTTGGTTCTCAAACGCTTTGGTTCTCAAACTCTAAAAACCCATAAGTAAGTGTTCCCATTTTGGGACATTTTTTGGAAGCCGAATATCTGATGCGGCTGTCAACTATTGTTTCTGGGGCGACTGCACCAATCAGAAGCTGCACCTTGGAAGTTAAATGGATTTCCGGAACGGATTAAATTTGGTGCTTTTGGTTTTGCTATTTATTTTGTATTTTTGTTTTTGTTTTTAGTTTAATTTGTTTTTGTGACTGTGTGGAACCCAGTACAGCTACCAATTGATTGATTGTGTGACTGTGGAAATGGATAAAAGCCCCCCATCCAAACAATTACTGTC
This sequence comes from Podarcis melisellensis, assembly GCF_964234715.1. NCBI lineage: Eukaryota > Metazoa > Chordata > Lepidosauria > Squamata > Lacertidae > Podarcis > Podarcis melisellensis. Next base: position 29,236,709 of record NC_138540.1, read on the forward strand.
ATCAGCACAGGTAAGGAAAATAATAATAATTTAATTTTTATAATCTACAACACTGTCTTATTTATTTTATAGTACAGTACATTGATTACTGCTTTCATTTTATGGTTCAATGGTCTCGTTAGATAGTAAAATTCATGTTAAATTGCTGTTTTAGGGGTTGTTTTTAAAAGTCTGGAACGTCTTAATTCATTTTGCATTACTTTCCATGGGAAAGTGTGCCGTGGTGTTGGAACACTTTGGTTTTGGAAAGGACTTTCAGAATGGATTAAATTTGAGAACCAAGGTACCACTGTATATTGAGTTCAATCATTATTACCACTTCCAGTAGATAAGAGTGCTGAAATGTGAGTGGAGGATGGAAGGTCAGCAACATACTTCCTTCCAAAAATTATTGAGTTTCATATAAAACAAGAAGAAACAAAATAAATTACCTCCTTCTTCTCATCCAGCCTCTCCCTCCCTTCATTGCAGATCAATTTCCTTGTTAAGAAAAACATGTCTCTAAGAGGTGGGCATTGGTATACGATAGATGCCAGGTTTTGTGTTATTGATAGAAAATGATGCGAACTGATGCCTTATTTCAGTAAAATTGTCCAGGTCCTAGCTGTCATTAAATGCCCTTATATAGTCAATTTCTCCATCAGGGTGATCGTCCTGAACTTTTGCTTCCTTTGTGGGAGGCAGAGATGGCCCAAACCCTTCCAGTTCTGTGCAATGGAGTTGTCTGGTCGCTAGAAGCAGGAATGTTGTAAATGCCTTATGCTGTAAATCCTTCTAGTCCTCATGAGAAACGTTCAGTAAACCAATTCACAAAATCATAGTATTGTAGAGATGGAAAGAACCCCATGTGAAAACTTGCAGTCAAAATAACAATTTCATGTTGGTAAATAAGGATACGAAGGGGTTAAGACTCACAGAGTTCCTTATTACTAGAGAAGGCACTGTGTGACATCACTTCCCTTGACTTCTCTGGCAGAAAAAAGACTAAAGTGTTTAATCTTTTCTGCTTCTCCCGCCTCAGAATTCATTCTCTTTTCTATACTTCTGAGGCAGATGGCCATTCTGAGGTAGACTTCATTTCTGAACTCAACTATGTATTTTGTAATACAGAAGCAGAATTCCCTTGCTTTGTTGTTACTGTTATTACTGGAATTGAGCTCAGTATTTTATGTGAGTAAACACTATTTTTATGCTTACTTTACAGTCTGTTGCATGATTGAGAGGGTAAAAGGGGGAAATCCAATCTGCTACCACAACCTGGATAAATAAAATTAAGGCTACACAGTCTAGTCCCAAAGTTTCCACTTTAATGCTACCAGGGATGGTGTTTTAAACTCTGCTAAGTAAGTGTATTAAGTCTAAATGCTCTCCAGGATAATCCATTTTTTGGTAGGCACAATTTTTATTTATTAATTAAATCAAGCCCATAGCCATGCCTTCAGTACATGGTGTTCCAAGGGAAATTAACAAAACAGGATGGGAGCAGCAAATGATAAAACCACATCAATAAATGCATATGTGATTCACAATGGCTGAAATGGACTGAAACATTAAATCACTGTGGAGGCTTTTTCTATCAGGTGTCCTGTAAAGGAATTCATTGCATGTGCATCTAAAAATACTACCTGTTCCTATATAACTCTACCCATTCTATTCTACTTCGGAGATCCAGTTGCTTTATTCCTGTGACTGTAAGTTGTTTTAAACTGTTTTAGTATGTGTTTAGTTGTTGTAATCCCACCCTGGGATGAAGGGTAGGTAATCAGAAGAAGAAGAAGAGCTTGGATTTGATATCCCGCCTTTCACTCCCTTTAAGGAGTCTCAAAGCGGCTAACATTCTCCTTTCCCTTCCTCTCCCACAACAAACACTCTGTGAGGTGAGTGGGGCTGAGAGACTTCAAAGAAGTGTGACCAGCCCAAGATCACCCAGCAGCTGCATGTGGAGGAGCGGAGACGCAAACCAGGTTCCCCAGATTACGAGACTACTGCTCTTAACCACTACACCACACTGACTCTCCCAAGTAGTAGAAGTAGTAAAAGTAGTAGTGAAATGTATCTTAGCAGAATCCTGGAAGCTCTCCAAGGTTCTGTTGTTTCTCATGCTGTGGATTCCTTCGTTGAATTTCTGACTCAGACTATATGCTTGATAGGGCATGGCTGGGCTTCTTGTATGAACCTTAACCTCTCATAGAGCAGGATACTTAGCTGTTAACTGGAGAGTTTGAACTGCTCCAATGTTAACTGTTGGCTTTTTAAAAAACAAAATGTGTTGCTGGCTGCCTTGGAAGCTTTGACACAAAATGTCACCTAGAAATGAATGAACCCAGTTTTGACAAAGATATTGGTACACACATTCCTAGCACAATTCTACTCTCCAAGTTTAAACAACAGCTCAGTTCCTGGATCTGTTTGCTATTTTTCACAACTTTAAAAAAAACCCAATGGCATGTGTGTGTTTTTTTCTAAAATCTTCTATATTTAAACTCCAGATGAATTACAATATGTGTGGTGAGTTGTACCAGTAAGAAGATTACAAATTACAGTATGAAGAAGAAAAAGAAGAAGAAGAAGAAGAAGAAGAAGAAGAAGAAGAAGAAGAAGAAGAAGAAGAAGAAGAAGAAGAAGAAACTGGTTTCAACCACAACATAAGCATTTTGGAATAATTGCCGAGTGTCTGCAACAAATCTCTGGCCTCTGCTATTCACATCACCCTTTCCAACGATTTCATTTCCGTAAATCAATATATGCATATTGACCTATATTTAAGGGGTTTATCCCATCGATCCTCCTTTAGACTCTGCATAACATATAAACTGTGTCAGAGTAAATAAGCAATGTGAGAGATTTGCAAGACGATTGGAGACTTTAACCTGATGAGTAAGGGTTTCTGTAATAGCCATGCCTCCTACTTTCAGAAACAAGAGGTGTTCAGCTGGTGCTTGCGGTTTTGTATTTTTCCATTCTTGTGTTTCTGCCGCCTTTGCTGCCATGAGCACTTGGACTCCTGTTTGAGACACGCAGTCCAGTGGGGAGTGTGACAGAGACGGAAGATTTCAAATATATGGGAATATGATGTCTGCCTTGAAGGCTGAAATATTCACATAAAAGATGGAGTGAAAACAATAGTGCTATGCAAATCAATGGTGCAGCCGCGATTGAAATACTGTGTGCAGCCCTGGTTGCCTCACCTAAAAAAAAAGGATATTGTGGAGATGGAAAAGGTTCAGAAGAGGACTACCAAAATGATCGATGAGATAGAGCGACTGTCCTATGAGGAAAGTTTGCAGCGTTTGGGGTTTTTTAGTTTAGAGAAAAGGTAAGTAAGAGGAAACATGATAGATGCATATAAAATGATTAATGGCATAGAGAAAGTGGTTGGGGGGGGAATTATCCCTCTCTCATAACTAGAACTCATGGAACAACCAATGAAGTTGATTGTTGCAATGTTCAGGACAGAAAAAAGAAATTTGTACTTCATGCAGGTGAAAAGGTAGAGGTAAAGGACCCCTGAACTGTTCAGTCCAGTCGAGTCCTTTGGAATTCCGTTGCATCCTGTTCTGCCTCATTCTGTCACTCTGTACACATCTTGGACCCACATTTTGTTAGAATTTTGGGTGCAATTCAGCTTGCAGAAAGGGGTTTGCATGGGGTCAAAAGAGATGGTGCAAGGGACCTCCAGGCTATCCCTGTACCTTTAACCTCTGTGCTGACCTCCTTATCCATTTAGGTAAAAAGGTAAAAAAAAAGGTAAAGGACCCCTGGACAGTTAAGTCCAGTCAAAGGCAACTATGGGGTGTGGTGCTCATCTTGCTTCAGGCTGAGGGAGCCGGCATCTGTCCGCAGACAGCTTTCCGGGTCATGTGGCCAGCATGACTAAACCACTTCTGGTGCATGGAACACAATGATGAGTGCCAGAGCGCACGGAAGTGCCATCTACCTTCTCACCACATAGTAGTTGTTGTTTTTGAGTTTATTTTGTATTAAAGATTTCTTGTTACATACAATGGTAGGTTAGGAAGAAAAGAGGGGGAGAGGGGGGGAAAGGGGGGTCATAGTTAAACTGTAGAATTCACCCCCACAGGAGGTAATGATGGCCGTTAAAAGAGGATTGGACAAATTAACAGAGGAGAAGGCTATCGATGGCTATTCTCCATGATGGTTATACTCTACCTTTTCCAACTCGAAAGGACTGGGGTGCAACTCCATGCCACCTTGCAACCGTTTTAGAGCTATAATGGGACATGATCCTCTAGCTGGTAAAGGTAAAGGGTAAAGGGACCCCTGACCATGAGGTCCAGTCGTGACGGCACTCATCTCGCTTTATTGGCCGAGGGAGCCGGCGTACAGCTTCCGGGTCATGTGGCCAGCATGACTAAGCCACTTCTGATGAAACCAGAGCAGCGCACGGAAACGCCGTTTACCTTCCTGTCAGAGCGGTACCTATTTATCTACTTGCACTTTGACGTGCTTTCGAACTGCTAGGTTGGCAGGAGCAGGGACCGAGCAATGGGAGCTCACCCCGTCGCAGGGATTCAAACCGCCGACCTTCTGATTGGCAAGTCCTAGGCTCCATGGTTTACCCACAGCGCCATCCGTGTCAAGCTGGTACCCCAGTGATTTTGCTGCTGGCCTGCTTATGCCCATCACCTTTATAAATACTGGCCACATTTTCCTGCATTTATCCACCAGCTCATGGACATTGGCCCTCTGAGTTTCTTCCTTTGCACCTGGCAAACGCTGGGTGTTTTGACACAACTCTGAAGATCCAGTTCTTGGCAAAAACAGATTCAGTATTACTCAGTCGAAAGCGCTGTGTTCTGCTGCAGCTAACCAAGCAGGTGTCTGCCCTGGGGGCACCTTGTCTTTTAGACGGGTCAAGACACATAGAGCAGCAGCTGTAATTGGTGCTGATAGCCTGAGCTTCTGCATCTGGCCTTGACTAAGCCCTGTGGCGCAAGAGTGGTGCAGATGCATTTAGACTTGCGAAAGGCTGAGAGAGAAAAGTAGGGATCTGGAGAATATGGGTAGCAAGAGGCGCTGCTCACCTTCCATCCCATCTGATTTATCCAAAAACACACCATCTAATCCAACCCCCCTGCAATGCAGGAACACAGACAGATAAGAATAGTTCTGACATAATATTTGGTACAGTGGTACCTCAGGTTACAGACACTTCAGGTTACAGACGCTTCAGGTTACAGACTCCGCTAACCCAGAAATCGTACCTCGGGTTAAGAACTTTGCTTCAGGATGAGTACAGAAATTGGGTGGCGGTGGCACGGCAGCAGTGGGAGGCCCCATTAGCTAAAGTGGTGCTTCAGGTTAAGAACAATTTCAGGTTAAGAACAGACCTCCAGAACGAATTAAGTTCTTAACCCGAGGAACCACTGTACTTCTTTGTACAGGGCGCAGTTAACAGTACTTCTTCACATAGCTTGTAAGTGATGGAATTTTCTTCCACAAGATGTAGTGCTGGCCATGAAACTGGAAGGCCTTAAAGGATTGTTGGAGAAATCCTTGGGGATAAGGCAGTCAGTGGCTACTAGGCTATGATGCCCCGTGGAGCAGTTAAAGCAGCCCTCTGAGTTCCTTGAAGGAAGGGCAGAATGTAAAGTTTGCTAACGGTTTGTGAAAAGGACAGTGTGGTGCAGTGGTTGCAGTGTTGGACTAGAGCCTGGGAGACCAGGGTTCAAATCGCCACTTGGCCATGAAGCTCCGCTGGGTGACTTTGAGGCCAGTCTCTGCCGTTTAGCCTAACTTACCTAACAGGTTTGTTGTGAAGATAAAGTGAGGATGGAGAACAACCAAGTATACCAAGACCGGACGTGTTTCCCACCGTATAGCTGGAGAGGATGTCAACACACCAGTGACAGAGATCGCTCTGGTGCTCTGGAAGGCAGTTTCACTTTGCTAGAAGGAGAGGAAATTGTTCCAATTTCCCCTAAACACTATCATCAGAGGTGGCGCACTTACTGGTGCAAACCTCCTTGCATGTCAAAGCTAGCAGCTGACCACGTGGAACTCTTCCAGTGTTTGTACTAGGGTCCTTTACTCTCCTGCCCCCCATTAAAACCCCTTTCTCGCTATCCGTGAACTCAGCTCCAAATGAGCAACTCTCTGGAGCCACCTTCCCACGCAACCATGCCCATTACAAAAACAGCAAAAGAGGAAGATCTGAGAGACCAGCAGGGAGAGGAAGGAGCTGGCAAGACTGAAATATGCTTTGGGACTCTTCTGTTTTAGCTTCCTCTCTTGCTGCTTGTGATCTTAGGTCCTTTGAGATTAAGAGATAATTGCCATGGCAACCAGCACCTTTTATTAGCCCGGCTCTGTTTGTAGCTAATAGGCTGATAGAAATCATTCATGAGCAGGAGGGGGGAGAGAGAGAGAGAATGGAACATCGCAGGCCTGCCTCTGCAAACTCAGATGGCCTCCTAAGCAGATGCTCACAGTCTTTAGGAGCCATTCTGGACAGACTCAGCCACAAGGTAGTGACAGTGTTCAGGCTTAAGAGTCCCTTCCCCTCTCCCCAATTTTCTGAAGCACATAGAGGATGCATACAGGAAGAGGCTCATTCCCCAGTTGTCACCAAGCCTAAGAAAAGCAAACATTAAAGTTCTAAGATGAGCCCTGCTGGATCACTTGAGGTCCTATGGAGAAGTAGAAGGAGGAGGTTTAAAAGAGTATGCAACCTTAAGACTGCGGGAGGCAGTGGAAGACAGGAGTGCCTGGCGTGCTCTGGTCCATGGGGTCACGAAGAGTCGGGCACAACTAAACAGCAACAACAAAAGCCTTAAGATGTATCAGCCTAAACAACAAGGCCATAGAGAGAGAATTCAGAGAGATAAAAGTGCAGGCATAGTCTGGGAATCTAGAGGTTCCTCACCCTACCTGTCTTAACTCCATGCAAACCCCTTCTTTTGGTACACCCAAACTTTCAACCATCAGAGGAAGTATGCTACTCCACTCCAAACTTAAAAATGGAAATCACAACGCTGGTGGTCAACAAAAGAGGTTTAAAGACTCTCTCAAGGCAAATATAAAAAAATGTAGTATAAACACCGACAACTGGGAATCATTGGCCTGCGATTGCTCCAATTGGAGAACAGCCTTTACAGAAGGTGTCATGGACTTTGAAGACACTCAAACTCAGGATGAAAGGGAGAAATGTGCTAAGAGGAAGGCATGCTTGGCAAACCCTTACCATGATCAACTCCTGCCCAGAAACCTATGTCTCCACTGTGGAAGGATGTGTGGATCCAGAATTGTCCTGCACTTACGGACTCACTGTTAAAACTGTGTTCATGGAAGACAATCTTGTTCGGCTATGAGTGATCACCAAAGAAGAAGAAGAAGAAGAAGAAGCCTCTGATTAGTAGTTACTGGGAATCACAGGTACTGTTGCACTCAGGGACCTCTTTGGGACATCTGTCTGGCCACTGTGAGAATGGGATGGTGGACAAAATGGGACTTTGGCCTGATCCACCAGGGCTTTTCTTATGTTCTTAAGCCATCTTCTTTTTGAAGCTCCAGGCTCAGTTTAAAGGTAAAGAACCCTGAGACGGGAGAGCAGCCAGTTATCCATCTACCATTTCCCTCTTCAGTCTGTGTTTGCAGTCTTCCTCACTATAGCGAGATGTACTGCGATTCTATTTCAAAGGTAGTTGCTTTTCCCCTCTACATTTTCATCTATACATATTAATGAGCATATGCTAATGCTATGCAAATACACGACCTATTTTCATCTCTACTTTAGAGATATGTAAGTAGCCCCTCTCATGCCAATTGCAATATGATCAGAAAGGTCAAAGTCCTTTGATGGGATTTAGTCTGTCCTTTTTCTGATTCTCTTACTGTTTTGTGGCTCAGTTCAATCAGCAATGTTGCAAATCTCCACTTCTCTTTTCTTTTATTGCCTGCTTAGCTGTCTTCAGAAACAGCTAGAAAAAAAGATCCCTCTCCAGAAGTTTTTTTAAAAAGCCCTTCTGGAAAGAAAGAAAGAAAGAAAGAAAGAAAGAAAGAAAGAAAGAAAGAAAGAAAGAAAGAAAGAAAGAAAGAAAGAAAGAAAGAAAGAAAGAAATCAAGGAAGTGTTGTTAATTATGGAAAATCTATTCAGGAAACAATTAACCCTTTCTCCTTCCACATACCGAAGCACAGGCACCAAGTTCATCTGCGGGATCTTTTTTATGGAGCTCATTCCGATCTCTAATGAAGGTGATCCTGCTTTTTGCATGCTGACATTTGCCCTAGGTACAAACTTCTGCGCAGCACGGAGAATGGAGAAGACGGTGTTTTGCGTTCCGATAGCATATGTCAGCCACCGAGCTCATTAATTCATTCCATGAGGTACTAATTATTCCACGGAAGATCCCTGTGCAGTGATGATAACAGCAATCATTTTACAAGTGTCGCCGCTGCTTACAAGGAGTATGATCTTCATACTTCAGCTGAGAGCGCAGGCAAACACACACACAGAAATAAAAGGTGTGCCACGAGTAATGATGAGGTTTTATATGGGAGCATCAGAGGGGCAGAACATTTGGTGTTCAATGGGTCCTGGGTGGAGGAGCCAATGTCCCCCCAGATACTGCTGAACTACAGCTTCCATTACTAGCCCTGGTCATCAGCCATGTTGGCCAAGACTGAAGGGAGCTGGAGTATAGCAATATCAGGAGAACTTAGGTATATTTGGAAGGGTATATATCAGACCCTCCAAGTGTCCCTATTTTCCAGGGACAGTCCTGGATTTACAGAAGGCGTCCCAGTTTCTGATTTGGTCCTGAAATGTCCATCTTTTCCTTAGGACGTCCCTATTTTTATTACACAGCTGTTGGGAGTGTATGGTAGGACATTCATATTTTTATTGGAGAAATGTTGGAGGGTATGGAGTTATGTGATTCCCAAGCCAAGGAGATAAGTAAGCTTTATAGGGAAGTGGTTTTAATGTTGTTATTATTATTATTATTATTATTATTATTATTATTATTATTATTATTATTATTAATGTTGGAAGCCACCCAGTGACTGAGGCAATCAATTCAGATGGGCAGGGTATAAATAATAAATTTATTATTATTATTATAGCTCAGTTGGTTAGAGTGTGGTGCTGATAATGCTAAGGTTGCAAGTTCAGTCCCCATATGGGACAACTGCATATTCCTGCATTGCAGGGGGTTGGCCTAGAGGCTCCTTGGGGTCCCTCCCAATGCTACAATTCCATTATTATTACTATTATTATTATTATTATTATTATTATTATTATTATTAAATAGGATGTCCCTATTTTCATTGCAGGGCATGATAGGTAAGTGTGTTTCAATGAACAAGAGTAACATCTAAGGAAGTGCATAGCCAAAATCCTATGTCCTGTGTACACAGTTCTTCTTCTGATTTTATCCTCACAGCAACCCTGCGAGGCAGGTTAGGCTGAGAGGCAATGACTGGCCCAAGGTCACCCAGAACATAAGAACACCGGAAGAGCCTGCTGGATCAGTCCAATGGCCATCTAGTCCAGCATCCTTATCCCACAGTGGCTGAACAGTTGCCTGTGGGAAACCAGCAAGGACAAGAGCCCCTCTCGCCTCCTGTGGTTTCCAGGAATTGGTAAATCACACTCTCCCCCTCCCAACCTAACACTCACCCTAATTCACCTAATCTACTTACCTGTGCACCTGGGACCATGCTATCACATCCTTGTTTTCCGTAATTACTCTAATGCTTACACCGTTACATTTCCATAAATGTCAGGACATCACACCTGCAGCCATTGGGATTCTCAAATGCCCTGAAAACAAGGCGGGGTGGGGAAGCCTCTTTCACAGGGGGGGGGGGAGAAAACTTTGATGAACTGAAGAGCAGAATTCAGCACAGCATTGAATTTTAAGGCATATGGGGGATGTGCTTTTTTAAAACAACAACAACAGCAATATTGCTTCTGGGAGGTGACTGGAGCAGTCCTCAACTCTAGTGCCTCTTTTGCCGGTGCACACATACATACACACAACCTCTGATTTCTCTGTGATTGGCACAGCACTGCGTTTGAAGAGGTGGCTTGCCATCTCCGGGTATCCCACCTGGTTCCAAATCTAATGCATGGTGCATCCGCAAGATGACTTTCTTCCCGCAACTCTGCATTGCAGGGAGTTGGACTAGATGACCGTTTAGATCTCTTCCAGGTCTACAGTGCTATGATTTTTGCACCTTGCCTCCATTTTCAGCCCTGCGCTTTAATGCTTTGAGAACAGTACATCACAATATTGTCAGGGAGAAAAATGGGACCATACAAACTAAGGAAACAAACACTTGACAAAAAAAATAAAACCCCAAAGATGTGGATTTTTATCTCAAAAAATGGAGGAAAGAGAAAAATCCCTCCCGCTGTTTGTTCTCCTTTTCCTCCCTGAATTGGTTTTCTTTTCCCCTGGTATCAGAGCGACACTTTCAAGGCAGGGCTGAGGTATCCATAAATCAGTGCTCTCTTGGCAAAGCCAAATCAGTTTTTCTTTTATTTCAACAGTATATTTTCCGCACACCCCCTGCTCACTTGGCTTGAAATTTATAAAGAAAAATATGAGCTTGCCGTGATCAAAATGGATATGGGGGAAGTGGGGATGCAAAAGGAAAAGGCACATTCTCTCTCTCTTAGAAAAGGGAGGAAAGATGTTTTGGCAATGGATTATAAACAGTGGCGGTTGCCTAACATTTAGTAGCTATGCTCCGCCTTCCCAAAGTAAAGATGGCGACACAAAGCACTTTACACACACGCAAAGGATGACTTTTTGAATTTGAGAGAGCAGAAAAGAGCTTGCTATTGAGAGAACAATCCCCATGTTTCTGCAAATGTCATTGTGTGGAAAAACGCACATACAGTGGTACCTCGGGTTACAGATGCTTCAGGTTACAGATGCTTCAGGTTACAGACTCCGCTAACCCAGAAATATTACCTCAGGTTAAGAACTTTGCTTCAGGATGAGAACAGAAATCGAGCGGTGGTGCAGCAGCAGCAGGAGGCCCCATTAGCTAAAGTGATACCTTGGGCTAAGAACAGTTTCAGGTTAAGAACGGACCTCCAGAACGAATTAAGTTCTTAAACAACAACAACAATAATAATAATAATATCCCAACCATCTATCTGGGTTTTCCCAGCCACTCTAGGCAGCTTACAACATATATAAAACACAACAAAACATCCAATATTAATATATATATATCTCCTATGCAAGCAACAAACAAACCAATAAATCAATAGAAACCGACGCTGACAACAACAATAACAATAATGACAACAATAATAAACAGTTTACAGTTATACCCAAATTAAAATAACCACCAACCACAACTAAACATTTAACCAACACCAACCCAATCAAAACAAAACAAAACAAAGGAACCAAAATTAGAACTCTTTAAAACATTTTAAAACATTTTAGCCAGTTGCCCCAACCCATGAGTTGTTCCAGCAATATCCCATTGGCCTCCCAGGCACTGGCAGAGGAAGAGGAGTGCGGGGGGAGCTCACTGCCCCCAGCAGCGTGATCCCGGTGGGGTGCCATCACGGCTGCCCCCCCCGGCTCGTGCTGGGTGCCACGCCCCTGCAGGTGGCATGCCCCACCCCCAGGATGCATGCGGTGCCACTGTGGGCGGCACGCCCCACCCCGGGACATGCACCAGCCCTGCCCCTGCCTGTTCTCTGCCCCCTCCCCAGTGCTGGAGCATGAAGCTCCACCACTGCTCCCAGGAGCCTCTTTTAGCTGTTCAAGCACGGCTGCCCCCTAGGCCAGGTGGAAATGGGCCTTGCAACAGGAAGCAGGTCTTTCTTCCAGCCCCTCACGTGTGTGTGTGTGTGTGTGTGTGTGTGTGTGTGTGTGTAATTTTTTCATTTACTGTGGGAACCTCTTTTGTGGAACCTGGTTCAGCTGTGATATCCAGTGATATCCACCAACCTGATTGGCTTTAAATGAGAGCTGGACAAATTTATGGAGGGCTACAAGGCACTCAACAGATAGCTCAGTCGGTAGAGCATGAGACTCTTAATCTCGGGGTTGTGGGTTTGAGCCCCACGTTGGGTTCTGCCTTGCAGGGGGTTGGACCAGATGACCCCTGTTGTCCCTTCCAACTCTACAATTCTATGAATCAGGTACTTTTAATTTTCTAGACCTTTGCCGTAGATGTATCAATGAGGTCTAGAAATTTGCTGTACCTCCCTTGTTAGAGGCAGTATGCCTCTGAATACCAATTGCTGGGGATCACAGATGAGGAGAGGCCTTTTGCACTCACGTTGTTTACTGGTTTCCTGTGTGCATCTGGGCAGTCATTGTGAGCACAGGATTCTGTACTAGATTTGGCCTGATCCAGCAGGCTGGCTCATCTTGCATTCTTATTTATTTAGATTTTATATTCTAGCAGGATAAAATATTTTTGATGCTCTGTGCAGTGATTTAAATATATATATATATCAGAAAAGCAAAGGGCTGAGCCATTCTCCTCTCAAGCCGTGATGAAAGGCTCTACACAATGAAGGATCTGGGGGCTGGCGTTCACATCCTCCAAAAAACGAGCTGCATTTGAATGTACTGTAGGCGCAGATCTCCTCTCAAGTCTGGCAGGTGGGCTTCCCACACACTCCAGGTTGCTGTTCCGTTGCAAGAGCCCACAAGCTGCACTCGGTGGCCCTGCTTGGCAGGGTGGCAGAGAGGGTAAGCTGGTATTGTGTGTGCTGTACACAATCTGGAGATGCACCGAGGAGCATTACTATAGAAACCATCAATCCCTTCTGTTTGGCAAAGGTAATCGTCAAAAACCAGATGGGCGAGAAGCCTATTCTTATCCCCGTGCGTGGGGAGGGGAGGGAGAGAGAGGTGATGTTTGCAACTCCCTGAGGGATGCAAAAACATCACCTCCATTCACCTAGTTCTCCTTGAAACAAAGGCACAGCCCTGAAGTCTCTCTCATAATATATATATATATGGAAAGTTAGTTGGGACAAACAGAACAAGATCTGTATGGCTTTTAGCAGCATTGTCTCGTTCGCCAGCTAAGGACGCTCCTGGATAGGAATAGCCTGACCACTAGAGTCCATGCACTAGGAACTTTGAGGCTGGATTACCACAACGCACTCTGTGTGGGGCTGCCCTTGGGCCAGGTTCAGAAGCTCCAGCTGGGGCAGAATGTGGCAGCCAGATCACTGATGGGGGCATCCGGTCAAGAACATGCAGCACAATATTTAAAGCATCTGTCCTGGCTGCCCATCTACGACCAAGACATGTTCAAGGTGCTCATATTAATTGACAAAGCCCTGACAACCCCAGGGCACCTCAGGGTCCACCTGAGATCATCTGCAGGAGAGTCACTAGTTGTTCCCTGAGTTCATAGAATCGCAGAAGGATGGAATTGTAGAATTAGAAGGGACCTTGAGCGTCATCTAGTCCAACCCTCTGCCATGCAGGAATTGCAGCGAAAGCATATGTGACAGGTGATCATCCAACCTCTGCTTAAAAGGAAGCGGAGTCCAAGGAAGGAGAGTTCACCAGCTCCCAAGGGAGGCTGTTCCACGGTCTCATTTGATAAAATTGCAATTTCTTTCTACTTCTATTACTTTCTTTCACACACCTTTAACCTAATTTCATATTTCTTTTTCTATTACACATTGTTATCCATCTTATATTTAGCATTCCAATATTTGAAATGAAACTTGTTTATTCTAATAGGAGTTCTGCTTTTTTGATATTGTTTTGCAAGTATCTTTTAAACACCTTCCAGTCCCTGTCTGCCTTCTCTTTTGAGATCCTTCCAATTTCTCCCATTGTTTTGGATATATTGTAGTACTCCAATAATTTGGCAAGCCACTCTATCTTTGTTGGTACTGTACCACTTTTCCAATTTTTTGGAAAAATATTAACATGCTGCTAACTCATGAAGAAAGCAGCAAACTGGTTCATGAAACCATACGATAAAAATTGGGGGGGGAAATTATCATATGGTTTCATGAACCAGTTTGCTGTTTTCTTCATGAGTTAGCAGCATGTTAATATTTTTATAAATGAAATAAAATTAATTTCTGAAGCTGGGCAATAGGAATAAAAGGAGGCCCTGAGAGTAGACTCCCAAGGTTTCACATGGGAAGGCCTAATCTGAATGGGAAGTGATGCACCTCAGAATGCAGTATGGCTTGCAGTAGACCAGGAGGACAGAATTTAGGGCAAGATTGGGAAACCAGGTGTCCTCTGAACTCTGAACTCCTATCAACCCCAACCAGCATGGCCAATGTTCACGGGTGATGGGACTCTAATTTGGGATAAGAGGCAACCCAGGAGATGATGGACAGCTCAGGAAAGACCCTGGGTGAGAGGCAGGGAAGAGGAGATCTCCTAGGGTGATAGGCTGGGGGAAGAGAGACATGCCCCCAGGTGAGAGATGGGAAGGTTCATCCTTATCTGTATGGGATAAAAGAGGACTCTGTATTCTTCTGGCTCTTTTTTCTTTTACTATTTTTTGTTTAGATTAGTTTGCTTTTTTACTGTAATGTGAAAAGTTTTAATAAAACTGTATTTCATTTTATTTTTAAGGATAAGAACCAATGCACTTAAAGGTGAATCAACCCAATGCACTTAAAGGTGAATGCACTTAAATGTGAATCAACCCAATTTGAACTTTCTGAAACGATGTATGAACTGAAACGCAGCCAGAGAAAGTGAGAGATGTTCTTCATCTATGTATCAAATAATCAAGTATAGTTTCTGGCTGGTATACTTAGTAGCCAGATACACCGAACTATGAATTAACTCTAAGAAATGCATGCAGGTCTTGCTTTCTGCACACAATGCATTCCTTAGAAATTGTTCATTAGGTGGGCGTTCACGTAACCAGTTGGAGATTACCATGGATTCGTATGAGAAAATTTCTAATGGATTTCTGAACCTGGAATTTTGATTTCCCCCAAGCCAAAAAGAACAAGGAAAACCCTCTGAAAGTATAGGTCACTACAGTTCCTCAGCCAACCAGCAAAAGCGAAAGTGGCATATAGGTAAAGTCAATCAATCAATCAGTCCTTTGAAATTTACACTTTTGCGGTTGCAATCCTCTGTTCAAGCAACATGTACAGATATGCATAGATTAGTGAAAATAGCATACAAAAATTCATTAAATTGGGGAGCATTGCTGTGCAAAAAATGTGTATATCAGGAGAAATTGAATACAAACATGTGTATATTGGGAGAAATTTGCCATAAAGTGCTGAAGAATTTTCATGAGGACTTTTAAAACAAATAAGCCACAAACTATTGTGGAGAACTGAAAAATGAGAAAATGGTGGAAATTGAAACTGACAAATTCATCCATCCTTAACCCTAACTTGTGTGCTTCCAGATGTTATCACTCCTGTTATCCCTGACTACGGATGGAAGAATCTGTCAGTTTCTGTTCTCTCAGCTTCTCATTTTTCTACCAAACATATATTCAGTTCTCTACAGTTCTTTGGCAATTTGCAAATTCCTTCTTAAAAACTTCTCATTAAGATTCTTCGAGGTTTTAGTGCAATTTTCTCCTAACAAATGCATTTTTTGCAGGGAGTTTTTGATTAACGTACACATATTTTTGTAAGCAGTTTCTCCTTAATAGAAAGTGTGTGTTATTTTCACTAATGAATTGATTTTTATTGCACATTTGCATTCTTTGTAAACCTCCTTTGGTTGGAGAACCATACCCAAAATCCTGGATATGTGCAAATTTTGAACGATGGCTGTGTTTAGGTTCCCATGCTATTTAAGAAAGTAAGAACTTGATAGATTGCAAACAGAATTGAATTTCTCCCCCATCTCTGTCCTTGACCATTGGCCATGCCAATGCTGACATTTGGAGTCCAATAGCAAGCAGAGGGCCACAGTGTTCCCCAACCTGCTCTATAGCCATAACACAAGGTTGTAAGGTGCATTTGCAAACATTTATTTGTCCCTGTGTGTGTGTGTGTTGAAGGGAACCAAAAGAGCTTTCCCATAAAATGCTCAACGAATGGAGGTTATGGAGAGAAGGAAAATGGCAAACATTATGTTCCCAATATTTTTATAGTTATGACCTTTCAAAGATATGTCTCCCCGGTCCCACCTAAATGATTTTAACGAAGAAGGCGCAGCCTATAAAAATTATAAAGCTCTTAGTGCTTGCAGGCACTACTGTTGAGCCCGGGCTTTGCCGCCATGGAGACTGTGAAGCTAAGTTCACCTTGCAAAGTGCAACCCTGGCGCTGACGTGATGTATGAGTGACATTTTATCCATTATAAATTGGCTTGGCTAGAGAAGACAAGAGAAACAATGTGTTGCTTGGGGGGGGGGTGTTGTCAAATGTTACTTCTTGCAAATGAAGTGGAGATAAATCCAAAGAACAAATTCTTGAGTGAGAAAGGAGAAAATATAGATTGGGTATGGGGAACCTGCGGCCACAGCTGGTGTGGTCAGCGGTCAGGGATGATGGATGTCACAGTCCAGCAACATCAGGAGGTTAACAAGTTGCCCATCCCTGCCTTAAAAGAAGGCAGAGTCATGATGGAGGTATCTTGGAGCAATAAAGGCTGTTGATGGGAATAGCTAGGGACAGTGAGGGCAAGTAATGTTATCAGGGAAAGGCAAGTGACAGTCTAATTCAGGGATGGGGAATGGTGGCCCTCAAGATACTGTTGGACTCCACATCTCATCAACTCCAGCCAGGTGGTGATAGCCAACAACTTGGATAGCTTTGAAAAAGGACTGGACAAATTCATGGAAGATAAGTCAATCGATGTCTACCACCTGTGGTGGCTGTGTTCTGCCTGCATGGTCAATGGCAATAATGCTTTTGAATCAGTTGCTGAAGCTACAAGGGAGGAGAGGGCTCTTGTGCTCAGGTCCCGTGTATGGATTCCCCATGTGCATCTATCTGCTTGGCCACTGTGAGTAAAGGATGCTAGACTAGAAGAGCCATTGGTCTTATCCGGCAGGTTCTGCTTATGTTCTTATGACTTCCCATTTCCAATCCTGAAACCTAATTATTCCAAACTGACATGGAAACATGACATCACCAAGTGTTTGTTGGACAACTTTCAATATCGTATATCTTGATCGCTCTTCTACTAAAACCTTGAGATCTGCCAATCCAATCTGCCTTGTGCAAGAGACATACACTTTGAATTAAAGAGTCTACAAGTTTGCCTTGAGTTCCAGAAGTGAATGGAACTCACAATACTTCCACGCACAAAAATACCCTCCAGCTTTCCCGGAGCTTTTCTCATTTCAACAGTACAATTTAGGACAGGTATGGGGTGAGGCTAAGTCATTTTCATCCCACTTCAAAACTGGGGACCAGAAACCACTGCCAATTTACTGCTGATCTCCTAGAGATTTGCTCGTGGTTTCAAAATGTTTATGAACAGTTTGGCTGCTAGTAGGCCCAGATCTATATTCTGCCCAATCCTGCCGAAGGTCATTAAAAAAAACACCTGTTCAGGGCCTGTCATGTCTCACCCCAGAAACTGTGCATCCTGTTCATGGTTTTAGGTCAGAAGCACACATCTTACCCATTTTGTTCCAAGTAGCACAGGTCAATTCAAAGTGGCAAAAGATCTCTGTCAAAACTTTCCCTAAGCCCCTTGCAATAAAGCAAATGCCAAGGGGAATTGAAAGCAAGGGATGAGGTTTTCAGAAGCAATTTTGAGAAGTGGCAAAATAAATGCTCCCTTTTCCCTTTGCTCCTTGGAATTGACTGGGATGCTGCTTCCTTCAGAGAGGCCCTGGAGAATTTTGTGTCCTTGCTCACTCTATTCGCCAACCCCCCTGCCATTCCCACTCCTCATATTAACACAAGGAGAGCCTCCTGTATCAAGCCAGTGGTCCATCTAGTCCAGCATCCTGTTATCATAGTGGCCAACCACATACCTGTGGGAAACCAGCAACAGAGGATTTCTCCTTCTGTGGTTTCCTGCAGCTGATATGCAGAAGCATTGCTGCCTCCATTGCCCATGGAGGAAAAGCATAGCCTGCATAATGGATAACAATGTGACATAGTGGTCATAGTGTCAGACTAGGACCTGGGAGAGATCAGGGTTCAAATTGCCACTCAGCCACCATGAAGCTCACTTCATCCAATGTGTTCTCCAGAACCAGCTGCCAGGGCATTAGGAAACACTGCTGACTGGCATCGAATTGTGCTTTTCACAACATATATATATATATATATATATATATATATATATATATATATTCCTTTGCTCAAAATCAAAGACTAAAAAACCCATAATAAACAGGAAGGTGTTTAGAGTTGTTGTTTTATTGCATTTTGTACATTATACCTCTCATTGGATTCTTCCGTTGATCCTCTAATTAAAGTGCTGGTGAAATTTATAGTGTGCAGGCACTGTGCATCTTGAGGTTTTTTTTGTTCTCCACATTTCACGCTGATTTGCCTTTTTCCTGAGGGCTTTTCCTCCCCTTGCTTGACAGGTCGACACCAGAAAGATGGAAAGCAATAATTTAGCCTTTTTCTTTCGTTTTCCACCCGCTCCCCTCTTTTCCACCCGCTTCCTTTCTAGCAAATCAATATTAGTTATTAGTTCAGTGATGACAATCCTTCATTGCATAGAGATTTCCAGGCAAGGCAGAATGTAACCGAAGGAGAAATAGTTGAGCAAAACAAGGAATAGCAACTTCCTTTGGCTAATGAGGATTGCATACACATTAGTGATGCTTCCCCAATTCTCCTCATTCAAATTTCTCCCCAGATTCTACAAGTCAGCTGGTTCTGCATTCAAAAGGGGCATGGTTGCATTAGCAATCCACCATTGTTCCTGCTGTGTGCTTTTTTAAACTTCTGAATTTTAGGTACAGAATGTGATCCATGCACAAATTGGGGTGGTCCAGCTGTCAGTTCCTTGAGTTCATTTGCTCTTTTCTCCTCCCCCACCCATCTCTGCATTGTCACATTTATACACCTGTAAAATACTAGCAAAAAAAAGAGTACATCCTGCTTTGTACACCTGGTTGCATAAAGATTCTTTTTGCTCTGTGTTTTGCAAATGCACAGGAACGCCCAACAGGAAAGCTCTGCACAAAATTAATCTGGCTGCAATAGCTGGGTGTTATAGCTTTTGAAGGAAGTGTAAGAATGGATTATTTCCATGGGTCTCTTCCAAACCTGTGATTGTGAGGTAAGCATCTACAAGAGGAAACCTGGTGAACTGATCAATCGAGTTCCTTAGAATGGCTTTATCTGGCCAGTTAAATGCTTTCATCAGCATCTCAAAGAGTGAGTTGTGTTGCCATAGAGACAAACAGGTGGGTCTTTTCCCATTTTACTTGGCTGAACAATAGGTGTGTGTGTGTGTGTGTGTGTGTGAGAGAGAGAGAGAGAGAGAGAGAGAGAGAGAGAGAGAGAGAGAGAGAGAGAGATGAGATGAGATAGATAGACAGACAGACTGGTACTGGAAGCTGGATACACAGAGACATGTCTTGCTCTGTGCTGGATCTGAGGATGGAAGGGGAGGCTTCTCTGAAACCCTAATGAGAAAGCAAGATCTATTGGGGGGGTGTTAATGTTGTGAGCCCCTCCATTCTATGTTCAACCTGTTTATATGTGTAAATAAAGCCTACATCACAGTCCCTGCTGACCTTCATTCCAAGGAAAGGAAACCCTGGGTAATCTCATTTTGACCTATAAAGCCATGGGTAGGCAAACTAAGGCCCGGTGGCCAGATCCAGCCCAATCGCCTTCTAAATCTGGCCCGCGGACAGTCCAGGTATCAGCATGTTTTTACATGAGTAGAATGTGCACTTTCATTTAAAATGCATCTCTGGGTTATTTGTGGGGCATAGGAATTCGTTCATTTTTTTTTTCAAAATATAGTCTGGCCCGCCACCAGGTCTGAGGGGCAGTGGACTGGCCCCCTGCTGAAAAAGTTTGCTGACCCCTGTTTAAAGCCTTAAACGGCTCAGGACCACAATGCTTCAAGGACTACCTCTCCCTTTATGAGTCATGAGGCCCTTCTTCATGTGCTTCTTCCACAAGAGGCCCAGAGGACAGCAACACAAGAGCAGTCCTTTTCTGCAGTGGCTCCCCATGGGGAGGGGCTTGGACTTGGAGGCAGAGGGACTCTGCCTCCATCTGCCCCCCCCCAAGGGTTCCTTGCTGGCTGGCTGGCTGGCTGGCTGCAGAGGATATGACTGCAGCAGACATAGCGACAGTTCAGCTCTGTCCTCCATGTCCGAGCCCCTCTGCCCAGAAAGGGTTCATCGCTGGCTGGTTGCAGAGGTGGGAGCTGAACTGCTTCTCTCTTGAAGCAGCGCTGCTGCTGCCTGCCGGCTTTTCTCATTGACTTTGTGGGTGCCAGGCCCTCACAATTTTATTATTGTGGGTGCCCAAGCACCCACGGCCCCCTGGAGTTGGCTCCTATGGACAGGGTAATATTTGTGCAGGAGCATTTGGTCACAAGAGTCTTGAAGAAGAAGCTCGAAGAGGTTTAGTGCCTTCGCTAAGAATCAGGTGCTACACAGTGTGACAGAATCTCCAAATGAATAAGTTATGATGTGACAACCGCAAACACCACAGTGATAATAACACTGTTCTCCAGATGTATTCAATGATGTCTAGAAACATGATTCCTCCCTTCCTATCAGAGGCTAATTCCTCAGTCATGCAGTCACCAAATCCTTGTGACTTGTATCAGGGCCGTCTTTACCTGGGGGTAGAGGGGGTGTGGGGCACCCGGGCGACGAATTCTGGAGGGCGCCAAATGTATACCTATTGTATATCGGTCCCTCTCAAAAATCAATGTGAAAGTCCCCGCCGTCCTCCTCCGTCGCTCTGTTACTCTGTAGTGTAGTTTTTTCCACTGCATCCCCCCCCTAAAAAAAAGGTCAACAACTTTGGCTTCCCCACTCCCAAAATCAGCTCAATAAAAGTTAATTGGGGGCACTGGATGAATCTTTGCACCCTGGCGGCACATATGCTAAAGACAGCCCTGACTTGTATCATGCCCAACTTCACTGAGCATCACTCACAAGCAGAGGCAGATTTAGGGCAACATGACTGGTTCCCCTACATAGGGTGTAGGGGCTTTCCTCCCTCCTTCCCAAAGTCTAGTAAGTGATGGGCTTTGGGAAAGAGGCATGAGGGCTCTGACAGGGTCCTAGACTCCTCTTTCCTCCTTCCCAAGCCTAGTTAGCACTTCCCCAGCTTGGGAGGTCTCTATAACCCTGCCAGAGCCTCACACCTCCTTCCCAAAGCCTTGCACCTCCCTTGCTCGGCTTTGGGAAGGCAGCGTGAGGGCTGAGGGGGTGTCAAATTTTGGCGTCCCACAAGGCGCCATATTGCCAAGGCCCACCCCTGCTCAAGGAGCACATTTTCCCTGACTGAATCTTTACTTCAACAAAGACATCAGAATGGCTTATAGCATATACCTTGAAAATAACTGTAGATGCAACGGGTATAAATAACCCCAATTTATCTTAGTCGTTATTGAAAAATGCTGTATTATTAATGCCGAGTTTAAGAAATGCTCTGATTAAAGCTGAAAGGAATAATAAATTGTCGGAGTCCGGGCTATCTAGACGGGGAAGGGAGCCAGTTTGCACCCTGTCAGCAAAAATTCAAATGAGGGAACCAAATGAATTAAGGGGCAATAAACTTTTTAAAAAGCTAAGTTACAGTTTAAAACACTATTAGAAAGGCTTGGAACTGCTAAGGGTTTTTTTAAAAAAAAAAAACCACAGGAAGGGAGAAAAAAAATTCCTCTCTTTCTCTAATGTCGTTTCAATTATGGGGCTTGCAACAACCCATAAATATATTTTATCGCTCTGTGGGACAAATCATCTTTGTTATGCAGCGTGTTAAAAGGGTTAGGCTTTGAATAAGAGGGGTGACTCCTATAAAGAGGAGCTGGGAAGTATAAAGCACTGTGATTGAAATCCACCTCCAAGGGGCCAAGAGGGTTACTATTGAAATGCACCTGCAAAGCATCACATTTTAGCAAGCCGGCAGCTGGGGACAGGACTCAAGCGAGTCCAATGAGCTGGAAAAAGCAAAGGAGCTTTCAGGTAACACTGATTTCGGGTGAGAGAGGCAGAGAGATTCTCCATCGCAAGCTGTGGAGCTGCTATTATTATTATTATTATTATTATTATTATTATTATTATTATTATTATTATTTAGGTTGGATGGCCATATGCCAAGGATCCTTTAGCTGTGATTCCTGCATTGCAGAGGGTTTGACAAGATGACCATTGGGGGTCTTTTGCCACAGGCAACTCAAAGTGACTTGACAAAAAGAAACACCATATATTCATTAAATCCAGGGGGAGGGGGAGGATACTTTCAAAACATTCATGGGCAGGCAAAGGCCTGGTCAAAGAGGGGTGTTTTCCCCAGGCACCACGTGAGTCTCCCCATGGAGAGCATTCCACAAGGATAAAAAAGGGGACCTCCCAGACTCATGGTTCTTTAACCAACCTTTGTTCTCTTCTCCTCCAGCCAATGAGTGACTTACTATATTTATATTTGTTAATATAATATGCTTTTCAGGCAAAACCAGCTCCCAAAGCTGCTTGAATTTAAAAGCCATCACAATATACAAATACTAAGACCTGGGTTCAGATGCCCACTCAGCCATGCCCAGACTACCAAAGAAGCACAGACCAGCATTGCAGCTATGGCAGGGTCTCGAACGTTTGATGGATGCACTGGCCAAAGTCTGGAACAGGCCACAGAATCATAGAACTGTAGAGTTGGAAGGGACACTACTCCCTGCAATGCAGGTGTAGAGATCTAACCAGAACACTCTTTTTTCCATCCAAACAATGTCAAAAGAAATCTCCTTCCCACTGTTGTATCTCTAGGTAAAGGTAAAGAGACCCCTGACCATTAGGTCCAGTTGTGACCGACTCTGGGGTTACAGTGCTCATCTCGCTTTATTGGCCGAGGGAGCCAGCGTACAGCTTCCGCTTCTGGCGAACCAGAGCAGCGCATGGAAATGCAGTTTACCTTCCCGCTGGAGCGGTACCTATTTATCTACTTGCTTTCAAACTGCTAGGTTGGCAGGAGCAGGGACCAAGCAATGGGAGCTCACCCCATCACGGGCCTTCTGACCGGCATGCCCTAGGCTCAGTGGTTTAATCCACAGCACCACCTGTGTCCCTAAGAAGGGTCTAAATATGCATTTCTCCAATTGTATCAAATATTAGGGAGAAGAAGAGCCCCAAGGTGCTTAATGTAGCTAGGCTGTCACATTGAACCTACAGGGAAAGGCTGCAGCTCAAGGAAGAACATCTGCTTTGCATGCAGAAGGTCACAGGTTCAATCCCCAATGGCATATCTAGGTAGAGCTGGACAATACTAAGCTGAGACAGACAAGCTTTCTGACTTGATATAAGGCACTTTCCTATGTTCACAAAGCCACAGGTGTTTGCTCTAGCGCACTGCATTTCAAGAGATGTAGATGTGCCCATTATGCAAATTGACTTCCAGACCAGACACTTTGTGGAACTCATTAAGTGGACTCCACAGTACTGGTAATTGAATCGCTTAAAAACAAGAGGAGGGCATCAGCACAGAGGTCAATGGGATGTATCTCCCACCCTCCAGCTCTCCTGTGTTTTTACCTTCCTATGAAACTGGTTTCCTGCTTCGGAACTGTAGAGCTCATCCACAAAGCAGGAGGTGGTTAAACTTTGAGGAAGAGAAGAAACCGGAGCTCAATTTACTTATGTGTCACCCAAAGCAAACACGGGGCTCAAAGAGAGAGGAAACACGGGTCCCTTTCCCTCTCGGCTCTGAGTGGATCAGATACCGACATGATTTGAGTAATCCAAGCTACCCAGGGGCTGTTTCAGAAGCTAGATAATATCTTCTTAGGCATATAACACATCTCTAAGCCCCATGTAATTCCGTGCCTTCAAATAATTGCTCTTGGTAGGCTGAAACCTCCACTTTGCAATAAACAACTACATTGCTCTCATCAACAATAAACTTCGGGGAATACTTAATCCTTTCAAAAACCAGACAATTTTCCAGAGGTTCATGGAAGGAGAGTGCAAAGTTAGCATTGCAATAGGAGGGGCGAGGGGAGAAAGAAGGCAGCGATCCTACTCCTGTTTCCCCGGAAGTAAGCGTCATTGAACTCATTGACTTACTTCTGAGTAAAGATGTACAGGGTTGTGCTATTAATGCTCTTGATGTTAACATACAACACAATGCTGGTATTCATTCATTCATTCAACATAGTTATATCCCGCTTTTTCCCAGTTTGGGACTCAAGGTGACTTTCAGCATTGAAAGATATCCAGAGTGATCATAAACACATCCTAGTTAAAAGGACATCACAAGGTATTTAAAATCAGCAATTAAAACACAATTTGCCCTTGCAGCAGCCCAGTGATCAGTAGCATCTGCACCTTGGTTCTCAAAGGCCTGTCTGAACAGGAAGGACTCAACCTTCCAGTGGAATAATATCCAGTCTAACCTCTATTGGGAGAGGATCTCACAATCTGCAAGCAGCCACAGACTTTCTCCCGTGTCATCACCAACCATGCCTCTGCTGTAGATGGAACTGAGAGGAGGTCACATCAGAAGAGCCCTGCTGGATTGGGCCGGATGGGCCCCATCTAGCCTAGCATCCTGTTCTCACATTGGCCAAGCAGATACCTCAATGGGAAACCCACGAGCAGGGCTTGAGCTCAACAACATCTCTCCCCACATGCAATTCCGAGCAACTGGTATTCAGAAGCATTGCTGCCTCTGACAGTGGAGATAGAACACAATCTTCATGACATAGGGAAGGGAAGGAACCATGAAAGACAGACTAGAGCAGGATCAATTTAACATCCCACCCCTGGATATTTTGGAGGCATCAGCCATGGTGGTTCCATGCTGTTGCAAAGATGCTTGGCTCACCCTCAAGGTCTGAGTGTCCATCTTATTGCATGTCCTCATTGAAGGCAAAGCCCTTCATTGAGATATCCAGATTCCCGGGCTAATCCCTCTCTGGCATGTGCCGGTTTTGCCACCAGGTTTCTGCACTAATGAGCCCGCTCCAGTTTTCAGGGCTAATTGGTAGCTTTTAACGAGCTGCTATTCTCAGACTGCTGGCAGCTAATTTGGCCTAGGGTGACAGTCTGTCCAGTTGGCTGTGGATTTTCTGTGCTGCTATGGCATTCCTTGGGGGATGAATGGGTCCACTTCAGTGCTCTGTGTCAGCATCTGTTACTTAACTAGAGCAGGTCAAAAGGACAGCTTGCCCAAATGTGCTGTGTGGCAGCTTTATGTGGACAGCAAGCTGGCATACTTTAGAAACAAGGAATGCCAGGCGGGATCAGAGCAGCAAAAATTCTACCCGCTTCTTTCTGTCCCTGTGAACAGGATACAGTTGTCATTGCATCCTGATTAACTTATTTTTCCTTGTTTCTTCAAATCATAGCAAATGGCTAGTCAGACCTTTGACTCCCCAGGAAATATTTGTCATTTTGAGGAAGAACATGAAAAGTGATGGTGTTTCTTGCTCAGTGAGAGCTAAAGGCTTATATAGAAAGGCCATCTGTGTCCCGTCAAGAATTGAGTCAGTGGTCCAACACAGAGATGGGGAGCCTTGTCCTTCCATATGATAAAAAGGTAAAGGGACCCCTGACCATTAGGGTCAATTGTAGCTGACTCTGGGGTTGCGGCACTCATCTTGCTTTATTGGCCGAGGGAGCTGGCGTACAGCTTCCGGGTCATGTGGCCAGCATGACTAAGCCACTTCTGGCGAACCAGAGCAGGACACAGAAACGCCGTTTACCTTCCCACTGGAGCGGTACCTATTTATCTACTTGCACTTTGACTTGCTTTCAAACTGCTAGGTTGGCAGGAGCTGGGACCAAGCAATGGGAGCTCACCCCATCGCGGGGATTCGAACCGCCAACCTTCTGATTGGCAAGTCCTAGGCTCTGTGGTTTAACCCACAGCGCAATCCACGACCCTTCCATATGATAGCTATCTGCAAATAACAGAAAGGCTGTCACATGGAAGGTGGAGCAAGCTTATTTTCTGCTGCTCCAGAGCGGAGGACTTGAACCAATGGATTCAAATTACAAGAAAGGAGATTCTGACTACACATTAGGAAGAACTTTCTGAGAGTAAGAGCTGTTTCCCAGTGGAATGGACTCCTTCAGGAGGTGGCAGACTTTTCTTCATTGGAGGTTTCCAGGCAAAGGTTGAATAGCCATCTGTTAGGGATTCTTTAACTGAGATTCCTGCATTGCAGGGCATTGGACTTCCAACTCTGCAATTCTATGGTTCTATGATATTGTTGAAGCAGAACTCCCATCAGCTTCAGCCAGCATGGCTAGTGGTCTGGAATGATGAGACTTGTGGTTCAATAATATCTCAGGGTTTCCCATTCCTGGTCTCAGAAGTAACTCCCAATGAATTTAGTGAACCTTATTCCTAGGTAAGCCTAACCCACAAATTCAAGGGAGAAATGCAAGGCCAGAAACCACAGCAGGGATTCAAAGTACATTCAGGACAATATGTCATTCTTAGTGTGGCCACGTTTTGTCTGGAAGCAAGCAAACCCCAACAGGAACTAATCCCAGATATTTTGTAATCATCTGCTTTGGAGTTCATGACGATTATTGCACCTGGTGCTCTATGTGTGCACTCTCTTTCTCTCTCTCTCTCTCTCTCTCTCTCGCTCTCTCTCTCTCTCTCTCTCCCCTCTCTCTCTCTCTCCCCCCCCCTCTCTCTCTCTCTCTCTCTCTCTATATATATAATTTTTTACTCTATTATCTGTGTACCTCTCATCTTGTTTCTTTAATGCTGATCATTTACTTCAAATACAAATATTAGATTTGTTTTGACCTTCAGGACCTTGGAGACCTCTCAGGATCCAATTGGAAGAACTATAGGGACTAGCTTTGGACAAATCATAGCTCCAAAACAGAATCAGGCTGTTCTGGGATATGCCCAAATTTTGTGAAGGTAGCCCTGGGTTGGGTTCACAGGGAGCAATCAGGGCTCTCAAAAGTGGGATAATTGGGCAGCCACATGCTAAAATAAGTTTTTTAACAAGCAGTTGATTGTGTGGGGAAGAGGGGATACACAGGCAGAGACTCTCACCCATCCTTCTCCTCACCACCAACCACCTTAATCTGTCTGAACCTTGACCATCATGACCTGGGAATGTGTACAAGAGACATCAAAGTGTGCAGGAGGGATCTCATCAGGGGTGCTCACTGAACACAGGTTGAAAAATGTCATTCTATCAGTATCACACATCTCTCTGAATCCCTGTCTCTCCTCTTGCTCCTCAACCAATATGTTGGTATGTGGTCGAGATACTCTTGGATGGAAATCTGAGTGGAATGGGAAGGGCATAGACTGCATCTGGAGGTTCTGAAACCTCTTGCCTCAAATCCCTCTTCTCATCAGGGAACTTTGGTATTTTCCTCTGCTTTAAGGAATCGTCAGTGCTTTTTTGACATCTCAGCCCCAGCTGCGCCCACTCCCACCTTCACCTCACATCTATTTGCATGCCTAGCAACCAACATGTCCTAACGCTGAGGAAAGGTGCAAAAACTGCCACACTCAACATGCCTTGAAGCAAAAAGAAGAGGTCAAGAATGAATGTGGGCACTTAAAAATGAGAGCCGCTGTCCTGAAATGAAACTAAGCATCTTTGAGGCAAATGAAAGATATGATCTGCAGGGTTTGAAGAATGTGGCACTCCCTTCATGTCCATAGGAAGGGGAATGAATGAAGCTGGAGATGGGAAGAAGAAGCAGAAGGAAGTGCAATTGGACTTTGTTTTTGAGGACAGCCCGGTGGGGCTCCACCACCTGAGACAAAGTTCTTTAGTGCCCTGCCCACTACAGATATCACTGAGATTTGTCTGGGTTTTGAAATACCTGCTTTAGCAAGGGGGATATTGTTTATCTGTTTATTGAGAGATTTCTATACCAGCCTTCACCAAAAATGGTCACAGGGAAGTTTACCCCCCCCCCAAAAAAAAAGGGTAATATTGAAATACAATCAGCAAAAGCATTAGAGAAATTTTCATAAATTCCATCAATAGCAAAATTAACAACCACATAAAAGGGATGCCAATCTGTCTGCCACTAAAATCCCTGGCATTTGAAAGAATGCCAAGTTGAGGCAAGGCACATCTCAGTGAGGAGGTCATTCAGCAGATGCAGAGCCACCACCAGAAAGGCTCTGCAATGGGGGAGGGAGTCTCTGCACCACACACCTTCCTTGGGGACCATTGATACAAATGAATATATGAAGCTGCCTTGTATCCAGTCAGGCAACTGATGTTCTGTGATATTTGGATTGCAGTTTTGATTTTAAAAAACTACTTAAGGTTAAAACATCCTCTTTCTTCTCATGCCTCCTTTCACTTCTCGCTTGCCGTTGTTTAGCATATCCTCATTCTGGGTGTGAAAGCAAAGGATTACTGAAAAGAGAAAAGCACATGCATCACTGTCACAATGAGATGGTAAACCCACACACAACAAAATTCTAAAGGTATTCTCAAGTGCTCTGGGAAGGAAGCATGGAAGCCTCTTTTTCAGGGGAAGAATACATTCAGGAAGTTCAATGACATATTTCTGCATCTCCCTAATTTCTGTAAAACAATCTGACAATCTGGTGCAATTTCATTAATCACTGAAAATAGAAGAATTGTAGCAACTGTAGCGATGCTTGAGAAATTCAATTTTTGCAAACTCCAATTAGTGATGACACAATCTGTACCTCTCATACTAATAGCTTTCTTCATTTTATGGTATATTATTATTATTATTATTATTATTATTATTATTATTATTATTTCTATCTGATTGATACATGTGGTGGGCAGTGCACTAAATCAGCTGGTCTCATGTGATGGAGCCCCACAGAACCGTACCCAAAAGTGAAGTGCAAGCAAGACCACCCCCTGAACGCAGTGTTGACAAGAACAGAACATAAAAAAGGCCTTCTGGATCAGACAAAAAGCCCATCTACTCCAGCCTACAAGCAGGACCGAAGCACAAGATCCCTCACCCTTCGTGTGGCTTCCAGAAACTGGCATTCAGAAGCTTTGCTGCCTCTGACCATGGAGGCAGAGCACAGTCATCATGGCTAATGGCTATGGGATGAATGTCAGAACCTTGACCCAGGCAACACATCCCCCAGTGATGACATCAATGGAGCCTTTCCCTTTTGCTCCTCAACTGTTCAGCACCATTTCCCTGTCTCTTGGCTTGACGTTCAGAGATGGCAAAGGCAACACCAAAGATTTATACCTTTAATTTCCGAGTCCAGCCCTTTTGCCTGCCTGCCTTTCCTCTGCGCCCTGCTTCCCTTCACGCCTCATAAACCAGCCTCACATTTATCAGCATTAGCTGTGTCCCAGCCAGGTGAAGCCAAGGCACCATCTTCTATTATTATCGGTGGCGGTTCTGCTTCCATTAGGGACAGAAGGCAAATGCTGAGGGCACAGTTACCCTCCTGTTTGGGGATCAAAATGGCTACACTGCACAGGCATGAGACACCTACTTAGGTGCCCCCAAAACCTAATGTGTGGACCCGGAGTCCCAAGATGTGCCTTTGGGTAAACTCCCCTCCTCCACCAGTGGACCCTAGTAGCCTTACCTGACATTGACAAGAAAAATAGCAGTGCTTCAGGTGTCATTAGTTCTGGGGGGACATCCTGAAGGGACTGCCAGGATCAGGACAAGAGATGTGAGAAGCTCAGGGAGTTGCCTGTTGGTGATCCTAGGGAAGGACCCAGAGGGAGGTAGTTCTTGTGAGTTCTAATTGACACCTCTGGAAGGGAAAGTGGTCTTGTGCTTGTCATAGCTGTCAACATTTCCCTTTTTTAAAGGGAAATTCCCTTATTCCAAATAGGATTCCTCGCAAGAAAAGGGAAAAGTTGACAGCTATGGCTTGGATCCTGCTAGCAGGTTTCCCACATGCATCTGATTGGGCACTATGAGAACAGGATCCTGGACCAGATGGACCACTGACCAGATCCAGAAGACTGTTCTTATGTTCATAGATGAGCCAGTGGTACTCCTGCTCAAGGACATTGCATTGCCATCCTCTGGATCAGAGTTCTTCACTGCAGAAGCCTCAGAATCTTCCCCTTCCATCAGCTCCAAATTAAGACATGAGGGGGGTGGGACATAAATAGGTGGGATTTGGTACAAAATCTGGAGATAATGGGTTGTGTCTAACATCAGTCCCATTAGGAGACCCATTGAAGTTAGTGGATGTGGCAAACTTGGCTCCATTGAATTTGATGGGTAAGTAAAACTTAGTTGGATACAACCCTGATAATTTTTAAGAACCCACCCCACCCCCACTTTGCAAACAACACCAGGTAATTTGACGCACCAAGATCCAGAGCAAAATTGAGACTTTCAGAGGCGTCTCTGTGTGTGGAACATACTGCAGCTCCTGTCATTCTTAAATGCAGCTGTCTGTAAGAAATGGCTGGAGAGAGAACCCATTTAGATTTCACATAATAGCACTATTACTGGCTTTTAGTGGGGCTTCTTGATAGCAGACCTGGAGGATCGTTGTTGCCATTATGACCTCTTGTAGGAAGAATCCCAATCCTTTATTGCAAAGGAAAGTATCGCCAGTGATGGCCTCAATAGCTCCTTGCTCCAGTTACCAGCAGCTTCTTTGTTCTTTACCCACAGGCTCCATTACATTATTGGTTTAATTTTGCAACAACCAAAAAGCGAGACAGAATTTAGAGTGCAACGAAGGGTCAGGGCTTCTCATGGAGTCGTTAGCTGTGCCTCATTCAGAAATCTCACACACACCCTTCCAGCTGCGAAGTCTTTCCTACAAGAGTTTCTCCTGCAGGGCAAATGGATTTGTGCTTTCAGAGGGGATCTCCCACATCTGACAATTAATTTCTTCTCAGGGGTATCTAGAGATAGCAAATTGGTGAATTTTGATTTCTCTTTTTTTCCAATTGTAAGCTCAGGTCATCACACTTCTACATCAGTTTGCAGAATTGTTATTTTTTTAAGTGGTCACAAAAAAAATCATTACAAGTTCATCACAAAAATTCATTGTTATGAGTTCCCTTAAGGAGGTCCTTAGAACCCCAGAATGTTCCCCCTATTCCTTGTGTTCAGTAGGTGGACCTCCATCCTCTCATGGGCTAAGGGCTGTAGCCAGTGTTATTTCTCTAGAAAAAGAGCTGCAGAACTCACCATGAACGCCTCCCTCATTCTCTTATAAAAGCAATGGAAGCCACCGGAGAGGTGCCAGAACTGAGTTTCGTTGAGTTCCAGCAGAAAAAAAGCCATATTAAAATTAATAGACATGACTCTAGTCCATTATTCTGTGTCCCTATGCTATGTGCTTCACCTAGCAGGGTGGAACTCCCCCACAGATATTGAGACATAGTTCTCATGCAAAGAGAGGCAGTGACCAGGGTCCTAAGTAATTTAGAGCTCTTTATGTTAAGATTAACACCTTGAATTGGGCTCAGTAGTATATAGGTGTCCACCCCGGATGCTTTAGAATTGACACCATGTGATTCCTTCTGGCTGTACCAGTCAAAATGACTGGCAATTAGTTCTCTCAACAGCTTCGGAGAGGTGATAAGGTAGCCATCTTCAAATACCTGAAGGGCTGTCACGTGGAAGATGGAGCAAGTTTGCTTTCTGCTGCTCCAGAGGTGAGGACCCAAACCAATGGTCAAGAAAGGGAGATTACAACTAAACATTAGAAAGAAGATTAGTAAGAGCTGTTTAACAGTGGAGTGCACTCCCTCAGAAAGTGGTTGACATTCCTTTGTCAAAGGTTTTTAAGGAGAGGTCGGGTGGCCACCAGGACTTCCACAGCTGTGATTCCTCTTGGAGTTTACAAATCTATGATTCTGAGAGCCAGTGTGGTGTAGTGGTTAAGAGTGGTAGTCTCGTAATCTGGTGAACCGGGTTCGCGTCTCCACTCCTCCACATGCAGCTGCTAGGTGACCTTGGGCTAGTCACACTTCTCTGAAGTCTCTCAGCCCCACTCACCTCACAGAGTGTTTGTTGTGGGGGAGGAAGGGAAAAGAGAATGTTAGCTGCTTTGAGACTCCTTAAGGTAGTGATAAAGCGGGATATCAAACCCAAAGTCTTCTTCTTAAAAAAACAAAAACAAATCTATGATTCTATCAACCATCTTCATTGGTAGCTCCATGAATATTGAATATTGATGTTGCCTGATTTTACTGTGATGTTGCTTTGTGAATGCATTTTCTGCTTCATACGGTTTATTCTTTTTTGGTATATTATGATTAGTGTTTTTGATCCATAATGGTAGCTGCTTCGGGCATGGCAGTAAAAGAGCAGAAGAATAAGAAAAGGGGAAATTGGCAGCATTCCATCACTGTACATGGTACTCTGGATTACGACAATGCACTCTTTGTGGGGCTTCCCTTGAGGCTGGTGCCAAAACTTCTGATAGTGCAATCTGCAGAAGACAGACTACTTAATAGGGTGTCCTGTTGCACACACGTTACACCTCTTTTGAAGGAGCTACACTGACTGCCATTAAGTCATCACACCAGGTTTTGAATCTGACCTACAAAGCCCTAACTAACGTGGTCTCATTTTCACAAATAGGCAGAAAATAATCTCACCTGCTAATATCCCATTTTGTTGTCAGGGTATTAAGAAACAAGCCATTAATGAATTGCAGAAAATGAGCTGTATGTATGCTGACAATTTTCTGAATTGCTTTTCTACATTTTGGAGTGTGTGTGTGTGTGTGTGTGTGTAAATGGAGGTGAAGAATAGAGAGAAATGGAATAAAATGATGCCCAGAACGGACCCATTTCCATTGTGCAACGCTTGGCTGATGGCTGAGAAGCATCTCGAGCTAAATATTTTATATACAGTACTTTAATTTTCTCATCAAGGCACTGGATGCTTTGCTTTATTTCTCAACTTCATAAACTGGTTGGGGGGGGGTTCAAAAGCCCATTTATCCTCTTATTCTTCCCAACACCTAAAAAAAACCACCACCAACAAAGAAACCCTGAAAAATAAAATAGAAAAGGCTTCTGCCGGTAAATTCTTCTGTTCCGATGCCTTTCATCTCTTTATTAGCATAGCAAAACAGAGTGCAGCATCCAGTAGACCAACCCACCCACCCCCCTTTAGCAATTCCTTGGCTGTTTCCCCCACACCACCCCCTTTGCTTTCTTATCACCTGCGCTCACATCTCAATCTCATTCAGGATGCCAAGTGTGTTAATTTTTCTAGGCGCAAGCCTCCCATCTGCTCGCTGAACCCTGCAGTCTTTTCAGAAAGCGGACTGGCTCCCCACTACCCCCACCCTACCCCTGATGTTAAATTCATTTCCTCCTCATATTATATTATTCTTCCCCCCTCAGCACCTGCCCTTGGCACTTTGCATTGCAGAGTGTGTGTGTTGATGGAGAGAGGCTACTATGCATTCTTGTTTACAATACTAGCCTTTCTTTCTCTCTCATATATATATATTCTCTCTCCCACTGTTCCCCCCAGACATATTGAGCAAGGATAGTGATAACTGTTTCCTAAATGGTAAACTGGAAACTGGCCATCTGTAACTTGATTGGACATGACCAGGGGGCTGTATCAAATGCTATTTTTACATAAGTTTATTTGTATGCCACTTATTCATAGTAGAATCATGCTCAAAATGGCTCACAACAACCTAAGAGCACCTCCTAAGTACTCCCAAACCTCAAACTGTGGGTGATGATGACCCAAGGGTGCCCCAAAATAAATAAATAATGCCTCTTGGCAACTGTCAAATAAGAGACAAAAATGAGAGGAAGGACTGTAGCTCAGTAGTGGAGCATCTGCTTTGCAAGCAGAAGATGCTAGTTCAATCCCCAGTGTCTCCAGGTAGGGTTGCTGCCAGTCAGTGTGGGCAATACTGCCTTAGGTGGTTTTACTCTTTATAAAGCAGCTTCCTACACTCTTGTATTTTTTAGAGATGGCGTGTTTTCATGGTTAGAGTATGGAATTAGGACCTGGGAGAGACCAGGGTTTGAATTTCCCCGCAGCCTTGAAGCTCACTGGCTGACCTCCATCCCACCACTGTCTCTCAATGTAATCTACCTCACAGTGTCATTGTGAGGATTAAAGGCGGGAGGTGAGACCCATGTGTATGACCTTAAACTCCTTGAAGGAAATATCTGGGATATAAACACAATAAGTAAATAATGTCTTGATTTCACTCGCCTGCCCACACTGACCTAGCCTTGTTTCCTCAATAAACACATGAGATGTAACCAGCTGTGTTCTTAGATAAATAAAATATACTATTCATAGTATCAAATCCAGTGTTGGGTCTTCTGCTTTGTTCGTTTGTTGAACTTTATGAGTTACTTCT
Organism: Podarcis melisellensis; assembly: GCF_964234715.1. Taxonomy (NCBI): domain Eukaryota; kingdom Metazoa; phylum Chordata; class Lepidosauria; order Squamata; family Lacertidae; genus Podarcis; species Podarcis melisellensis. The sequence goes on from NC_138540.1 coordinate 29,271,073, forward strand.
GTTGAAATTTACAATATGATACTATGAATAGTATATCTTACTTATCTAAGAACACAATTGGTTACGTCTCATGTGTTTATTGAGTATGCTTTACGTGACCATGGGTTTGTTTGTTGTTGCTTTGCTAGCCTTGCTTCCAGCAAGGTGTCACTGTATCACTGAAGCATAATTTCTTCTGGGTTTTTCATTTTATTTCCAGACTTCCTTTAGATTTTCACAGCTGGTTGCAGTATGCAGTTCATCATGTCCGCCCGCCCCCCAACACAACATTTGCCGATGTACCCCAGTCCACATGGTTGCCAGCATATGTGGATTGAATAAATCACATCCTAAAATGGAATCTCAAAGAGGTAGCTCCATTGCATCAGTGTTTCTTCTTGAGTTGTGATTTAATTAATGTACAAAGTGGGTATGCATTCACTTGCAATTTAATTTTAGAAATTCCCCATCAAACTATAGGAACATAGGAGGAGCCTGCTGGATCAGGCCAATGACCGATTAGGTGCAGTATCATTTTCTCACACTGGCCACTCCAGTGCTAGTTGGAAACCAGAAAGGTTTCCTCCTGTAGTTTCCAGCAGCTGGTATCTAGAAGCATTACTATCTCTGATAGTGGAGGCAGAATGTGGCCATCACAGCTAGTTGCCAACAATAGCCCTCTCCTCTATAAATTTGTCTAATCCCATTTTAAAGCCATCCAAGCTGGTGGCCATCACTACTTCCTGTGGGAGTGAGTGTCATTGTTTAACTATACATTGTATGAAGAGTCTTTCCTTTTGTTTGTCCTGAATCTTTCAATATCTAGCTTCACTGAATGCCACAAGTTCGTGTGTTGTAATGGAGGGAGAATCAGAAGGCATGTGGAGAGGCAGCCCTGGACCCAGTGGAAAAATAATGGAATGGTTTTGGGGGAATTTGCTCCTCTGTGTTTTAAACTGTATGATTTCATACGTTGTTGAGTTCCATAATATATGCAACCCTGTCTATTGTTCCCCAGACCTTTCTGGATGGTATCCAGTGACATGGGGATTGCAAATATGTGTTCATCATGAAACCTGGCCATGCTTTAACAAGCTGATTCTGAAAGGCAGGAACATCTCCCAGAAGAATGTGATAATTAAAGGGAAGTTGCCAAAGCTGGAACAAATTGCTGAACTGGGTCAGCCTTTCTGACAGTGACCTTTGTGTGCATGAAAGGAAAACTAAAATGCCCTTTTGTAAATGATGACTCATCTGTAATTCTGATTCCCCTCATAATCTGCAGTGGGATTTCCCCTTTGCTCATGGTTTAATTCAGTGGATTTCAAGTTATATTCCCAGGGAGATGGGAAACACAGGGTTCATTTAAAGCTTCATTTCTTACCTCAGTGAGAAATCAGCTTTCCACCACCATTTATCTTCCCCTACAATATTTAACTGCAAGGAAGTTGGTGTCTTCTGGGGTGGACTATCAGTTTACAGGAGGCACTGTTGAAACCTATCAGGTTTAATTAATGCCTTGCATGAATATGGCTCCAAGGCTTCTCTCCATCCATCCCTTCCTCCTAATATTCCCTCCGTCCCTTTGTCTCTCACACTCACTCACACACACAGCTCCAAGGACAAACATCTGCACCATCTGGGAGTTTTGGAGGGACTCCCCATCAAAGGAGTTGATCCTCATGTTGTTAGGTGTCAACGTTTGCCCTAAAAGGGTTAAGATGGAAGTAAGGTGTTTCAGGTGCTGGAGGAGATTTTTGAGAGTCCCATGGACTGCAAGAAGATCAGACCTATCCATTCTTAAGGAAATCAGCCCTGAGTACTCACTGGAAGGACAGATCGTGAAGCTGAGGCTCCAATACTTTGGCCACCTCATGAGAAGAGAAGACTCCCTGGAAAAGACCCTGATGTTGGGAAAGATGGAGGCACAAGCAGAAGGGGACAACAGAGGATGAGATGGTTGGACAGTGTTCTTGAAGCTACCAGCATGAGTTTGACCAAACTGCAGGAGGCAGTGGAAGACAGGAGTGCCTGGCGTACTCTGGTCCATGGGGTCACAAAGAGTTGGACACCACTAAACGACTAAACAACAACAACAACAAGGTGTTTCAGGAGTTAAGGAGAGACCAAGAATCTTGCTTCCCATATTGGAGAGACAGTATTCCCATGTTGGGGGTTCCATTCACAAGCACAGAATGAAAGCAGCATCCATTCTTGTCACTCATGTATCTCCAACACCGGATATACAGGAGAGTCATTGAGCTATCAGAATTAATAGCAACAGATGTATTGGCTAGTCAGAATTTATGTAATCATATATATTGTTATGGGCTGCAGGGGATTCCCTTCTAAACCTATGATCCTGTATCCAGTTAAGTTTAGAATCTAGTAGAAGGGGCCACTGAAACAGTCAAAAAAGTTTTGTTGTAAGATAATGGCCTTAGCTGGCCAGTTAAGTTCCATCATTTACATGTCAAAAGAGGTAACTGTTGCCATAGAGAAAAAGCTGGCTAGATGCTAGATGCTAGGATGGAGAAAAATAGGTCAGGAGTGTGTGTGTGTGTGTGTGTGTGAGAGAGAGAGAGAGAGAGAGAGAGAGAGAGAGAGAGAGAGAGAGAGAGAGAGAGAGAGAGAGAGAGAGAGCTGTGTATATGTGAGTTTTGTCCAGAGATGCAGGGAAATGTCTTGCTCTGTGCTGGCCCCAAGAGCTGTGGTTTGGGGCTCAACAGGAACCCTAAAGGAGAAGCAAGTTCTGTGGGAGTGTTAATGGCTTGAGGCTCTCAGCTCTAAGCTCAGTTTGTTTATATGTACAAATAAAACCATATATCCTAAAGACACCACACTCTCAACTTGACCTTCAGTCCAAGGAAACTAAATCCTGGGTAAGGAATCAGATGCTCTGCGAAGCACACAGTTGTCAGGAAGCAACTGCTCCCCTGCCAGTGTTAAGCCCAGACCAGACCTGGGCACCACAGATCACCACCCCAGGCATCTTTGTCTGGCCTTTGAGACACTCCCTCTCCCCCCTACCTTCTCAAGATTCACATCTTCCTTGAGTGTGTTTGTTTGGCTGGGATGTGTCCCCAAACTCTGATGAATGGAGGCTAAAGAAGGGTGTGTGAGTGTGCTGGTACAAAGTAGCCTATTGGACAAAGGTACATTTTGCATTATTTGCCCCACCCACTTTTGCCTCTGGTCACACTAGCATGTGCCTCCTGGAAAATTCCTCAGAGAGCAATGTTGAAAAATGTTTCCCACTTCAGCAAAGCAAGTCTTTTCCCTTTATTGTAATGCCACCTAACCTACTTAAAACAGCATCCTTTAGTTCTCAGGATCTATCCTGAATCTCAGGACCTGCACCTCAGGAGGTCTGGCAAACATAGTCCACAGGGAAGGCAGGTAGTTTGAAAATACTAGTTTACATGCACGTGCACAATATTCCCTCTGCGTTGCGTTGCTTAGGGCTGCCAGTCTTTTTTGTGACTCACTTATACTCTTCCCCTCCTCTGACTTTGATATGAGTTATGGCTTCCTATTAGACTTCAGAAGCAAGGGAATACCTCTGCAGGGAGACATCAGTGTGAAAAGCTTTAAACGACACCAGCCTTCCCAGAAGAGAGCTTCACCAACATGAAGCCAGGAGCAAAACAGAAGGCTGAGGCCAGGACAAGTGCCTACATGGGGGCAGGAGAGGTCCAATCAAACTCCTTAAGAAGCTTGCAATAATTGGCTATTGTATCTATAGCTCTGGAGCAAAAGCTGGAGAGGTTTATAAAGGTCTCCCTTGGAAGGAGCAAAGAGAGAGAAAGAGCATGGAGGGGGCTAGTATCAAGGAGGCTCAGAAGAATGAAGGACATCCAAGACCTCTGAACATACACAAGCATGCAAGCCAATCAAAAGCTCACCAACCAGTGTAGGACACCTTCAGCACAAGCCTGATACCAGCCCTGATGACAGTTCCACAGTACTCTGATGAAGATTCAGATAAGAACATGGGAAGAGCCTGCTGGATCAGGCTAGTGGCCAGTCTTGTCCATCATCTCTTCTCACAGTGGCCAACCAGACGCCTGTGGGAAACCAGCAAACAGGATCCGCAAGAGCGCTCTCACCTCCTGTGGTTTCCAGTAACTACTATTCAGAAGTATCACTGCATCTGACCATGGAGGCAGAGCACAGCCATTATGTCTCATAGCCATTGATAGCCTTATCCTCTATAAATTTCTCAAAACCATCCAAGTTTGCTGCAGTCTGTGGGGTAGTCTCTCCTGCAAGTACCAAATATCTCAGATCCACAGGAACTTGGAGCAGGGCTTTTAGTGTGGCTGTCCCCATTCTGTGGAACAAGATTCTTGTCAAAGCACTTTCCCAAAACTGTTGAAGACATTTCTGTTCCAGCAGGTTTTCCCAGCTGGGTAATTGGGTCTTTACCATGCATGTTCACTTGTTAGGATTTTAGTTATTATTTTAAATGTTGCTTTTGTGTTTTAAACTGTTTTTAATTATTTTATGTATAAATCACCTTGATATAGTGGTTTAGAAAGTGATTAGCAAATTAAATGTAGAAGAAGAAGAAGAAGAAGAAGAAGAAGAAGAAGAAGAAGAAGAAGAAGAAGAAGAAGAAGAAGATAACTAGGGAAACACAAAGTCTATATGCACCCAATGTCAAGTCATGAATCAGTACCATGGACAGCTCCCAGTCCACCTTACTGACTGAAGTAGGAAGGTGTGTGCCCTCAATGGGGAACTGAAGCTAAGCTGTGGAGTCTGTGGAAGTCCAGAAGTTGATGGACTGCAACTCCCATCATTCCTGATCTAATATACACATATTTGCAGAGCAATTTCCCCCAATATAATGTACTTTAGTGTGTTATTTTCACCAAGATGCACAGTTTATATACACATTACTTGGCTGGAGAACCATATCGCAAAATTTAGAGAAGTGCGAATTTTGAAGGACGGCTGTGTTTCAGTTTGGGTGCTGCTTTCCCGAAACACAAACAAAGCAGGTTTCAATGTGAATTGGATTGAATTTCTCCCCCATCACTATTGGGGATTCAGAATTGGCTCCCTAGGTCCATAGGCTTCCAGTCAGCTTGCTCCTACTCTTTCTCCTGCTGCTGCTGCTGCCTGAATAAAATTAATACTAGAGACACTCACACAAACCACCTGTTCCGTGTCAAAATTAATATACCCCTGATTCCCCTGTTTGCTTTTTTTGGAGCGACAGACAGCTCATCAGTCTGCACTCCACTCTGCCCATCAGATTAATGCTAATACATTGCAGGAGGAAAGCTTCAACAGCCTGTCTTCTAAACCTACATCTCCTGAAGATATTTTTAAAAAATGAAAATTAAAGTGTAGGAGGAGGTTGGGTATACCAGTATTATTTTTTAATTATTCTTAACTTACACCTCTACATTTGCACCCAGAGAGGCTTGCAAGAAATACATAAAGCAAAAACCAATATGGCCATCATAAAGTGCAATGCACAAGTTATAATGAATTTAATGGATACGGCAATTATTTAGCGCTTCAGAAGAATGTGGCTGCTGGATGACCCATCTGCTGGATTCCCAATGACCCATCTAGCCCAGCATCCTGTTCTTATGCTGGCCAACCGATGCCCATTGAAGGAAGTTCAAAGCAGAATCTAGTGCAACAGCCCTTTCTGTTGTAAGCCAGGACTTGCTTTGGATAAAATGGCCCCTCAAAACATTGTGCAGCTCTTCCTTCTTTTTTCTGTGTCACAAATTTAAATTCCCAGAAGGATTGATAGTTAAACCACTCTGGGAACTGCAACTTTGTGAGGGGAACAGAGGTCTCCTAACAATTCTTAGCGTCCTTAACAAACTACAGCTCCTAGAATTCTTTGGGGAAAGCCAAGACTGTCTAAATCAGATAGTACTACTTTAGATAGTAGGGGGGGTCATCACAGCTAAAAAATCCCTGGCAAATGACCACCCAATCTCTGTTTAAAAACCTCCAATGGAGGAGAGTCTACCACCTTTTGAAGGAGTCTCTTCCACTGTCAAACACCTCTGACCATCAGAAAGGTATTCTTAATGTTTAGTCAGAATCTTCTTCCTTGTCACTTGAATCCATTGATTTGGGTCCTACACTTTGGGAGAGCTCCAATTGCAATCATATTGAATATAGGTAAAGCTCTGGGTTTATAATAATAATAATAATAATAATAATAATAATAATAATAATAATAATAATAATAATATCTCAAAGAAAAGATGGGAGGGGGAGTATTTTCCTGATGCTGCAAGGACATGAATGTAGGTAGCTGGTAGGACTGAGCAATGTCTGGTTTTCAACATCATGATATATCACCATATATCACTAACATCATAACATACCAACATATACCAATATGTATCTATGTCCTGGCAACTGCTACTACTTAGGCATCTATAACTGAAACATTTTTACTTACCTTTAGCATATTGTTACAACTGCTATTTCACAGTACAGAGCAACAGGGGCAGCAGAAATAAAAAGTAAAGTGATGACCGGCTTGATGGTTTTTCCCATATCGCAATTTTTTACATAGCACACACACACATTGTGATTTGCAATAAATCACCATGTCAAATATTATGAAACCGTTACCACAATGTGGACTTCAAAACAATTTTGGATGATGTACTGATCTATCACCCAGTCCTAATACCAGGTGATCCAAAAAAAACAACAAGTGACCACTAACAAACTGGTTCCACTTTAGAAGCAAGGTCAGGTAATTTAAGCCCCCAGAATTAGGATGGAGGTGAATTTTGGAAGCATTGCTAAAGGGGTTGGCCTGATGCTTGGCTCAGCTGCATTCTCCATGTTGCAAATCCCAAAGCTTTTAAGAAAACACTCTCAAGCGTATTACTACCATAAGCCCTTTGGCTTGAGAGGCACATTCAGGAAGGCTTTGATATGAAAAGCCCCCAGTAAAGGGTGAAGGCCTCCGTGCTAAAGGAGTCTTGCATGCAGTCTGGGAAGATTAAACAGGACCTTAAGAGCTTTAGCAGGGATCAAAAAGCAAAGTGCTGAAACACATACCAATAATGACAGAGGCTTTTCTCTCTTTAAAGATCACCAAATACTTTATCAACCCTTGGACGGATTTGCAAAAGAACTTGGATGCCCCTAATTGGCACTGGAGTTTCCAAGTGATGAGCTCTTCCATGGGCTCCCTCTGTAGCAGGGATAGGGAGACTTTCTCAGACTAAGGACCACAGTTCCTTTGGGGCACCCTTCCAGGGGCCATATACCAGAGGCAAACGTAGGCAGAGCAATGAATGTGAATTTTACCACTGCACCATAAGCTAGTTTCCACACACACTTGCACACACCTCTTTGTCTTCCATCACCCAAGAGGCATTATCAGAGTTAAAGGCAGGATGGTGAAACTATTTTTTCTGGATCACATACAGAATAAGGCTGATTTGTCAGGTTAGGTCAAGGCAACTGAAAATCACTATAGGGAGGGTCAAGTAAACCTGAATGAATTTGTGTTAATTTTGAAATACAAAGCAGTCTCTCTAAAAACAGGCAGACTGTCTCCAAAGGGTTGCAGTTATTAATAACAATACCATATAAGGAGAATACCAGAGTGAGCAGAGGGGTGGAGGGGACCTGGACTTTGCTCATTGAGAGCCTTAGCTTTCAATTCAGGGCTAGAATCTCACCCAGTGTGCACAAATCACAGTGCTTGGAGAAGAGGAGGGATGGTTAAGTCTTAAAATGCAGCAAGCCTTAAAATGCAGCAAGCTCACACTGCCTTCACTCTTTTGTAAGTTCTGTGTGAATTCAGAAGTAGTTTCTCATTAAAATGCAACCCCCTAAAAAAATGTTCCCCAACCCTACTCCTGCCTGCTAAATTTCCCACACATCCCTGAACATTGACTTGGGTCTGGAGATGATTTAGAAACAAGTCCTGTGCAGTATGATACGGTCTAAAAAGTATACATCAGAAAGTCATCTGGCTACCACATTTTCTCAGCAGCTACAGTTTCTGACCACATTTCAAGGGCATCCACACATAGAGGTGGGGGGGATGGGGACATCTGGAACAGGCCAAGGATGCCAGATAGGGATGTGCTACTGATTTCCATAAAAGCATTATGATACTGACAATTATTATCTGTCCCTTTCCTTAATCATCCCTTCCACTGACTTGGCCTTTCTCCGCAGCTTCTGCTGTGGTGCCAAGTTGATGTTTTCAGAGAGCCAGCCAAGAATCTCAGAAGTGCAGGGGAGAGCCAACAGAAGATGCAAAGCAAAGCACCTTGCCTCTCGTAATTAATTAATTCCTTCACTACAATCTCTCTGCTCCAAATAAAACATTTCTGATTTGTGGGCTGTAGAAGCAAGTTGCAAACAATGTCTTTGGCAAGGTTTCATTTTATTGCCCATAGATAATGCTTTGCTACTGGAGCAGGGAGCAGGAACAGAGAGCTACCCAAGCTGCCATGATCGTTTGCTGTTTGATTTAACATCTCTTTTCAAAGGAGGACACTCTCCCTTAATCTCTGTGCCACTGGTCTCCAGCAGAACAGATGGAAGAGCTCCACCCTCAAGCTGCTCTGGATACGTGGAGTGCGGCATCTCTGGAGGACAATCTACAGTCCCCGGGCTTTTAGAACAAACTTCATGAGAGGATGACATATAGGGAGACTAAGTTGGAAAGTTGGCAGGTAAGTCAGGAAGTAGGACATGTAGCCTGACAGCGGCTCTGAAGTTTGGGTTCCCCATTGGCTGGTGAGGCAGAGAAGTGAGAGGCACATTTTGAGGCAAAACTGCAGGAACCATAGGAGATCTGTCCAGCCAGGTCACTAGAACAGGAGCAGTTGGTGGGACAAGATAGGGAAGGTGAGGTTTTACTGCTTACCTAGCTTCTCAGCACTGGTAGGTTCTTTGCCAGTTTCTGAGAGGCAGATGTGGCAGGGGGTTAATGTGGGCAGTGCAGTGGAGCCAATCAAAAGCCTTCTGCCTGTGCCTGCAACATGCTGGTCTCCCTTCTGAGGAGCCAGCAGCACTGTGTATGCCATGTGGGAAGGTTCAGGAGCCAGGTTAGAGAGCCAGGTAAGCTACAGAGCTAGAAACGAGAGACAAGGAACCAGTTAGAAGAGATGAGGCAGTAGCAGCATCTGGAACCAAACTGAAAAATTATATAGCTGGCCTGCTGAGCCACATTTTGTTGGCCCATCAGTGGAACCCCTGACCCAAACTAACCCTGGAATGAAATTACACACACACATACATACACATACGCTTCCCATAACTATTTGCATTTTAGCAGAACTGGAAGGGAAATGTTGCTTCTCCTTGAAATTAAGTAGTGGAGTGGGAATGGAAAAAAAGCCCATGTGATTAAGCTTGAATGGGAGATGTTTCTAAAACACCATCTCTGCTCCAGCTTGGGCAGAGGTCATTGGTCTGCACAAAAGTCAGTGCAAGCAGACATCAGAATCAGAGACCGGTGGCCATCATTCATAAAGGAGGTTTTCCAGAGCAATTTACAGCACTTTCTTTCATTTTAAGAGCCTTGTTGGCTACACCACCAATCAAAGATCCATACCAGGTGGCTTATTGAAAAGAGAAGACATACAAATTAAAACTGCAATAAAAACCGATGACAGATCAAAACATATTCAAGTCGCGGGACATAAGACATAGGAAGCTCCGTTATGCCAAGTCAGACCCTTGATCCATCTCTCTTGGCATTGTCTGCTCTGACTGGTGGTGGCTCTCTGGGGTTTTCAGGCAGGGGATATATTCCCAACCCTCCCTGGAGATGCCACTGGAGATTGAACCTGAGACCTTCTGCATGCAAAGCACATGCTCTACCCACTGAGCTATAACCTTTCCCTGTCAATCACGGTTTGAACCAGAATTGTGCTAAAAGCTTCATTCTTGCTGTTCCTTTCCTCTTTTTCAGCCCTCTGCTGGGTGTGAAATGAAATCCTCAAAATTCAGGGAGGGGTGGAGAGAAATTTCTCTAACATGTTTTGGAAGCTCCTGCTTACCTTACCTTACCTTACCTTACCAAGGGTTTTTCAGGAGTTGGGTAATATTTTTTGCAGGGAAAGGGGTGATTGGAGTTCAGCCCTCCCTCAACAAGTTGGGCGGGGGAGGGAGAAGCTGTCTGAATTGCAACAGACAGAATGATGATCCTGAGCGAATCTTGCTGTGATGGCTAATATTTGGCTTGCTTGATGTGACTAGCTGCCATTACAAAAGCACCAGTCCCCCCCCCCCCTAGGGAGACCTCAAAGCTTGCAAAGTCAATTATAACTGATGTGTATGTTCCATTTTCCTTTCTGATCCTGTCTAGCAGACATTGCCCTTGACAAGTCCTCCAAAGGAGAGTGTTTGCTTGATGTTGTTGTTTTAAGATTGGGTCTTGTTTGTCAAGCCCTGAGATTCTCTAATAAAACCAGGGCCAACACCACCATTGGGTAAAGTGAGGCAACTGACAAAAAAGACAAATGCTGTGGTGGTGGGAGGGAGTAGGGACAGCCCCCTGGCTATTCTGCCCAAGTCACCAGGATTTTTCCTTCTGTTCAATGACAGAGCTGTGTATGCAACACACAGCACCAAGCTTAGGGGGCGAAAGTAGGCATGTCTCCTGGGTGGCAGGATAGGGGGAGGGGGCTTCCAAACCGCATCCGGCTCTTATCTTGGATGACATGGTGTAGGAGAAGAGATGAGGAAGGTGTGAGAGAGTGAGAAAGGCAAGATGCTGCAGGGGACAGCTGGTGCCAGCCCGAGAGACACTGCAGCACTGAGGAGGAAGAGGAGGAGGAAATAGCAGTGGCACAGGTAGATTCCGCAAATGCAGACTTTTTGCCCCCTAGAGCAGACTTTGTAGACCCTCTGACACTGGCAGTGCTGTTTTGGTTCAAACTACCATGATGCCTCAGGGACGTGGGTGGCACTGTGGGTTAAACCACAGAGCCTAGGACTTGCCGATCAGAAGGTCGGCGGTTCGAATCCCCGCGACGGGGTGAGCTCCCGTTGCTCGGTCCCTGCCCCTGCCAGCCTAGCAGTTCGAAAGCACATCAAAGTGCAAGTAGATAAATAGGTACCGCTCTGGAGGGAAGGTAAATGGCGTTTCCGTACGCTGCTCTGGTTCGCCAGAAGCGGCTTAGTCATGCTGGCCACATGACCCGGAAGCTGTATGCCGGCTCCCTCGGCCAATAAAGTGAGATGAGCGCGGCAACCCCAGAGTCGGCCACGACTGGACCTAATGTTCAGGGGTCCCTTTACCTTTACCTTTACCTTACCATGATGCCTCAGATGCAGCAGACAACCTTAACCTGCTCCTTCCTGCCACTTACCATCTGGCCCAGGGCGGGGCCTGACAGGCCTCACAAGGACTGCGTGGTGCTTGCTGCCTGCTGCCCAGGAGGACTCCCCTGAGTGAGTGCCTGAGGGTCCTGCTCTTGCCACTTACCATCTGGCCTGGGGCGGGGCCTGACAGGCCTCACAAGGACTGCTTGGTGCTTGCTGCCTGCTGCCCAGGAGGACTCCCCTGAGTGAGTGCCTGAGGGCCCTGCTCCTTCCTGCCACTTACCATCTGGCCCAGGGCGGGGCCTGACAGGCCTCACTAGGACAGTGTTACTGCAGGAGGGGCACAGAGTGTTTTTAAAATGTTTTTAAAAAAATTCTTTTGGATTTTTTGTATGTGGGGGGTGGGGGTGGGATGGATGTTTGGTTGGGTTTGGGGAATTATTTTTTTATTTTGATGTTCTTGTAATTTTTACATTTTTTCTGTTTGTATTGTTTTATTAGTTTTGTTTGTTTGTATAGGTTGTTATTTTGTTCTTAGGGGGAGGGGTCAGGGCTGCCGGGGAGTGGGCCCCAGCCCACAAAATGGCTGGGACATGTTTCACAGGGGGGAATGCACTGGGACAACCGATCTCAGTGATCACGGGTAGGAGGAGGAGTTACGCTAAGACCAGACCATGTCATTACAGAGGAGGCAGGTTTAGTCGTTGTCTGAGGACTATTCCTACCTCCGGGTCTGGTCCTGACCGGATGGATACTAGAATCAGCAAGGGATACCCACATGACCTGAAAGTGTTGCTGTGCAATGCCAGGTCAATGATTCATAAGACCACTGCCATCCATGACTTGATCATGGATGGAGGATTTGACCTGGCATGTGTGACAGAGACTTGGTTGGATGAAGCAGATGGGCCTGTCCTTGCCGCTGCTTGCCCACCAGGTTTCTCTTACGCACAGCAACCCAGGTCATGTGGGCGGGGAGGGGGGGTTGCAGTGATTTTTAGGAAGTCATTAGTCTGCACCAGGCGTCCTATTGGGAAGACCCAGTTTTCTGAGTGCATGTTCTGGAAGTTGGGCAATAGGGGCAGTACAGGATTCCTACTGGTGTACCGACCTCCCCGCTGCACCAAGGATTCCCTGCCCGAGCTGCTTCAGGTCGTGGCGGATATGCTCCTGGAGCCACCTAGCCTGGTTGTCCTGGGGGATTTTAACATCCATGCCGACACGACCTTACAAGGGGCCGCTCGGGACTTCGTGGAAAGCATGGCCTCCATGGGGCTGTCCCTGAATAAGTCTGGCCCAACTCATAGCCACGGACATGCCTTAGACTTGGTGTTTACCTCTACGGATGCTGGTGATCTGACATTAACTAAAAGCGAAACAAAAGAAGTGCCATGGTCAGATCACTTCCTGGTGCAACTGGACTTCTCCGCAACCCTTCCCCTCCGCAGGGAGGTGGGACCGATTCGGATGGTCCGCCCCCGCCACTTAATGGATCCAATTGGCTTCCAGAGAGTGGTAGGGGATGCTTTATCCCAAGTTGATGGCCTTTCAGCTGATTCCCTGGTGGCACGCTGGAATGCGGAGTTAACCAGGGCTATTGACTGTCTGGCTCCAAAGCGCCCTCTCCGATTGCATGGAGCCCGGACAGCCCCGTGGTTTTCCCCGGAGCTGAGGGTGATGAAACAATCGTTGAGACGGCTAGAGCGCCGGTGGCGGAAAACTCATTCTGAATCAGACCGGACACGGGTTAGAGCTCAACGTCGAGCCTACCAAGTGGCAATGGCGACGGCGAAGAGGGCCTTCTTCGCCGCCTCCATTACATCTGCAGAAAACAGCAGCAGGAGACTTTTTCAGGTGGTTCGCAATCTATCAGAACCACCTGTACCACCGGGGCCTGGTAGGGACCCCAAGATCTCCTGCAATGCTTTTGCAAAGTTTTTTGCAGATAAAATCGCTCAGATTCAGAAGGAGGTAGACTCCACCGTGGGAGCAGGGCCAGGGCGGGAGAGTGCTAGAGTTCTGTCTGGTCCTGTTACATGGGATCAATTCCAATCTGTTACCTCCGAGGATGTGGACAGGCTGCTTGGACGAGTGAAACCGACCACCTGTCTCCTTGATCCTTGCCCATCCTGGCTGATAAAAGCGAGCCGGGAAGGGCTGGGCGATGGGCTCTGCGGGGTGGTGAATGCTTCCCTCTGTGAGGGAGCCTTCCCAGACCCGCTGAAAGAGGCGGTCATTAAACCGCTTCTTAAAAAAACATCTTTAGACCCGGCCAATTTGGCCAACTATCGCCCAGTCTCAAATCTGCCATTCTTGGGCAAGGTGATTGAGCGGGTGGTTGCTGAACAACTCCAAGCACGCCTGGAGGAAACGGACCATTTGGATCCCTTCCAATCGGGATTCAGGCCTCACCATGGAACTGAAACTGCCGTGGTCGCGCTGGTTGATGATCTCCGGCGGGCTAGGGACAAAGGTGAGAGCTGTTTCCTAGTTCTGCTGGATCTCTCAGCGGCCTTTGACACCATCGACCATAACATCCTTCTGGACCGTCTAGAGGGGCTGGGAGCTGGGGGCACTGTTATACAGTGGTTCCGCTCCTTCCTCCTGGGCCGTGTCCAGAAGGTGGTGGTGGGGGGTGAGTGTTCAGACCCCTGGGCTCTCACTTGTGGGGTGCCTCAGGGTTCTGTCCTCTCCCCCATGCTTTTTAATATCTATATGAAGCCGCTGGGAGAGATCATCAGGGGGTTTGGACTGGGTGTTCATCAGTATGCAGATGACACCCAGCTCTACCTCTCCTTTAAATCAGAACCAGTGAAGGCGGTGAAGGTCCTGTGTGAGTGCCTGGAGGCGGTTGGAGGTTGGATGGCGGCTAGCAGATTGAGGTTGAATCCTGACAAGACAGAAGTACTGTTTTTGGGGGACAGGAGGCGGGCAGGTGTGGAGGATTCCCTGGTCCTGAATGGGGTAACTGTGCCCCTGAAGGACCAGGTGTGCAGCCTGGGAGTCATTTTGGACTCACAGCTGTCCATGGAGGCGCAGATTAACTCTGTGTCCAGGGCAGCTGTCTACCAGCTCCACCTGGTACGCAGGCTTAGACCCTACCTCCCCGCAGACTGTCTCGCCAGAGTGGTGCATGCTCTAGTTATCTCCCGCTTGGACTACTGCAATGCACTCTACGTGGGGCTACCTTTGAAGGTGACCCGGAAACTGCAATTAATCCAGAATGCGGCAGCTAGACTGGTAACTGGGAGTGGCCGCCGGGACCACATAACACCGGTTCTGAGAGATCTGCATTGGCTCCCAGTACGTTTCCGAGCACAATTCAAAGTGTTGGTGCTGACCTTTAAAGCCCTAAACGGCCTCGGTCCTGTATACCTGAAGGAGCATCTCCACCCCCATCGTTCAGCCCGGACACTGAGATCCAGCACCGAGGGCCTTCTGGCGGTTCCCTCATTGCGAGAAGTGAGGTTACAGGGAACCAGACAGAGGGCCTTCTCGGTAGTGGCGCCCGCCCTGTGGAACGCCCTCCCATCAGATGTCAAAGAGATAAAGAATTACCTGACGTTCAGAAGACATCTTAAGGCAGCCCTGTTTAGGGATGTTTTTAATATGTAATGCTGTATTGTTTTTAATACTGATTGGGAGCCGCCCAGAGTGGCTGGGGAAACTCAGCCAGATGGGCGGGGTATAAATAATAAATTATTATTATTATTATTATTATTATTATTATTATTATTATTATTATATCCTGTCACCTGGGCTGAAAGTGAATCAACTGCCAGTCCAGTCTGTACAGGTAACTCACATCTTACACCTACTTACAGAACTGCATGAGGCGTGGGGGAATACATAAATAAATGGAGAATAAACCCACTCACCATTTATTTATTTCCTCCCACCTGCACAAAGCTGCAATCAGAAGCTTACCTGGCTTTGAGAAAGTAGTATGAGGGCTGTGACAGGGTCCTAGAGCCCTCTCACCTCCTTGCTAAAGCTAGGCAAGTGCTTTCTAGGCTTTGGGAAGGATGTAGGGAGACTCTAGGACCCTGCCACAGCCCTCATGCTGTGGGATGGCATGGGAGGGCTTTGGGAAACTGCCAGAGCCCTTGTGCTGCCTTCACAAAGCCAGGTAGGCAACCCTGCAGCTTGCGAGGCGGTGGCAGTTCTGGGGTTCTTGGCTTTATGCAGTTTTGTGTATATGCATGGACTCCACCAGAACAGAAACCCTTGCATAGGATGCTAGTCACCTGTACATGAAATGTGGATGGGATGCTTTCTTGCCCAAAAAGTCTTCAGCTGGAATCAATCTGTTTAACCCACTTCAAGGAACGTGATCATTAACGATGCCCAGGGAGGAGGTTGTTTTGATGTGGTCATCAAAATGAAGAGTTTTCAGTTGTAAAAAGAAGTGGAATCTCTCAGTAGAATAACATCCATCTCATTTGTGTTTATACTGAAGGCCTGCCTAGGAGACACGTGGATTTCTTAGAGATGTTCCAAGATAGTGATGATTAGGAGATCTGTGGACAGTGATTCATTGGACTCATTCAGATGCTTTCAGCAAAGAACTATACATGTTCTCCTTTTTAAAGGAAAGAATGCATTGATGTATGAAAGCATAAGAAGAACCCTATTGGGACAGGCCAGTGGACCATCTTGGTCCACCCAGATGGCCATGGGAAGCTCACAAACAGAATCTGTGCACAACAGAACTCACTCTATCTGTTATTCCCTACTGGCCTTGTGTAGATCAATTCACTTCTCGTCTACCAGCCTTTTAGTTCTCCTTTTCCAAATTTTCATTACTCTAGGACAGGGTTTCCCAAACTTGGGTCTTCAGCTGTTGTTCGTCTACAACTCCCATCATCCCTGACCACTGGTCCTGCCAGCTAGGGATGATGGGAGTTGTAGTCCAACCACAGCTGAAGACCCAAGTTTGGGAAACCCTGCTCTAGGAGGTCGCCAAGTATGCTCAGTGCTCATGGTGTTGTTTTTCTGGGGAGCTGTCCCCTTCTTATGCTTTTTAGTAATATTTTGTGTTTCTGCATGCCTTGGGGTTCCATGCTCACTGCAAGCAGGCGGATGCCTCCCTCTTGCTTCACTGTGGCCCCATTTTAACACCAATCTTCTCAGTACTCTGCACTTGAGCTCACTAATGGGGGGAATAGTGTCATGCACAACTTACCGTTTCACACATGGGAGCTGGTGAGGTTTCTTCTGACTAACAGGTTGCAGTACAATTATTCATGTCCTACAATATTGTTAACCCAAGTGCAAACACCCTCTTGGCTTTGAATCATTGGGGGCTGCTGCTGTACAACAAACCAATGCAGCAAGCAGAATGGAGCCTTCAAGCAATGTGTAAAACAGGAGGGATGCTAAGTATTAGGGGTGTTGCAGATGCGTCCCTATTTTTATCTGCGAGATGTTGGAAGCTGTACAAGCGAACCCCAGGGATTCCAAAGGCGTTCAAATAAAATCCTTTACAACCTCTCCAGAGAAAACTGTTTTGACTTGCCTCTGGAAGGTGATGCCAATTTTCCAGGCCATTTCATGCATCTGAGGAAATGGAGCCCGGACGGGGAGAACGCTTTTATGACGATCCATTCATTAGGACACACCATTCCGAGAGGTCCTCCTGACAAAGCCCCCACAGAAATGGACATGGGCTGTGGAAGACCCTGATGAAACAGCCAGGAGGAGACAGCTTTACCCCCCAAAAAAGGAGCAGAAATTTCCAACTGGACAACAAAATCTGTGCCATTATGGCACAGCAGGAAGGGCGATAAGAAAGATGGATTTGCCCATTTGCTGCCAGTCTTCTTTTTTTCAGAAAAAAAAGCAATACAAATAGCCCTGCTCCGTGACCCTTCCCAATTTCCCCGTGATAGTTCTCAGAACGATAAAGCAGATCCACCAGTATACCTCCCCGGGGGCCATGACACATATCTCGGACTTCAAATGGCTTGACCTGGTCCCGCTTTATGTATGCTAATGACAAGCCTCTGGGTCCCCTATTCCAGGTCCTCATATTTTATCCTTCCTGTTACACACACACACTTCATGAGCCAGGTTCCTCGCCATAGCTCATTAACCTGCTGAGATGTAATGGCAACAATGCCAGCCCCACGAAAATGCTGAATAGGAAGAGCCATGTGGCCCAACACAATATTTTATTGGCCATTTAACTAGGAGGCTTAAAATCCTCACAGGCTCCTGAGCCAAAGAGCGTAATGGGCCCTAGAAAATGAATGTGTGTGCCTTAATAGTTTGAGGGCCGAATGAGGAGGGGAAAGGAGGGGTGGAGAGTGGAAGGGTGGCTGAACAGAAAAGGCCCAGAATAAAAATACCATCGACGATCATAGAACTGTAGAGTTGGCAAGGGATTCCCAAGGGTCATCTAGTCCAACTTCGCTACAATGCAAGGAATCACAGCTAAAAAATCCCTGATAGCTGCTGTATGTTTTCATCTGATTTTAGTTTATTGCTGATTTTCTCTTTTGAATGTTTTAAAGGGTTGGGTGTTGTAGTTTTTACTGTTTTTTACTGGTAATTTTATTGCCTCACCCTCTTTGTAAACCACTTTTAGTTTTTGGTTTTGGTGTTTTGGTTTTTTGGTTTTTGCAATCAAGCCATGTATAAATTTCATGAAATAAATAATTACCAGGCAATATTAAGCCATAAATCCAGTCCAATGCCCTGTGGGGTCCTCTAGGTTTGGGCTATGGATAAGCTTGCTAGAGCCAATAATACCCTAAGCCAGTGGTTCTCAACCTGTGGGTCCCCAGATGTTGTTGGACTACAACTCCCATCATCCCTGAGCTCTGGCCTTGCTAGCTAGGGGTGATGGGAGTTGTAGTTCAACAACATCTGGGGACCCACAGGTTGAGAAAGGCTGCTTAAGCACCTCCTTTGTCATAATATCTTTATTTGTCTCCTCAAAAACAAAAACAAAAAGCAGAAGCATTTGAGGAGTTAAGTCTACATGTTCCCAGATGATGTGTGATATTTCTGAATGTGTTGTCTCCCAATAATCCTGGGTCAGAACCACCACACGTTCCCCTTTGACCACATCCCTGTCAACAGGTAAGTGCCCATCCATATGGGGTTAACTGCACAGGTGTGCTATGCCACCTACGGATTATCTTGACAGAATTTCCCCAAATACTGTATATGCTAGCATGCCAGATTTCCAAAACACCTTATCACCAGCGTCGCTGCAAATTTGCATGCCACAATTCTATTTCTGCTTTGAGCTTTTTCCCTTGGCTATCTCAGACTCTTCCGGCCAACTGAAAACAGTAACGTTAACCCAACAATATACTCTGTAAGAACAGCACAGAAACTGTTAGAAGGATGCTGGAATGAAGCTATGTGGTTTTAGAAGTAATGTTATAAAGGATTAAGTAAAAATGGTCTGGTAACAGGTCAGAATGTAAAGTTATAATATATTAAGATAATCTAGTAAGACAAAAACAAAGATGGAAATGATTTGCTGAAATAATTAGTGAACTAGAATACAAAAAAGGGAGGTGTGAGGAGGTCAAGGAAACAAGCAAATGAAAGACAAGACATGGAAAGATGGATTTATTTTTAATTGTTTTTATTTTTCTGTATTTTGTATTTTCTGTTTTTCTTTTTTTTCTTTCTTTTTGTAACTCTTTGAAACTCTAATAAATATTATCTTTTTTAAAAAAAAAAAAGAAAGAGGCAAAGTGACTGTGCATAAGAATGAACGTGATTTCTAACCTGGCTTATGGCACAGGAGGAAAGGGGAGTATTTTGGTATTTCTCGTTATAATCAGTTTCTGTTTTGTGACCTTATGCAATATGTATATCATTGAAAAAGCAATGAAAATGTAAGGAAGAATAAAGCTTCCCTTTCACAGGGAAGGACTGTAGCTTGTCTCGGGTTCAATTCCCTGTGGCATTTCCAGGTAGGGCTTGGAGAGATTCCTACTTGAAACTCTGGAGAGCTGCTGCCAGTCAGTGCAGGCAGTTACTAAGCTAGATGGACCAGGGGCCTGATTCACTATACAGTGGTACCTCGGGTTAAGTACTTAATTCATTCCGGAGGTCCGTTCTTAACCTGAAACTGTTCTTAACCTGAAGCGTATGTAACCTGAAGCGTATGTAACCCGAGGTACCACTGTAAGGCAGCTTCCTATGTTCCTATGTACCAGTAATGGGCTGTTAGCAGTTGTCTCTATTTTCATCTGTGAAGAATACCAAATGCTTAAAGGGAACCTTTCTTTACCTGGTCTCCCTACATGATACCTGAGCCCACCATGCCTGCCAAATCCATCCCAAGAACAAAGAGAAAACTTTCTCTTGCAGGCACTATCTCCTGACCTAAGTCTTGCCAGGCTCTGCTCCCTTTCCAGGGTAACTATTGTTTTTGAAAAGCCCTGGAAAGAAAGAGAAAGAAAAAAGAGAGAATCAGACACACAAAGACAAGAAAATGAGATCAAATAGTCATGCTTGCTGGCCATGCACTAGCAAGAATGAAAATAGTTTGGAAGTTAAAATACAATGAAGCCAAACTTCTCAGCTTGAATATAATCTTTTTTTAAAAAAAGAAAGAAACCTTGAAAGAACAAAGGTGGTGTTGGAATAGAGAATATTCCTCTCTGCAAAGCAAATTTGAAAAGGAATGGGAAACGTCAGAAAACTCAACAATTGCATGCTAAGAAATCTCATTGTTAGGAGGTCAGGGAAGAATTGTGGCAATCTCTGAACGTGCACGGCAGAGACTCCCACTTCTGAATCTTTGCTCCACTTTGAAACACAGAGGAATGGCAGAGAAGGAGCTTTATTATCCAGACAGCCAATATTACCAAGAGATTTGCTATCTCCAGGTAGTGCTGAGAATGACCCCTGTCTGAAGTCACTGCCAGACAGACAGCATCTTCACCCGTATCCATCTTTTGGTGCCCTAGAATTGGCCAGTAAGGTCATTCAGCTTCCTTGGGTGTCTATGACTTCTAATGGGCCATTCATTGCCCCTCAGACTAACCTAATGCATATTATGAGAATGGGGAAATGTAGAACCATGTACACCACCTTGAGCTCCTTGGAGAAAGAGGTGGGAAATAAATGTAATAAATAAATAAATTGTGGCTTCTTGTCTCCAGATGCATCCATCTGAATCTCATAGACCTCTTCATCTTCAGGAATAATGACAGTGAGACATCATTTCACCTTAGTTGGCCTCTAAGGTGCTACTGGAAGGAATTTTTTTGTTTGTTTGTTTGTTTTGATCATTTCACCTGTTTGGATTGAACAATGGAGGAAATAATTAAAATAAATCCACAGGTTCCTGAGATCCAGGTGGCACTGTCCATGGCTGCTTTTCAATGTGGTTAAGTGCCCTCTCAAACCACTTCCCAGAAGTGTCATATTTCCCCAGCATTAAAGATAAATTTCTCATGAAAAGGTCACCCCCAGAGTTCGGCAAAAGTCCTTAATCAAGGCTTCTACCACCCATTAAGTTATGCAGCAATTATGCAGCTGGGCAGTGGGATCCTTTCTCCCCCCCCCCTTCTGAGTTCATTTTTGGGAAATGGCTGTAGAGTGAACACATTCTCGCTTGGCTTTTTTTTTTTAAATGAGTTTTCCAGCACAGAGTAGCAGTTATGGGAACCAGCTGGCTGAGGGGAGCTCTTTCTAAAACCTGGGTCATTCTATTCTCTCACACGCAGCTCAGGTCATCGGTAACCAGGGACAGGAGACCTGCTAAAAGCTTTTCAAAATGCTAACATCTCAAAATGGCCACCTTAGCAAACCCAAGACCCAAAGGGACAGCATCAAGGATGGCAGAGCCCATGTGAATTGTTAGGATAAACTTCCTAAATCAGAGGTAGCTAACCTGCAGCCCTTCAGATGTTATTGGATTTTGACTTTTTTGTAAGTTAGGTAAAGGTAAAGGGACTCCTGACCATTAGGTCCAGTCGCGGATGGCTCTGGGTCACTTTACTGGCCGACGGAGCTGATGTACAGCTTCCAGGTCATGTGGCCAGCATGACTAAGCCACTTCTGGTGAACCAGAGCAGCGCACGGAACCACCATTTACCTTCCTGCCAGAGCAGTACCTATTTATCTACTTGCACTGGCGTGCTTTCAAATTGCTAGGTTGGCAGGAGCTGGGATGAGCAATGGGAGCTCACCCTGTCGCGGGGATTCAAACCGCTGACCTTCTGATTGGCAAGCCCTAGGCTCTGTGCTTTAGACCACAGCGCCACCCACATCCCTTTTTCTTTGGGTCAACTTTTGTAGGGGGAACAGGAACTAATAAGTGCAAATAAATAAACTTCCATTATTCCAGAGCATTGGCTGTGTTGACTGCAGATGATGGGAGCTGAAATCCAACAACATCTGAAAGCACATAGGCTGCATTTACACAGCAGGCTCCCCGCCCCCCATTTCTATCACATTTCTCTTGCTGTTAATTTATGCATTTGAGCTTTCATGAGACATAAAATCCTACTTCCAGAAAACTAATGGAATATAGGGCATATTTAACACTCATTTTCGTGTTGTCTGATTCCAGAAAAAAAATATGTTTGCAGCCTCCTTAACCAAGAAAATTGAAAGAGTAAAGTGATGGAAATGGAGGTGATATATGAGCATGCAGTCCTTTCCTGCTGTTTCGTGGGGAAATCATGGAAGAACAGAAACAGGCATGTGTGGAATGAATGGTGGAGTAGCAATGTTGTTCAATGACATTCGTTATTGTGTCACATCATCCTCTCTGGTGCAAATGAAATTTAGCATGATATTGGTGAAAAAGCCACAAATCCATAACACAACAGGTGCTGTGGTGTGGAGGGAACATTAGGAAACAAACCTGGAAGCACTAATGCTAAAGTTAGGGGAAATAACACAATATTTGCCAATTCTGAATGCACCCATGAAAAAGATGGCAGGTAAACTAGTCCGCAGACTTAGATGCACCTAAATGAGACTGGACAAATCCATGGCTATTAGTTATTGTTGCCAAATAGAAACTCAGTCTTCACAGACCTTCTGCCTCTGAATACTAGTTGCCAGGAATGACAATTGAGAAGAGGACTGTTGCACTCATGTCCTCCTTGATAGGTGAACTTGATAGAAGTTTATAAAATGATGCATGGCATGGAGAAAGGAGATAGACAATATATATATATATTCTCCCTCTCTCATAGCATTAGAATTTGTGGACACCCAAGGAAGCTGAATGTTGAAAGATTCAGGATGGATGAAAATGAGCCCTTCTTTATGCAGTGCATAGTTAAGCTATACAGTGGTACCTTGGGTTACGAACTTAATTCGTTCCGGAGGTCCGTTCTTAACCTGAAACCGTTCTTAACTTGAGGTGTGCTTTTGCTAATGGGGCCTCCCGCTGCAGCTGTGCCACCGGCACGTGATTACCATGCTCAACCCGAAGTACTACGTCCGGGTTAGCGGAGTTTGTAACCCAAAGTGTTTGTAACCCGAAGCGTATGTAACTCAAGGTACCACTGTAGAACTTCTTCCCACAGGAGCCAGTGACGATCAGTGACTTGGATGGCTTCAAAAGAGGATTGGACAAATATATGGGGGAAGAAGAAGAGTTTGGATTTGATATCCCACTTTATCACTACCCAAAGGAGTCTCAAAGCGGCTACATTCTCCTTTCCCTTCCTCCCCCACAACAAACACTCTGTGAGGTGAGTGGGGCTGAGAGACTTCAAAGAAGTGTGACTAGCCCAAGGTCACCCAGCAGCTGCATGTGGAGAAGCGGAGATGCGAACCCAGTTCACCAGATTACGAGTCTACCACTCTTAACCACTACACTGCACTGGTAGGAGGCTATCACTGGCTACTAGCCACAATAGCTATGCTCTGCCCTCTTGGTTGGACTCAGCCATGCTTCTGAATACCAGTGGCTGAAAGTATAGGAGGGGAGAGAGTGCTTTTGTGCTCAGCTCCTGTTTGTGGGTTTCCTACAACATCTGGTTGTCCACTGTGAGAATAGGAAGCTGGACAAGATAGACCTTTGGTCTCAACCAGCTGAGCTCTTAGCAGTGAAAGAGAGCAGATGCTTTCACTTGTGGCCTTTCTGTGGTTATCAGTCTGGCTCTTGAAGAAGATAGGAAGCCATGGTATAGGAAGTTTTGGTCTTATCTAGCAGGGGTTTTTAATGTTCTCATGGATGGATGTGAAACCTGTAGCTCTCCATGTATTTGAACTGAGACCTATAATGGTTGTCAATTTCCTACCGGACCAAGTTCAATGTGTTACTATTAGTATATAAAGCCCTTAATACTCTAGGACCAGTTTACATGCTAGATACCCCTTATATGCTCACAGGTTTTGATCAATGGAACTGGCACTATTACAAGTGCCACATATTACCTGTTCTGCATCTGTAAGAAATTGATCTTTCAGTGGGACAGCATCTACACACTGGAACTCCCTGACCATTGACATCAAGCGCCATCACTGTACACTTTCTGGTGCCTACTAAAAACATTTTTATTTAGACAAGTCTACCCAGACAGATAGGGACTCGAGTGGCACTGTGGGTTAAACCACAGAGCCTAGGGCTTGCCGATCAGAAGATCAACGGTTCAAATCCCCGCGATGGGGTAAGCCCCCGTTGCCCGGTCCCTGCTCCTACCAACCTAGCAGTTCAAAAGCATGTCAAAGTGCAAGTAGATAAATAGGTACCACTCCGGTGGGAAGGTAGATGGTGTTTCCGTGTGCTGCTCTGGTTTCGCCAGAAGCGGCTTAGTCATGCTGGCCACATGACCCAGAATCTGTATGCTGGCTCCCTCGGCCAATAAAGCAAGATGAGCACCGCAACCCCAGAGTCAGCCATGACTGGACCTAATGGTCAGGGGTCCCTTTACCTTTACTTTTTACCCAGACAAATATAATATGTATGGATGTTTCAAACTGTTTTTAGTTTCTTGCTGATTTTATCTGCTGAAGAGTTGCTTTTGCAGTTTTTGCTGAAGATTTCATTCTTTCATTCTCTTTGTAAAGTGCTTGGATTGTGGAGTTTGTTTGGTGTGTTGTTTTTTTAACAAACATGTGGCGCATAATTTTTGTGAAATAAATGAAAGTTAAGCAACTCCATCCCCTACTAGCCAGAATCCAGCAACATCTTTACGGCCACCAGCTCCACATTCCTGTTCCAGAACTTTGGCTTAAGGATCCTTAAACAACCAACCGTGGCACTAAAGAATCTTGTTTCCTCGTGCTCTGACACACACACCCATTTCCCCTGACAGCATCTGAAGAGGATGCTCTTTAATCCCAGTTGGCTGCGCATATGTCACGAGCCATCATCCTAATGGATGAAACATTTGTACAAATTGCACCCGGAGCTGTGCTCGTGTGGTTTAAATACTGTCATCTTCCTCCGGTATCAATCACTTTGCTTTGTTAATCATTCCTCCCTGTCGGAGGGATGAGATGCAAAATGGGCTCTGGATGGGCAAGCAGCATGTCTGTTCTGCATCGTGCGAGGCATTAACCTCACGCAATGCTCCGCACCACATTCCAGGTAATTGAAATAGCTCTGCATAAGCAGAATTCCCTTCGAAAATCAATTATTTACTTATGGCGAACAGGCAAGTCCGGGGGCTTATTTATGATCTAGCCACCCATGCCGCCTTCTCAATCTTGTTTATTTCCAAATAAATAAAAAGCTGTCTGATTAGAGATAAAGGTCTCGGGGCGTCTTCTTTCCCCACCATCCTCTCTCAAAGTGTATGATTGATATGAAGAAAATCTTTATGCCCATAATCCTTCCATCCAGCTCTTTAACTGAGTTGTCGTCTGCAATCTGCTGCACAACAGGAGATGCTGATTGGGTGTCTCAAAGATCCTTGGAGAATTTAGGCTCCTCATCAGGACCGGATTAACCATGATGCTCGGCGCTCCGGTCCCAGGATTGCCCCCCGTGCTAACCTCTGAACTGTGGGGCTAGATCGAGCTTTAAAAGCAATTCTGTTTGGTCTCCTGGTGCTCCGAGCAAATATTAATTAACAGAGGGCAAATCCTTGGCCTGCAGTTTCTCTCACCAGGAAAAAAAAGACACTGTCAAGATTTGTAAAAGACAAAGCTCCTGTATTTTCAAGTTCTATCACTTTTCAGAATTCTATATGTAACATAGATATAACATGCATACTCTCCGACATTTCCCTGATGAAAATAGGGATGTCCTGTTCTATTATTATTATTATTATTATTATTATTATTATTATTATTATTATTATTATTATACCACATCCATCTGACAGGCTTGCCACTCTGGGCAGCTTCCAACAAATATAAAAACATAATAAAATATTAAACATTAAAAAAAACTTTCCTATACAGGGCTGCCTTCAGATGTCGTCTAAAGCTTCTATAGTTACTTATGTCCTTGGCTCAGTTTTCGCATAACTCCATACCCTCCAACATTTCTCCAATGAAAACAGGGACATCCTAAGGAAAAGCAGGACATTCCAGGATCAAATCAGAAACTGGGATGGCGTCAGTAAATCCCCCTGGAAAATAGGGTCACTTGGAGGGTCTGAATACATAAGTGTCTCAGGCTTTAGTGAGGCTTTATTTATTTTACTGTATGTTGCCTAAAATGTATGCACCTCCTCATAGAGGAGGTTTAAAAGAAAAATAAAACAATAGCATTATTAGTAAACACATCAATTAAAAACATTCAAAAATATAAAATCAGTGATAAATTAAAAACACATGGCAGCATTCTACACATCTGGGTAGGCTTGTCGAAACAATAATGTGTTCAGCAGGTGCCACAAAGAATCATAGAATTTTAGAGTTGAAGGTGCCTGCCAGCTGTCAATAGGCAGATAGTTCCAAAGTGTAGATGCCGCCACAATAAAGTATTGATTTCTTACAACTGTGGAATGGGTTTTACATGGTACCTGTGACAGTGACAGTTCTGCAGATTGAAGCAGTCAAGTGCTAAGGCAATCTCACAAATAAACTGGTTCTAAGTTGTTAAGGGCTTTATTAAAAGGAAGAAAGAAAAGAAAGGTAAAGGACCCTGGATGGTTACATCCAGTCAAAGGCAACTATGGGGTTGCAGCACTCGTCTCGCTTTCAGGCCAAGGGAGCCGGCATTTGTTCACAGACAGCTTTCCGGGTCCTGTGGCCAGCATGACTAAACTGCTTCTGGCACAACACAACACCGTGAAGCAAACCAGAGCGCACTGAAATGCAGTTTACCTTCCTACCACAGGGATACCTATTCATCTACTTGCACTGATGTGCTTTCGAACTGCAATGTAGGCAGGAGCTGGGACAGGGCAATGGGAGCTCACCCTGTCATGGGGATTTGAACCGCCAACCTTCTGATCAGGAAGCCCTAGGCTCAGTGGTTTAGACCACAACGCCACCCAATTAGGCAATGTTATGGTTGAGCAATAGGGTGTTGATGCTTTCTGTTTCAAAAATAGGGACATGGGGGTGGGGAAGGGGGTGGTTCAAGTTCCGTGACAGCATCCCACCAACGCTTCTGTGGGTGACTGGTGTTTTCCATGCATGGCGAATGAGAGGCCATAACTGGTGATTGCATCAGAACTGTGAGGGATACTTGCTGGCGGCTGCCCTTGGTGATGTGTGTCTTCCTTTTTTAAATCCTGATTTTGACACTGCTGAAAGGGGAGGATAGGACCGTCCCCCCAACTGCTTATACCAGTAAAAGTTGTGGCATCTTATCTAGATGGCTTTGCCATCACAGAATTACAAATTTTGGCTTCCAGATATGAGGTGGCGTAGCTTTGAATCTGCGGTCTGCCTGATTTCAACTTCCACATGATGAGAATCTTCCACCTCCCTTCTGGTTATTTCAGATGACTCGCATGAGCTCCTTCTCTCAATATCAATTTGTTTTCGAGAGAGAGATAAAGCCATTTGCATTCTCAAGTTGATCAGGGTTTGTTTTTTTTGTTTTGGGGCATTTTCCGAGCTAGGGACTTCACTCCTAAATAGAGAAAGCAAAGAGAACAGCAGTCAAATGTGTTTTGACAAGATTCCAAGGAGGTCCGATTGCCTCAATTGTTTGAAAGAGCCAAAAGGGAGCAGGAAACCGAACTTGGTTAGGCCTGTAAAGTCTGAAGACCAGGATACAATTGTGAGAGTAAGGAATGAGGAATTGAGATGGAGAAAGACTTTTCCTGAGTCCCTTTTTTGCAGTGCACCAACCCAGTCCAATGGTCCTAAAGGAGCCTGTGAATTCTCCATTTTTACAATGCATTTTCAGGGCACGCAAAAAGTGCATGCAAAATTGCATGCAGTACGATCTCATCTTATGTGATACCGGTAATTATGTTCCAGGGTGGCATGTATATGCAAAAACACATATGCACCCCCTTGAAACCACCACCGTGCTTTGGTGCCATCACTGGAAGTGGTCAAAGGGTAGAACTGCAACCACCACAGATCAGGTATTGCAAGACAGAGCAAGCAGGTTTCACCTCTTTCACTAAAGCGGGGGGGGGGACCTTGGGCTCAGGGGTTAAATTTGCCCCTCCCCAAAAAACCAGGCCTCTTTGTCTGGCTCACGGGACTCTCTCCAGGCCTCACACCTTTTATGGGCCTTACTCTGAAGCTTCTGCAAGTGCTTTCACCTGGCTGGGCTATGTGCTTGAACTGAGGTAATGCCGTTTGCTTGCCTGGAAAGAGCATGGAAAGATGTGGGGTAAGTCTGGAAACACCTGGCTTTTGTGTGGTTGGAATTCAGAAGGAACTGTCACAGCCACTTTTCTATCAGGATCAAGGAGGCCCAGGAACTCTACAGGCAATGAATATGTGCATTTCATAATTTTTTTTTAAAAAAAACAGATTAGCATCATCAGCAAATGAGCAATTACTGCAATTAAAACACCCCAGGGTGACCCAACCCAAACATTGCTTGGTTACCTAGCAACAGCTAATTTCTGAAATAAGAGAATCAATAATGTTGACTAACTGCTGCCATTTAGATGGCAGCTTCTTTTGGGTCTCTCAGCGTATCTGAGTTTGTGTTCCTTTCTGCACTGTCTCCTCTATCTGCTATGAATGGGGTGGAGCAGCTAATCGCTTCCAGTCTGGGTCATGCTGGCACTTAGTCATTGGTCCCTCCAACCTTTGGAATTCCGTTGCATCCTGTTCTGCCTCATTCTGTCACTCTGTACACATCTTGGACGCACATTTTGTTAGAATTTTGGGTGCAATTCAGCTTGCAGAAAGGGGTTTGCATGGGGTCAAAAGAGATGGTGCAAGGGACCTCCAGGCTATCCCTGTACCTTTAACCTCTGTGCTGACCTCCCTATCCATTTAGGTAAAAAGGTTTTTTAAAAAAGTAAAGGACCCCTGGACAGTTAAGTCCAGTCAAAGGCAACTATGGGGTGTGGCGCTCATCTTGCTTCAGGCTGAGGGAGCCGGCATCTGTCCGCAGACAGCTTTCCAGGTCATGTGGCCAGGATGACTAAACCGCTTCTGGAACACCATGACGGAAACCAGAAACACCATTTACCTTCCTGCCACAGTGGTACCTATTTATCTACTTGTACTGGTGTGCTTTCGAACTGCTAGGTTGGCAGAAGCTGGGACAGAGCAACAGGAACTCACCCCATTGCATGGATCCGAACAGCTGACCTTCCGATCAGCAAGCCCAAGAGACTCAGTGGTTTAGACCACAGCACCACCCGCTCTATTTGCCTATCTATTTGATGTTAGACTGATACATCTTAGGCTGCATCCTATTTGCAACTTCCTCCTCACATTTTCTCAGAATCTTGAATGGTGATGTTATTAAGTGTACTTCCCTTGATAAACCTAAGCATTCATAGTTTACACTAAGCCTCAGTCTGAATGCCTTCCAATTAAAGGTGTGCTCCAAGCAAGGATTCATTGCACTAAAGGTAACTTCTGCTGTTGCATACAAACTCCAAAGGCTAACATTTACACAATATACATGCTTTTCCATGCAACCACCAGTAAAAACAACCATTTCGTATGTAAACTGCTTAGATGTTTATACATACATGCTTTATAAATATTCTGTTAAATAAATATTTTTATGTAAAGGGCATGCAAATTTGGAGTGCACTTTTTCCATAGCAAAAATGCACTGCAAAATCCAGGGGACCAGGGGATGCATTCCAGTTAACAAACAGGTCTGAGTGCATCAGGTCAGATTCAATCTTCCGTGGGCCAAATGAATCTTTCCCCCATCCCTACTACAGTGCTACCTCAGGTTACATACGCTTCAGGTTACATATGCTTCAGGTTACTAACTCCGCTAACCCAGAAATAGTGCTTCAGGTTAAGAACTTTGCTTCAGGATGAGAACAGAAATCATGCTCCAGTGGCACAGCGGCAGCAGCAGGAGGCCCCATTAGCTAAAGTGGTGCTTCAGGTTAAAAACAGTTTCAGGTTAAGAACAGGCCTTCAGAACGAGTTAAGTTCTTAACCTGAGGTACCACTGTATCTGCTTCCTTCCCTTCCATTATTCCCCTGGATGGCTGGTTGTCTGTCTCCCTCCCAGCTTGCCCCCTAGACAGTGAAAAGCTCTGCAGAAATGGAGGAGACTTTGCAGTCAGTGTAGGTTGTTCTTCAGTGCAGGATATATAGCCCAAACTGGGTGGTTTGTTGTTGTTGTTGTTGTTTTTTCTTGGGACTCAGAATTGCATCATGGAAGGGTGGGCAACATCATCTAAGGTGAGCCCTTCTGAGGCCACATTCACCCCAGACACTATGATACCATTTTAAACAGGCATGGCTTCCCTCAAAGAATTATAGGAACTGTAGTTTCTTCAGGGTTACACAGAGAGTCATTAGGAGGCCGTCTATTCCTTCACAGAGATTCAACACCAGAGTTCCCTATGAAGAGGGACTGACTGTTGAACCACCCAGAATTGTTAACTATGTGAAGGGGGATAAGGGTCTCCTACCAACTCTCAGCACCCTGAACAAAATACCACTTGCTGAATTCTTTGGAGGAAGCCATAACTGTTTGAAATGGTATCATAGTGCTTTAAATGCATGGTATGATGTGGCCTGAATCCAGATCATTGTGTACTTATTCAGGTGAGTGTGGGTAGGGAAGGGGGATTAGTAATGACCCTCAGGGATGTGTCATGAGCTGGGAGAGCTTTGCTAATGCTAAACTGGGTTCACATCTGCACCCCTGTGGGTAACTTTCAGCACCCTTAACAAACTGCAGCTCCCAGAATTCATTTGGGACTCTTCAAAGTGATGTGAATGTGACCTGATTCAGACTTCATATCTCCAGAAAGCCCACAAACCAGTCAAACATGCATTGACCACTCTCTAGCTGTTGCTCCCCAGAAGCTGCTACTTGTTTTACTAGCTCTCTCCTTGGTTTGGTTGCCCACCCCATCCCTCTGGGTTAAAACGGACTAAGAACCTCAAAGCAATTCAGTGCAATAAGCTTGTCAACAGCTTGGCCTTCAAGCGATTAACGTAATGGGCATTTCACAAAAGACTACAGCCCCACGATTATGGGGAAAATAATGCTAATAATAAAAAGATCCTTCCCTTTCAAAAGGCAGCATCCTCTGAAGGGATAATCTCTCCTTCCCTCTCCTTTGTTGAGCAATTCTGAAACAAAATACCCATAATCCACTGGGCCTTGGCAATGGCTCTATTCAGCCCATGGAATTGTAGGAACAATAGCTCCAGGGAGAAGAAAGGGGATTTTAATTTCAAAGCCCCGCTAAAATAACGATTCCAATTAAGGATGCTTGCTCTTCAGGAAGACAGATCACCTCTCACCCACCCTTTTCTGTTGGAGCATAGTTGTCTATTCTCTTTTGATTCTGCTGACAAATTTGGGTTCATTCAAGGTCGCTGTATTCTTTATCAACTGACAGGTATACGCCGGTTGCTCATGAACTTGGGGTCATTACCTTCGCTCTTCCTCTTCCAAGGTCTGTTCACCCCACTGATAAGAGGGTATCATAAAACCAGCCAAGGAGCACGGAAGGGCATGTAGATTTGTTGAGGAGGTGGAGCATGGACTCTATTAAGAACAGCTGGATTTGGGAAGCTTTAATTTAGGAGGGAGGCAACTAAGAGGGATGATGGTAGATGTTTATAAGATTATGTACAGTGTAGATGGAGAGATAAGTCATAAGAAAGAAGAATGTTAGCCACTTTGAGACTCCTTCGGGTAGTGATAAAGCGGGATATCAAATCCAAACTCTTCTTCTTCATCATCTATTCCAAACTCCTGCAATGCAGGAATCACAGCTAAAGAAACCCTGATAGATGGCCATCCAATCTCTCTTTAAAAACCTCCAATGAAGGGGAGTCCACCATCTTCTGAGAGAGTCCATTACACTGTTGAATGGCTCTTACTGACAGAAAGGTCTTGCTATGTTTAGCTGGAATCTCTTCTCTTGCATTTGAATCCATTGGGTCAGGTCCTACCCTCTGGAGCAGCTGACAACCAGCTTGCCCCACCTTCCATGTGATGGTCCTTCAGATACGTGAATATCATCATCTGCCCCACAACAAATCTCCAGCTGTCCCGATCTATTGTGATGTCCAGAAATGTCAGGCTTTGGGTAATCGGCTTCCTCCCCCAGTGGCAGTAGATAAGATCAAAGAAAGGAATGTCCTACCAGTTAGAAACTTTAATAATCAAAGCGAGAGAACAAAGAACACATCTCCTAGAAATGGTGGTGCTCCCAATTAAGGATCACACCCCCTTCCATCCCTATTAATGTACATCACTCCTACATCTTGTAAGCTGAGTTTGTATCCTCTGTGCTTTCTGTTCTGAGACTTTCTGAGCTCTTTGAGACTTTGGAAAGATCAGAGGAATGTTGTCCAATGACTGTGAATCTGTTAAACCTCTCTTTTCACCTAGCTGTTCCCCACCCAGTATTTCCCAGCTTCTGCCTTCTGAACTATGTCCCTCTGCAAACCACTGTTCCAAATCTATACTATCCTCCTGCTCCTGGGAAGATTCAGGAGCAGGAGCAGGGGGAGGGGGAGGGGGTGGCTCGCACCATTCCTCCTCAATGCAGTCCCCCTCAGCACGGTCCCTGACAAGAAATGTGCTAAGGCACAATAAAATTCACCGAATGTCCATGTGTTCTAGCATTAAGAGAGGGAGAAAAACTTTTCCAATGAAGATGAATGTTGGAAGATTCAGGACAGTTAAAAGACAATATTTCTTCATGCACCGCATAGTTCAGGTATGGAACTTACTCCTGCAGGAAGCAGCAATGGTCACCAACAAGGATAGCTTTTGAAGAGATTAGACAGATTCATGAAGGAGATTGCTATCAATGGCTATTAACTGCAATGCAGGCTATGCACTACCTTCACAGACAGAGGCAGCAATGCTTCTGAACACCAGTTGCTGGAAGCCACAGGAGGGGAGAGTGCTCTTGTGCTTGGGTTCTGCTTGCAGATTTCCCACAGGCATCTGGCTTTCCACTGTGAGAACAGAATGCTGAATGAGATGGCCTGATCCAACAGGGTCTTCTTACCTTAGGGCAGGCATAGGCAAACTCGGCCCTCCAGATGTTTTGGGACTACAACACCCATCATCCCTAGCTAACAGGACCAGTGGTCAGGGATGATGGGAGTTGTAGTCCCAAAACATCAAGAGGGCCAAGTTTGCCTATGCCTGCCTTAGGGGGATTTTTACCTGGGTCACATTAAGCTCTAAGCCAGAGAAGAAGCCAAATGTTGTAATACCCACCCCATGTTGTGATGAGGATTTGGAGACTCGTGCTTGGAAATTTAGATATTTGAGACATGACTTATAAAAGGCTACCGAGAAAGGAAAATGTCTACCAGTTTTCTAACCAGAGTTGCCAAGATACTTCAAAGTCTCCAACCTTATTCAAAGCAGCAGGGAGAGCAGGGGATCTACACCATTTTGCCAGCGTCCTGGAATCAATAATCGGGGCCAGAAATGCCAATTTGCGTTAACACAGATTTGTGCTGGGAAATTAAGAGAGAGCTAGCTCTGCGTGACAAAGAGGCAGGCTTCCTCCAAACGAACAGCAGCTGCTTTGCTCAGCAAATCTCCCCTGAAGAAACAGAAACTTGGATCCATTCGACTGCACAGACTCCAGTATTGAATTTGTGTTTGTAGATTCAAAGCCAATTAAGGAAGCTTTAATGAAAATGTGACCCTTAACTCCATTTGGCCTCCGCTTAGCCTGAAGAAAGTCGACACTCACAGGCTGCACTCAGTAAGACAAAGTGACCTTCTTCACCTTCCCTTGGCAGGTTGGGGGAATAGGAACTGATTTTGCATAGCTCATATTGGCTGGCAATGCTTCTTGTTGAACTCAGATGGGTACAAGGGGCTCAGAGCTGCTCTACACTTGACCCATAATCTCATGTTGCCCTAGAGCCTTTCCGGCTCATCCACAGGCTCCAGCTTGGGAAAGTGACATCATCATTGGGAGCCATGAAGTTGCAGGCTGGCCCAGGAGCAGGAAATGACATCATTGGGCATCAGCATAGGTGAGGGAAGGGGAAGGGTGAGCCCAATCACCCACTTCAACTGAAAGAACAGCAGGAGGGAGAAAAGCCTCCCAGCAAGAGCAGAAATGGAAGAGATGAGTCAAGACAGTGGTCTCAGGCAAGAGGAAACCATGGTCAGAAAAAGCCACACTGAGAAGCCTCCTGTCTTCTATCACCACCTCACTTGTGGTGATAGAGAGGGGCTCAATGTGAGAAAGGGGTTGGTTAGGTAGATGTGAGACAGGAAGTTGGGGAGTTGAGTGAGGGTGAGCTTTGGTTGACTCAGAAAGGTCCTTCAATGCAGGATTCTTAAGAATTCGATTTTATCCCCCTGGCTGTTTAACATCTGCATGAAACTCCTGAGTAGAGTCATCCAGAGTTTTTGAGTATGTTGTCATCAATATGCTGATGACCCACAGCTCTACTTTTCCTTTACATCTGCAGGTCTGGCAGTGGATGTACTGGGCCATTGTCTTCTTTGGTAATGGACGGGGTGAGAACAAGTAAACTGAAGCTCAATCCAGATAAGACTGAGACACTGTTAGTGGATGGTTCCCTAGACTAGACAGATGGGAGACTGCCTACTCTTGATGGAGATATGGTTCCGCTGAAGAAGCAGGTATGCAGCTTGGAGGTATTTCTTGATCCATTGTTGTTGCTTGAGGCCCACGTAGCCTCGGTGGAATAGAGTGCCTTCCATCAGCTTCTGCTGGCGGAACTTCTCTGGGACACACTAGGCTACTCTGACCATGGCCAGAGTGACTTTACGGATCAGTTCACCATTCCAAAAGCCATGCTGGTGCATTGGGACATTGGAGGGGGATAGTGGCCATCAGCACAGAGAGAAGTTTTGCCATGAAATTAATTTTGCCAATGGTGAATTAATTTGAACTGGGGGTGATTTAGAGACACCATCTCCATATCAAACTCTTACACTTAGTTAACTTCTCATACTTCTGAAACCAGGAGAGCTAATTTGAAAACCAAAAATGAAGAAAGAGATTAGGATAAGCATAATCTTATAATATTGGAAACATCCCTAGTCTGCAACAGGAGATGAGTCAATAGCAGTCGATATTTCTCTTTATAAATCAGCATTATTCTGCTTTGTTCTCCTTGATAATCCACTCCCTCTTTTTTCTTGGCTCAGTAAATGCAAACATAGTCTCAGCAGTGGTTTTTTTTTATATATATATTAAAGAGAAAATCTATATGCAGGTGGAGAGGAGACAGAGTGCTCAGAGCTTACTCAAGTAATAGAGCTATTCCCCAATATTGGCCAGCTCCTGTTTCCAGTTGAATGATAGGATTTGGAAGGAAAGGAAGAAACATCTGACAGATTTTTAACCTATTTTTTCCCCTTGGAACTCTGATTATCTGTCAAAATGGATTTAGTAGGCACCATGTTCTTTCTTTCCATAGACAGAAGGCAGAGGAGCAAATATTTACTGGCATGTTTAGAACAGTTTTAGACAACTTTTTGACCAGCTGATGAATAACTTCTTTTTAAAAAGAGAGAGAGAGAGAGAGAGAGAGAGAGAGAGAGAGAGAGAGAGAGAAGAGAGAGAGAAGAGAGAGAGAGATCTACTGAAGATCAAGCATGCCTGGAAATAATAGCCTTTCACCTGGAAACACAATACTTTTTAACCCAGTTGTATAAGACTGTAGGGACATGGGTGGCGCTGTGGATTAAACCACAGAGCCTAGGACTTGCTGATCAGAGGTCAGCAGTTCAAATCCCCGCGACGTGGTGAGCTCCCGTTGCTCAGTCCCTGCTCCTGCCAACCTAGCAGTTCGAAAGCACGTCAAAGTGCAAATAGATAAATAGGTACCGCTCCGGCGGGAAGGTAAATGGCGTTTCCGTGCACTGCTCTGGTTCGCCAGAAGCAGCTTAGTCATGTTGGCCACATTACCCGGAAGCTGTACACCGTCTCCCTCAGCCAGTAAAGTGAGATGAGCACTGCAACCCCAGAGTCGGCCACGACTGAACCTAATGGTCAGGGGTCCCTTTACCTTTATAAGGACTGTGAGTAGGAGTTGAAGTGAACTCTTCCCCATCCAGAATTCAGGGTGCCAACTGAGACAGAATAAATTAAAAAACTTTTCTTGCAAGTCCTGGGTCTGTTCTGGAAGCATCAGGAAAGGTGATTCCTCCCACAGTATGAAATCATCTCTAATCCTCATTAGGACATACCTCAATGCGTGGAAACAACTAACATTGTAAGCAGTCAGTGGAACTATAAATATTTGTCTTTGACAAATTGTAATTAATGTATCTTCTCTTACATATCAAAACCCATCCCACAGTTAGTGGGTGGTACCCTAGACTGCATGGCTGGGAGATTGCCTACTCCTCTGAAGAAGTGGGTACACAGCTTCTGGATCCATTGCTGTCACTTGAGGCTCGGGTGGCCCTAGTGGCATGGAGTGCCTTCTCTGGGCCACAATAGGCTACTTTGACCATGCCATTATGAATTATGCCATTATGACCAGTGACATTATGAATCAGTAAAGTCCAAAAGCCATGCTGGTGTCATGGCTCTGGATCAGGGATCCTCACAGTATAATCATGCAGACTCAACAGCAGCTCTGAGGAGAAAGAAATGAATCCACTTCCTGGCCCCCCAGCTTATCCCTTGAGCATGAAAGATACTTCTGCCACTGGCTTCCAAGGCTTCCAAGGACTGGGTCACAGACACCTCCAAGAATCAAGAAAGACCTGGGGAGCTTTCCCCAAAGAAGTCCCTGCAATTGCCCTGCTGGCTAGACTAAGTCAATGGCTACAGAAAAAGGCACTTGCCCTTTAACTGACCAGATGCAGAAGTTAAGGTATGGGGCTTTCATTTTGACTCTTAAGCCTGGAGCATAAGCTATGTCAGTTGCTCCAATACATTGCTGGAACAGCTGGGACATTCCACCTCTACTGTAGGATTGCTGTCCATGGTCCTGAACCAGCAGCTCAGTCTTTATCCTTGCCATAGCTTCTGGTTTATTTCAGAACTCCTGGGCTACTGGTCTCTAGCTTGCTAAATTCCCTCCACTGCAAAAATTTGGCCAACCTCACTTAAGATGGGGAAAAGGAGAAACCCATCCCTTCCTGTTCTGAATTTGTTGAATATTTTACTTTCTAATAGCCAGCAGGGATGGGCAAATCTATTTCCAATCTGTTGTTTTCACAGGGTTTTACCAGTAATTCCGTTTCATCCTTTCTAGCAGCATTAATCTGCAAAATCCCCTCAAAAAGCATGTTTAAATAATGATTTTAATGTGTATTTAAACATTTCCTCTCAATGCATATTCATGTGTGTTTCAACGGCTGAGAACTGTGTTGAAAACATTCCAAGAATCGAATGGATTGCTAACTTTTGATTTGTACCTCTTGGACTACTGTGCTGATCCAGGGATTCGAAAAACTGAGCCCCTCAAGCAAGCCCCATAGACACTAATACTGACAGGTTACTGTGCAAGTAACCCTTTGTCAACATCAAATTTTCATTGCTGTGGTCAATGACCAGTATTACCGGCCCTTTGTTAAGGGTGCACAAGCAGGTAGAGCTAACTTATGATATAACCTATGGTGGTGTTGTCATATCCTGACCTTCCCTTACCTGGTGCCCTCCAGATCTTGTTGGACCACAACTCCCATGAGCCTTAGTCAATATGGAAAATTGCCAGGGATGGTGGGAGTTATAGTCCAACAAGATTTGGAGGGCACTGGGTTGGGGAAGACTGTGAAACCAGTACACTCTGCTGAGCCACGTTTCAGAGTCAAGCCTTGGCTGAAATTAATCTCTTTAGCAATCTGAGCTCCAAGTCATGGAAAAGCAAAGGCAGGTGAAGACGCAGAAGCCGAGTTATGGCTCAAAGCAATGAAAAATAATAACTGTAAAGTGTTTGAGCCTAATCTCTTTACAGGAACAATATTTGCATTGCAAATGATAGTCTGCTAAACGAACATCCCAGGTAAAGAACAGGGAAATCTGGTACTTTACATAACACGAATGTTCTTCAGGTGTACACAAGCATTTTGTACGGCTTCCATTTCAATTTCAGATCGCATTTCATTTCTCTGCTTTATCGTCTCCCTGCTTGCATGCACACATGGCGAAACAGGCCAGGCCATTACTGAATATTCTCTGGTGTCTGTTTTCAAATAGGAAAAAGCACTTGCAGAAGTGTAGAAATCGCTGAATATTCTCTGGCGTCAGTTTTCAAGTAGAAAATAGTGCTTGCAGACATGTAGAAAATTGCTTTCCCCTCCCCCTTAAAAAAAGACAACATTTTGATTGCAGGTTTTGGGGCTTTTTTCTTTCAGGCTTTCTGCCAGCATTTCCCCCTGGCTGCTGTTTTTACTCAGATTAGCCACATGGGCAATCAGGCATCGGTTAAGACAGGGATCTGCTGTTGACCAAGCTCATGGTAGTTGGAACCTGACCACACTGTGGGGAGTGGGGCAAAAATTAGCCACTCCTGAATTAAAGAGCACGTCGTGAATGGGATGGTTGTGATGTGCGCATTCCAACCTCCAAACTGTGATACAATCCAGGAGGGCCACTCGAACCCCTCCCTTGCTCTACAGCAGTCTCCCTTTTTTTAAAAACGGGGTACTCAAGGGTACGCAGTACCTGCACCCCTCTTTTTTGGAATGAAAAGTGTGACACTTGCTGTAACAACTTCATGGTGAGTACCGGCACCTATTTTCCTAGAAAAAAGCACTGCTTTACCATATTTTCTCTCTCTTAAACTTCCTTGCTGCAAGGAGCTTACAGTATAAATTTTGACCATGAGGGAGGTAATATAAGATGGAAAGGGAGAAGTAAAAATGGAAAAGAGGGGGGGGGAGAGTTTCACCTCTCAAGATGTCAAAAAATGTATTTGAAAAACCAAATTCTGTCTGTGGGTTTGGTATGTATCTAATTCTTCCATTAAATTATACATTTCCTGTCTAACCACAAGCAACTTCTGATAGTTAAAAAGAACCACTCTGTTCTAGGGCTTTTAAATTGCCCACTTGACACAATATCCACCCTGTGAAAAGGAAGATGGGGAGGGGAAAAGTGAAACTCCCAAGCCTTTCCGAAAAACCACATCCTGATATGAAAGAGAGAAAGAGACAGAAAATCACCAGTTTTTTATTCTCGTGGATTTCACGAATAACATTACAATTCCATCAGCTCCTGGTAATACTATAGGAGTGCAGAGTAATTTATGACTTCAGTTGCAAAAGTTTCTCCAATATAATCCACTTGAATTTCAATACTTTCTAGAAAATTCTACAGGTACATCAGAGATGATCTGCTGCCGTTCCTGCAGGGACAGAATCTGGCACATACTGTTCTGAGGGGAAATTTCCAAAGTGTCCTCATTCTCTCCCTCCCCCCCCCCCCCG
Organism: Podarcis melisellensis; assembly: GCF_964234715.1. NCBI lineage: Eukaryota > Metazoa > Chordata > Lepidosauria > Squamata > Lacertidae > Podarcis > Podarcis melisellensis. The sequence continues at coordinate 29,310,224 of NC_138540.1, forward strand.
GTTTGTTTTCAAATCCATGTTCATTTCTGATGGGAGCACTGGGATTCAAGGCAAATAATAAAACAAGCAAGCTTGGTAAAATTAATCAATAAAATGTCAAGGCCCCTCCAGAGGCTTTGCAAGAAGAAACAAAGAGATGAACAATTAGCACAGTGGGGGATAATAATATGAATCTGAGGAGAGTCCGGGAAACGCCAAGCAGTGAATCTCAAGGCAGCCATTAGATACCAGTTCTAATGGATAAGGGAACAAGAATCTGAACTGGGGGCGGGAGGGTGCCTTTGCAAGAATCAATTTCCAGCAGATTTTCACCATTCCAAATGTGAAAGAGAAATCTTAAATTGTGTTTTAAGCATGCAACTATATTCTGCCTCTAAATTTCAAACAGAACTGCTCAAAATGTGACAGATTGCAGATGGTCCATATGGCTGCCCACCTCACATTTAGTCTTTTAGCAGAGAACTGAATTCAAGAGAGCCGTTTTGACAAACCATCTCCCAGAGCAAATTTCATGGGCGTCTTTGGAGAATGCCAAATCTGAGTGTTATCTTGGCACCTGGTGTGAGGAGTAACCAACTCAGTCTGGGCTTTTTGACTGGTTTGTGTTCCTGGCTGTGATAGTAACCTGGTATGCTCCGAGATTTATATGCTTGCATTTACACCTCCATTCAACCTGAGTATAAAATAAAGGGGCTCACAGAATTACCCCCAACAGATCTCGCTTCTCCGTTCGTCACAGATTTGGATGCAGCACAAAGCAAGCATGTCTCTGTGTCTCCCGCATCCAGCCTGTTTTCAGATGAGCTCTCACACACAAAAACACATTGGTTATTGTTCTCTTACCTAGTAGCTAGGAGAAGAGAGGGGAGGAAAGGCTCACCCATTAGCCCAGAGGGCACCATCACTTAGTTGTAGCTTCTGCATCTTAACTCATTCTTTTGGTATGCTGATGAGGACACTTAAGTGGCCAGCTAGGGTCACTGTCTTCCAAAGAAACTTGTCTTACTAGTTCTGCAAACTACTCTTGTTAGATTCTAGCATTGCTGGATACCAGAGCCCAAGAATGGGATGGAACTTGGGGGATCATCCAGACTGACACTCCCCCAAACCTACAACATTCCTATCAGCTGGGCAGGACCAAGTGGATTCCAGGAATATTCCGCTCTCTGCTCAGAGCGAAGAATGCTGCAGGGGGCTGATTTGCCATCATGTTCCCCAGAGGGAATGCATGGGCAACGCAGCACATAGCAGGACCGAACCCTCTACTCCCCAGCTGGTGAGTGGAAGATTCAATCCTGCTCTCTGCAGTGCAACTGGGGCAAATTTAGGGAAGAGCAATCGATTCGCCAACACCGGGCACTGAGCTGAGACAGCACCACAACAATGATATAGAACGGAACGTGAGAGGCAGAGGGTGGTGAATTTTGGCATCACACAGGGCACCGCTAAAATTTGAAAGCCCCAAGCCACCGCCCCCATCCCTCTACCAAACGTATGTTTAATTATGGCTGGCCTCCAAATCAATTCAGGGCTCTGGTCCAAACCAGGTTGACCCCAGACCAGCCTTGGTCAGGTCACAACCAATCCAAAGTCCCACCTCAGGGTTTAATGGGGGGGTCATTCACAACCTGAGTTTGGAAGCCATGGAATTAATTTCAACATCCTCCAATGGAATGTGGTCTTTGGGTTTGGGGAAACTCTATCCAAATGGCACCTTAGCTTTCAGAAGCTTTCTCTGCTTGATTCATTCCAAGCATATCTCCCATCTGGTGCTGTCCAAGAATGTGGTGAGGGCACAATGTTCTGTAAAAGGTCTAGGGAGAGTTGTCCTCATTTTCTTCTCAAAAATAAATAAATCCCTAATGAAGGTGCAAAGAGTATTTTTAGAATGGGCTGCAGCACAGAAGGCAGAAGACTTCCCATCTGCTTCCTCCAAATCACCACTGAGTTCTGAAGGCAAGTGACCTCCTTTGGAAAGGACGCTCACCTCTTTCTCTCTCTCCATTCCCCAGGTTGCTGATTAGGAGAGTCCCAGAAGGATCTCTAGTGCTGCCTGAGCTATTTGTGGTCCACAAGGTAGCTTTAGGCTGGGGAGAGGGTGACACCCAAGAAGCTTTGTGGCAACGTGGAGGTTTGAAGCTGAGAGAGAAGACAGATGTGTCATTTTTGGTGCTGTGAGGGTGGTTTTGAAGTGCTCCCAAACCATATATTGGATGGTTCTGCAAGTTTCCATCCAGGAAGTTTCCAGGGGAAACTAACTGCAGTGGGTCCCTACTGACATCACCAAAATAACTCTCCCAGTCCCTGAAGCAGTTTTCCAACTGTTTAAAATTGTTGGAGACTTCTTCTTTTTCCTTTGGTGAATGTTGAATATGAGTATGGAAACATACACATCAACTGTCCAATGTTGAATGTTGAAAGATTCAGGACAGGGGGGGAAAGGTTGCCTCTTCACATGGCACTTAGTGAAATCATGAAATTCCCCAGCACAAGACATAGTGATAGACTTCAGCTTGGACAGCTTTAAAAGTGGATTAGACAAATTCATGGAGGATAAGACCAAGGGTACTATGGCATCCTGAGCAAGGCCAAAATGTGGCGCTCCACCACCCATCCCTTGTTCTGCCTTCCATAGCCAGGTAAGTCAGGAACAGGGCTATGGGAAAGAGGTGCAAGGGCTCCATCAGGGTCCTAGAGAGCCAGTGTGAGAGCCAGTGTGGTGTAGTGGTTAAGAGCAGTGGTCTCGTAATCTGGGGAACCGGGTTCGCGTCTCCACTCCTCCACATGCAGCTGCTGGGTGACCTTGGGCCAGACACACTTCTTTGAAGTCTTTCAGCCCCACTCACCTCACAGAGTGTTTGTTGTGGGGGAGGAAGGGAAAGGAGAATGAGCCGCTTTGAGACTTCTGAAGGGGAGTGAAAGGCGGGATATCAAATCCAAACTCCTCTTCTTCTTCTTCTTCTTCTTCTTCTTCTTCTTCTTCTTCAGCCCTCCCATCTCCTTCCCAAAGCTGGGCAAGTGCTAACTAGGCTTTGAGAAGAAGGAGGGAGAACTCTGGGACCCTGTCAGAGCCCTCACCTCCTTCCCATAGCTGGGCAAGTGCTTACCGGGTACCTTTTCCGCTCAGCACCCAGTGCAGGAGAACTGGTTACATTGCCTTAAATCCACCTCTGATAAGGCTATCAATGGCTACCAGCCATAGTGACTATGTTCTACCTGAGCTATGGCCCTTTCCCCTTTATACTGCCTCCAACAGTGGGGGTCATCTAGCCATGAATATCCATTGTTCAGGGACCAACAGCAGGAGATCCCTACTTCCTTCATAGCCTGCACATACATTTTCTGGAAGCATACTCCTGCCCACTCTGGAAAGCAGAAGGCTGAACTGGGTGAACCTTTCATCTGATCCAGCAGAGCTCTCCTTCTTCTCTTGCTTTCAGAAGCTGTGACCTAGAATTCTCCACCGTAACACCTTGAACCACACACATACAATCTCACTTGTACTCTTTGGGGGGGTATATTCTGATAAAATATAAATTATTTTTATACTCCCCCCCCCAAAAAATGGATCTGTGTAGAGGTAGATTTCGTTATACTGTGCGTTAAGTTAATGGCTTGAATATGAACTCCTTTAAAATTCTATTAAAGTGTGATTACTTGAGTTGCCTCTCCCGACGGACATTTATTTGTGTAATTGGTAGTGCATAAACCATGATTTCATTATAAAGGGAAACATCAATTTTGCTGCATACTTGTGATTTTTTACATTTTTTACTTGAATCAGCTCTCCCCAACCCTTTCTCCTCCTGTGTTCACTTCTATTTTATCAGCAGGAACTTATCTCAAAATGGGTTCCATTACAAGTGTTTGTATTCAATGGTTACACACCAAGATGGCTCCACTGGGGCTGAGGGTGGGCCAAGGCAAATGAGGTAAAGGCAGAGGAGGAAATGCTTTGAAGTCTGTCTGTTCTATGATGACTCTCTTGCAGGTCAGCAGTGGCCAATGTGGTTTCCTTCAGAGGCTACTTAACTACAAATTCTATCATCCCTGACCATTGGCCACGCTGCCTGGGACATACTTGTTACTGGGGCAACAATATGCTACGCATCATTAGGAAAGGATCCCTTCCCTGCTAGGGATCATCCAGAAAGCGACCGAAAATATGCCAATATCATACCTTTGTTATACAAATCCATGGTACGACTGCATTTGGAATATTGGGTACAGTTCCTGTTGCCTCACTTCCAAAAAGGATATTCCAGGGCTGGAAATGGTTCAGAGGAGGACAACCAAAATTATCAAGGGGGTGGAGCAACTCCCCTATGTGGAAAGGCTGCAGTGTTTGGGACTTTGAAGTTTAGCAAAAAGCTTAGTAAGAGGATGGCATGGAGAAAGTAGATACAGAAAAGTTTTCTCTCTCTCTCTCATGAAACAATGATATGATACATCCTGGTGAAGGTGGTGGACTCTCTGTTGGTGACTTATGGAAGACAGCTGGTATATCAGCAGAGCTTGCGGAGCCCCAGCCCAGTCTTCATAGACTTCCTGCTCCCAGCAGAACAGCTTCTTCCAGAGTCCCCTGTTCAGTGGAAAATTCCTCATCCGTACAGTTCAAAGTATCAAAGTGTGAATTGTCTCCAGACACAAGACAGATCTGAACACTACCTACTACTTTGTACAGTTCTCCTGGCATTTGAAGTCAAGATACACATGTACAGAGTTCTACTCACACTATCAGCATACTAGCTAAGGATACTGCATAGAAACCCACAGCCTCTTCCCCTGATTCTCACAGATTCTGAGTCGGACAGCAAACAGGACAGCATCAGGATTTGCAACAGGACATCAGGAACACAGACACACAACAGGGTAGGCACAGAAATGCACAGACTTAATGAAAGCAATGCCCTAGAGACTATCATTGCCCATCTCTGCATTCCTGAACCAAAGGGAGCATGTCATACACTTGACCTCTGCTCTGTTGCTATGGTAACCCAGTGCACCTACTCACTTACATCTGAACATCCAGATTTTGGGGCGGGGGGTGCTAACTTAAGAAATGAGACCAAACAATTTGTCATTTAACGCATTGTTCACGTTACACCAACACTCTTCTTCACTGGATTTCATTTTATTTTTTAACAAAGGTTGAATCTGTAAGAGAGATTCATCATCTGTGACTCCTGCATTGCAGAGGGTTGGACTAGATGACCCTTGGGGGAATCTTCCAACACTATAATTCTATTATTATATTAAATGTATGGTGTGAATGTTTGTCTTAATAACAGACAACCCTTACTATTTAAATCCAAGTGGAGTAATAAGAGCTTCAGCGTGCAAGTATCCTCCTTGAAATAAAAATGAGCATTATGAGCTACAAAAATTTGGATTGCAATACCACTATTTGCATACTTTGTCAGCATCACTAATCAACAGAGAATCTTCTCTGCCTCTATCTCTCTGCTGTTGCTGATAACAATATCAGCCTCTGAAATGGAGAAGATCTCTGATCTTCCATGTGGGGATTCTTGATTACCTCGCCATCTGAGTTTAAAATGGGCTCCATCTATCATCCACTTTCCTTCCATCCCATAAATCACCTATTCTTCTTTTAAAGTTTTAAATTTGCTTCACCTCAGAGGCATCAGGTGTGCTTTTGTTTGGACTTTTCAATAATCTATTCTTCTCACTTGTTTCTTCCATGCGACGAGGCGGTAATGTTTTTTTGTTTTTTTATTTTTGGTTGGTTGGTTTATTTTTACTGCCTTTTCACTCCCCCTTCTCATAAGAGAAAAAAATATATATTGGCTATAGCAGATATCACTTAGGAATCTCTGCAGCCTTGTACTCTCTCTCCCTCCCTCTGTCTCATCCACAGGAGGCATTTTCAGGCTCAGATACATTTCACACACATTACTAACCACACCAGACCGGCTGGCCGTCAGTTGGGTGCGCAACTGGATGTTACAGACAGTCATGAGTCATTGATGATGAGTGCACTTGGTCATGTATTGCAAACCCATGTCTGCCTCAGTGAGTATGGGCAAAGGTGGCAGTGGAAATTAACCCACACCAACACAGCTATGTTTCGCTTGACCAACTAACAGTGTTTACCAAGACCTTCCTCCTCAGTAGAATGACTTAGTCTTCCACAGATCTTCTCCCCTGGCCAGGTGAAAGCAAGAGGGTTTATTTGAGTCACCCGTTGCTTCACAGTGTCTTCGAAAGGTGTTGCCAAACCAAAATTCACTTGGAGTATCACCACCACGGGTGGGACGCGGGTGGCGCTGTGGGTTAAACCACAGAGCCGAGGACTTGCCGATCAGAAGGTCAGTGGTTCGAATCCCCACAATGGGGTGAGCTCCTGTTGCTCAGTCCCTGCTCCTGCCAACCTAGCAGTTTGAAAGCATGTCAAACTATTTGATATCTATTTGATAAATAGGTACTGCTCCAGCGGGAAGGTAAACGGCATTTCTGTGCGCTGCTCTGGTTGGCCAGAAGCGGCGTAGTCATGCTGGCCATATGACCTGGAAGCTGTACGCCGGCTCCCTCGGTCAATAACGCGAGATGAGTGCCGCAACCCCAGAGTCGGCCATGACTGGACTTAATGGTCAGGGGTCCCTTTACCTTTACCTTTTATCACCACCACTCTCATGGATGGCTGCCTCCACAGTTGGAGGCAGATGTACATCTGAATACCAGTTGCTGGAAACTACAGGAGGGGTGTCTCCTGCTCTTTTGCCTTGGCCCTGCTTGCTATCAATAGCCCTTTCCTTCATGGAGTTATCTAATCCTCTTTTAGAACCATCCAAGTTGGTGGCCATCACTGCCTCCATTTAGCTCAATATTGCCTACACTAGCTGGCAGCAGGAGGATTTCAGGAAGGGTTCTCTCCCAGGCCTACCTGGAGGTGCTGAGGACCGAATCTGGGGCCTCCTGCATGGAAGCAACATCTGCTCTACCGCTGAGTTATAGCCCTTTGCTCTACTCCTTTGTAGCCCTCTATGCCTCCCTGCATCTCTAACCCAGCTCAAAGAGCAAGGAGAGCAACTTCCACAGTGCACCTCCCTCTGCTATTAAGCCTCTCTTGGCAGGCTTCCCCACCACCAGCTTCCCCACAGCTGAGGCTGGGCGTTCGCCTTTACTGTGCAGTAATTCACGGCAGTTCTTAAACTGTCAGGAATTTTGGAAATTAATGGGCAATATGATGAAGCCGCAAAATATATGGCGGATATAACTCCTCGCTCCTGCTCCCCAGGAGACTGGCAGCTGCCTCTTGGCATTGCCTCTGGATGCCTGACAGGTGGGAAGCGAGGGGGGGGACCCAGCCCATGCTTGGCAAACAGTGATAGCAGGCAAAACTGATACAGATGATCAGAGAGAAATGATGGGAAAGGAAAGGGGGTGGGTAGGAAGAAGTCTCTTGCAGCTGAAAGCCTCGGCTGGCACTCAGCATCCTTCCAGAACATTCTGTACACAAAACAAGCATCGTGTCCCATCATGGCCCCAAACCAGAAGGCGGATGTGAGTGCATCAGCATTCACACATTATAGCAGGCACAAATCACCAAGCTCTCTCTCCTTAGTTTGGAGCAGCTGCTACAGCTATCAATCTGGGGCCTGTAAGAATGACAGGGGATCTTTCAGGTTAATGGTATGAGGGCCACATTCCATTCATGTCAACCTGTTGGGGACCACATGGAAGTAGTAGAGAGGGTAGAGAGGGACACTGCAGGCCTTACTTCTTACATTTTGTGGACCTCCCTAACCACAGTACAGTGGTACCTCGGGTTACATATTCTTCAGGTTACGTACGCTTAAGGTTACAGACTCCGCTAACCCAGAAATAGTACCTTGGGTTAAGAACTTTGCTTCAGGATGAGAACAGAAATCATGCTCCGGCGGCGCGGTGGCAGCAGGGGGCCCCATTAGCTAAAGTGGTGCTTCAGGTTAAGAACAGTTTTAGGTTAAGAACGGACCTCCAGAACGAATTAAGTTCTTAACCTGAGGTACCAATGTACTACACTGGTTGTTAGCACATAATCAAATTCATTATACATCAGGAAAGTATGTTTGATTTTTGCAAAATATATACAAGTCACAGAAGCTTCTCTTTAACAGAGCATGGGTTGGATTTGGCCATATGAACAGAAGGACATAAGAAGAACTTCCTGGATCAGGCCAATGGCCCATCTAGTCCAACCTCCTGCTCTCACTGTGGCTGACCAGATGCCTGTGGGGAACCTGTAAGCAGGATTTGAGTACAAGAGCCCTCTCCTCTCCTATGCTTTCCAGCAAATGATATTCAGAAGCACTGCTGCCACAGCATTGCTGTCGAAGCAGAGTAGAGTCATTCTGGCTAGTAGCCTTCAATAGCCCTCTCCTCCATGAACTTGTCTAATCCACAAGGCTGTGTGCTTGAATAGAGTGCAGTCAAAAAGTGAGGAGAGATACCGACCTCAGTTAAGTAGGGGAAGCATTTTTTTTTAATCAAAACCCTTTGTCAGGAGAATACAGTGCTGTAGCAAAGTCGGCAGTTGTAGGAGACTGACAAATTTAAAGGCGAACATGGAACTGTCAATCACTTACGAGCTCCATCTAACTTAGTTTGCATCTGTCCTTCAACTTGCGCAAATGAGGAGGAGTTCAGTCTGTCAAGTTTTTGCCTCGAGAGGGCTCAGATTTATTATTTCTTTTTGCCCAGCTCTGTCGCATTTCGGCTTAATGAGCATCATTTGAATTCAGGATGCTGGCCGGGAAGAATTAAAAGGATTGGTCTCAACTGAGAGTGCCAGCGGCTCTACTTTTTATACTTCCTTGGCAGTTCCAACCTCGTTCAGTGCTCTTTGCCTAAGCAGAAAACCCAGTAATTTAAGGAAGGTGGGGTAAAGCGTTCCTCCCCATAGCACACCTCAGACGAGTGGGAAATGGGCATCCAAGGTCACGCCAGCCATTGTCTCACAATAATTGCAGTAGCATTACACTGTCTAATGCCATCCTCTCAGTCAGCAATCATTAGGCATGTTTTCAAGACTGGCTCTCTTGAAATAACTTCTTGCTCAGAGACATGTGGAGGATTGCAGCTAGAAATGGGCAAGGCTGTCCATTCTGGTTTCTCGGTTTCTCATGTTTCCAATCTTAATTTCAGTTCTGTGTCAATTTGTGATAAGAAAGAAAGAAAGAAAGAAAGAAAGAAAGAAAGAAAGAAAGAAAGAAAGAAAGAAAGAAAGAAAGTCCTCATGAAAATTCAAAATAGTTTCAGCGCACATTTCCCCTAACAAACACATTTTCCATGCAATCTTCCCTAAGATACAGATTTTTGCGAGCAATTTTTCCATAATACAAGACAATTGCATATGCTTCCTTTATCGCAATATCTGCATGTTTATGCACACTTCTCCCTGCTATATGCATTTGGTAGACAATTTTTGGTTGGAGAAATGCTTCCCGATATTTGGAGACAGCCACCTCTCACAGGATTTCTCCATTCATGTGTTGTTTCAGGAAGTGTGACTTCATATGAACCAAAACAAATTTCCCCTCCATCCTTAAGGAGGAGGTGATATGCGCCAAATGAAAACTACAGGAGAAGGTTAGAAGACCCCTGCTGGATTACATTAATGGCCCATCAAGCCCAGCATCCTGTTCACACCAGATGCCCATAATGAGAAGCCCACAACTACTGAATCTTTGAGTATCCTAATTTTGGGATTATTTTTAGAAATTATTGAAGTTTGAGCAGAATTCAAGAGGAACAGGGCCTGGAACAGAGCAAATCAGATAAACAGTAAAGGAAAGGCATGGAGTTAATATTCCACAAGTGGAGTGGAACAGGGAAGTGATTTCAACTCACTTTCTTTGCTGGGGGGGGGAAATGTCATGGAGGGGATTTGTTCCCTGCTCTCCCAGGTTCTAGTCCAACACTCTAGCCCCTACACCACACTGCTGTTCTTCTGGGTAAGTCACCACTTTGCTCTCTTCTCCATAATAAGTGGGTGCTTTCAATCTGCAACCCAAGCATGGCAACATCTTCTACTTCACACCTCTCTGTCATCTCTTCGCAAGGGATCCTGTCCATACCACATATCTCATTTGTCACAAACAGTCGTTGCCTTTTCCAGCCGTTGAATATCAAAAGCTAAGCATTTGCCTCATCAAACCTCCATTGTTCTGAAGTGGGATTTGTACAAAAGTGAGTTTCCAATCATCGCAAGCTGATGCAGAATCCCCCACCCTCTCTTCATAGGAGGTATTTCCCTCCAACTTGTGGGCTCCTAAATTCATTTGTATTCCACAAACGCGGTGCAGAACACAGGAGGAGAAGAATGATATCAGCAAGTTGACTCACTTTGAAGTGGCAGAGAATTGATTGCACTCTCAATTTGTCAGAGAGATAAAAATCTTTGATGGGATGGTCTTCTCCCTCCAGCAAGACCACGCTCCATTTTACCCGGGCCTCTTTTATTGATCTCCATTTTCGTATTCTCCCCTCCTGTAGCAACTGGACAACTGGAGATAATATTTCATCTAAAGTATATAACAGCATAGAAAGAACTCCTTCCCACCCTCCGCAGCTTTGTGATCTCCTTGCATTAGATAGAAACATGCATTCCTTAAGCTTGTCAATAATACTTGAATCCCCAAGTAGCTGCTTGCTTAAAAGATCTGATTTCTTCCATTTTTACTGCTTCTGTGGAGTTCTAAAGGATGTCTTCTGTCATGGATTGATGGGTTCATAAATGTTAAATAGGTCTGCGCAGCCCAAGGACTGGCCCCACCCTCCAGATGCACCCAGTCTCTATAGGAACCTAGGAAGCTGCCAGAACATTGATACGTCTACTATCTGTTGCCAATCCTTTCAGACAGGGTCTCTCTTGGACTTATCTGAAGATGCTGGGGATTGGACTTGGGACCCCTGAGCCACAACATCTTGGAGGAAATGACTTGGAGGTCAAATCTTCATAGTTACACATGGACTCTCTGCAATGTTTAGTGCACGTGTTGGATAAACGTCAATTGGCCACTATGTAGATGTGCCCTCTGATGTAGGGAGGTTAGGTGCACAATGCTAATGGTGTGATTCCTGCATTGCAGGGGGTTGAACTACAGGATCCTTTGGGTTCCTTCCAACTCTACAATTCTATGACTCCATGAGACATGTGTATCCCTTCACACACTCCCAAGAAGTTCTGGATCATTTACAGGAGTTACAGCATGTGTCCATTATGAATATGTGTTCCTACCTTAGACCTTACTATCCCCCTCCCCTAACATCCATCCCATAGGCCCATGGTATCTCTGGTCATCCTTCTGTGATAGTTTGCCTACCTTTGGTCCTCACCATGCACTCAGCTGCCACCTACAGCTCCTAGAAACTGTCAGCATGCAACAGCAGCCACACCCTAGGAAATGGCTCCAACTGGACAGCTAAAGCAGATGAAGGTAGCTAATGAGTCTCAAACCCTTGGTGAGTTAGGGACTTCCCCTGCATGCGGAAGCAGGCTCTGACAGTTTGAGCAGATGAGACCAATAGTAAGTCCAATGGTCAGGGAAGTAGTTTCTGCACATGCTGTAGAAGGAAGTGAGGGGTAGATGGGGCTTGTCAACCTGGGAAGGTAGAACATCTAGGAAAAGGAAAACTCTGGTCCTAAACCTCTGCTGCCTTGCAGGATATCTTTGGGAGAAGAAAAGGCCAAGAAGTAAACCCTACACAAATCCGGAGTAGAGTCCCTAAGGCAACCGTGGCACCTTGTATCCCTCCTTCTGGCAACTCCTGTAACCAAGCAGCTGCCCTATATATTGCTCTGCTTTCCTCTGGACCACATAGCGAGGCTGAGAGTAGGGTCTTGTCATCTGGGCAGCCCAGGACCTCCATACACACTGCCCAGGCTTGTGCCCTGGGGAGATCACTTTGGTGCTGCTAACCCAGCAGTTTGACTTCACCCCTGGAGGTGCATGTTATTGTCTCTCAAGACAGATGGATGCCAACAACCTTTGACCTTCACTCCCCTTCCATTATATGTCCAAAACCTGTTCTTGATATATGTATAAACCAGGGATGGGCATCCTTTCCCCCCAAGGGTTGCATTCCCATGGGGATAAGCTGCTTCATGCTGGTGATGGACAGAGCCAGAACCAAAGATGGGTGGAGCCAGAGCATATGATGGACAGAGCTAAAGACAAAAGTGTTTTGGAGCAAGTCACTTGGAAACTGGGATTGCTAAGTGATGGTGGCTGCTTAGAGATAAGTATTATACGAAGCAGCAGAAAAATAAACTAATATTTAATTCATTGGTGTTTTTAATGGGATTTTCTTATTGCATATTTTAATTACGGTCGTTTCTATTTTAATGTTTTAATTGGGTAGCTTTATTCCATATTTTAATTATGGATGTTTGTATTTTAGCATTCATGCAACTTTTTAATACCTTGCAAACTATTTAGAAACCCATTCTGGCATTAGGCAATATAGAAATATTAATATAAATTAATATAAACAAAATAAATAAATATTCACCCTGACTACCTCAGATTTCAATTCCCAATCCTAGGGCCGGCATGAGCCTTGCTTTTCATACTTGGATGGTTTTTACTAACATAGCAATACAGATAATGTTCAGGAGCACATGTCAAAGTAATTCCTTTCTGACTTCATTCTTATATATAGTGTTAAGAGAGGGGTATTTTTGGTGGGGAAGTAGGTCAAATACCTGGGTCCCCTTCTAATTCCTGGATTCAGCACGGTTTCAATTGCTGGAATAGCTGAACCATTAAGAGAGAAAAAGGAAATGTGATTGGTCATTAATAGAACCAAGGAAAAGGTGCTCTGTGGCAGATGGCAAATGGATGGAGCCCCTCCTCCATCTCTAAGATAGTTATTCAAACAAAGCAGGAGTCTGGAGAGAAGAATCAGCTGTCATGTGACCTAGAGGAAAAAGCTGCGGGCTGAAAAGGAGGAGAAAATGCCATGGCTGCGTTCTCCTTGAATCCAAGGCTGCGGCTTTGGGAGAAACAAGACTTTTTTGGAGTGTTAATGCTGCGAACCCCGCCATCATAGGCTCAGGTTGTATATATGTGTAAATGAACCATATGGCATAAAGACACTACAGTCTCCGCTGTGCCTCATTTCCAAAAGGAAACATGTATCCTGGGTAAGTGCCTGGAACCCCTGTTGTGCTGAAGGCCATTAATACATTGAGGATCATGAGCATTCCTGTGATTTACCTGTGATTCTTGCATGGCCCTTGGGGTCCCTTCTGCCTCTACAATTCGATGATCCGATGATGATGATGGTGATGATGATGATGATTGGGTATGGGGCAGTCTTCCAGTGTCTGGAGGGGACTCCTTCCCCTAGAGAGAAATCTTGATCTCATCACAACTTCCTCTCCCCCCCCCTTTTTTTGTCCTTCAAGAGGTGTTTACCAGGAGAATTGTGTCATTCTGGCTGCTGAGGGACCTGCTCTCCCCTCACTTAACTGACCTCTGGCTGTGCAAACCACAGTCTCAGCTAATGCAGGGACCTGGAACCTCCTGGCCCACCCACAGAACAAAGAAGTGCAAAGAGCCTGAGTCTCACGGGCAGCCAAACTGAGGGAGGGAGAGGGGGAAGGAGAATTTTGAGGCAACGAATGGCCTACCTGATCTCTTCTCTTTTACCGCTGCTTAGCCTCAGCCTACAAAGGCAGCTAATGGAGTCCACAGCCACATTACAGCAGGACAGTGTTGGATCTTGCCAAGAGTGTGTGAGCATCGCTGCGGGACCTGCCGCCAAAAAAAAGTTTCATTGTTTCTTCCAAACAGGAGACAAGGAGGCTGGCCAGCTGGCCATTCTGGTTATCTTTTCCATCTAACACTCAGCATTCTGTGGACAGAAGAACGTAAGAAGGGCCTCCTGGATCAGGCCAATGGCCCATCCAATCCAGCATCCTATTCTCACAGTGGCCAGATAGATGCCTCTGTGAGAAACTTTCAGGCAGGATTCGAGCACAGCAGTCATCTCCCCTCAGGCTCCCAGCAAGCTCTTCTTATGTTCTTAACTTAACAAGGTCTAGTTCTGAGTCAATTCTGTATCCAGGGCAGCTGTCTACCAGCTCCATCTGGTAAGCAGGCTGAAACCCTACCTTTCCGCAGACTGTCTTGCCAGAGTGGTGCATGCTCTAGTTACCTCCCGCTTAGACTACTGCAATGCGCTCTACGTGGGGCTACCTTGGAAGGTGACCTGGAAACTACAACTAATCCAGAATGCAGCAGCTAGACTGGTCACTGGGGGCGGCTGCCAAGACCACATAACACCGGTCTTGAAAGACCTACATTGGCTCCCAGTACGTTTCCGAGCACAATTCAAAGTGTTGGTGTTGACCTTTAAAGCCCTAAACGGCCTCGGCCCAGTATACCTGACTCAGTTGAAGACAGATTCCTACATTCCTTTGTTTTAAGGGAAGGGCCATAGCTCAAGGGTAGAGCATCTGCTTTGCATACAGAAGGTCACAGGTTCAATCCCCAGCAGCATCTCCATGGAGCATGGGGAATGTTCCCTGTCTGAAACCCTGAAGGGCTGCTGCCAGTCAGTGTAGACAATACTGAGCTAGATGAACCAATGGTCTCACTCAGTATAAGGCAACTTCCTATGTTCCTAACATACTACATGATACGCAAAGGCAGCACAATGATCCCAACTAAGATAACTGCCAGGAGGTTCAGGGTAAGTTAAAGGATGTATTATTTTTATGCAATGCATAATGAACCTGTGGAACTCATTGCCACAAGGCTTGGTGATGGCCTTATATGAAGTCAATCTGGAATGAGCATTGTCTAAATCAGCCTTTCTCAACCTGTGGGTCCCCAGATGTTGTTGAACTACAACCCCCATCACCCCTAGCTAGCAAGGCCAGAGCTCAGGGATGATGGGAGTTGTAGTCCAACAACACCTGGGGACCCACAGATGGAGGCATGCAAATGCTCATCAGGATTTCAGATAGAGGACATTCCTAGTCCTATCTGCAGAGGCCGGGGATTGAACCTGGGACCTTCTGCACACTAAGCTTTGGATTAAGCAGAATGATGAAGAAAGAAAGCTGTGTTCCAGTATGCGTGTTAGTCCAGAAAGTGTGGATCAGGTCAGTTGGTATTTTGGAAGAGAACCAATTCCTCAGGCAACCCTGGGGAAAAACAGGCGATGGTTGCAGCCTTTGTGCATTGCTTGTGAACTAACACAGAGACACCTTGCTCACTGTTTAAGGAAAGAAAACAATGGAATA
The DNA here is from genome assembly GCF_964234715.1 of Podarcis melisellensis. Lineage (NCBI taxonomy): Eukaryota > Metazoa > Chordata > Lepidosauria > Squamata > Lacertidae > Podarcis > Podarcis melisellensis. The sequence continues at coordinate 29,325,486 of NC_138540.1, forward strand.
AAATGGGCCTTTACTGCAATCTTCCACAGAGGTTCTGACATCCTTATAATCATTGCCATAGATTCGCAAAAGCATCTGGAAATCTAGTAGTGCAATTCTGCCCTCTGCAGAAATAGGTAGATAGCTTGCTAAATATTTTCATCGGACCAGAGTGCAGTGGGAGAAGACTCTAATGGCATTATTTTCTCCCTGACATTTTTTAGAAAAAGAAAAGGAAAGGAAAAGAGCTATTTTGGAAGAATTAAATCTGTTTGGTAAACATGAGCTGGTGGCCATATGGAAAGACAAACTAATAGGGTTGCTGAAAAATAAAGAGCCATCCCATTATTTGTGAATAATAAATACAAATCACAGGGTGGGAGGATAAATCTTTGGCACAGCTTATGGAACATCTAAGGATCCTTCGCTCCATCCCTCACATGCTACAAGCAGCCCCCATTGCAAAATCCGTACAGATGTTTTTGCAGAATCAAAAAGTGCTTAATAAGCACATTAACATAATGGTTGCAGATTGGATTAATGGTGGTGGGTGGATCGCTTCAAACTGCTGATCCATGAGGATTGCAGATCACAGGAAAGATGAATGACAAAAGCACAGGGACAGAACTTTGGATGAACATAAGACAAACTCTGCTGGATGAGGCCAGTGTCCCGTCTAGTCCAGCATCCTCGTAAGACTGTAGAAAGAGCCTTTTGAATCAGATGGCCCAATGGTCCATTTTGTGCGAGCACTCCAGTTGGAGAACAGCCTTTACCAAAGGTGTCATGGGCTTTGAAGACACTCGAACTCAGGATGCAAGGGAGAAACGTGCTAAGAGGAAGGCACGCTTGACAAATCCATACTGTGATCAACTCCCGCCTGGAAACCAATGTCCCCACTGTGGAAGGACGTGTGGATCCAGAATTGGCCTCCACAGTCACTTACGGAATCACTGTTAAAACCGTGTTTATAGAAGATAATCTTACTCAGCTATGAGTGATCGAAAGAAGAAGAAGAAGCAGTAACCTACCCTCACAGTAACCAACTGGATGCCTAAGGGAAACCTCCTGGCAGGAACCAAGTACAAGAGCACCCCCCACCCCGTGGTTTCTAGCAAATGGTATCCAGAAGTATTTACTGCCTCCAGCCAAGGAGGCACAGCACGTGACTTCAAAAAATCAAAGCCATAACTAGGAATGTGGAATAAATGTGATTCAGTTCACTTTTAAAGGTGTATCTACCTCATCTGCACTTTCTGAAATAATGCACATTCTTTTTATTTTTTACCGTTTTTATTTATTTTTATGGTACAGAAGATAAATTTTGAGAAAACAATTGTTACAACAGTAAAAAAAAAAAAAGTAACCTGTCCTGATAAAATTACAGACTTTTATCATGTCATGTGTTAAAGTTTCATTTGATTACTCTAAGAGATCACGCCACATTTTCCCATGAGTGCTGGGTGGATTCCTGCCACAGTCTGAACAATTTATGTATTCAATAAACATTTGCCATATGTTATAAAAGGAATATGGATTGTGCTTGCCCTTGGCAAACGTTAGTTTTTCAGTCATTGCTATTGACCATGCTCTGTTATACCAAGAATCAATGTTCAGCCCGTCATAACTATTCTTCAAAGTTCTCTGAATTTAGCAATGAAGTTTTCCAGCCGAGAAAATGCAAAATGCAGGTATTGGTGAAAATAACGTACAAAAATACATCATTTTGTTTTGCAAAAAAAAAAGTGTATATTGGGCAAAATTGCCTAAGAAAACAAGGAGAAAATTGCACTAAAATGCTGGTGAATTTTCATGAGAAAAGGAGAGAAACTGAGATCAGCAGATTATCCCATCTCTAGCCATAACCGTACTCACACTCTTTTCAAAACACCACAAAGCTTCTCCCACCTCTGTGCGTTGCAAAGTCAAACAAGGACATTGAGTGACTCCTATGAGCTAATCCAAATGGATTCACAGGATTTGCGCCGGTGGAGAAAGCAAAATGAGAACCATCAGATCAAAACCCGGCAATTTATTTATTTATTTCTCATCGTTTTAAATCCTTGCTTCCGGACAAAGAACTCAGACACCTTGCTTGGTTTCTGCCGAAAGCTTTAATGTCTAGATGATGGTCGCTGGAAACCACAAGAGGAGATTGTGCAGTTCTGTTCTGGTCCTGCTTGTGTACTTCCTACTGAGGCATCTGTTTGGCCACTGTGAGAACAGGATGGTGGACTCAGTGGGCCATTGGCCTGATCCAGCAGGGTTCTTTTTAGGTTATTAAGTTACTATGGAAACCGCAGGAGGGGAGAGTGCTCTTGTACATGGGTCCGATTGGATCATCTGGTTGGCCACTGTAAGAACAAGATGCTAGGCTGCATAGGCCATTGGCCTGATCCAGCAGGCTCTTCTCGTGTTCTTAACAGATTGGTACATAGGGAAGACATAGATTACAAGATGTAGGAGGTGAAGGAGAGGTATAAACACACAGCTAAGCAGCCTGTTGCTCCAACAAGCAGCACACTCACTGCCCTTTTTTTCTGAACAGCACCAAGCATGGCAAGCAGATGGAGTCCTGGAACTAGTGGTGCCATCTCAGCATCCAATTTAATCTCAGTCACCCCCTCCAAAGAAGGAGGTTCCTCACCAACGGGGGAGGTGCCAAGAGCATCACCATAGTAGGAGGTATCTATCTGGGTAGGGGTTTCTAATGTCACAGAAGCAGAATGCTCCCCTGCTCCCCTTCTTAGACTTTTGTCTGGATCCAGCTCTTCATCCCCAAGACTATTGGTCTCCTCCCAGGGCTCAGACACTCCTTGGGGCCCCATCCTCACCTCTCCCATCCTGCTAAGACCCTCCCTAGGATTGTCCAGCTCCCAGGCTCCTCCCAGTGGCGTTACGTCCTTTTCTGTTGCCCGGGGCACACATGTGTCAGGCAGTGGCAGGATGCAGAGGGTGAAACCCACCACACAAGGCCAGCCCTTACCACAAACACCAGAGGGTTCACAGAGCCCATGTGCCAGCTCAGTCCTGGCCACTGAAGTCAAGTGGGGCTGCACTGATTCCCTGCCTCTGACTCAGCCCTTAGCAAGCAAATCCCCCCTCTCCAATGCTGGCCAATTGGCCATTCAGTGAGCAGGCTGGAGACATGGCAGAGAGGCCAGGCCAGGCACTGGGGCCCAGAGACCTCTGGCCGCAGGCAGGATGGGATGGGGATCCCTGGATGGGAGTGCCTGACTCACACCACCTAAAAATTGTGTGCCCAGTGCTAAAGCCCTCTTGGCTCCTCCTCCCCCCCATGCCCCTGGCTTCCACTATTGCTGTTCTGGATCTAACCACCCGCCATAACACCTCCACAGGACTCATAACACCGATTTCCTAAGTTCTTAATAAAAACACAACAAATATCTCGAGGGCACTGGGTTGGCGAAGACCTTGGCCCCAGCTCCTTAACTTGCAAGGCCCCTGTGGATTCCATCTCCCTGAGACCTGAGGACTCCATTATTTCTCTTCTAAGTTCTTTTTCAAGGGAGGAATGTAGGGCAGAAAGTCTGCTCCGGGCATGGAGAGATCTACTTATGGCACTGTGCCACTCAGTGAAATAACTGACAGACAGCATATGTTTACAATGTCTCCGATGTTGTATCTCTTTAAAATAAAATATTTTTGAAAGAAAATCCCATGCATCATTTATTCGACATCCATAATTCCAGATTAAATAGTAATGGGGTGTGTTTTTTCTGCTGACTGTTCCCTGACCTACTTTCAGTGTACACATAAATACACCCCAGCAGAGATTTGGGTTTTTTGTTTTGTTTTTCTAAGACCTTTGGAATCTTCAAGTGCTGTCGTAGAAGCTGCACGTATATCCAGGGGGGGCTTTTCGGGAAGGCCACCAGGCCAAAACTCTTTCTCTCTCTCCTTCTCCAATCTCTCCTGAAAGGTTATTGCCTGCAGGAGTGCATGATAGCTGCTAAGAACTTTACATCAGAACTTGATCTCAGGAGCTGCCTTGTCATCTCAGGACAAGCAGCTGCTGGGAGTGGAAGATGCCTAATTTGTATGAAAGTGTTAGGAAACAAAGAGGGAGATGGCATGGATGTATCTTTCCAAAGGCACAGAGTTGCCAACAAAACTGAATGTAGGAAGAGCCTGCAGAATTAGGCCAGCAGCCCATCTAATCCAGCATCCTGTTCTCACATTGGCCCACTAGATACCCATGGAAAGACCACAAGCAGGATTTGAGCACAAGAGCCCTCTATACTCTTGCAGTTTCCACCAGCTGGTGTTCAGAAGCATTGCTGCCTCCAAATGTGGAGGCAGAACAGAGCCATTGTGGCTAGTTAACAGCCCTGTGATCTTTGGATGAGAGATTGTATATAAAATAAATGAATGAATGAATAATCATTATTGATAGCTTTCTTCTCCATGAATCTGTCTAATCCTCTTTTAAAGCCATCTAGTTTAGTGACCGGGACGTGGGTGGCGCTGTGGGTTAAACCACAGAGTCTAGGACTTGCCAATCAGAAGGTTCGAATCCCCGCAATGGGGTGAGCTCTCGTTGGTCGGTCCCTGCTCCTGCCAACCTAGCAGTTCGAAAGCACATCAAATTGCAAGTAGATAAATAGGTACGGCTCCGGCGGGAAGGTAAACGGCATTTCCGTGCGCTGCTCTGGTTCGCCAGAAGCGGCTTAGTCATGCTGGCCATATGACCCGGAAGCTGTACGCCGGCTCCCTCGGCCAATAAAGTGAGATGAGCGCCGCAACCCCAGAGTTGGCCACGACTGGACCTAATGGTCAGGGGTCCCTTTACCTTTACCTTTTAGTTTAGTGACCATCACTGTCTCAAGTGGGAGCAAGTTCCATAATTTAACTACACCCAATAGGAATGACTTTTTTTTACACTGAATCTTCCAAGGTTCAGTTTCTTTGAATGTCCTGAGTTCTAGTCTTACAAGAGAGGAACAAAAGGGGTTTTTTGCTATCTACTGTCTCTAATTTTATGCACTTCTATCATGTGGCCTCTTACTCGCCTTTTGTCTAAACTGAAAAGTCTCAAATGCTGCAACATGGACCATACTTCAATGGTAGAACATTTGCTTTGCATGCAGAAGCTACCAGGTTTAATCCTTGGAATCACCTGGTAGGGCAGGGAATGTTCCATGCCTGAAAACCTGGAATGCCCCAGAGTCTCTGAAATCTCACAATATCATCCCAGCTTCCCCAGTGGTTTCATCAAACAGTCGTTTGAAAGCTCCTCCACTTCTCAAACATGAAGTCACCAATCCTCAGCATCTCAACATTTCTTCATAAGGTTTGGTTTCCAGGATCTTGATCATAATGATCATGTTGGATGCCCTCCTCTGCACATCTTTCTGCTTCTCAATATTCTTCTTCAACTGGGGTGCCCAGAAATGGACACAGCTCTCCAGGTGGCATCTGGCAAAGGTAGAATAGTTCTTTTGATCTGACTTTGGTATGACTTGTGATTGACAGGTGAGTGGGGGGCAGCATTTGCTGGGTTTTGGAGTCTTCTGGTGCCATCTACTGCATCTGCATTAAGAGACCCCAAGTCTCACAGCCACCCAGGAGCAATGCTACCCAATTCACATTGCCAAAAAAGCTCAGCTCTGTCTTCTGTATTCTGCATTCATTTCTTCATCCCAGCCTCCTCCAACTTAAAAAGCAAGGAAGTGTTTGCTCTTTTGATTAGTGAAATGCTTGCAAGCCATAATAATATGCTCTTAGCCATTCAAAGTGAGTCTCCGGAGCTGCAAAGTGCAGGTTGCACACTGCATGATGTCTTATTGTTTATGAGCATAGATTTATATGCATGTGCACTGCAGTCAGGACAAACCCACTCCCACCACCCACTCAGAGACTTGACTTCTAAAGACTCACTGGGGAAAGAGCTACACTCCAAAGAATGACAAGTCATGAAAACAGGGGTTTTGCAACAAGCTATTCCCCAAAACAGGAACAAAAACATATTTAGAAGAGAGAGACGAAAGTTCACGGCAGTCCTGGGTAAATGCAGTTGGAATGCTTGAAGTGGGAGGAAGTTCAGACGTGTTTCCCTGGATATATAGTTCCCAGAGCACTTGATGCCCATACAAAAGGCCCATGAACCTGAGAAAGCTTCACTTCACAGGCTCCCTAGGAAAATGTCATTTCCCAGGCTTCCTGGGTTTTTAGCACTGCCATCGCCACATTCAAGGTGCTAAGGAACAAGGAGGCATGCTCGGAAACTCATTTTAAAATCCAAGTCAGAAAATGACTTTTTGGGGAAATAGGTGACTATTCTGAGGAGTACAAGTTTGCATTCCAAACACTGGCAACATCATTAGCTGTGATTCATGAGGAGACACTCCTCTGAGGGTTGACAGTTCATACCCTTTGCTGCACTAGAAATGAATTGTTTTAGACGTAAGAGTTGTGTGCTTTGGATATGGGGGTGTGCTTTCTTCAGTCATCTGAACTTGCAGGAACTGTGCGATGCAATGCCGCACTATGGTTAGCAGTCCTAAGGATTTGACTCAAAATCCATGATAAACAAGATGCAAAATCTGCCTCTGAGCTGATGTGGGCTGCTGTTTGCTGGAATGCAAAGAGAGATATCACTTTCTCAAGAATGGGTTTCCTCTCCTTTTCTTTTCTTTTTTTTTATCTGTAAGCGACAAGGAATCAGAGCAATCGTAATAATAACCTCCGAGGACACTTCAGTAATCTGCCTAGGCAGATAATCTTGGATTTAAGAAAAGGGAAGAGAAGGAGAAGTCATTAACAGATGAGATTAGTAATAAAATTGGGGAGGGGGAGAGATGGAAAGGAGGTCAGTCTTGCAAAAAGCAATGCAAGACTCTGACGTCCACGCAAACTGACAGACCAAGAGGAAATCATCCTTAATGAAAGAGAAAAGAGTCACCAGCGGTCAGGAAGGCTGCAGCCGAACTAATGTGGCACCTGGATTACGAGCTGGACTTTGAACATTTGGGAAGAATGGAAGCCTTTGGGGCTGACCCTCCCTCGCTGGTTTTGTCAAAGGATAGCATCTCTGAGCAAAGCCTTTGTGACCTGTGCTCCCACAGAGTGTTTAATATCAGAGCAGGGGGATTAAGGACCACTTTGAGAAGTGATTAGGAACACAGCTGGCTTGTATATACCAAGAAAGGTCTGAGCAGGATTAAACATCTTGGCAAGGCAAAAGAGGACCTCCGGGTGGCATATTGAGCTTGGGTGGGGGATAAAGAAGCCTTGGTCAAGCCACTAAGAGAGAAATGAAAGAGGATGTCTGCGACGCTATGGGTTACAAGCACTAACTGGGCATCCTAGGGCTCCCTCATGGGAAGTCTCTGGAGCAGGCTGATACAGAGTCCTTGGTCCATCTAGCTCATAGTTAACAACACTGGCCACCAGTAGCTCTCCAGGGTTTCAAACAGGTCTCTCCCATTCCTACCTGGAGATGCCAGGAACTGAACCTAGGACCCCTTGCACGCTCTACCATTCATGTGCCTGGTGAAATTACAATGCTACCTTAGCACCAGACCCTTGATCCATCTTAGTTCATTGTTGTCTGGTGGTGTTCTATCTATTCTGTGTTCTACCCAGAGATACTACAGATTGAACTTGGGATCTTTTTGCTCTATTGCTGAGCTCTTTATACCTAGTCAGATAATTGGTCTGTCTAGCTCTGCATTATCCACGCTGACGGGCAGCAGCTCTCTAGTGATTCAGACAGTTCTACTGGGAGATGCCTGCAATTGATTCTGGGACCTTCTACATGAAAAGTTTGTGCTCTGCCATTGAGATAAAGACCCACTCCAACACAAGCTGTTTTATATTGAGATTGTGGATCCATCTATCTAGTTTAGTATTGTTTGCTGATCCTGGAGAACCACTGCCAGTCCGTGTGGACCAGCGTTCTTCAACCTTGGGTCCCCAGATGTTGGTGGACTACAACTCCCATTCTCCCTGACCATTGGCTAAGCTGACTGGGGATTACGGGTATTGGAGTCCAACAACATCTGGGGACCCAAGGTTGAAGAGCACTGGCATAGACAATACTGAGCTAGATGGCACAATGGTTTGGTTCAGTAGAAGGCAGCTTCCTATGCTCCTCCTCTAACCACTACACCACACTGGTTCTGAGATTAAACCCTCTGTCTGGCATTTTATAAACCTCTATCATGTCACCCCTTACTAATATTTTCTCCAAACAAAAAAGTCCTAAATGTTGTAACCTTTCTTGATGCACAATAAAATCACTATTGCCCCTTTTCAGCAATGGTTTTTGGGCACCCTGTTGGGTTGGAAGACTGCATCCCAAAATGAAAAGAAGTGCAAATTTCAAAGGATAGTTGTGTTTCAGTCTGTTTACTGCCAAGGTAAGGAACCTCCCATCTAGGAGGTCAAGCATGGGTCCCAGTTTGGCCTGTGAGGCCATTTCCCCCAAATCACACCCACCTGCTCCACACCTGAAGGCACATATTAATTATCTTTTGCATTTATAGCCCACCTTTTTCTCCTCCAAGGATCCAAGGTTGCATGCATGATTCTCCCCACCCTCCCCCCATTTAAGCCCCACAACAACCCTGTGATGTAGAGAAGCAGTGTGACCAGACTGACATCACTCAATGAGCTTCATGGCTGATTGGAGACATGAACCTCAGTCTCCCAGCTCATTGTCTGACACACTAACCACTACACCACAAGGGCTCTCAAGTGTTCCTTTCTGATTCAAACCACACAAGCAAATGGACAAACCAGGGCTTAAAATCAGCCCTGCCCAACTGCATTGGCTGTGAGCCCCACTGGGATCAGCTGCACTAAGCTGTTCCTTCTGCAGCCAAGGAGGCTCACTGTCAGGACTGATCAGCTGCTTAGGGAAGACTTCAAACCCTGCTTTGTCCATTTGCAGGTGTGGTTCAAGTTACAAGGAAAGGAGATTCCAACTAAACATCAGAAAGAAATTTCTGCCAGCAAGAGCTGTTCAGCTGTGGAACAGACATTCAACATGAGTGATGGTGGACTCTCCTTCCTTGGAGGTTTGTAAGCAGAGGTTGGATGGCCATCTCTCATGTATGATCTAGTTGAGATTCCTGTATTGCAGGGGGTTAGACTAGATGACTCTTGGAGGTCCCTTCCAACTCTACAATTCTATGATTCTATCCAGAGGAGACTTATCTCCTCCTTCCACTGACAAGGTTGCCACATCAGTGTCCATCTGTTCTCCTATCAGAGATTAAGATATAGCAGAGATGGGCAAAAAGTGGCATTTTGGATAAACAGTTTTTATGAGTTACACAAATATTGGCAAACCCATTAGGGGCCCCCTTGAAATAAGAGCTTTTCCTTTGAATTTATATCATAATGAAGGCTTGTAACAGTACAGTACCATAAACACCCAACAGCACAATCTTATAAAAATTTCATATTTATCTATTTTGGGGAGAGAAGAGCCTGTCTTTCTAATTGAAGCATCTGTCATCCTGACATTAAATAGTACATCTATAGCCCTTTGATTACATTTCCTTTGCATTTCTCATCCACTGTTAAATTGAAATAACACTTCTGGCTCGCAGATAAAGGGATATAATAGGGATTTTATAATGAGCCTAAAAAGAGGGCTTCGTGAAAATTGCTTTATCTTTTGTTGTTGTTTGGCTCCCCCCTTAAGGGGATTTGCCGGAGCTCAGCTCTCTGCTGTTCTCTCATCAAAAAGAGAGAAAGGGCGATTACGTCAGGAACACTTAGACAGATATCGGAGCGAAGACTGCGAGACATCTAGTCACCCACTTGTGGAGGGCTCCTTTCTTTTTCTGGGGAGCTCTTCTTTACAAGGCGTTTTGGACAGGCACGGAGAAAAGACATCGGAATAAATGCTCCAGCAGAAGCACGCCAGGGAGATTTGTCATCATTATGGAAGGGAAATAGCTCGGCAGTTGGAGCACATGTTTTGCATTGAGAAAGGCTGTAGCTGAGTGGCAGAGTGTCTGGTATGCATGCAGAGGGAGCCTGGGTCCATCCCTGACATCCTCCAGGTACTGTACAACTGAGTAAAAGTTCCCCATCTGAAACCTTGGAGAGATGCAGCTTGTCAGCATCAACAGTAATGATCTGGATGGGCCAGTGGCCTGCCTCAGTATAAGGCAGCTTCCAATGTTCCCATGTCCCAGGTTCTTCCTCAGGTAGGGCTGGGAAACAGTGGGGTAGCGTGGGTTGCCAGTGTCTGGGGCAAGGCTGTGGGAGGGTGGGAAACAGACGGAGTACACATGTGCATTCAACTGCCTAGCAGCATCCACATCACCCAGAAGATTGCAGCCACAGAGATAAGAAAAGAAGAGTCATTCCATTGTCTGGAGATGTCATTTCCTGGTTCACATCCATATTCAACAGAGCCCAGTGACAGAAATGTGCAGCTGTATTGAGGCAGCACCGGGTATCGCAATTTTGTGCCCCTAAGAATTTTGCACACACCAGACTGCCATGCATCACAAACACAATCTGTCTCTGCCAATGGTTGGCACCAGCACACACCAGGCGGGGGGCTAAGGTGATATGTCAGGCTTTCGATCAAAAGCAGGTGCCTGGAGCTACCCAGATGAGCCCTTCCTGCACAGAGCAGCAGCACACAATCAGAGGAGGAGGAGGAGGATGCCTGGGCGGCAGTGGATTGAATTACATAATGGATTTCCACCGCCATGTCCCAGCTTCCCGCTGCTTCCAATTGAGTAGCAAAGCAGGAGGCACAGATTGATATTATTTACATTAACTGAGAAAAATGCTCTCATTGGGCGAGGGTCATTGTTTTTTCCAAGTGTTACTCTTTCTGAGCATGTATTTGGAAGGTACCGTTCTATGTGTCAATGGAGGCTGGTCCCTTGGGCCAAATGGGGGCACTGCCCCACCAACATTGCTTTGCTCTCTGCCAGCCTCTGCCTGCCTGCCTGCCTTCTTACTAATGAGTACAGCAAGTAGTACAGGTTGCCAGCTTCTTCCTCCTTGGGCTTAGTGTTGCCTTTGTTAAACTCAGCAAGAAGGAGGATGGCTGAAATTGCTGAAGGCCAGAGGGTGAGCTTATGGATTTAATTATGGGCCCCCAACTTCTCTCCCTCCCGCAACTGGAGAACTGCATACATCAGGAAAACAATTTAATCATCAGTTTCAGGGATAACCAACTGTTGAATTAAAGTCCAGATCAAGACCCTGAAGTAATTTCATTTGGCCTTTGCCTAGCCTGTCAATTTTTCTTCCCTGGGTATGCTATAAAAAATTGCCAATTGTGGCTTCTCTCAAAAATGTGGGATAGATCCAGCCTCCTATAACCAACGTGTTTAATTAATGCATAGAGGGGTTAAGATCATAGAGTAATCTGTCCTTTCGGGCTTAGCTAGGTCACAGCCTTGGAAGGAAGGGTTACCAAACGCTTTGTTCTTCTCCTTTCCCCACCATGTAAGAATGTCTAAGCTGAATGCTCCAAGCTTGTACCACATGGCTTTAGCAGGCCATCATTGTGTAAATTCTATACAACTGATTTAGAAACTCTTACCACTTTTGAAACTAAATTGCACTACCTGTCTTTTCTCACTGCCATATGGAAAAGCATATGACTCTGATCTTTGAAGAGGCTGTAAGTCAACCATTTTTAACTTTGGTAGGGGGGCGTGGGTAGCTCGTAGAAGGGGATATTTGATAGGTCTAACAATCTGTATTTCAGACTTCCGGAGGCGGCGCAAAACGGCAATGGCGGTCCTCTTTACCGTGTGAAGAGGGGCTCCGCGAAAAAGGGTCGTCCGCTGCGGCAAAGCGGAGACCCATTAAGACAAACCGTAGGCAGAGCGAGCCTGCGGCCGTGGGACTCGGCGGGTGCCAGAAGCCCCCCCAGAAACGAGGAAGGGACCTCGTAAGAGGCCCCGGAACGTGAAAGGGGGAGCGGCGCTGTGAGTTCATCGCTCTTTTCGCGGAAGTGAAGCCGCGCTGCTGTTGCTGATGAGCGTCGACCTTTCTTCTTGAAAATCATCGGAATTGGCTGCAATTTACCCGTGAGTAAGGGGTACTAAAGATTGACTCAAATTTATTTAATTCGGCTGAAAACGGGAGGCGAGTAACAGGAAGTCCGTCTCCCGGTCCTGCTAATCAGAGCAAAGCAAAGAACCCGATGTGGGCTGAAGCGCTCAAAAGAGACTTTGAAATTAGTATGAAGGGGCATTAACAGACTGTGTTCTTTTAGAAATCAAAAAGATTGAAGGATTAAATCTTTTGGGTTACTGCGCTAAGGAATCTTCCTCCTATTGTGAAGTGACGTGGAATTGAAGGGATAACCGAGCTATCGGACTGCCAGTGTTGCAAAGGAGTACTGTCAGGCTGCTGAAACTTTTTCTTAAGTACAAATTGTTGCATTGATGGATACACTATCGCTTTAATACTGATATTGGAACCTTTCTGCTACCTTGTGGCACTATTTTGAAACAGAACTATCTGAAAGCCTCCTTTTCGAACTTGGGGACTATAAAAGTTGAAATAGGAACTTTGATGGTGGAAAAGAAACTTTCTTTCTTTTGAAAACCCCCCCTAGTGGATTTGCGGAGGCATAGAGGTCTGGGAACTGTACCTTATTGGGATTTTTTGTGGTTTAATTGTTTACATTCTGGACTTGCCTTTCTCATGGATTGAAAGACTATTTGACCTTGAACAGAGGCAGCTGGGGAATGAGTGGCCCAGGGAAAACAAGAGCATCTAAAGCTAAGGAAGCCTTGGCTGAGGAAGCTAAAGAAAAGAAAAAAGATAAGAGAGCTGGGCAGCTTGTTCAAACAACGTTGACTCATCAACGCAGATCCTCGGTACCAACTGTGCTGACGGCGCAGGAGGAAGAAGTTGAAACGCTTGCAACAGAAGATATGGCAACTGGAGGAACTGATCCAGTCTTGAAACAAATTTTGGAACAACTGGCACTTTTGAATAAGAAGGTGGACGATCAGTCATCTAAAATTGACAGAGCTACATCTACTATCAGTAAGTTAACAGATCAGGTTTCCCAGCATACTCAGGCTATTGAGAAATTGCAAGGAGCTACGGCGGAGAACTACAAATTAGCTGCGGAAGCCAATCAAAAAGCTGAGCAAGCGTGCAAAAAGGTGGAGGAGATCAAAGGGGAAGTAAGACCTCTGAAAAGACAGGTAGGAGAACAGCAAGCCTACCTGTCAATGGTGGAACTGAAAAGTAAGGAATGTAATCTTAGGCTGAGGGCCGTCCCAGAGCTGGAGCAGGGCAACCTAGAGGAATTTTTGACACAGTTGTTTTCTAAATTTTGGGGGGTTGAGGAAGATAAAGACTTCAAAATTGTGACGGCCTTCAGATTGGGAAGATCGGTTAAGAAAGACAAATCCAGAGACTGTTTGGTTTGTTTGAGAACAAGAGAGGAAAGAGACAAGATACTAGGCCAACATTTTAAAAAATCTCTGGAAGTTGAAGGCAAAAGGGCAGAAATTTATAGAGACATTCCTAAATATCTGTTGGACCTTAGAGCTTCATATACAGACTTGGCTAAATTGTTAAGGTACAACGCAATCCCTTACAGGTGGGAATTTCCTCAAGGTTTATCATTCACCTATAAAGGAAAGAAGGTAAGAATTAAAACACCAGAGGACCACCAGAAGTTCCTACACGACAACGAGGAGGACCTCCAAAAGAGAGCTGTAGATTCTTGGCCTCCACCACCGGGATCACCACCAAGACCCGTACCATCTGGAGGCGGACCGGCACCACAGCCTTCGGGAACGGAGGACAAATTAGATACCCAACTGTGATACTTAAGAAGTAGACCAGGATGTCTCTACAGCTTCTTAGTTGGAACATAAATGGCGGGAATTCTCCAGAAAAACGGAGAAAAGTATTTCATATTTTGAAAAAAGAACAATTGGACATTATTTGCCTGCAAGAAACACATGTGACAAGACTCCACAGAAAAGTGTTAATTAACAAAAGGCTAGGCCAAGAATTTATCTCATCGGACAAAGTTAAGAAAAGAGGAGTGGTGATATATGCAAAGGAGAACTTGTCACCAAAATTCGTATTTAAAGATGAACAGGGTAGAATTTTGGCAATTGAAATTCAGACACAAGGAGAAAAGTTTTTAATTCTAGGAATATACGCCCCAAATGATGGAAAATCGGAATTTTTCAAGAAGCTGCATGAGACTATGCTGGACTATTTGGATTACAACAACATTATCATGTTGGGAGATATGAACGGAGTCGCCTCAGTGAATATGGATAAGTCGCAAAGTGCTAATATAACGAAAGACGGCAGACTACCAAAAACCTTTTTCGAAATGACTGACAATTTGGATTTGATTGACATATGGAGGATCAAGAACCCTCTAGGGAAGGAAGGAACTTTCTTTTCTGAGGCCCACATGACATGGACGCGAATCGACCAAATATGGATAACTAGAGGGCTGGCACCTAAGACCAGAAAAGTGGAAATCTGCCCAAAAACCTGCTCCGACCACAACGCTTTGAGAATGGAATTGAGATTAAATACAACCGGATCTTTCAGATGGAGAATGAATGACGCTTTGTTAAGAGATCAGGAGATTGTTAAGAAGGCCCAAAAAGTTTTAAAGGACTATTTTGAAATAAACTTAAAGACAAATGTGGAAAAAAGAACAATCTGGGACGCAAGTAAAGCAGTTATGAGAGGGTTTCTAATACAGCAGAACACGATTAAAAAAAGGCTCTGGAATGAAAAGAAGGAGAAGATTTTGGAGAAAATAAGAGAAGGTGAGAAAAAACTGAGATCCAGGCCTAAATCAAAGGAAGTATTGAGAGAAGTGAAGTTTTTCCAGGCACAATATTCGAAACTGATAAATCAAGAGGTGGAATGGAAAATTAAACAAATGAAACAAAGATCCTTTGAATCTGCTAATAAGTGCGGGAAGTTGTTGGCTTGGCAGTTGAAAAAGAGACAAAAGCTTAATACAGTTACAAATCTAGAGATTGAAGGGAGAATGGTTCAGAAACCCGATGAAATTAGAAAGTGTTTCCAGAGATATTTCAAAGAACTTTATTCACAAAGGCCACAAAAAGGCTCGGAGGTGGACCAATTTGTCACAACTAATGGATTACAAAAAATACCCCAGGAAATGAGAGCAACCCTGAACTGTAATATTACAATCCAAGAAATTGAATGCGCCATTCAGAACCTCCAACTGGGCAAGTCTCCGGGACCTGATGGACTTACTTCCAAATATTATAAGGCATTGAAGGATTCATTGATACAACCATTGTTGGAAGTTTGTAACCAGATTATGGAGGGGAGGAAGGCACCGGAAACGTGGAAAGAAGCTTTCATCACGTTGATACCAAAATCAGAAACTGAAAAAACTCAACTTAAAAACTACCGTCCTATCTCACTCCTAAATGTGGATTACAAAATCTTTGCAGACATTCTGGCAAGCAGGTTTAAGAAAGTATTAAATGAAGTGATTCATAAGGACCAAGCAGGCTTTCTCCCTGGCAGACATTTATTTGACAACACAAGAAACATCATTGACATTTTGGAATTTTTACAGATTAACTCGAATACAAGAGCGGTGTTGATCTTTATTGATGCGGAGAAAGCCTTTGACAACATTTCTTGGATGTTTATGAAGAAAAATTTGGAAAGGATGGGAGTAGGGCGGGGGTTTGAAAATGGAATAGAAGCAATTTATTCAGAACAAAAAGCTAAATTGATAGTAAACAACGTGGTGACAGAGGAGTTCAAAATTGAAAAAGGGACACGACAGGGGTGCCCTCTATCTCCTCTGTTGTTTATTTCAGTCCTGGAGGTGCTATTGAACATGATTAGAAATGACCGGTTGACACAGGGAATTGTGGTCGGAGAGAAACAATATAAACTGAAAGCTTTTGCAGATGACTTGGTATTAACATTACAGGAGCCAGCCTCTAGTACTAAAAGAGCGTTAGAATTAATTTCTGACTTTGGTCGGGTGGCGGGATTCAAGCTGAATAAACAAAAAACTAAAGTTTTAGCAAAAAACTTGACAACTACTGAAATAGAGGAGTTCAGAAAAGAAACAGAACTAAATGTGGTTAAAAAAGTAAAGTACTTAGGGGTGCACCTGACCTCCAAAAATTTGAATTTGTTTAAGGACAATTATGAGAAATGTTGGTCAGAGATCAAAAGAGACTTGGAAACATGGTCAAGACTGAAACTTTCCTTGTTGGGCAGAATAGCTGCTATAAAGATGAATGTATTGCCGAAAATGCTATTTTTGTTTCAGGCCCTCCAGATTGTGGATAAGGTGGAATGTTTTGGAAAATGGCAGAGGGATATATCTAAATTTGTCTGGCAGGGCAAAAAGCCCCGAATAAAGTTTAAAATACTAACAGATGCGAAAGAAAGAGGGGGGTTTGCCCTGCCGGACTTGAAGTTATATTATGAATCTGCAGCCCTCTGCTGGTTGAAGGATTGGATTTTGTTGGAGAACACCGATGTCCTCGACCTGGAGGGATTTGATAATGCTTTTGGGTGGCATGCATATTTGTGGTACGACAAGGTTAAAGTTCATAAATCGTTCAAAAACCATATTGTCAGAAGGGCAATTTTTATGGTCTGGTCAAAATATAAAGACTTATTGGAGAGTAAAACTCCGAGGTGGCTCTCACCGATGGAGGCCAAAGCACGTAAAAGACTCAATATGGAGGCCCATTGGCCTAAATATTGGGAAATAATTGAAAAAATTGGAGATAAATGGAGGTTGCAGAGTATGGAAAAGTTAAAAAATAAGGTGCGAGATTGGTTGCATTATGCTCAAATCCAGGAAGTTTTTAAAGCGGACAAAAAAGTGGGTTTCCAGGAGGAAAAATTGAAACTAGAGTCAGAGTTGCTTGAGCCAAAATCTAAGTTAATTTCGAGAATGTACAACTTGCTGCTTAAATGGAATACACAGGATGAGATTGTTAAATCCTCCATGATAAAGTGGGCGCAGGACTTGGGGCACAACATTATGTTTGAAGACTGGGAAAGGTTATGGAACACCGGAATGAAATTCACGGCATGTAGTGCCTTGAAGGAAAATATTATGAAAATGACATACCGGTGGTACATGACCCCAGTCAAGCTTGCAAAGATATACCACCTGTCTGATAATAAATGTTGGAAATGTAAAGAGGAGGAAGGGACATTTCTACACCTCTGGTGGACCTGCCCGAAGGTGAAGGCCTTCTGGGAGATGATACATAATGAACTAAAAAAGGTGCTTAGACTCACCTTACCCAAGAAACCGGAGGCCTTCCTCCTGGGCATGGTAGACCAGAGGGTGGCTAAGAAAGATAGAACTTTCTTTATGTACGCTACTACAGCAGCAAGGATCTTGATGGCAAAGCACTGGAAGACACAAAATCTACCCACACTGGAAGAATGGCAGACGCAGCTGATGGATTATATGGAACTGGCTGAAATGACTGGCAGAATCCGAGACTCGGGAGAAGAAGAAACGGAGGAAGTTTGGGAAAAATTTAAGGACTATTTGAAAAAGCATTATAAGTTGTATGAATGTTAAAAAATGCTTCTCTCTAGGAAATTATAGCTTCAGTATCGGTAAATCTTTGAATTGGTAAATAAGGCACAACAAGACAGAAGTGGTGTAATGAAATAATTTTATTGTGTTGAAACTAAAAATTAATGGATTCGGATTGAAATGTTTAGAGACCAGATATCACGATAAAATGGAAGATATATTATTATGTTTAAAATAAGTCAACAAATTGCTGAGGTTTTGGTTTACAGAGAATGCAGTATCCGGAAGATGGGGGGAGTCCACTAGATTTATGGAAACATGTATTTGGAATTTGAATTTTGTATATTATAAACCTAATAAAAATTATATATAAAAAAAAATAACAATCTGTATTTCCATGCTTAACCTTGCTGCATGTTTTGTAATTTTAAATCTCTGCTGGGGTTCTCTCACCAAAGAGTACTTGCCTGAAACCTAAATCTAGGCATCCAGGGAATTCTCCTTCTATTCTTTAACCAAATTTCCAAAAACCAACAAAAGAGGGAAGTTCTCAAGCTATCATGAAACCATGAACTAATTTCCCTAGTAGAGTTTGTGTGCAATGGCTCTAAGACATACACACCATCATAGTGAAGGCCTTCATGTGAGCCATTGTTGGAGGGCCACATTCCATTCTGGGCAATGTTCCAGAGGCCATATACCAGTGGTGGGCAGGACCAGAGTTTACTCATGTAAATTTTATCTTGGTAAGGCAAGCTGGTTTCTGCATGCACCTCTCTGTCCCCCATCCATGCAAACAAGAAGCCATATCAAGAGCTCAAGGACATAGCCCAGCCAGGCTAAAACACTCAATGAAGAATCAGCTACCAATCCAGGCTGTGGGGAGACGGCCTTGGTAGTACTATCTCCCTACCGTGAGCTTATTTACAACCTCTTTAAGGAAGTCATCAACCAAAAGCAGTCCCTTTGACTTGTCAAGCATCATGCGGCTGCAAGGTGTCCTACACCAAGCACATGAAACTAGTCAGGGCTCAAATCACTTTTATGGCTCCTTTTGACATTTTTAGGGGGGCTCCGAAGGATCACGCTAATGAATAGTGATGCCACCATGGCAGGATGCCGGCTTTCCCATATTATTCAAAGTGCAGGTCCGCAGAGATGAGCTGTGATTCACCGGCAATAACTAGGGAGGTTGCACAATCTTATGGACACACAGTGAGGGCGGCGGGGATGCCGAGCCACAATCAGCATCGACATCCCATATTTCTTCCCATCATTTGCGGACCATCCCTGAGTGACACCGAGCAGCCTCGGGGATTATCGATTGCCGGATTCCTCCCGCTGTTTCGTGCGTAAGAAATCTGGTGGGCGCACAATGCACACAGCCCTCAGAACCCCCCGTGATCCCTGCCAAACAGCCTACAGATCAATCCATCACTTTGCAGGCAGGCCAGAGTTACGAGGATGGCAATGGCATTAATAACAGGAAAGATACCCGGGTGGCCGTAATAATCAAAGCCATAAATCACCAGCTGCTGTCTTGGCTAAAGCGGCAAAGCTGGGAATCAGAGGCCTAATCAGGATGATATCACAAAGGATCATCCAGAGCTGAACTGTTCTCAATAGCCCCCCAGAGCTGGAAGTGGGGCTTTTCCTCATCCTAGAAATAGATGTTACTGAGGGATGCTATCATGCTCATGCCCCTGTTTTTGGACATCCTTCCCAAAGTCATCTGGATGGCCACTTTGTGGACCAAACTGAGGACTAGAGGGGCCTTTGGTACCCTAACAAAAAGTGAATAGACATGGGGGAATGAATTCAGTTCGGTTCAAGTTTTAATGTGAAGCTCCCTGATTTCCCACTTCCCCAAGCAATGTGTAAAGCAAACTGCAGCTCTTCTTGGAAATTCCTACTTCTCCAAATTTTGGAAATGTGTACAAAAATATGTATAGTACAGTGGTACCTCGGGTTAAGAACTTAATTCATTTCAGAGGTCTGTTCTTAAAATATGTATAGTACAGTGGTACCTCGGGTTAAGAACTTAATTCATTTCAGAGGTCTGTTCTTAACCTGAAACTGTTCTTAACCTGAAGCACCACTTTAGTTAATGGGGCCTCCTGCTGCTGCTGCACTGCTGCTGCACAATTTCTGTTCTCACCCTGAAGCAAAGTTCTTAACCCGAGGTAATATTTCTGGGTTAGCAGAGTCTGTAACCTGAACTGTATGTAACCCAAGGTACCACTGCATAGGAAAGTGGGAATATATTAGAGGAGAAGAAGAAGAAGAAGAAGAAGAAGAAGAAGAAGAAGAAGAAGAAGAAGAAGAAGAAGAAGAAGAAGAAGAAGAAGAAGAAGAAAGAAAATCGCTTGCAAATACTGTATACTACACCTGTCAGGTGTGGAGAGTCCTCCTCTCCCTTTGGTAACTTCACAGATAAGAATTAATGAGCATTTGATATATTTATAGTCCTTTTATTACAGCATCATGTTGCAATCACAAATATACAGCTCTCTGCAAGAAGGGTAGTTGGCTACTCTAAACCCTCCTTCCAACTTCCGCAGCAATTAAGGTGCCAATGGGAAGTTCCTCCCTCTTTCTGTCTCCTTTGCTCTCTGATACATTCGGACCTCCAAGTCCATGTGGGGGGGTCACCCACACTCTCAAGTGATGTCTCGACTATCTGCCCCCTCCCTTCTGGCTCCCTTGTCATTATCTCATAACTGGGTAACTCCTCCCTAAGTTGTTCAGCTTCTCTCTCTCTCTCTCTCTCTCTCTGTCTCTCTGTCTCTCTCTCTCTCTCTCTCCTACTGAACATGCTGTGGACATGGGGGGTGACTCTTTCCCCCTCCAGCTCTCTATCAGAGAGAAGCTGGCCTGCCATAGAATGCATTCCCTAGTCCTCGTCTTCAGACCATTCCCTGACAACACCGGAAAAAATTGCATATAAAAATGTGTGTATTAGGAGCAAGGAGCATTAGAATGTGGGTGGGTTTTCTAGCACATAACCAAATGTCCAGCTTTTGTTCTGCTGTAGCATAATAGCACCCCTCCAGATGGCAATAATGAAATAAACCATGGGGAAGCATCACATAACTAACAAAGCAAAAATGATGTGTGGACAGTCCAGTATAAATCCACAACCAGTGAACTATCTTTGAGTCAATGACATGTTGGGATATAACCAGTCTTGGAGGACCCTACAGACGAGGAAGGACCAACTGGATCATGAAGTCCAGTGGTGCAAGCCCTGGAGGTAATTCCAAAGAGTAGGTGCTGCCACACTGAAGGGTCAATTCCCCACTCAGCAGCATTCATTTATTTCCTTCACTGCAGCAAGTCTTCAGCTCCAAATGTGTGTATATGGCCAGGAATGTTTCTTGCTTAAAAATGGATTACGGCATGCAAATCAGCCCAGCAGTGGCTCCTGTCCAGTTGTGGGGAAAGAGAATTGGCACCCCGTCTGCTTTCATTGAAAATGAAGCATGTCTTTTGAGTAAAATGAATGGACTTCCTGGAATCCCATTTCACTATTAGGAAAGTAATTCTCCCTCCCACTCAACAACATAGCTAACGTAAACAGCGTATTAGAGATGGTGATTCAGTGGCAAAGCCAACAGACACAATCTGCATTTGGAGAGCCAAATGGAGAGCAATTGGTTATAACAGACAGATAAGACGTCTAATTGAGATTTCATTGAAACCCATTGGAAATAATTAAAATTGACTTTTAATACTTCGCAAACTAATTAGGAGTATTGGACTGGATAACTACACCGAAGTCTAGCTGGTGCTTAATTGGACTGAAATGAATCATAATTGGAAATAAATGTAGCACGGAGCGATAAACATCAATACTATGGGGGGGGGGGGAGGCTGTGGCCATCCCTCCTCCGCAGTGACAAGGAGGACTTAGGAGCACAGGCAAGCATGTTGTATGATAGATCTCTTCTACCACCCACAAGGGTCAAAGACTCTTCCAGGGAAAGTGGAAGGTAGCAAAACGTACAGATTGTTCTTTAAATATTTTGTTTCATTGCTAATGATATTGTTTAACTGTTGTTTTTAATACTAATGCTACTACTAATAATAATATGGCATTCACTGCATAAAACATTTCAAAGTGCCTTGCAATACCAACGAGGGTCAAAGACCTTTCCGGGGAAAACCAAAGGTAGCAAATTGTACGCAGATGATTCTTTTTTCTAAGTTTTGTTTCAGTGCTAATTAGATGATTTAGCTGTTGCTGTCACCAGTGGCGTAGCGTGGGTTGTCAGCACCCGGGGCAAGGCAAGTAATTTGTGCCCCCTAACCCGTGGATTTGCGCACCCTAACCCCCAGATGTTGCGCCCAGTGCGGCCGCCCCCCCCTGCACCCCCCACGCTACGCCACTGGCTGTCACTAATAGTAATATAAATAAGAAAAATGGCAATGTTTATTCATTACTACATAAAATGTCTCGAAGTGACTTGCAATTGTGTGTGTACACACACACACACACATCTAACATCTAAAGTTTAAAACAACTTCAAAACAACACTATGCTAAAATGGGCAAATCCTTCCTCTGCCTGCTAAAAGATGAACACCAGGACAGGCTAAGTCACCATCAGACTTCTATCTCAGTGAAAAACCAGATGCTTGAGTAAGCAGGAACATTGCTTACTTCCCTTGCACCTAAAAATTGGTAATGAAGATGCCAAGCACACTTCACTGTGGACAACATGCCACAACCAGGAAGCCACCAATGAAAAGGCCTGTTCTTGTGCTGCCACCATCCCATGAAGGGGGCACATGAAGAAGTGACTGCAGTGATGAATCCAGGGCCCAGGAGCTTGAGGTATCGGGGTCCCAAGCTGCATATGACTTTGTAGGTCAAAACCAGCACTTTGGATTGATCCCAGAAATTCACTGGCAGCCAATGCTCTTGGGCCAGGGTTGGTGCTGTTACATTCAGACATCCTCTTCCTTGGCTGCCGAGTTCTGTAGTAGCTGCAGTTTCTGAACTGCCTTCAAAGGCCATTGACCTTTCTGTAGGACCTTAGCACTTGTGTGCCACTCGATCTGTGTGAGACATGGGGGTGGAGGAGTGTCTGCATATATGAGCAAGAGAGAGTGTGCACCAGGTGTGAGAGTGTGGCAGAAAGAGGGACAGTGTAAAAGGGAAGATTTTATTTCATTTTGTAATGTACATAAAACTGAGAGAACAGTTATAGCAACAGGTGAAAATAAAAAGTTGGGAAACAACGCTATTAAAACAGGCATGTAGAATAAGTATAGTTGCGCATGGGTTAAAATAACAAAAATCCAGGTAAAGAATATTAGCATTATCTGATTATCAAATTGTTGTTAGGATCTGACTGTCTCAAGAGGCAATAGAATTTGCTTCCAGGGGTGAAGTCAAACCACTGAAGAATCACAGCACCTGCTGTGGCTACAGAGACTGGCAACTTGTTACTGCTTCCTCCTGCACTGTTTCCTTGCGTGGCGAGTTCCCGCCCCCCACCAGGATAAATAAAGACACAAGACACCATAATTAAGGTTAATTGGGTGAATTAGGCCACAACTTTATTGAATTCAGGAATGAGAGGCATTGGCTTAGGCATTGGTCCTATCGACTATCCGGCTCCAGCCCATTTGCTGGAGACACGGGGAAGGGTTAACACTTTATCGGGGGAGTCTCCTGCCAAGGCACGTCGACTAGGAGCTCCCCCGGGTCACCGCTCTGGGGCGTGCCTTTGGCCCACACCTCCATAGGCTTCGGATAGGGCCATGCCCCCCGGAGTCCTTTAACGGACCACCCTTCGCTCACTGGGGGGAGGTGATGGCGTTCCTCGCCCCCACACACATCCTCTTAACCCCTTCTTACCAATGCCTACCGCCAATGCAGAAAAGTTGTGACGAGTTGCTACGAGGTAGGCGAAAAACCAAAAGGCTACAAATTGCCAATTGGGAAAAATTCCTACCATGCCCCTTGCGGCGACAGACCGAAGTCCATAGCAAAGTCAAAGACCTACCTAAAGCATACCTAAAGGGAGGGAGGATGGGAAAACGTGAGGGCTAGCCGGCGAAAGAGGGTGAGCCCCCTCTGAGTCGGCCCTAAATAGGGCAGATCTGGCAGGGATTCCCTGTTCTCGCAGGGGCTGAAATCAGCCCCCGCTCACATGGGGGTGGGCATGAAGCCCACAACCCCACCTCCTGGGCAGGCCTGAAGTGGCTTTCCCAGTGCTCCCACTTCCAGGTTACCCAGATAAGAGGGATTAACTGTTGAACCACTCTGGAATTTTAAATATTTATCCTAGAGCTCAATGTGACATACATGGTTCCACCCAGTGCTTTTTTTCTTAAAAAAAAATATGTTTAGGGAGTACTCTCACTTTCCTACTCATATTGAAATACTGCCCCTCAATGAGGCCAAACTTAGATTCACAAAATGTTTAGAGATATGCATACTTATGCGTCCCCTCAGAAAAAATCACTGGTTCCACCATTTAGCTTGACAACAACCTTGTGAGATTTGATTAGGAAGAAGGGAAATAATTGAGACAAAGTCAACAGGTGAGCTCTATTTGTAAGCAGGGGGATTTGAACTATTGTGCTCCCCATCACTATAGATCTTACACTGCCTTGTTGCAACCACAGATTTTAGCTATTTTGCATAGCTGGGATTTGGGTCCTATCACATCATGCCAAGAGAAGCAGCTGCCCAATGTGTGCCCAAAGGAAAACTGGCCATTTCTTGGACTCAAACATTTTGGAAAGAAACATTCCCATCAAGCGGGAAATGCATTGTGTGACCAATTTTCAACAAGCCCTGGTGACACTTGATTTTTCCATTGTTTAAATACAGAAAGAAGGAAAGAGAGAGATAGAATGAGAATTTTGTGAAAAGGGTGCCCTTTAGAGCCGTTGTGTCTCCAGAATTTATTGATCTAAAGTCTGCAGTTTGAGCAAAGTAATCTTGATCATAAACACCTGAAGCACCAAACTATAAAACTGAAGGTAAAGGCTGTGTGTGAGATGAGCAGATGTAGAGAGCTTGCAGGAGGAAAGGGTGAGAGAAATTTTCCTTTCTTTTCAGTTTCTCTGCTACTCCACCCCCCTCTTCTTTGAAGTTGACTCAAGTTTTGAAATAAATTAAAAAATTAAAAAATTGTCCAGTAGCACCTTAAAGACCAACTAAGTTTGTTCTGAGTATAAGCTTTCTGGTATAAGATAAGGTATCTGAAGAAGTGTGCATGCACACGAAAGCTTAAACCCAGAACAAACTTAGTTGGTCTTTAAGCTGCTACTGGACAATTTTTTTATTTATTTCGACTGCATCAGACCAACATGGCTACCTACCTGAATCAAGTTTGGAAATTAGGCATGTGATGTTTTTAAAAAATGGCCTCTACAGTGGTACCTCAGGTTAAGTACTTAATTCGTTCTGGAGGTCAGTTCTTAACCTGAAACTGTTCTTAACCTGAAGCACTACTTTAGCTAATGGGACCTCCCACTGCCGCCGCACCGCCAGAGCACAATTTGTGTTCTCACCCTGAAGCAAAGATCTTAACCTGAGGTAATAATTCTGGGTTAGTGGAGTCTGTAATCTGAAGTGTATGTAACCTGAAGCTTATGTAACCCGAGGTACCACTGTATTTGAAGGAATCCTGTACAATCCCGAATGCAGTGCTGGATTCTGTCTTTATTTATTGCATTCTACCTGATCTTTTTCTCTGAGGAGCTCAAAGGGGCATAGATGGTTCTCCCCCTCCCCATTTAAAGTCCACAACAACCCTGTATAAGGCAACTTCCTGTTTTCCTAAACTCTCAAATATTGAATTCCTCAAGCATCAGTTGTAGCCTGCCTGAAGCTTCAGGATGAACCTAGATAAATATTGCCTCCATCCCTTATGATTCATTGCCTTGCTTTTTGACAGAGGGTGACCAGTGAAAATGGCTCCCAGTGGGATTCAAGCACAATGTCAGCCTGGCTCTTGTTCCCTATGCGAGCATAAATTTCCCAAGAGATCCCAGAAGTTGCCCCTTTTTAATTAAGTACCTCGACTCCAGCATATAAACAGCTCCCCGGCATCGCATCAGCAGTTTCCAAGCCATATGGACATTAGTGTGTGCTTATGCACAAGAGAGACTGAGAGATAAATCACCAAGTCCTTTAATGAAATGACAACCCAGCTTTAAGATAGAGGGTCGTTGGCTGAATATTAGGAAAACAACCTCACTTGTAAACAATAAGCAATTTATTTTTAAAAATCACACAAGTTCAATTGTGGCTATATACACACATATATATATCCCAATCTAGCATACGTGGTCTCTGATCCAATGAAATATAAATATATGTCCCATTTATGGCTATATGCACATACCTGTGAGTAAGTTTCACTGAACTCAATGGGACTTATTTCTGAATAGATTTGTATAGGATTGCAGGGTAAAGATGCACTAAGCAACTGATGTACAGTGATATTGAAATTGTAAGTATATTTGCACATGACTTATCACAGTGGCGGACCTTGGCATCTCAACTTTCAGTGGCGCCTTGCACAACACCCAAATCCAGTATCTACCCTACCCACCTTTTTCCTCTCTAGGACTTCATAGCTACAGTGCCCTAGAATTAGTTGGATTTTACATTATGGGCAGAGTTTGAGTTCCAATAGGTATCAGGGTAGTTGAAGTCTACCATAGCTATTACACGTATATCTTGCTTTTTCATGTTTTGTAATCCGAACTAGGATTAAGCAAGGGCACTACTGGGTTTATATGCTTCTTCTTCTTCTTCTTCTTCTTCTTCTTCTTCTTCTTCTTCTTCTTCTTCTTCTTCTTCTTTATTGAATAATGACATCTGAGGATAACAGGGCAGTTTACAATATAATACAGTCATACCTCTTGTTACATTTGCACGTTTTCAGGTTGCATCCCGCGGCGACCCGGAAGTACCGGAAAGGGTTACTTCCAGGTTTGGCCGCTTGCGCATCTGCAGACACGCAAAATGACATCACGCGCATGTGCAGAAGCGGCGAATCCCAGCCCACAGACACGGGTTGCATTCTGCTCATTTTGCGAACGGGGCTCTGGAACGGATCCCGTTCGCAACCAGAGGTACCACTGTAACACAAAAATACATTACCTAGTAACAAAAAAGGATAACCACCCTCCCTCACAGTTTGAAATGCCATAGATTGTTTAATTAGCCAAAGGCTAATCAAGATGATGCCACCAAACTTTTCCACTCCCCTGACTGGTGACTTCAAAAGACTGGCCAGTAGCCAAGGGTGATAGCTCATTACTCCTATGGTGACCTCCTACGTCAATGACGCCTGGGCAGCTGTCCAGTGCCTTATTGTGATGGCCTTTAAAGGAAACCCATCACCCGTATGACTGTGGTCTTACCAGAAGACCACACCCCTTTCCCGTGACATCATACATTTCTATGCATAATTACCTCTTTAAAGGATGCAGCCTAAAAGGATTAGACAAATTTGTGGGGAACAAGGCTCTCAGTGAGTACTAGCCACAAGGGCTGAGTTCTACCTTCACTGTCAAAGGGAGTAAGCCTCTGAATATCAGTTCCTGGAAATTGCAGGCGGGCAGAGTGCTCTTGCACTCATGTCCTACTTGGGGGCTTCCGAAAGGCATCTGGTTGGCCACTGTGAGAACAGGATGGACTAAATGGGCCATGGGGCTGATCCAGTAGGGCTCTTCTTAAATTCTTATTCTATTATTAGCTAAGCAATTTCAGGTTAATACAGTTGCCCTGCATAAGTCCCAAAGAGACAACCTGTTGAAATGCCACAATCTCCTTGTGATCACAACACCTCTTCCTCATATTTCCCATTCAGAACTTCAGTCTGGACCCACCAGGCAAGATGAAAAGGCTCTGGCAGTTGCAACAAGTCAATACAGTGGTACGTCAGGTTAAGTACCGTACTTAATTTGTTCTGGAGGTCCGTTCTTAACTTGAAACTGTTCTTAACCTGAAGCACTACTTTAGCTAATGGGGCCTCCTGCTGCTGCTGTGCTGCCGGAGCACGATTTCTGTTCTCATCCTGAAGCATAGTTCTTAACCCGAAGTACTATTTCTGGGTTAGCGGAGTCTGTAACCTGAAGCGTACGTAACCCGAGGTACCACTGTACTGAAGCAACTTCCCTCCTGTTCTTACCTTAAGCTCTCCTGTCCATGGTCCTGAAAGCCTTGCTCTTAAGCACTGACCAGCACCCCAGGCCTTGTCCAGGATCCTAACATTACTCCAACAGAAAGCTTGCTAGGACAGCTCTAAGCCTGCTTCCACCACCTCATTTGGGCTGTCGCCATTTCTTGGCAATGGAAATAGCTATGGGTATCCTGGAATCATAGAACTGAAGAGTTGGAAGGTACCCCTGAGAGGAATTTAGTCCAGCCCTCTGCAGTGCAGGAATTACAGCTAAAGAATCTCTGGCAGATGGCCATCCAGCCTCTGTTTAAAAACCTCAAATGAAGAAGAGTCCAGAACCCTCTGGGGGAGTCTATTCCATTGTCAAACAGTTCTTACACTCCCTTAGAAAGTAATTCCTAGTGTTGAGTCAGAATTTCCATTTTTGTCATTTGAATCCATCTGTTCAGTTTCTCCCCTGCAGAGCAGCAGAAAACAAACTTGCCCCATCTTCCATATGACAGCCCTTCAGATATTTGAAGATGTCTATCATATCACATCTCAGTCTCCTCTTCTTCAACTCCCTCAACCATTTCTCAAAAGGCTTGGTTTACAGATCCTTTATCATCTTGGTCTCCCATATATGCTGTGGCTGTTTCTACTCTGTCCCAAGTCTCTCACTTCTATCTCCATTTCCATGTTTCCTTTCCACTAATATCTCCACTTTGAAAAGATGGTGGTGTTCTTAGCCTTTCACTCCTCCTTGTTTCATTTTTTGTTTTGCTTTATTTTTGCACAGTCAATTCTGTCAGTGGCCATGAAAATATTTTTTTTCTCCAAGCAAACAGCTGCTCCCCCCCCCTTTAATTATCCTTCCTTGCATTACTAATTTGTAGGAATCCTTAAATTCTCCACCTTAACAGCTTGTTTGTATCTTGCAACAGCCTCCCTGCTGATAGTTTATATTAATCTTTATCCTTGAAATGTCTACTTAAACTCTATTGGCCTCTGTTGCCTTCTATGTTTCTTTTTTTTCTTATTCCACGGCTCCATTTTAACTAGGATGAATCGCTCATACCAGCTTCATTCCTTATTTCTGAATACTTCAGTGAAGCTCCAATTAGAGAGAATTAATTTGCTCACTTGTTTCTCAGGGAGCAGAAGCTGAGACGAGGAGTATTTCTGTAGAACTGGATGTTGCATCCAATATTAGTTCTACTCAGAGTAAACCTACTGAAATTAATGATTAACTTTGGCCAATTAAGTTCAATGGGTCTACTCAGAGTAGGACTTAGCTGGCTACAACTCTGTGTAAGCCAGGAATGGGCAACTTTTTTCATGTTCCTCATATAAAATCTCCTGGGAGCCACACGCTGGTATTTGATAGGCCAAAACTACCTTTTTCAGTGGTTAGAGTGCTTTACAAGGACATTAAATCCTCGTTCATCCATGAAACACATTGGATGGGCTTGGGCCAATCACGGTCTTTCAGCCTAACATACTTCACAGGGTTGTTGTGATGATGAAATAGGGAGGAAGAGAACTATATACACCACCTTAAGCTTCTTGGAAGAAATGTAGGATATAAATGCAATAAATAATAAATTTGTGAAGTGATTGCCACCCATACTATTTTTCCGTCTCTGAAGAACCTTAAGAAAGAAAGGCCTTATTTGTGGTTGCTGAAACACAGGAGGGTTAAAGGTGTGTAGGGGGTCAGGGGTACACATGTAAGTCCCACAACTGTAGGCTTCTGTCAGACCTTCATGCATTGAGCACTAATCTGAGTCTGAGTCCTTAATCCAGTGGGAGCCAGAACATTCATAGAGGATGGAGAGTCCTGGAGAAGTGTTTACTTGAAGGGGGTTAGCGGGTGGCACTGTGGTCTAAACCTCTGAGCCTCTTGGGCTTGCCGATCAGAAGGTCAGCGGTTCAAATCCCCATGATGGGGTGAGCTCCCGTTCCTCTGTCCCAGCTCCTGCCAACCTAGCAGTTCAAAAGCATGCCAGTGCAAGTAGATAAATAGGTACTGTTGCGGCGGGAAGGTAAATGGCATTTCCATGTGCTCTGGTTTCTGTCACGGTGTTGCACCAGAAGCGGCTTAGTCATGCTGGCCACAGGACCCGGAAAGCTGTCTACGGACAAATGCCAGCTCCCTCGGCCTGAAAGCGAGATGAGCACCGCAACCCCATAGTCGCCTTTGACTGGACTTAACTGTCCAGTGGTCCTTTACCTTTTACCCTTTTTACTTGAAGGAAGAACATATTCAACACCCACGTCCACTCTGCAATAATAATGCACCCCCCAAACCCTGCACCCTGAAAATGAGACAACTATCAGAAGCAGGAATGGGTGAAGCCACCTATTTCCATTCTATGTCTATCTCACACGTATTTATGCATACGTCTACTCTGGCCCATTTCAATTTCCATCTGTATTTTTTTCCCTCCTGCAAAATGTCTGTGCAAACAATCAATATATTTTTCCAAAACAAATATTTAAATGTGGATTTTATCCCAATGTACACATTTCTAAATCTATTTCATTATTAAAATATACAATGCCATATGCATTTTGGTACATTTCCCCCCATGTCACAAAATTAAAAGACCTGTGAAATCTGAAGAATTCCCTGAAGGATGCAAACTGAATGAAATTCTCTTCCAATCGTAAAGAGAATTTTGGAAAGCGGTGATTGGGAAAGTACATTATGAACTTTCCTGGGGGTAAGCCCTATTGAACTCTGCAGGGTTTGCATAGGAGCAGACATGCATAAGAGAGTGCTGTTGCTGACTATTTTAATAACACTGATATCCACATTCACAATGGATAACTTGAGAGGAGTACCTTCTTCCTCGCTGTAGCATTTGGAGACCACAAAGGATGATCCAGAGGTCTCTTGGGGGCATATTAGGCCAAAGCTTTGATGAACTGCCATAAATTAAAACCTTGTATCAAAGAGGAGATCTCCTCTAGCATGGTTTCTTCCCAGTTTTCTCCTCCATCAACCAGAAAGGACTAAACTGTATCATCAAAAGCATAGCCAGATGGGGCCGCGTTCATAAAAGTTTTAAACCCTGCATGCCTTCTGCTCCTGTTTTAAAAAAAAGGTCCTAGGATCTCACAGGCTGTTACATCACCCAGTCTCTTCAAGTGAAAATAATTTTATGGTTAACTACGGACCATCTGTTAGCTGCTGCTTTTTCTAACAGAGTCCATGCTCTTTATGGTTTATTAATAATTATTTATACTCTTGAAAGTGTAATCATGTTACAGGAGGCTGGCAACGTTGCTGCCAACCGCCACCATTCCCCATACAGCCCTGCAGTGCTCCCAGAAAAAACCCTTTGTGGGTGGAGGAAACAGGATCGTGCAAAGCGGACTTTTAGTCTCAGCAGATGGCAGAGATGTCAAACGGCAGGGAACAAATCAGGCATTAAAAGTTTTCCCGGTGACAAAGTTGCATTTCACACATGTCTAAGGATGAAGTTATTTTCTCCACATTCCATTCCTTTGTCATTCCTCCTGGCACGTGGCTCCTAGTCCAGCGTCCTGTTGTCATGGTGGCCACCCAGATGCCATTGGGAAACCTGAGCATAAGAGCACTCCCCCCACACACACACACTGCAGCTTCCAGCAACTGGTATTCAGAAGCATGATTGCCTCCGACATCTTCCTCGCGTTGCACAAAGCCAGCGTGGTGTAGTGGTTAAAAGCAGTGGACTCGTAATCTGGTGAACCAGGTTCGATTCCCTGCTCCTCCACATGCAGCTGCTGGGTGACCTTGAGCTAGTCACACTTCTTTGATTTCTCTGAAGTCTCTCAGCCTCACTCACCTCACAGAGTGTTTGTTGTGGGGGAGGAAGGGGAAGGAGATTGTTAGCTGCTTTGAGATTCCTTAGGGTAGTGATAAAGTGGGACATCAAATCCAAACTCCTCCTCCTTTTCTTCTTCTTCTTCCTCTTCTTCTTCTTCATCATCATCATCATCATCATCCTGGTTCCACCAGGAGAATCTGGTGAAATTAATTCCGGACCTTGTGCATGCACACATATTGTCACAGCTGTCAGGTCACTGGCACCCTTCCCCAACCCTGCCAACCCCTGATCTTACTGAGGAGTAGAAACAGACGGGAAATTTGGTTCCATTCACATTTTAATGCCAATCTACCTAAATCCCAGTTCCTGAAGCTGAATTTGGGCCATCTTCACACAGTGTCAATTTACTAAATGGGAACCCAGTGCCACAAGATGGCTAGAGGCTTAGATTGCTTTAGCAGGAAATTACCTGAAGGTAAAAGAGTTCATCAGTGGCTTCCAATTCTTCCATCCTGCACGTTCAGAGGTCAGTGCTGATGCAGATGTTGAACAACTGGCCTAATGTGCTTCTGATAGTCCTTCTCTCTTGAAAGTTAAGCCACCCCATGGAAATTTGAAAGGGCAACTGACAGGATGGAATGCCTTGAGAGGCAGATGACAACCACATTTCCTTGCTCCAGTTCTTTTCCCCCTCCACACCAAATCTGGGCAGGAGCTAGAGGTTTATTTATAGCTGATTGTTTCCATCACAAAAAGAAGCACAGCAGGGTTGTGGCCAGATGCTTGTTTACAGAGCGTGGATCACCTTCAAAGGGCTTTGTGGGAAGCAGCAGTCTTAGAAAAGTCAGCAAACAGGCACTCTTGGGTGATCATCTGAGCCAGAGCCAGAGGCTGACGTCACTGGGCATCGGTAAAGGTCCACAAATTTTCAGGAAGCCAGATGCCAAGCCAGACAGCCTTCTGGGCTATCCTTGCCATTGATACACCTTCACCTTCTCTCTTTGAGCGTCAATAGTATGCATTGCGTAATTTTGGGGATTTAATTTTGACAGGAATGTAAAATGCTACTAAAGAAACTATTTTTCGCTGCCCCAAATTAGTGTTTCTAAATATTTTTTTTATGATACCCATGTAGATATATTGTCAAAAGAATCGGTCTTATATATGATCTTGGCAACTCCAGTGCTAATTGCAACACAATGGAAAAGCAACCCCTAGAAGTTTTGAGCGTAAAGGGAACCAATATGAGAAGTAATTGGATAACATATGGCCAACTGTTATTTAAAGAAGGGGGAAAGTGGAAAATAAAACCGTATGAGCAGGTAAAAGAACATGTATACGATTGGCTGCACTACTTCCAAACAAATGAGATGTTTAAGAAAGACGGTAAAGAACGAGGCTTTGCGGATAAGGAATCGAAATTTCAAAGTGAGGTTATTGATAATGATGGCAAAAATTTATCTAAAATGTATAAACTGTTGTTATATTGGAATTTGGAAGACGAAGAAGTTAAGTCAGTGATGATCAGCTGGGCCAGGGATGTGGGTCATAATATACAATTCGAAGATTGGGAGAAACTGTGGAATGAGGGATTAAAATTCACTGCTTGTATGACGTTAAAAGAAAACACGATGAAGATGTTCTATAGATGGTACATGACGCCGGTAAAACTGGCAAAAATGTACAAGACATGCAATCGGTGCTGGAAATGCAGGTATAAAGAGGGTACTTTCTTCCATTTGTGGTGGGATTGTAAGAAAGTGAAAGACTTCTGGGAGAAAATATACAATGAGTTAAAGAAGATTTTAAAATACACATTTACGAAAAAACCAGAAGTCTTTCTGTTGGGAATGATAGGAAATGAGATAAAAAGGGAAGACTGCAAATTCTTTAGATACGCAATCACAGCTGCAAGAGTGTTACTGGCCCAGAGTTGGAAACAGCAAGAAATACCGACCATAGAAGAGTGGAGAATAAAACTGTTAAATTATGCAGAGCTAGACAAATTGACAGGGAAGATTAGATACTTAAGAGACCAAAAGTTCATCGAGAACTGGGGGAAATTTGTGGAATATCTGGAATGTTTAAGTGAAGGACAGATGCTTAAGGGATTTAAAGAAGCACTGTAAGAAAAGTAAAAAGTATTGTCTAAAGGGAATAAGAAAAAAAGAGATAAATAATGTCAATACAAATTTGAGAAATGTGTAATTATAATTACGACTATGAATGATTTACGGAACAGTTGAGGGAAGTCCAAAAGAGAAATAAGAAATGGAAAAGATGTGAAATTTATGCACTTTGTTTTGTTTTATTTGTGGATTAATAAAAATTATATGGGGGGGGGGAAAGGAAAAGCAACCCCAAATCTCACACGGGGTGCTTGGCACCGCTAACTCTGGAATATAGCTATAATGGAGAAAATTATGCATAATTTGAGATGTCAGCAAGGGCTAGAGCCTCCAGACACCTTTTATATGATTTGGCATTCATTAAATATAGAGCAGAAGCATCATTTTCGAGACAACCCTTGTCAAAAGCCTGGCAAATCCAGACCTATACTTAAATCATCAGGTAACGCTAATATTTCTTTACTTGGATTTTGCTATTATAACCTGTGTACAAGTGTATTCATTCTGTGTACCAATTTTATAGTTACGTGTTTTGTGTTTTAATTGTCATCTGTTGTTTTAACTGTCCTCTCTTTTATATACACGATAACATGGAAATTTAAAAACCTTGCATAGCAGTACCTGCATGTACTTGGCTGTCACTGATTCCGGGTCCCCATACTGTTGCTCTCCTTGACTTCCACTCTGTCTCAAAGGGCACCAGCCACTGCTTCAAACAGGCTGGAGAGTTGTTTGCTGGGGGTGGTTTGGCTCTCCTGCATAAGGTAAGGTGGTGGAAGAGATGGCCTGCAAGCTCCCCCTACAAGCACTATGAGTCTGTGATTAACTGGTCTCCCTTCCTCTACTGGGAGGGATGAAATATCTGGTAATCTCCATCAGAAGGACATGCCCAGAGCTGGATGCTTGAAAGCTAAAGGAATGCACAAGGCCACACAAATCAAACGCTCTCCCGTGTGGCAGCTCAGCAGATGAAATTGGAGACTTGGCTTCCCAGGGAGTTGCAGAAGATGGATGAGAGGAAAGGTGACAGTGGAAACTTTGCCCAGGATGGGTTTGAAAACCGGGGTCGCATTCTGCAAACAAAGGGCAGCCACTTGTTGAGATGACTTCTAGGATGGAGTCAGGCTCACCTACTTTAGAGTTTCCTAGAATTATAGAACTGTAGAGTTTGAAAGGAACCCCACAGGTCATCTGGTCCAACCCCCTGGAATGCAGGAATCACACCTCAAGAATTCCTGACAGACGGCTATCCAACCTCTGTTTGAAAACCTACACAGAAGGAGAGTCCACTGCCTCTCAAGGGAGGAAATTCCACAGTCAAACAATTCTTACCACTGTAAAGTTCTTCCTAATGTTTCATCAGACTCTTCTTTCTGGTTATTTGAACCCATTGGTTTGGGTCCTACCTTCTGCAGCAGCGGAAAACATGTTTGCTTCATATTCCATGTGATAGCCCTTCCAATATTCACCCTTCCATCTTCTCTTGTCCAGACTAAATATCCCCAGCTGCCTCAACCATTCCCCAGAAAGCTTGGCCTCCATGCCTTTCATCATCTTGGTGACCCTCCTCTGCACACCTTCTAGCTTATCAATATCCTTCTTAGACTGGGATGCCCAGAACCGGACACAAGACTCCAGGTGGGGTCCAACCAAGGCAGAATTGAATGGTACTATTACATCCCTTGATCTGGACACACTACAACTGTTGATGTAGCCTGGAATTGCATAAGCGGTTTTTGCTATTGCATCACACTGTTGTCTCATGTTAATCTCATGGTCTGCACTCTGTGTGCCAGGGATACATGCTGGGTCCCTCACTAAAGTGTAAGGCCTTTTCAGTTGTAGCACCCAACCTTTCCGCATAGATGTATGGAATGCCCACTAAGTCTTACAAATGGATTGTTTTCTCTGAATCCTTCACCCCTTTTATAGAGGAATTTTCTCACTGCATTGACTCATTTTTATTGTAATAGTACCTCCTCTTTATTCCATTTGTATAATGTTTTGGATGTGACATGTTCATTTATTTTATTTTGTTTCAAGCATAGGGATGTATGTTCCAAAACTAATAAATAACATTATGATGGTATTTACAGCTCCAATTACATTCAGCTCAATCAAGGGACTCACATTCCTTGCACAACACTCCTTAGAACTTAATTACAATCAAGGATCACATTTGATAAATGCATTATTTGCTTCGTAATTATTATGAATGTCTCCAGAGATATCACAAGATACCCTCTATTTCCACTTTCCAAAACTTAACTAGACTGCACTCTACCCTACTCAAATTTGCCATCCACTCATCCAATTGTGACATTTGATACAACTACACTGGTGTTTCAGTGGTGTTAAACCTGCCTACTGAAATATATCCTCCCATTTTCCAGAAGTTTTCTTCGCTGGCAAAAGATCTGCACCCAAAGCAGCTGCCCTGCTAATGAGCTATGGCCCTTACCCTACAAAATAAAAATAAAAATGATAAGATTATTTTTTAGAAAAAAAAGAAAAAAAGACATAGATTTCTTTTTGTTATTTAAATTTGCCCAGAGTCTCCCAAAAAGACAATATGAATACCTGAATTTCTGTACATACACCACAGCTTATAACAGGATACATGTCAGGGGCTGGTCTAGATTGGAAGATTGGGGAATGCAATCGCAGGGAGATCAGCTCCTAACAGAAGAGCAGGGGGAATATTTGCCCACCCACCACCCACCCCAAGTCCAGCATTTCCAGAAACAGAGAGACAGGCAGACAGAGAAGCTACACAGTTGAGCGAGGAGCTACCCAGCTATGAGATAGTAGCTAAGCAACCAGAAGGGAGGGAGCAGCTGGGTGACGCATCAATCAGGAGTGGGGGGAACCCCCTCCCTTCCCCCCCCGAAACTCGGAGGTCCAAGCATGTCAGAGAACAAAGGAGATGCAGGGGGGAGGGACTTCCCATTGGAGCGCTTCTTGCTGCGGAAGTGAGGAGGAGTCAGAGAAGGCAACTGATATGCTTGCGGAGGGTTGCCTGTTTGTGCTTGTAACATAATGCTGAAATAAAAGGACTATAAATCTACCATATGCTCGTTAATTCTTATCAGTGAGCCACTGAAGAGAGAAGGGAACTCCTATACTTGACAATACACCTGTTTTCTGCATGCAAAACAACTGCTCTGTTAATGAGCTGTGGCCCTTCCCCTACCAAAAAGATGACAAGATTCCAGTCCCCATGGTTGAGAATAAAGGACTGATTCAAATAGGAAGCTGCCTTATACCAACTCGGACCATTGATCCAGCTAGCTCAGTATTGTCTACACTGACTGGCAGCAGCTCTTCACAGTGTCAGAGAGGAAATACCTCCCAGTTCTACCTGAAAAAGCCAAGGCTTGAATAATAATAATTTATTATTTATACCCCACTCATCTGGCTGGATTTCCCCAGCCAATCTGGGCAGCTCCCAACTGAATATTAAAAACACAATGCAGCATTAAACATTAAAAACTTCCCTAAACAGGGCTGCCTTCAGATGCCTTTTAAAAGTAGGATAGTTGCTTATTTCCTTGACATCTGATGGGAGGGTGTTCCACAGGACAGGCACCACTACTGAGAAGGTCCTCTGCCTGGTTCCCTGTAACCTCACTTCTCGCAGTGAGGGAACCGCCAGAAACTTGGGACCTTCGGCATGCAAAGCTGATGCTCTGCCACTGAACTATGACCCTTCTTCATGAGAGGAGTTACCTGCGCTTTAATTGGTTAGCACAAAACATTAGGAAGAACTTCCTAATGGTAAGATCTGTTCGACTCCCTCGAAGCTGGTGGACTCTCCTTCATTTTTAAGCACATGTTGGATGGCCATCCATCAGAGATTCTTTAGCTGTGATTCCTGCCTTGAAGGGGGTTGGACTAGATGACCCTTGGTGTCCCTTCCAACTCTACAATTCTGTGATTCTATGGTTAATGGGGAATGGAAGAACTCCCAGGTAACTCTAGCTTTTTTGTTTGTTTATTTTACATTTGAGGAAAAATCTTTCCACACTGATTTCTTCAAAAGTAAAAGAGACAGCTTCTTCTTCTTTTTCAAGGAAATTGACACCCTGTTGGACACATGGTAGACAAGTTTCTCACCTTCCTGTGCTTACACATCTGCCAAGGGTGGCTTTTTTAGGAAGTGTGGGGATTTGGCATGAGTGGTAATTTGCAGAATGGAAGAAAGGAAGTTCATGAACTTTCGGCAACCCAAAAACTTAGGTAAGAGCTACACAGACTCTTCATACCATCCATGAGAATGTCAGCCCAGATGCCTCACTTTGATAATTTTCCTACACAGTGCCTTTTCTTATTAATTAATGGAAAATAATAAGGGGGAAAGAGGGGGTTGGGGGGTTGTGCAGCCTTTGTGTGGCGATTCCTGCCTCCCCCCAATTGAAATAAATAAAGACACAGGACACCAAAAAGAGGGGGTTGGGGGGTTGCACACCCTTTGTGAACACACAAAGCAGTCCTCTTCACGTGTTTGCAAAGTGTGCTATCCCACCTTCTGAATTCATGGGAGGCTTTTAAACAGAGGTTGGATGGCCATCTGCCATGGATTATTTAGTTATGTTTCTTTCATTGTACGGGGTTGGGCTAGATGGCCCTAGGGGTCCCATCCAGTGCTACAATTCTAGGATCCTATGAATTATCTTTTTGCTTTTATTACATTAGTATCCCACCTTTCTTCCATGACAGAATTCAAAGTGGTGTACTTAGGGTCCTATCACAATTCACGTTTCCGAGCACAATTCAAAGTGTTGGTGCTGACCTTTAAAGTCCTAAATGGCCTCGACCCAGTATACCTGAAGGAGCGTCTCCACCCCCATCGTTCAGCCTGGACACTGAGGTCCAGGACCAAGGGCCTTCTGCTGGTTCCCTCACTGCGAGAAGCCAAGTTACAGGGAATCAGGCAGAAGGCCTTCTCAGTATTGGTGCCCGCCCTGTGGAACACCCTCCAACCAGATGTCAAAGAGAATAACAACTACCAGACTTTTAGAAGACATCTGAAGGCAGCCCTGTTTAGGGAAGCTTTTAATGTTTGATGCATTACTGTATTTTAATATTTTGTTGGAAGCTGCCCAGAGTGGCTGGGGAAGCCCAGCCAGATGGGCGGGGTTTAAATAAATTGTTGTTGTTGTTGTTGTTGTTGTTGTTGTTGTTGTTGTTGTTGTTGTTGTTATCATCATCATCCTGTGTCAGAAGGTAAACATTGATGATGACATATGAAGCCATTTACATCACATCTACTTGGGCTTATAGGCCTTCAGGCCTCCTGTATCTGTTCTTTCTGCTAAGGCTGATGCTGCTGAGGAATTATATTTGACTGAGCAGCTATAGCTTGGTGGCAGAGCAGATGCCTTGCATGCAGAAGGCCAGGGAAGGGTCCTCCTTTCTCTGAAATCCCAAAGAGCTTCTGCCAACCAGTGTCAACAAGACTGAGCTACATGGACCAATGGACCAATTCCATATGAGGCAGTTCCTTACATCCTAATTTAAATCAGTCCTTTATTCAGAACCATGGAGGCTAGACTCTTGTCTTATTTTCAGAGGAAGGGCTATAGTGCAGTAGGAGAATTGGTGCCCTGCTTGGAGAAGATCAAAGTACAATCCCCAGCATCTCCAGGTAGAGCTGCTGTCCATCAGCGTAGACAATATTGAGTCGGGTGGACCAATGGCTTGACTCTTTAAAGCCAGGGTGGCTTAATGGTTAGCGTGTTGGACCAGGACCTGGCAGAGTAGTCACTGCCTCTCAGCCTAACTTACCTCATGGGGTTCTTGTGAGGATATAAATGAGGAGTAGAGACCCATGAACACCACCTTGAGCTCCTTGGAGGAAAAGGTGATAGATAAATGTAACAAATAAAGCAATAAGGTCTTGTTTTCACTAACCTGCCAGTGTCAAATCAAGAGAACTGAATGCCTAACAGCAGGTGAAAGAGGGGCTCAAGGGTCTGAAACCCTGGAGAGACACTGCTGGCCAAAGTCAGCAGCACTAAACTAGATATGCTGATAGCCTGACTCGTGATAAGGCAGCTTCCTGTATTTCTAAGTGCAGATGGAAGAGGTTGTGGAGATTCACCTCATTGGACCGTTGATATCAATGTGCATGCTTAAAACAAGATTGGTGGGATATTCTTCTTCTCAGTGTCAACTGGCAAATGGATTGCTATTGTTGCTTTGTTTTAGCAATCACTGCCACTATTATTATCTGTTTTTCTTCTTCCCTATTGCAAAGGAAAATTAAAGAAATAAAAACATGGGAGTAGTGCCAAAGTGGTGAAAGGACGGCAGGATTTCCCTTTACCATTTCAAGCTTTTCGGAGACTCTTGAGTCTCCCCACAAAACGAGGCATCCCATTAGGCTCTGCCCACTCCTGAGAGATTTCATTGGGACAGCCCAGGTCTTGGCTCTGCTTTCCTTCTCCATTGACACTCCTCCTAAAAGCCACAGATGCTTATTGCGTTCCGTCCCATCTCACAAGCTGTGATGATTAAATCTCTCCGGCCTGTTGAGCTTTAAAACAGCCATAAAAGGGCCATCACAGCGACCGCCCCCACATCCGTTCCCTCTTACATTTGGAGTGAGGGCGGCAAGGAGGTCATGGGACCGGCCCTTGCAATAGCCAGGGGCCACCTGCATCCCTGCTTCCTGCCTGTTTGCAAGGTGAAAAATTGGGGAATAAAAGAGGGACGCACTTGTTGACACCCACACCATTACAGCAGGCTGTGCCGGTTGACTCTACAGCAGCCAGCTATGGGTTAGTTTTAAAAGCTTAGGGTGGTGATTAACCAAAAGAGCATGCTCGGCCAAGCAGAATATCCATGTTAGGGGGAATTAGGAAAGGAATTGAAAATAAAACTGCTGATATCATAATGCCGTTATCCCGGTATGTGGTGCAACACATTTGGGATAATACAGTGGTACCTCGGGTTAAGAACTTAATTCTTCCAGAGGTCTGTTCTTAACCTGAAACTGTTCTTAACCTGAAGCACCACTTTAGCTAATGGGGCCTCCTGCTGCCGCTGCACCGCTACTCACAATTTCTGTTCTCATCCTGAAGCAAAGTTCTTAACCCGAGGTACTATTTCTGGGTTAGCGGAGTCTGTAACCTGAAGCGTATGTAACCTGAAGCATATGTAACCCAAGGTACCATTGTACTGTGTACAAGGTACTGTAAGTTATTGTCACTTAGCTTTGTAAAGCATATTGCGGAGTTGGAAAAGGTTCAGAAAAGGACAACCAAATTGATCAAGGAGATGAAGCAACATTTCTGTGAAGCAACAGGCTCTAGGTCAGTTCATATGGGGAGAGGCAGTCCTTGAGTTATTGTGGTCCTGGGCTGTGCAAGGCTTTATGGGTCAACACCAGCACTTTGAATAAAGCCCAGAAACTAATGGGCAGCTGGCACAGGCCGGCCAGGATCAGTGT
Organism: Podarcis melisellensis; assembly: GCF_964234715.1. NCBI lineage: Eukaryota > Metazoa > Chordata > Lepidosauria > Squamata > Lacertidae > Podarcis > Podarcis melisellensis. The sequence goes on from NC_138540.1 coordinate 29,366,524, forward strand.
AATATGCTCAAACCATTTTGTCCTGGTGAGCATCCCGGCTGCTGAATTTTCTGAACCATCTTCAGAGCCCAGTAAGGAAGTCTGAGACCTGAAAAGCACTTTCTGTGATGGGAAACTCCTGTGCAAAAAGTGCTTTTAAGCTCTTTCCCTTCCAAATGTTTCACTTGTGAGATTTCAACCATGGGCCGCCAACCGCGTAAAGCTGAACTCCTGCAAGTTAAATGTGTATGTTGCTAGACCACTGTGGTGCACAAGAACACTTTCCCCTCCTGCAATTCCCAGAAACTGACATTCAGAGGCTTTATGCCTCTGGCAATGGAGGTAAAGCATAGCCATTGTGGCTAGTTGCCATTTATAGCCTTAGTTAAAAGGTAAAGGTAAAGGGACCCCTGACCATTAGGTTCAGTCGCGGACGACTCTGGGGTTGCGGCGCTCATCTCGCTTTATTGGCCGAGGGAGCCGGTGTACAGCATGACTAAGCCGCTTCTGGCGAACCAGAGCAGTGCACAGAAACACCGTTTACCTTCCTGCCGGAGCAGTACCTGTTTATCTACTTGCACTTTGACGTGCTTTCGAACTGCTAGGTTGGCAGGAGCAGGGACGGAGCAACGGGAGCTCACCCCGTCGCGGGGATTCGAACCGCTGACCTTCTAGACTCTGTGGTTTAACCCACAGCGCCACCCACTTCCCTTTTATTTATAGCCTTAACCTCCATGAATTTGTCTAATCTTCTTTTGAAACAATTCAGGTTGCCTCCTGCAGAAATGAGTTCCTGCAGTTCATGTGTTGCATGAAGAAGGGCTTTAATTTTATCTGTCCTGAACCTTCCAACATTCTGTTTCATTGGATGTAGGTGAGTTCTGGTGTTATGAGACAGGGAGAAACAAAAAATTCTTTCCCCAGAGACTTCTCAGACCCTACAATCAGCAACTGAGGCATTAGTGGCAGTAGTGCCACAAAGGGCTACTCAGTTAGCATTGGCCCATGACAGAGACTCTACTGTGGCAGTTCTCCAATTGTGGAATGCCCTGCCTGGCAAGGTTATCCATCTCCATCATTATTAACTTCCAGGATGAATTTGAAAGCAACCCTGAAATCTCTGGTTGAGAAAATGTTTCCAACTGGTTATAAAATGTTTTTTTTTTTAAATGAATATATATATTTGATGTGTTTGCCACAATGGGCTCTGTTGGAAGGAAGGGCTGGATAAAAAATTGAAATAATAACAACAGCCAGATTTGGAGGACATCAGTTTGTGGAAGGTTGGGTTTAATTGAATTGAATGCTATTCTAAATTTTTGATGCCTTAAGATCTTTGGCATTTGCATTTTGTGACTTACTGTTGGATTGATATCACAGTTATTTATTATTTACTTTGTTCATAATATTTGCTTAACATGCAAAATCCATAAGCAGTTTGCTTTTTTATGTGATTATTGGGGGGGGGGAGGAAAATGTGTGATGTGACATGATCGTATTCAAAGATTCCTTGCCCTGATCTGCCTCATGGGCTTCACAAATTCAGAATGCAACAATATCCCCTTGCCCGGCTCAATGCTACAGAGGACCAATGCAGTGAAGAAGACCAATGTCTTCTTGCAGTGGCAACTCCCCTTCCCATCAGCTATAATGTGTAATTTCGCCATGAGCAAGCTCTACATTTCTTTAAAGGTCGTCTTGCATCTTTTCCCATCTCCGATAGTCATGTATACTATCCTATTTTGCTTCACCCAAGAAGCCAGCAGTCTGCTTAATGATGCACCTAATCACTGCTAATTGTGAAAGTGCCATTCCAGGTTCAGGACACAATAAAGCAATCTCATTTCTTAATGTGTCTTTTGCAATACCCAGGTGTGTAGAGATTTTTTATTTATTTTTTTGGTGGGGGATAAGCCAATACGCCACATGAGTGTATACTTCCCAATCTCCCTTCCTTCAAGGCAGAAGCTCCATGGTGAGCCAGACTTCACCCTTCCATTTAGATTGATTAATTGACCTTTAAAAATGTACCCAGAAAATAAATTGCTCAATAAAATAAATTATCCAGTGCTTTGTAGCTCTTGAAATCCACTTTTACTTGAGAAGGGGCTAATGAAGCATGGAAGGCATTGAAGAAATGACTAATGAAGGGAATGAACCTAATAAAGAATAATTGATTACTCATTTGGAAAAAGCTCACAGGCTGTGCAACGAATTGGGCCTCCCGCAGAAAAATAAACAGAGGCACCTTTGCTACTGTGTGATCCTTAAGTGGCATGAAACCAAATCTTATTTATCCATCTACCTATCCAGTTTTGGTCAGCAGGAGTTCCTAACTTTAATCTGTGGGCCTGCACACATATAAGTGAGAGGTCACAGACATTGGTCAGGTAGGGAAACAAAATAAAAAAATTCCTTCCAGTAGCACCTTAGAGATCAACTAAGTTTGTTATTGGTATGAGCTTTCATGTGCATGCACACTTCTTCAGATACACTGAAACAGAAGTCACCAGACCCTCATATATAGTGAGAGGGTGGGGAGGGGTATTACTCAGAAGGGTGGTGGAAATGGGTGGTTGGCTGATAGGTGTGGTAAACCTGTTGACGATTGTTAATTACTGCAATTGGTCTTATAGGAAAAAGCAAGGGGTGAGATGGCTAAAAATAGCTTTATCATGTATAATGAGGTAAGAATCCAATGTCTCTATTCAGACCAGGTCTCTCCATGGTTTTAAGTTTGGTAATAAGTTGCAATTCAGCAACTTCTCTTTCCAGTCTATTTCTGAAATTCTTTTGTAATAAAACAGCTACTTTGAGATCTTGTACAGAATGTCCTAGGAGATGAAGTGTTCTCCTACTGGTTTCTCTGTCTTGTGATTCCTAATGTCAGATTTATGTGCATTTATCTTTTGGTGTAGGGTTTGTCCTGTTTGTCCAATATAGAAAGCTGAAGGGCACTGTTGGCATTTGATGGCATACACAATGTTAGAAGATGAGCAATTAAATCGTCCTGAGATGGTATGTTTGATGTTGTTGGGGCCAGTAATGGTGTTGTCTGGCTACCTCCCTGTAACTGTGTCATGTAGGGAGTCAGTCAGGTACAAGATCTACAGCACTATGGACAGCTGCCACACAGTACTGAACCATGGACCGCTCCCAGTTCAGACAACTTGCTCCAATTAGCATTTCACACAAATGGCCTCTGGATAATCTGCAGTAGGGGCTACATAAAGAGGCTGTTCTTATTCTGTCTGAAACAGAGGTCACAGAGTAGAACAGCAAATGGCAGGGAATGACCCTTGAGAGTCCATCTAGCCCAGGTTGATTTAGGTATGTACAGCTTGTTGTTGTTATTTAGTCGTTTAGTCGTGTCCAACTCTTTGTGACCCCATGGACCAGAGCACACCAGGCACTTCTGTCTTCCACTGCCTCCCGCAGTTTGGTCAAACTCATGCTGGTAGCTTCGAGAACACTGTCCAACCATCTCGTCCTCTGCCGTCCCCTTCTCCTTGTGCTCTCAATCTTTCCCAACATCAGGGTCTTTTCCAGGGAGTCTTCTCTTCTCATGAGGTGGCCAAAGTATTGGAGCCTCAGCTTCAGGATCTGTCCTTCCAGTGAGCACTCAGGGCTGATTTCCTTAAGAATGGATAGGTTTGATCTTCTTGCAGTCCATGGGACTCTCAAGAGTCTCCTCCAGCACCATAATTCAAAAGCATCAATTCTTCGGCGATCAGCCTTCTTTATGGCCCAGCTCTCACTTCCATACATCACTACTGGGAAAACCATAGCTTTAACTATACGGACCTTTGTTGGCAAGGTGATGTCTCTGCTTTTTAAGATGCTGTTTAAGATGTACAGTTAGGAAGCAGCATTTGCAACAACTTGATCCGGTGTCTAGGATGACAGAGAAATGCCATCAGGACCACAGACAGAGCACTAAGACTCTGGTCTGCTGACCTAGGGCTTAGTCACACTTACCTTTTCCCCTTCACTATCCAGGCATAGTTCTGAGCTTTAAAGCTCCATGTCTGAGCATTCTCTTTTCCTTTGCCTTGGTGCTTTCCCTACAAAATCCCACTCTTTAAGAGGTTTCCATCTTCCCATTCTTTGGTTTCTGAGGAAGCCGTCTGAAACTCAGAGCGGGGCAGGAGCTGGGCCAATTACAAGAGCAATTTGTCATGAAAAATTATTCTCCAGAGCAACATCAAGCAGTCCTTCTTCTTTTGAAAGCAATCCTCATTCAAGGTTCTCAGGAGAACTTCTGCCTTTGCATGAAGCTTGTCCTGTGGGATCCTGCAGTGATGCATGAGGTCGCCACTGAGAGGAAGTGGCAGGCAGTGCAATCCACGTCAGGCTGGGCCTTTACTGTCACCACAGATGATGGTTTAACTAGCCACAATACAGAGGCATGTCAGAGAACAGGGCTCCCCTCTTCCACTTTCATCTCATTATACTCCAAGGACCGGGATTGTAGAAGACAGATGCTCCACCATCTCCTACTAGCTTGCAAAGGATGCAGATCTTCCTCTTGATTTTCTTCTTTCTGTGTGTCTCAGAGCTCGCTCTGAAGTTTATTTATTACCTATTAAATTTGTATATCGTTCCTCATCACATACATTCAAAAGGCTGTGAATTTTATTTATTGTATTTCTATCCCACCTTTTTCTCCAAAGAACTCAAGGTGGCATACATGGTTCTCCTCTTCCTCATTTAATCCCCACAACAACCCTATGAGATAGGCAGTGACTGGCCTAAAGTCACACCCAGTGAGCGAGATGGCTAAGTGGAGACATTAGAACTCTGGTCTCCCTGATCCTAGTCCTTGTTTAATCCCAACAACCCAATAAGGTAGGTTAGGCTGAGAGGCAGTGACTGGCCTAAGATCACCCACGAAATTTTATGAGCTGAGTGGGGATTCAAACCCTGGTTTCCTGAGTCCTAGTCCAATACTCTAACCACTACACAAGACTTGCACCTTAAAATGAGATTGAGTTGAAGCCAGCAGTGTTGCTAGTTACCTAAGAATTCAGGCCACCATCCCATGACACATGTATGCATATGTTAATTTATAGACAGAGATGATTCTGGGAGATAAAGATGGTGGGTTGGGTGGAGTCCCACCAGCACTGAATTTCATAGTGTGGCCAACTGGGCTTTAAACAACTTTTTAAGAAACGAATAGCTTACAGAAGGAGGGCAAGGGGCAAGAGATGTGTGGTGTGAAGCAAAAGACTTGGTCACCCCCTGGTTGAGGCTGCCATATAAATAAATACCACATTAGCTCAATCACGTGAAAGGCCACAAAGAGGTCATGTTCCCTTTCTACAAGACTCTCCATGGCAGCTGGAGAGTCAGCCTGGGGTAACAGAGAGGGTGCTGAGCAGGAACCCAGGAAGCAGGGTTCACAAATCCCATGCAACTGCTAGGTGGTCATGCACACGTCACTACTAGTGCTTTCTCTAGGCCTTATAATAGACACAGTCATGGAGGAGAAGGTTCCCATAGAACTGTAGAGTTGGAAGGGACTAAAAGTGTCATCTAGTCCAACTCCCTTCTCCAAAATATATGCATCATCAACATTTAAGCTAATCTTGCAAGCGTACAACTGCAACATTTTGGAGATGGCTATGCTCCATCTCCACTGCTGGAGACACTATGCCTCTGCTGGCAAACACAAAGAAATGGAGTTGTCGTCAAGCCCTGTTTGTTAGATTCCTGTTGGGGCATCTGGTTGGCTGCTGTGAGAACAGGATGCTAAGCTAGAAGAGTCTTTGGACTGATCTAGCTGCAGGGCTCTTCTTATGTTGATGTGCTAAGTAGTAGTGAAGTCTGAGACCGAAGACCAGGAGTGGGAAAGCTTGCACTGGGAGAGCAGAGAGGAAGGCAGAGTCAAACAGCATGATCTCTGGATGTGCCGTGCATAAAACTTCTCCTCTAATTTCTTAAAACCTTTATTTTCCTATGCTGGAGGCTTCCATTTTTCTCCCTTGCTTTGAAAGATCTGTGCACTGCAAGTCAGCCTAATGTCCACACCTTCTGCACCTATTCAATTTCCATTACAAAAATGAAAAAAGAAAGTTCAATTTTTTAATAATAATAAAAAGTACACTGAGGCAGAACAAAGTGACCTGATTTCAAATTCTGCCTGTGCAATAGATTGTAAGGGTTGTCAGAGGCCTCCTTGACATGTACAAGATGTTTACTATAAAGCTGCAGTATTAGATGATGACATACAAAAGAACATAAGAGTGTGCTGGATCAGGCCAGTGGCCTTTCTAGTCCAGCACCCTGTTCTCATGGTGGAAAGGTGAAGAGGAGGAGAGCAGTCTAGCAGGGTTTTCTCACTAGGGTAGAGGTGGCAACCTTTCTTTCAGCCTGAGGACCACATTCCCTTGTTGCTCACCTTCTGGGGGGTGCATGCCAGTGATGAGCGGGGCCAGAGGCAAAAGTGGGTGGGGCATTGGGTGGGATTCTTATCTTTGTGCGGCTGGCCACATTTCAGCGATGTAAAAGTGAGACTTCCAGAGAGACACATCCTCCTCCTCCTCCATCCAGACCTGCTCACAGTTCAGGGACACATCCCAGACAGACAAGAGCTCTTGGGGAGCATTCACAGCAAAGTCATTGAGGGGTGTGACTTGGGAAGAGTCCCAAGGGCCAGACAAAGGCTTTTGGAGAGTTTTCCACCTCTGCACTAGGAGAACCAACTCCCTAAAGGAGTGTGCATGCACACGAAAGCTTATACCCAGAACAAACTTTGTTGGTCTCTAAGGTGCTTCTGGACTATTTTTTATTTTATCTTTTATTTACTTCCCTAAATCTGGTTCGGGATTTCCTACAGGGTTGAGAAAGATGGCCTCCGGGGACCCTTCCAACACTGTGATTCTTCAGTCCCTAAGCTGCCCACCTGGAGCACAAAGGGAGACAGAAGTCTGAGAGCCGATCCCATGCCTGACTTGCATGTTTGGCAGCCCATGAATAAAGCATTTTTCAAAGCAGGGTTCATAGCCCAGCAGATGAAGCTAATATGCTGCTGTTAAAATGCTACATCTGTCCCCCCGCACCCAGAACATTTCATCCGCTAAGCAAATTGTTGTTATTTTGAGGCAGCGAATCCCTAACGCAAGCGGGCTGTTTGGAATTGCTGTTCTTCCTTTAATCTGCTGTTTACAAGAGCCTGGCAAATTAAAAACAGGGAAAGAAATCCCCTCTCCCATCTCGCCTGCTCGTGCATCCGCCTCCTCAGGGCAGGAACGCTTTGGTGCTCTTCCTTCTTTCAGCATCCGTAAAACCCTTTATTGTGCTGAAAAATTATTCCTTAATTTTTATGGGGCTTCTCGGTAAGGCTGTTGACGCTGATGGATCGTTCTATATGCCTGCCTCTCCTCGGAGTTTGCTGTGAGTGGATATTGCTCCCTGGGTGGGAAAGAGAGGTACAAAAAAATGTCCGCATTTAATTTATGGCTTGCAATAACCGGGGTTTTATCAACATCCCACCAACAAATTATTCTTATTGTCAGCTTCCTGTTGCCTGGAGCTGTGATGATGACAATAAAGTCATGTTTTCACAAAAGATGCATCCTCAGATCAGCTGGACTGCTGACTGGCTGCAGACAGAGGTGAAGCCAGTGGTATTTGGCCTTGCTGAGAAATGGATAACAGAAGGAAGTGTTTTTCTAGGGAAAGTCACTGAGCATACGCAGAGTCTGCTGGATCAAACCAATAACCCATTTAGTCCCGCATACAGTCCTCACAGTGGCCAGCTAGATATGCCCCCATCTGGGAAACCTTTTAGCAAGACCTGAACACAAGAACACTCTCCCCTTCTGTGGCTTCCAGCAACTGGTATTCAGAAGCAGTACTGCCTCTGACCATGGATAGGCAGGGCATAGCAATCACAGCCTCCAAGAATTTGCCCTGTCCTCTTTTAAAGCCACCCAAGCTCAGAGCCATCACTTCCTCCTATGGGAGGGAGTTTGACAGTTTAACTAAGCACTGCTTGAAGCGTAACCTCCAAATGTCCCTATTTTCCAGGGACAGTCCCAGAATTACAAAAGACATCCCGGCTTCTGATTTGACCCTGGAATGTCTCTGTTTCCCCTGCCAGTGTCAGCCCTGCCAAGCTCAGGGAGAAGGATGAACCAGAGTTTCTTTTCTGAGTGAGTGCAGAGGGGGCAGAGGGGGGCTGAGAGGGGGCATCCTGTTGCCTCTCCAGGGCCTCTCCATGGCTGCCACTGCCAACCTTCTCCCTTGACAGCTCGTTGATCTACCCACACTTAGTTGTTATTTTTGAGAAACGTAGAAAATAGCAGGATACATTCATACGAATTCTTCAAACTTACACAACCCCTTAAAAATCAGCTGATGAAGGTGAAAGATCAAAACTGGGCCCTGTCCTGGTTTCTGGTCCATAATTGACTTCTGACTTCTGCTCAACGATTGAAACTCAGATCTTCACGTCAAATCTTACCATGGACTAACATGAACTTATCTCTACTCATAAACTCCTATATTTAATACTGTAACGAATTATTATACATATCCTTATGAGTTTGAGTTTGTAAACTCTGTTTGAGTCTGTAATCTCTAGTTGAGTTTGTAATCCTTGTCAGAATACATACTTTTGAATGGATTAGTTTTTGTTACAATTGCCATTGAGACCCAGCCTCATAGGAGAGGCAGGAAGAGGGCAAGACCACTCTTGGTGGGGGGAAAGGGGGAGTGGAGCAGAGGGCAAGGAGTCTTGAGTTTTGAAGGGGGGAAATGCTTTGCGTTTCTGCATCTAATCTTGCCCCCTTGTGTGTTTTTCTTTTTGTAAAACTACCAAAGAATAAAATAAGAATAAAATAAAATTAATAAAATTGGGATTTAGGAGTTTTCTCAGAACGGTGGAGGGTGTGTGTGCTGTGACCCATTGGTGTACAGTGGTACCTCAGGTTACAGATGCTTCAGGTTACAGGTGCTTCAGGTTACAGACTCTGCTAACGCAGAAATAGTACCTTGGGTTAAGAACTTTGCTTCAGGATGAGAACAGAAATTGCGTAGCAGCGGCACTGAGGCAGTGGGAGGCCCCATTAGCTAAAGTGGTACCTCAGGTTAAGAACAGTTTCAGGTTAAGAACGGACCTCCAGAACAAATTAAGTTCTTAACCAGAGGTACCACTGTAGTGGGGGTATAAATGCTCTACGGGGGAGGACAACAAATGGGGGAGTCGAGGAGGGTCATTTGAAGGGAGAAGTGAAATGTCTCTATTTTAATCTGAGGGATGTTGGAGGGTGTGCATGAAGAAATACTTGGCTTTTATCTGTCCTGAATCTCTCAACACTCATCGGATGTTCACGAGTTCTAGTTTTATGAGACAGGAAGAAAAACTTTTCTCTATTCGCTTTACCCATGCCTATGTGTGGTATTTTATAAACGTCAATCATGTCTCCTCTTAGTTGCCTTTTCTCTAAACTAAAAAAAAACCCCAACACAGCAACCTTTATTCATAGGGGAGCCACTCCACCCATTGATCATTATGATCCTTTTCCAACAATATCCTTTTGGAGGTGCACAGAACAGAACTGTAGGCAGCATTGCAAACTGCATGGTTTCTGCCATGCAAGGAGGTTCCGTACAGTGGTGAGCAAGTCAACTGAGTTATGGCCTAGAGACTCTTCACACAAGACACTTGCTGCACCTAGGCTTAGGAACAGGGAGAAATTCAATTTGGCTTGCATTTAAAGGAGATCTTACCTGATTTGCACTTCCTGAAACAATACGAGAACTGAAACGCAGTCATCCTTCGAGATTTTCACTTCTCCAGATTTTGCAGTGCAGTTCTCCAGCTAAGGGATGTATACAAAAATTGCCTATACTGTGGCAAAGTGTGCATAGAATACATATATTACTGAAAGTAACAGGCAAAAAAAAAAATGCATCACGTTTGGGAAAATTGCTCTGCCAAAATACGTATATGTATATGGGAAATTTCCATATTAGGAGAAATTTGCACTAAAATGTTGGTTAATTTTCATGATGACTTTTCAAAAAATCCTGAACTTTGGGCTAGAAAAATGAGAAATTGAAAGATCCCAAAGTTGACAGATTCACCTATCCCTACCAAGGTTAGATTTGTCACAAAGAATAATGGAGAAATTCAAACCACATAATAGCTGTTTTCTGCCATTGCCCTATTCTGTGGAATGACCCTCCCTCTGCCTTGCATGGAGCATCATCTATTCATTCCTTCAGATGTCTTGCGGAGAAGTATCTATTTTGCCCAGGCTGTCCCTGAACCATAAAATTGGACCCTGTTACTTCTGAATTTCTTTTTTTTAAAAGATGGTTTTAAAAAATATTCAAATATGGTTTGGGTGTTTGGAATTGGTCTCTAAGGTGCTACTGGACAATATTTATTTGTTTGTTTGTTTGTTTGTTTGTTTGTTTGTTTGTTTAGACTACATCAGACCAACATGGCTACCTACTTAAATCTAGAATGATGCCTCTGTTAAATAATAGAGAGAATTCCTCTAATTTCCCTCCAATGTTTATTTCCTTTGGATACCTCCAGAGGCAAATTCCCTCCCAAAAGCATTGCTGTGCAGCATGCTAGATCTCATGGAGGCCTCACTTCCCCATAGCAAGATTGTGTTCTCCTAATACCCATGTCCACAATGGGAAGGTGAGGACTGTCCTATCTTTCTTTACAAAATTCAGAAAATAGGAAATGGAGCAATGGAGGGTTCTTAATGCATTGGCCCTGCTCCAGAAAGCAGACCGTGTAATTCAGAACTCTGGAAGCCAGGGAGAGAGATTTGGAGCCTAAGAATAACAAAGCTGTTTCAACCATTTCTCTACAGGTGACCATGGAACAGGAGGCTTCTCAGTCTAGCCTTGGCTCTTTTGCATCTGAACAGACGCAGAAGAAGGATGCGCTGCCATGCAGAAATGTAATAAATAGCTTTATATTTACAGAGTTATTAATTGGGAGTGAGTCCAGTTTCCAATAACATTACACCAACAAGTTCATTAATAATCCTGACTCGACTGCTGAGCTCTTTTGCTTCTGAAATTCATTTGTGCCCGCCGACTGTCAAGAGTTTCACTCGACTCATTCTCCAAACTGTGTAAACAGGCTGCACATTAATAATTACTTCATTCATAATTTTTTTCACGGGAGGTTTGCTTCTCATCAGTCAAAATCTTCCCTTTTTCTTTCCTTCTTTTCTCTCCTTCCGCACCTCCCGGTTTGATTGTTTATACTCCAGGCGTCTCACAATGGAAACGCCAACGATTCTTTTAAGCCAACGACGACGTTGTGCACTCCAGGCTTCATTTCCATTTCCATTCATTTTCATTTCCGGTGCCTCTAAATAACGGGCCTTTTCTGGAGGAGGGAAAAAATCGATGCGCTCTGCCCAAACCATTTTTAATGACATCATTAACATTCATAACCAGTGTGGCATTTTATGGCAACACAGAGAGGTTCGGGGAATACAATATGATTGAGCAGAAACATAGTTTTTCATCACTTCTTGTTCTGAAATGTCAAAAAGTACCCTTTTATGCTCAATGAATTTTCAACAGATTTGATTTCTTTCCATGTCACTTAAGGTCATTGCACATTCGCCCCCCCTCCCGCCCCTTTTATCTTATTACAGGCCGCTCAGTGCCAGCCACTGGCTCTTCCCTGCAGCACGGCTGGCTCTCAATAAGAACTGCCTGGCTGGATCAGACCAAAGGTCCATCTAGTCCACTATTCCCTTGCCAACGGGGACATAGCCATGGCCACTCCAATATCTAACCTAGCAGGAAGCCCATCCACAGCCATCCACCTGTCATAGAATTGTAGAGCTGGAAGGCTCATATAGGGTCATATAGTCCACCTCCCTGCGATGCAGGAATCACAGCTAAAGAATCCCTAGCAAATGGCCATTCAACCTCTGCTTAAAAGCCTCCTTTGAAGAAGAAGAAGAGTTTGGATTTGATATTCCACTTTATCAGTACCCGAAGGAGTCTCAAAGCGGCTAACATTCTCCTTTCCCTTCCTCCCCCACAACAAACACTCTGTGAGGTGAGTGGGGCTGAGAGACTTCAGAGAAGTGTGACTAGCCCAAGCAGCTGCATGTGGAGGAGCAGAGACGCGAACCCGGTTCACCAGATTACGAGTCCACTGCTCTTAACCACTACACCACACTGGCCCACCACCTTCAGAAGGAGGCCGTTCCACTGTTGAACAGCTCTTACTGTCAGAAAGTTCTTCCTAACGTTGAGTTGGAATCTCCTTTCTTGTCATTTGAATCCATTGGTTCAATGGAGCAGCAGAAAACAAGCTTCCTCCATCTTCCACGTGACAGCCCTTCAGATATCTGGAAATGTCTATCATATCACATCTCAGTCTCCTCTTCTTCAGCTCCCTCAACCATCTCTCATAAGGCTTGGTTTACAGATCCTTTATCATCTTGGTCTCCCTCATATGCTGAGGCTGTCATTTCACCTCTCAGTCTTCTCTTCTCAACTCCTTCAACCAGCTTCACCAGGCTCCTTGCTCCATCAAATTTCACCTTGCAGAAGCTATTCCAAAGGGTGGAAGAGAAGGAAAGCAGGGCCACTCCACTCAGCTCAGCTTAGCAATTTTTGGTTCCTTGAGCTGTTTTTCATTCCAGCTGCTCATTATGAAAACTTTGTAACTATGGGTTCGTCCAGTCTTCCTTAGTGCCATATTTCTAGGCACAGAACCACGCTTGAATGCTCCATGTCTGAGTGCTATTGCGGTTGTTGTTTGTCCCTGCAAAAACCACTGAATCAGAGCAAATGGCAATCACTTTACCACTGACTTGGAGCACAGAAAACCCAAATTGCCATTTGTTCCAATTCAATGTTAAAGGTGGCAGGGCAAGAAGAAAGCTCTCGCATGCAGAGCTTTGAATTGTGGACCTGTGCCTAGAAAATGCAGGGCAAAAAATAAGTGTGGGTGATCCCTAAAAACCAGTGACTGGGTGTGATTTTTTTCCTCTTCCCCTTCCAATCCCTTTGCAAACTTTGCAAAGTTGTTGTTGGTTTTTTTTAAGCAGAAGAATCGAGTAAAAATCCTTCCAGCAAACAAATCCTTCCAATAAACAAAATAAAATCGGGGACAATGGTTTACAAGGGACACAGTCCAGAGAATAAACAAGGACTGTCCTTAGTAAATAGGAACAGTTGGAAGAGCACGTCGTGCAAATGACATTGGCTGGATATTTCTCCTCCCTGTTCCCCCCCCATGTTAACTCTGTGAGATATTCAAATGATTCCAAAACAGGCACAACAATCTTCCTTTCCAAAAGATTTCATTTCATTTCATTTTGTGCTGTGACACCAGTGCAGAACTGTAAAAGCTGTAATTGTCGAAGCCGTCGACTGCTGTAATTTCAGGAGACGGGGTCTTCTTAATTTTTGGAAGCTGCCGTTGTTTTAATTCCCAGCCTGTCACCAGAAATGATCCGTTCTTTTGACTGTGTGCGAGAACGCAGTCCACCCCCGCAGAAATCCTACCACCATGGCGCTGTAATTATTGGGTTCACCTTTTCTTATCCCTCTTCCTTTTGGAAGGTGTTTGGTAGAAGTTTGACACTGAGCAAAGCACCCACATGTAGATGTAATCGGACTCCATGATTGTTCCTTTGGCTGCCTGGAGAAAGTAACCCAACAGGAGGCTTTTGCAACTTTCGACTCTTACCCAGCTGCCGAGTCATTAGGAAAAGCTTTCTAATTCTACCCAAGAAGGAAATGAGACTGAATTCAAACAAGCCGCTGAGAGTTCAACGAGCAATCTCTGCACTCAGGAGGAAGCTAAGTAAGCATAGACACGCTGGATTTCCAACAGGCCGACCTGTGTTAACCAATCCATTTCTAGTCCTGTTTTTCAGAGCTCAGTTCTTCCAGTTCCCAGATCTCCATTCTCTGATTAGTTAGCAAAGAAGAGGCATGAATCACAATAGTTTTTTATTATTTACAGTTGCAGCCAGCTCAACTGAGAGACAGCAAGTTGTGGCCTTTATTTCTGTGAGGTGCCTTGGGAACCCAAATCTAAGAGCACAATAGGAAATCATGAGACGTGCTCGCCAAATGTCAGGAGGGAACAATGCATTAAAAATCTTCCCTGTCACTCAGACTTATGCCTGGGGTGAACATGCTACTGAGGGCACAAGAGTAGGCTGTGTGGCTTGTCAGAAATGTGGGGTGAGGCTCTTTGTAGCCCCACATAGGATGAATAAACAGCATTTCCATACGCACTGGTTTCTGTCACGGTGTCCCGTTACAACAGAAGCGGTTTAGTCATGCTGGCCACATGACCCAGAAAGCTGTCTGTGGAGAAACGCCAGCTCCCTCAGCCTGAAAGCAAGATGAGCACCGCAACCCCATAGTCGCCCTTGACTGGACTTAACCATCCAGGGATCCTTTACCTTTCTTTTTACCTTTCCTCATAGTAAGGCATCAGGGGCATAGCCAGGGGGGCAGGGGGCAGCTTCTCCTCCAACCAAGTAAAGAAATAAATATACTTAACTAACTGACCAATTGTGTAACTTGGTTCTGCCTCCCCCATAATTATAGTCCCCCCCCCAAAAAAAAAATCCTGGCTAAGCCAAGGTAAGGCATTCTGGGTGAACTGGACGAGAACAGTGCCTCTACCAGCCAGTGCTTTATCACAGTAGCTAGAAATTCTGCTTTAAATTTAGCACAAAGCCAACACTTCCAAATCTTAACTAAATTTAGAACAACTTCCAGGCACCATAATGAAATGGCAGCAATGCAGGGACTCTCCAGGGCTGCCTTTCCCAGAATGCCTTGTTCGGAGGAGGAGGAGGAAGAACCATCAGGACTAATGCAGTAACTGAGTTGTGGTCCTTCACAGAACAATAATCAAGATTCTAGTCCTCATGGTAGGTTTAAATAGAAATCTGCTGTATGCCAAGTGAGGCCATTGGTCCATCTGTCTCAGTATTGTCCTACACTGGCTGGCAGTGTCTCTCAAGGGTTAGAGGCAGGGAACTTTCCCATCCCCACCCAGATTGAAACTGGTACCTTTGGCATGCCAAGCTGGGGGCTCCAGCATTAAGCAGCAGCCTGCCATTGCTGCAGCCAGATTAATATTGTCTGCACTGACTGCCAGCGACTCTGGAGAGTTTTAGGCACAGAGGTTTTCCCCCCAATCCTGCCTGGAGATGTCAGAGCTTGAATCTGAGCATGCAAAGCACCTGTGCCATTCCCCTTAACTCACCCCAGGTCAGACGAACCACTGCACACCAGACTCTGTCCAGGGATGACCCCAGTTTAATGCATTTTAACATCTTGGTCCAGCACTGATCATCATCCGCATGGTTGTTTTATTTAAATTCTTCCCTTGGAATGGGAGGGCACAGAAGTGGGAGTTTTCCGTGGACATTGGATGACTAATTGCAGCCCTGCTCACAGTGGCAGGAGAAAAGACCTGGAAGGAGACCTTGAACTGCCTGAGGGCAAACTTTGTGGGGGAGAATTTCCATTGAAAGCATCCTTCTCTCTCCCTCTCTCTCTCTCTCTCTCTCTCTCTCTCTCTCTCTCTCCACCATCTTCCGCAAAGCACCTGCTATCGTCACTCATTGAGCAACCCTTTAGCTGGAAGCAGAAGGCACGTTTTCTGCTGGTTTGCCTTAACCTTGAAGCCCTTGCTTATCAATTTCATCGTGCCTCTTTCTCAGCCCCCAGGACACTATGATAGATGGGGTTAATAACAGCTTAAAGGGAGTTTTTATACCTCCAGACGAATGCAAGACATTGCCGAGTCAGTTGCGTTCACGTCATCAGAAGGAAACCGGGTGTCCTCAGCTCTTCCAATGTTGCATCAAGCCAACTTTTTTCACAGAGGGGAAGTCAAAATCATGCAAACGGAATAGACTTCAAAATTAAATTTGTTGGGCCTGGGGGTTTGGATGGGCAATAAATTGTATTGGGCTTTGTTTTTAATTATTTTTTTGTTTTATTGAAGCATTGTGCATTCTAGTATTTTCCCATGTCTCTCTGAAACACATGTGTAAAGGAACTAAGAAGCTGAATAAATAATAATGCTTCCATCTAATTTTTTCAGAGGTGAAGTGGGAAAAATAATAATGCTTCCATCTAATTTTTTCAGAGGTGAAGTGGGAAATAATAATAATAATAATAATAATAATAATAATAATAATAATAATAATATCCTGCCCTTCTTCCCCCAAAAAAGCCGCAGTTGCAGATTGAACACAGGGATTCTTAACTGGGGAATATATTCTGCGAGTCGTGATCCTAGTGCAATGCCCTCGGTAGGAACAGAAGAGAAATTGGCATCAGGTAACATTTAAAGGAGAACCTACCTGATAGGCACTACCTGAAACAATAAATGGAACAAGAGACAGCCATCCTTCAACATTCACTCTTCTCCCAATGTTGCAATGCAGTTCTCCAGCCAAGCAATGCATAGATTAGGGGCTCGTCCACAATTCCACTTCTCCTGTGTCCAGGGGTGGACTTTGGTAATCTTTCATAATATGGTGCCCTGTGTGAGGCCAAAAATTGTCGTCTCCCCAAATGGAGCTTCTCAATTTTATGCCCCCTTGTCTTGGCTCCCTGTGCAGCAGAACTGCACACCACCCTAAATCTGGCACTGCCATGCCTAGAAAGTGTGGGTCCAAGTGGTTTTCCCCTTGCCCTGCTCCTCTCCCAGATAAAACCTGCTCTTTACCTCTAAATGGAAGGAAACAGTAATCCACAGAAAATCTGATTGCCATTTGCTCCTATGGAATGCTAAAGAGTGTTTTTCATTTAGTTTTTTAACTAGGGAAAAGCAGTGGTACAAGAGCAAGTGTGGGAAAGCCCTTGGCAGGCTCGGCCAAACTTGGCCCTCGAGCTGTTTTGGGACTACAACTCCCATCATCCCTAGCTAACAGGGCCAGTGGTCAGGGATCATGGGAGTTGTAGTCCCAAAACAGCTCGAGGGCCAAGTTTGGCCATGCCTGCCCTAGGGTAAAGTGTGCATATAAATGCATTTATTCATGAAAATAACATTACAATGCAGTGAATTAGGGGAAACTGTGTGCATTAGGCAAAATTGAATGCAAATCAGGGGGTTTAAGACAAATTTGTACCCAGATGCTAGCTAATTTTCACAAGAGTTTTAAAAAAAGGAATTGTGAACTGATGTGGAAATGTGGAAAACTGAGCTTGTTTGAAAAAATGAGGAAATGAAAGCAAATCAAATGAACACATCCCTACCCCTAAAAAAAACTGCATCAGTTATGGGACTAGGTCTTAATGATCAAATATCATCAAACTGACTTTATTTTAAAAGAAATCAATGCCCTCGATTCAGTACCCGAGTTAATTGCTCGGAAAACTCAACCCCATGAGAAGGCTGACAGCTACATTTAATGCTCCTGGTTTATTTTCAATGGTGCACAAATAATTAATTAGCTCCTGCGTTGTTGTTTTGGTTTCCTCCACGAAGGGTGGCAAAAAAGAGGGATAGAGACGCATCAGACAGGCAAAGAACAATTAGATCCTCAAAGTCAAACGTTTTATGTGTTTTGCGAAAAGGGAGATGCAGGACTTTCTCTTGATAGCAACCTCTGATTTGAGAACGATGTGACGGAGGAGGGGGAGGAGGTTTTGGCTGTCAGGGGTTTCAAATATTTACATCCTAGCAACTCCACATGTTCCTGGAACATCCATTAATAAACAAGAGGCAGCGTTAGCCACACACACAAACACAGCCACATGGTGTGTTGTCAGCACGGAAGTTCTTGTAATATCCTGAAAGCTTTCTGAAAAATTAATTGATGAACATCTTGCTTACATCGCAAAAGAACACTTGATTCCCCCCTCCCCCAGTTATCAAATCAGTCAGGTTCCATGGCATTTTTATTTGCAATAGGAAAGAACAGCAGAAATCCCCTGGCATGTTTGTGTTTAAGGTAAAGGCAAAGGACCCCTGGACGGTTAAGTCCCGTCAAAGGCAACTATAGGGTTGCAGCGCTCATCTCGCTTTCAGGCCGAGGAAGCCAGAGTTTGTCCACAGACAGCTTTCTGGGTCATGTGGCCAGCATGACTAAACCGCTTCTGGCACAACAGGACACCGTGACAGAAACCAGAGCGCATGGAAACACTGTTTACCTTCCCGCCACAGTGGTACCTATTTATCTACTTGCACTGGCATGCTTTCAAACTGGTAGGTTGGCAGAAGCTGGGACAGAGCAACAGGAGCTCACTCTGTTGCAGGGATTCAAACCGCCAACCTTCCGATCGGCAAGCCCAAGAGGCTCAGTTGTTTAGACCACAGCGCCACCCACATCCATTGTTTGTGTTTACAGTGGTACCTCGGGTTAAGTACTTAATTCATTCCGGAGGTCCGTTCTTAACCTGAAACTGAAGCACCACTTTAGCTAATGGGGCCTCCTGCTGCCGCTGCACCGCCAGAGCACAATTTCTGTTCTCATCCTGAAGCAAAGTTTTTAACCTGAGGTACTATTTCTGGGTTAGCGGAGTCTGTAACCTGAAGCGTATGTAACCTGAAGCGTATGTAACCCGAGATACCACTGTATATGTGTAGCCCACCTCATCCTAAAGCCCTGAGTAGGGCCACTAAGCAAAAGCCAGCAAAACAGAGTCAGTGTGCAAATAATGGGAACACTCTGGAAGCTGCCTTATACCAAATCAGACCATTGGCCCATCCGGCGCAGTATTGCCTACACTGACTGGCAGCAGCTTTCCAGGGTTTTAGGCAAGAGACATTCCCAGCCCTACCAGCAGAAGCTGAGGATGGAATCTGGGACCTTCTGCATGTGAGATGGATGCTCTGTGACTGAGGGCTCATCCACACTGCCACTTGTCTAGAAAGCACGGATCCGGGCAGTTTTCCGCTTGACCCGCACTTTCTAGGCACATACCTGAGCAGTTTATTTTTTTCCCCTTGCCTCACTCCTTTCCAAGGGAAAACCCACTCTTTAATGATAGATAGGAACAAACGGCAATCCAGGGGAAACTCAAATTGCTGTTTGCTCCGATTGAGCACTAAAGAGTGTTGTTGTTTTTCCATGGGCTGGGAAGCAGCAGGACAAGAGGGAGCTACAGTCTCTCCCCAAATCAGACATCTGTGGCTAGTCAAGAACTGGGACCCCCACCACTTCCAAGAGCCCATGTAGCCAGGGGGTGGAGCCAGGGGGCTAGTAGGGATGGAATGGAGCTTCTACATCTGGGGCAAAGCCAAGATGTAAGGGTGGAGCCCACACTGGGGGGAGAGAATGTGGCACTCCAGATATAGCCGAATTACAACTCCCATCAACTTTTTTAATGATCTATTTGTGTGTGTTTTCAAAACATTAAGAGAACAATTGGCAAAAGCGTCCCAGGGCTGATGGCAACTCAGATAAAGCAATCTTATCGAGACTGCCAGTTTTGACACAAATGGGAAATGTTGAGTACGCAATTCTCCTATCAGTACAATAATTAGTCTGCCAAGTGATATCCCCTCCATAGCGAGCTGTGGGTCATTAGAGGCTGATAGGAGGTGTTGTTTCTGTTAATAAAGCTGATAAACAACAACCTTACAAAGTCAAACGTAATGTTTAGCTCTGCCGCTTATTGCTCTGAGAGTTCTGCTTCCCACTAGGCTTCCTTCATGGGCCTTCCGCCATCTGAACACCTCCATCTGATAAGCCATTCAACAATTGTGACACCAGTTCTTTACGGTGCACCCAGAAGTCCTGTGCGCTTTTAGCAGACGGAAATGCCAATACGTGGCCTAGGACCAAATGCTAGCTGGTTACACTAGGGTTACCAGATGTCCCCGTTTCCCAGGGACAGTCCCCGGATTTGTGAATAGGTCCCCAGACAAATTCCATCCCTGGAATGTCCCCAGATTTCATCTAATATCCCTGGGAAACACAGCAGTGGCAGTCTCAGCAGCCCAGAGCAGTTGGCTCTGGCTGGCTTCAGGAGCTGCTCTGAAGTCTCCATATGAAGGTGGTGCAGGGGCTCTAAGATGCAGCTTCCGGGCTACCTCCACCTTCCCTGACCCCAGCAACTAAGCTGTGAAGGGAGGCTTCACGCTGCCTATCAGAGCTTGCTTGCATGCAAGCAGGAGGGGGCAGGGATCTCTCAGTTAGGCAACAGGAAGCATCCCTTCCCAGCTGAGGAGTCCCCGCCCCCTCTTATTTGCACGCAAGTAAGAATGGGACGCAGGTGGCACTGTGGGTTAAACCACATAGCCTAGGACTTGCCGATCAGAAGGTCGGCGGTTCAAATTCCCATGACGGGGTGAGCTCCCGTTGCTCGGTCCCTGCTCCTGCCAACCTAGCAGTTCGAAAGCATGTCAAAGTGCAAGTAGATAAATAGGTACCGCTCCAGCAGGAAGGTAAACGGCACTTCCATGCGCTGCTCTGGTTTGCCAGAAGTGGCTTAGTCATGCCAGCCACATGACCGAGAAACTGTACGCCGGCTCCCTCGGCCAATAAAGTGAGATGAGCGCTGCAACCCCAGAGTCGGTCACGACTGGACCTAATGGTCAGGTCCCTTTACCTTTTAAGAATGGGATTGGGGCTGCTCCAATCGGAAGGGAGGCATCGCGCTGCCTGAGTGATCCTTGCCTCCTCCTGCTTGCACACAAGTAGGAGTTGGGATGGGACTGCTCCTCAACATGTAGTGTTTGCTTGCTTGCTTGCTTGCTTGCTTGCTTGCTTGCTTGCTTGCTTGCTTAAAGTGTCCCCGGATTCATTGGAAAAACATCTGGTAACCTTAGGTTACACCACAGACTAAACACCCAAACCCAGAAGGGAAGCAATGGTACAACTATATTCTGCCTTAGTCAGACCTCACCTGGAGTCCTATGTCCAGTTCTGGGCACCCCAGTTTAAGAAGGAGATGGACAAGCTGGAATGTGTGCAGAGGAGGGTGACCAAGATGATCAAGGGTCTGGAAACCAAGCCTGGTGAGGAACAGTTTAGGGAGTTAGGTATGGTTAGCCTAGAGAAGAGAAGACTGGGAGGTGACACCGATTCTTCTTTGGAAGAAAAACCAAGCAATGCAGAAAATCCACAGAGAATTCAAGATGAGAAGGATTTCAGGAACATCCCCCAGTGGGATTTTCTCCAAAGGGGCTTACTTAGAAGAGACCACAGCATGCTCAAATCCTCTCTAAGCAGGCAGCTTCTCAGCCTAATAAAGCCATAATGGCATGGAACGAGAATATATCATGCCACATGGACATTTCTTCAATACGTTAAGTCAATGACCCCAATGTTGGCTTTGAACTATTGTTCAATTTGCACAGGCTGCAATTTTAAACAAGGAGCACATGATCAATCAATGACCTGGAATGGTGTGAATTGTGGGGGGGGGGAGGCATGGAGGGAAGGAGGGAGAGGGCTGAATAAACAACCCTAGATCTAAAGTAATTAGGAAGGCAAAGTTTTGGGTGCTACTAAGACCTGCTGGTGGCTTTTCTCTGTTTGTTTGTTTGTTTGTTTGTTTGTTTGTTTGTTTGTTTGCTTGCTTGCTTGCTTGCTTGCTTGCTTGTTTTTAATCCTGTTTATATTATTCAAGGAAAGAGAGTGTGCAAAGGAGAATACAAAGGGAAAAGAAGGAGTGGAGAAGAGAGTCACATGCCGTGAGTTCCACTTTGGAGAAGCAGTCTACCATAGAAACTGCCTAATCGGTCTGTTGCTCCATCTAACTCGGTGCTGTTTGCACTGACTGGCAGCTACACTCTGGAATATCTTTGCCTAGGTCCTACTAGGTGTTTAGAGGCTAGCTATGTCACAAGGGACATGGGTGGCGCTGTGGGTTAAACTACAGAGCCTAGGACTTGCCGATCAGAAGGTCAGTGGTTCGAATCCCTGCAACAGGGTGAGCTCCCGTTGCTCTGTCCCTGCTCCTGCCAACCTAGCAGTTCAAAAGCACGTCAAAGTGCAAGTAGATAAATAGGTGGGAAGGTTAATGGCATTTCCGTGCGCTGCTCTGGTTCGCCAGAAGTGGCTTAGTCATGCTGGCCACATGACCTGGAATCTGTATGCCGGCTCCCTCAGCCAATAAAGCGAGATGAGCGCAAAACCCCAGAGTCAGCCACGACTGGACCTAATGGTCAGTTTACCTTTTTATGTCATACTCACAGACTGCTCAGACTACCCCATCTTAGCCCTTGCAGGCCTACCATGCAGGTCTGCTGTGAAGATTGAAGGGTAGGAAATGAAATATTTAAGGACACTGGAAATTTGCTAAATAAATGCAAAATATTGATCGTTAATGCTGGCATATCAGTTTCAAAGCAATGCACATGCATTATCCTGTTCAAGGATGGAGAACAGACATATCTCTGTGGAAGAGCACACAGGTTCAATCCACACTGGTGTTCCTGAAACCCCCGGAGAGCTGTTGCCAGTCAGTATAAACAATACTGAGCTAAATAGACCAAGGGTATGACACAGCTTCTGATGCTCCTGAGGCTGTATCTTCTCAATCAGTCTGGTAACCCATTTGCTAAAGTCTCACCAAAAACATAACAGTGCCCTTTAAATTCACCACCCGCCAAAGCAGAGGAAGAAAATGAGATGTTCCCCTTAGATTCTGGTAAGCAAACTGGTCTTATACAAACCAAGTGTATTTAATTCCTGGAAAAGACTCTTAAATGTAAAACAATAAATGTTATATGGGAAAATGGGCTCGCCAAGCTTTCCCTCCAATGGCAGTGAGGTGCCCCCTGTGGATCTGAGCATGCTCAGCTGCACAATGGTTTATTTATTTTTTAACAGTTTAGAGAATCCAAAGAATGGCATGCAGGATGAAGGCATCCATATGGCTTCCCTTCACATCCTAGCACCTGCAGATTCGCTCTCCAAGAGACACATTCTGATGCCCAGAAAATGTCACTCCTGCATAATGCAAGAACGAGGGGGAAATATGGATGGTTTTCATTTGCTGTAAGAGATGGGGGGGTGCGCGCGCATGTGCGCATGGAGGGGGGTGCATTTGAGTTTGCTTGTGCACACGTGGCCTTCTCTAGCACAGATTCCCACTGCTTGCTCTGCCCAATGTTAAGCGGAGCATTCCATCTGATTCCTTAATTATTTATTGAGCATAATGGAGTTTAATGTAAACAATTACTTATGCTGGTATTAATCTTAAAGCCATTTAACTTGGCAACGGCACAGAAGATGCTCCGAGCTCCAGCTCCATTCCAGAGCCTCTGAGATATTGTGGTATCGGTCACGTCTGCTGTGCAATCCTGGGCGGAATGATTGCTAGGGCAAATGCAGATGCCTATGGGGCAACCATCTAAGTAAGGGGAGGGTGCTTGTGGTCCTCATTTGCGTGGAGAAAATCCTGCCCCAAGAAGAGATCGGATGCCCTCCCACCAAAGATTCAAGGGACAGCTCCCTCTTGACACAACTATCCACCAGTTTTAATGGGCTGGAGACCAGTTTTCAGTAAAGGAAGACTGAGATGGCTACGTGGACGGCAGCTGATGGAAACAAGTGATGGAACGTGATCCAGTGATACCAGATTTTTAATGTCTGGCAGTCATTTAAACCTCCAGCACCCCCCCCCCATTGCCCCATTGCCTTTTTGCACCCCCTAGGTAATCCCACCCACTCTATGGGGCAATACTAACCACTTTGGGAACCAGTGATCTAGACCAACAATTGGTGGCTTTGGTCTGACCCAGAAAAACCATGAATAATAATAATAATACCCCCACCCATCTGGCTGGGTTGCCCCAGCCATTCTGGGTGGCTTCCAACACATATAAAGTCATAATGAAATGTCAAACATTAAGTGTAATACGAACCATTAAGGGAGCAATAGTCATCAGTGTTCTGTTTGGAGCACAGCAAGGCAAAGCGACAGCACCCTGGACAGCTCCATGCAGTGCTCAGGCTGAAGATTCCATAGGGGCAGAACTCAAATGTTGTTTCAGCAGCATCCCTAACTCAGATGAAGCCTTAGGTGAGAGCTGCAGCTCCTACATCTCAGTATCTAGCTCCACCATCGGCGGAAAGAGCCTCTTCAGTTAAAGGAATCCAGGATGCTTTAAGGAAACAAGATAAGCCTGCCGGATCACTCCACAGGCCCATCTAGCCCAGCATCCTGCTCTCCAATGGCCAACCATGGGAAACCAGCAGCCAGGATTTGAGCCCGGGAGCCCTCTCCCCTCCTGTGGCCTCCAGCAACTGGTATTGATGGGTTCAGCCTGGACAGCCAATAAAATCCAGACTCCAATGGTCAGTCAAACAGGATGTTTATTTAGGCATTGCAAGGCTAGTAAGACAAAACCTCAACTTGTTTTTAACTTCTTTATGTGCTTGCTGTATGGATTTATGGTTTTGTATTCCTGTAAACTGGTCACTGTAGATAAAACTGAGCTGAACGGTAGAAGGAAGCTTCTTACGTTGGTGTTTAAAACAACCCTCTATTCAGAACCATGAGGACGAGGCTCTTATTTTATCATGAGGTGAAAGGCAATAGCTCAGTGGTTAGAGCCCCTGCTTTGCATGCAGGAGGTCCCAGGTTTAATCCCCCAGCATCTCCAGTAGGGCTGGAATTATTATCCTCTGACAGAAACCCTAGAGAGCCACTGCCAGTCAGTGTAGACAATACTGAGCTCGATGGACCAAGGATCTGATTCAGTATAAGGCCGTTTCCCATGTTCCCTTTTGCTGTATTCTGCCTGGGGTAGAGGAGTGGGCAGCGCCGGGCTGCAGCTTTCAATAGCAACCAAGAGTTAACCATAATTCCTCCAGGCCGCTTTGGAAAGCATGCAAGTCAAGGTCACCAGGTGGCGGTGGGTTGGCAGGAACAATTTATCCATGGTGGATAAATGAAATAACAATGCAAACTTCTGTCGTGCTGTGCATGGTTCCCTGGGGCTATTTATTCCTTTTGCACTTTTCAGACCTGGTTTAAAAGCCTTTTGCGCCTCCATGAACCGGAGCTCATTGGAGAGGCTCTGCTGATTAAAGATTGGGGCCAAAACTCTGTAGAATACTCCAGGATGGCACCACGGCCGCTTGACAAAAAGCTCTTGTGTTTGGAACTAATTATGCTGTGGTAATTGCCTTTATCTATAATCATTGTGGCATGTTTTCTCATTAGGCTCCATTGTGAGCAGAGACAATCCAAAGTGCCTTCCTTCTGCAAGTCGGTCCCTGTGATAGCTCAGAGCGTCACCAGCAACATGCCCTCCGGGGCTCCGGAAAGTCCCTTCTGAGCAACTAGAGGGGACTGGCTCTTAATTGAATGGGGACAAAGATGTAGCTGGGGCAGAGGTCCATGCAAGTCAGGGATTCTGCATCATTATAAAGCACAGAGGTTTTATAGCCTCACAATGAGGGATGGGAAGGCCAAGCAGAGGAAGCTGGAGATGGCATTAAACAATGGGCAAGAGAGCTGATTTGTTTGCATTTCAAGGTGAATACTTAATCTTATACTTAATCGGAATACTTAATCGGACTATAGGAGCTGGGCGGGACCAGGGTTCAAATTCCCACTTAGCTGTGAAGCTCACCAGGTGGCCTTTGGCCAGTCTCTGCCTCTTAGCCTAACTTATCTTGCGAGGAGGGAACCATGCACACCACCTTGAGCTCCTTGAAGATAAAGGTAGGATGGAAATGAATCAGCATCATCAGCATCATCAGCATCGTCAGCATCATCAGCATCATCAGCATCATCAGCACAGAGGGTTGGGCTAGGCAATCATTTGGATCCCTTCCAACTCTACAGTTCTATGGTTCTGTGAAATAAGGAACTGAAACACAGCCATCCTTTGAACTGTGCACTTCTGAATTTTGCAGCGCAGTTCTCCAGCCAAGCAATGTGTGCAAAAATGCATAGGCAAAGGCCTTGCTCACATTTCGCACGCCTAGAAAGTGTGAGTCCATGTCTTTTTCCTTGCCTTGCCCCACCCTCCAGATCCAGTCTTAAGGGAGCTGTTTCCAAAAGATCAAATCAAGTGAGCCCTCAAGTGCTCTCATCTATATTTCCCTTTGCACCATGATTTTTTCCATCTGTCCCTGATGTCAAGGCACAGGCACAATAGGTTTTTCTTTTGTCCCACCGCTTTCCCCAGGAAAACCTATGATTAACTGCGTAATCAGAACAAATGTCAAGCCACAGAAAACCCCATTGGCATTTGTTGCAATTCAGCAGTAAACCAGGAAGAAAAACCTCTTCGGCCTGTGCCTAGGTGTCATGAGACAAACAGAAGTGTGTATTGGCAAAACCTATTGGTGTTTCGCAGCTTTCTGACTAGTTGCAGGACCTTAGCCAGACCTAGCAGAGTAAACGCAGAATCCACGGAAGCAATTGGCAACTTGGCTGCAGACAGGATAGACAAAGCAGGAACCAGAAACTTGTAGTTAGGTGTTTATTATATACAGTGGACTATTTACAGGAACAGAACACGGATCTTTAGCTAGCTCTCTCTCACACAGCTCTCAACTCATACACTGACACTGAACCAATGAACTACTGAACTAACACATTCCAGTTAGTAGGCCATTAATTATGACTCTCTTGAGAGAGCTTGACCAATCATGGAGCTGTCTCCATGCCTCTGTATCACCAGGCAGACTTACTCCTTCACATTGCTTTTTGGCTGTCTCTGTGTGAGTAGCTGCACGTACACAGTTTCCCAACAGTGTGGATATACGCTAAGGTAAAGTGTGCATATAAATGCACATATGGGACACACACACACACACAAACGATTTGCTTTGCAAAAAAAATGCATATATTGGGGAAAATTGCATACAAAAATGTGTCTATTTGGCAAAAATTTCAGGCTTATTCTGGAGACGAGCACAATAATGATTGAGATGGTTTTAAAATTAGCTCTGGTGTTTTGACAAAGGTCTGTTTCTTTTTTGAAGTGGCTCATTGAAGCCAATGAGATCTGTCCAGCATCCTGTTCTCACAGTGGCTGACCTTTATGGGGAACCCACAAGCAGGACCCAAATGTAAGAGCACTTTCCCCTCCTGTGGTTTCCAGCGGCTGCTATTCAGAATATCAACTGCCTCTGACCAATAGCCCTCTCCTTCTGCTCTTCCTGCTCCTTGATTGTTCTCTAAATTTGATTTACCCCTCATTTCAGGTTCCAGAATTCTGCTTCAGCCAAGAGAAGCTCTAAAATTAATTCCAGTCTTGGAACGTGCACAGGTTGGCAAGACTTTCAGATCCTTGGCTTCCTTTGCATCTTTCACGTGCCTTGGCTGGCCCAGATCTGTATGATGATAATAAAACACTGCCCAAAAGTCATTGTGATCTGATTATATACAGAAGTGCATCCAGATTCTTTCAGTGCAGTGTTTTTATAAAGAGGCAGTTGCTCAGTAGTAGAGCACCTGCTCTTCCTGCATAAGGGCCTTTCTTCAACCCCCAGGAATGGTGCTCCTGCCCTAGAGTGTGGGAGAATTTCCCTCCTAAGAAGAGGAGTCAAGACGGTCATGACTGTGGAGGTGAAGCATAGCCATCTCAGCTAGTAGCCATTGGTAGCCATTAATACAAGAGTATTTCTACAATTAATAAACAGAACAGTGGCGTTCCCACTTCCAAAATAAGAGCAGTTTGGGTCCACGGAGAAAGTCAGGTGGTCTGAGTTTTAGAAATACCGTGGTTGGATACCAAAGACAAAAGCCAGCCCCTAATGTCTCAAAACCAGACTCCTGGTCACTTATTAAAATGTTGGCCCACAAGTTCCTTGTGGGAAATGTTTGAGCTGTGATCATGTCGAGGAAGATGCTTCTACATATTGATCTCGGGGGGGGGGAGCCCTGAAAGGTAATCCTGAAATATGACTCTGACCTTTTCAGGGTTCTCTAGCTGTGACACTCGCCATTTTTCTCTTCCCTCTTTGGCTGACAGGAGAGACGCAAAGGACCAAAGAGGAATAAACAGAGATTACCGTAACGATTTCCGTGGCTGGATAGAATTCCCAGTCTGTGGCTGATGCTGCTCTGGTTCCATCATGGGTCAAGTGGAGCCCATCCCTGGCTATCCCAAAGGTGCCCCAGTGTTCAACATATCCAAAGCCCATTTTGGGTGTACAATGCTGATGAACAAGTCTCTCTTTAGCTAGTCATGGATAGGAAGCTGCCATATATCAAGCCAAAACAGTGGTTCATCTAGTTCACTATCCATAGGTAGACAACATGGTGTCCTCCAGATGTTGTTAGACTCCCATAAGAAATTATGGACAGTGTTCGTGGATGATGGGATCTGGGAGTTCAACAGCATCCCCACACCTGCACTATAGCTAAGAAAGATGGTTGGCCATCAGCTTAGATTACCTTTGAAAGACGATTAAACAAATTCATGGAGGATAGCTCTATCCATTACTACTAGTTATGAGCTATCTCCAGGTGGGAGGTCAGCCTTTCCCTGGTGCCCTCCAATTGATGCTGGACTCCAACTCCCATCAGCCCCAGGCAGCATGGCCATTGATTGGGGATGGTGGGAGTTGGAGCCCAACTAGACCTGGAGGACACCACATTTTATCAGTGGACTAGCAATCCTACTGATGAAGGGATGTGGGTGGCACTGTGGTCTAAACCACTGAGCTTCTTGGGCTTGCCGATCAGAAGGTTGGTAGTTCAAATCCCCTGATAGGGTGAGCTGCCGTTGCTCTGTCCCGGTTCCTGCCAACCTAGCAGTTCAAAAGCACACCAGTGCAAGTAGATAAATAGGTACTGCAGTGGCGGGAAGGTAAACAGCATTTCCGTACGCTCTGGTTTCCATCATGGTGTTCCATTGCACCAGAAGCGGTTTAGTCATGCTGGCCACATGGCCCAGAAAGCTGTCTGTGGACAAACGGCAGCTCCCTCAGCCTGAAAGCGAGATGACCTCCACAACCCCATAGTCGCCTTTGACTGGATTTAACTGTCCAGGGGTCCTTTACCTTTTTTATCCTACTGATCCTTAATCAGCAGAGCCTTTCCAATGACTTCCAGTTCATGGTGGTGAAAAATGCTTTTAAACCAGGTCAGAGACGTACAGAAGAACGAACAGTCCCAGGTAACCATGCAAAGCATGACCAACATCTGCATCAGTATTTCATTTATCCACCATGGACAGGACTTTCAAATTGCCCCCCTCCCCAAATGACCTTGACTTAGAAGCATAGAATAATAGAATTGTAGCACTGGAAGAGATTCCCAAAGGCCATCCAGTCCAACCCATGCAAAGTAGGAATCCCAATTAAGTCTCCCCGACAGATGGCCACCTCACCTCTGTTTAGAAAACTCCAGTGAAGGAGAGTCCATTGCCTTCTGACAGAGTCTGTTTCACTGTCAAACGGCTCTTGCCATCAGAAAGTTCTTCCTAATGCTTAGTCAGAATCTCCTTTCTTGTCATTTGAATCCATTGGTTTGGGTAATAAAATGTGGAGCAGCAGAAAACAAGCTTGTTCCATCTTCTGTGTGACAGCATTTCAGATATTTGAAGATGGCAATCATCTTCAGTCTCCCCTTCTCCGGGCTAAATATGCCCAACTCCCCCAACCCTTTAGTCTGTCTACTGTGCTTTCCAAAGCATCCAGGGGGAATTATCAGAGATTTGTGGTTGCTATTGCAAGCAGCAGCAACCCTGCATTGCCCCTCCTCTCCCTCCTGGCAGAATGTGGGAAGTTGCCTTATATTGAATCAGATCCTTGGTCCATCAAGCTCAGTATTGCCTACACTGATTGGCAGCAGCACTCCAAGGTCTCATGCCGGTGAAATTTCCAACCCTTCCGGGAGATGCTGAGGATTGAACCTGGGACTCTTCTTCATGGAAAGCTCTTCTGCAGATTTATACATGCACACGATCTGTCATCCATGAAATTTTCTAATCCCCTTTTTGAATATCCTCAAAAGTGGTGCTCATTGCAACTTTCAGTAGCAGTCTAAGATTGCATGTTTCGGTGGGGAAGTGTTGCCTCCTGAATCTACTCTGAAAAAGTCCCACTGGGGGACCCTGAGCTCTTGTATCATTGGGTAGTGGGGAAAAGGTCTTGGAGGCCCCCAAGGAGAGGCAAACTGCTATACTCATTTACCCTACAATTGCCTCTCCTGTACTAATTTGCCTCGTAATTTAGTTCCTGTACTAATTGTATTCCAGACAGCCATCTCTGCATAATTTTCGAGAGAAACCTCAACAGCTGCTGAGTGGCACTACAAGATGCCAGCGGTCGAAAACAGACGAGATATGGGAAATGTGTGATTGCATATCTTATATCTGGAAGGTTATTGAGAAATTTTTCGTTTTTAAAACAGCAGCCATATGTGATCAGGACTGGGATTGTGGCATATGGGAAGAGGAGTTTAATCCGGCCCCCTCTAGGGATGGGTGGATATCTGTCCATTTCATTTCATGCAGTCATGGATTTCACAAACCACCTAGGTCAGCCAGTCGCATTGATGTGCATGCATTAGAGTGCATAGGCGCCAGAGAGCAGGAGGTGCATCTGTCCTTCCCCAGCTCACAGACTTGAATTCAGAGACTTGGGAGGTGTGGATGACACCTGAAGAAAGGATGTCAGTTCTAATAAGCCAAGTGAACTAAATGTTTCAAAAGTGCATCCCTGACACCTTTACAAAAAGAGGAAACAGGGACAAATGAAAAAACTGGGCTGCCTTGGGTTTTAAAAGTGGATGGAGCAGCCATGTCTGAACTGTCTCATTATCCTTGCCATCTCTGACCAACCTCTCTGTGATGTACAGTTCCTGGGACCATCTTCACTGATTGTTCCTGCCCTTATTAGAAACTTTCCAGTCATCCATACACAACCAGTCTCCTCACCTTGTTTCATGCATGGACCAGGTCTCCCACTCCTGTCTTGCTTGTGGGCTTCTCATTATGAGTAATAATAAAAAGGTAAAGGGTAAAGGACCCCTGGATGGTTAAGTCCAGTCAAAGGGTGCAGCGCTCATCTCACTTTCAGGCCAAGGGAGCCGGCATTTGTCCAAAGACAGCTTTCCGGGTCATGTAGCCAGCATGACTAAACCGCTTATGGCGCAACAGAACACCATGATGGAAACCAGAGTACACGGAAACACTGTCTACCTTCCCGCCACAGTGATACCTATTTATCTACTTGCACAGGTGTGCTTTCGAACTGCTAGGTTGGCAGGAACTGGGACAGAGCAACGGGAGCTCACCCCGTCGCAGGGATTCGAACCTCTGACCTTCCAATCGGCAAGCCCAAGAGGCTCAGTGGTTTAGACCACAGCGCCACCCGTGTCCCTATGAGTATCTGGTTGGCCATTGTGAGAACAGAATGCTGGATTGCATGGGCCACTGGCCTGATCTTGCAGGCTCTTCTGATGTTCGTATGTTCCTTTGATTGCTTTCCTAAAACATGCATTTTTGCAAACTTTTCTTTTTGTAAAATATATATATTTTTTTAAA
This sequence comes from Podarcis melisellensis, assembly GCF_964234715.1. Lineage (NCBI taxonomy): Eukaryota > Metazoa > Chordata > Lepidosauria > Squamata > Lacertidae > Podarcis > Podarcis melisellensis. Next base: position 29,397,911 of record NC_138540.1, read on the forward strand.
TAAATATTTATTAAGGTTTTTACAGAAAAGAAAAAAAAACATCCAATAACAATAAACAGTATTACTTTGTTTAACAAAATTTCATATCCTCTTTGAACTTCCTCACGCCTCCCACTCCCATTTGCATCATTAATAAATTTTGTCCAGCAAATTATCATCTTATTTCCAAATTTTAAAACTGCTTATTTAATTACAATAAAATTGTTCTCCTGCAAATTTGTTTTTCTTAATCTCTCTTGTCATCAGTTCCTAATCTATTTTAGTGATGGCCAATTATTTATAACTAAGCATCTTTTTTAACATTCCAATAATTCATAATATTTTTGTAAGTAAATCTTAAATTTCTTCCAATCTTCTTCCATCCTTTCTTCTCCCAGGTCTCGGATTCTGCCAGTCATCTCCGCCAGTTGCATATAGTCCATCAGTTGCATCTGCCATTCTTCCAGTGTGGGTAGATCTTGAGTTTTCCAATTCTTAGCGAGTAGTATCCTTGCTGCTGTTGTCGCATACATAAAAAATGTTCTATCTTTCTTTAGCACCTTCTGGTCGACAATGCCCAGAAGAAAGGCCTCTGGTTTCTTGGTGAAGGTATACTTTAATACCTTTTTCAACTCATTATATATCATTTCCCAGAAGGCCTTCACCTTAGGGCAAGTCCACCAGAGGTGGTAGAATGTTCCTTCATTTTCCTTACATTTCCAGCATTTGTTATCTGACGAATGGTATATTTTAGCAAGTTTAACTGGGGTCATGTACCATCTGTATATCATTTTCATTACATTTTCTTTCAAGGCATTACATGCAGTAAAGTTCAGCCCAGTGGTCCACAACCTTTCCCAATCCTCAAACATAATATTATGCCCAATATCCTGTGCCCATTTTATCATAGCCGACTTAACCATTTCGTCTTGTGTATTCCATTTCAACAGCAAGTTATACATTCTTGAAAGTACCTTGGTCTTAGGTTCTAACAGTTCTGTTTCCAACTTCGATTTCTCCACCTGGAATCCTAACTTTTTGTCACTTTTAAAAGTTTCCTTAATCTGAGCGTAGTGTAACCAGTCTCGCACTTTGTCCTTCATTTTCTCCATACTCTGCAATTTCCAATTATTTCCATCTTTTTCTAACAGTTCCCAATATTTTGGCCAGTAGGCTTCCATACTGGTTCCTTTTCGGGCCTTAGCTTCCAAAGGTGAAAGCCACCTTGGTGTTTTATTTTCCAGTAAGTCTTTATATTTAGTCCAGACATTAAACACTGCTTTTCTGACAATATGGTTCTTAAAGGCCTTATTGATCTTAACTTTATCATACCACAAATATGCATGCCAACCAAAATCATTGTTGTAACCTTCGAGATCTAGCACATCAGTGTCCTCAAGAAGTAGCCAATCCTTTAGCCAGCAGAAAGCTGCGGCTTCATAATACAACCTTAAGTCTGGCAGGGCAAAGCCCCCTCTTTCCTTTGCATCTGTTAATATCTTAAACTTGATTCTGGGCTTTTTGCCCTGCCAGACAAATTTGGAAATATCTCTCTGCCACCTCCGGAAACACTCTGTTTTGTCCTTTTTGTAAAATATAGATTTCTTGTGACAACGTTTTTCGGAAGCAGAACTGTACTGCAAAATCTGGGAAAGTGTGTCATCCAATGGAGAGCTGCTTTCCAGGCTGTGAGCAAGATTGGGGAATCAGCAAATCAGGTCAATCTGATCGTCCACTGAAAAGAGCAGACCAAACGCTTTTTTACCAGCACACCAGGAAGAACATTCAAAACAACCAAATGTGGATAAGTAGGTTATATTTATTAAATATAACAGCTTGAGGATCTGCAAAACAAACTAGCTCGTCAGATTCAACCAATGTAACTAAATGGCCATAATGTTCTCTCCTAGGGAGATACTACCTTTTCCCCTTTCTCCAGGGGAGGAGGAGTGAGGCAAATTCATCCCCTCCATAAATGGGGAAACAGCATTTGTCCATCCCCAGTTATGGAGGGTGGAAAGACACAAATGACCCGAAATAACTGGAAGCTGCAGCAAACTGGGTGTGGATGTTGAGAAGTTTAAATGGAACAAGAGGAAATTCAGAAAGTGTTGGCTCCACATCAGAAATTTGGGGTTTCAAACTCTGGGGAGAAGATTTGGATGAAGGGCATTTGAAGAAGCATCTCTTCGTTCAATAGTTCTCAGTCATTCCTCATTTCCCTCCCAGTTGTTTTACTCCATCACAAGAGGGAGCAGGATTTGGCCCCTTGATGGAGAATTCACACTCAATCTCTCTCCAAAATGTCTTCTCTTTTGCAAAACTGATGATATTTACTTTTTTGTAAAAGGCAAAGCTTGGAAATAAAATCTGGGCTAAATGTACACATTGGAGATAAAATATTATTAACTTCTCGACCTGAGCAAGAGTGATGGTCACTTTGGGAATGATTAGGGTGGAGGAGAAATGTTTAGAGCAGCAACTGAGGCGTGAGGTAATGAAGATTTATTGAGGATCACGGATGACATGAGTTTATTTAGGATCCCGTAAACCATTCCAGAGAGACACAAAGGAAGCAAAACACTGTCATAAGGGGTGTCAGCACAATAGGGAATGACATGTTACTCTCTCAGAGGGCAGCTTTCTGGAACAAAGAGGTGACCCAGTTGCTGTGAAAATAGTCAGCTGGAAACCTTAATTTGGGAGCAAACATTAGAGACATGAGAGCTTTTTCTTGAGGGCTGTGAGATCCTCATCACAAAGCCAAGTGGCAATGTTCCATGCTAAAAGTTGGGCACCACACTGGGTAGCGAAGCACAAAATGCTCTCCATAGTAGTTAGCCAAACCCTGTCCCCTTTCTTGTGTAAAACTTAGTCCCTACAGATGTGGCACTTTTTAATGGCTTCTTTTTCAGGGAACAAAAGAACTTCACGCCATAAAAAAAATATTAGAAAGGGGACAGGGGTTAGGATGCCCTTCTAAGTTCCTTCCCAAGTTCCCCTCTTCCCCAGGCATAGGGGGGAAAACACACATTGGCTAAGTTAAAAATTGGTATACTTACAAACACTTCAAAGGTCAGATTCATGTGCTTTTCCATACATCAGTCAGAAAACACAGTCAGTCAAGCTTGGCTTAGTTACAGTGGTGGAAGTTCTTAAATTATTGGTATATGAACACAACAATGGCTTGTAAGAGCTATGTGGTCTGAGCTAAAGCAACCAGATGAAAACATCTTCACATGCTGAACTTCTGTGGTTGACTGAAGGTGAACAATCGGCTTGATTTCCTTTGTCCCAGGGTGAGGGGGAGTGACAGTGACATAGCTAAGCCTGGCAGGACTTCTTGCTCCATGGTGTTAACCCCTTCATGCATTAATTAGACTTAAACTTGTAAATTTCTCTGAGGTATTTCCTCCTTAGTTTATGACACCTCTATTTGACTGCCAAGTCTCTCAGATCAACTGCTCAAATTACAGCAAGTTCATCTTTAGTCTTCCCATGTTGCCAAATTAATCATTTTTTTACCATCAGAGGTATTGTCTACACCAGGCATGTCCAAAGTCAGTTTCGGGGGCCTAATCCGGCCCACTAGTTGGTTTAATCTGGCCCCTATGGCAGTTTATTTCCTGGGGTAAAATTCTTAAAAACCTCAACAACTTCAATCCTAAAAGAAGGCCAACATCTTTGGTTGCCCCTTTGGTCGGCTCCCACGGCCCTTCACTTCATCAAATCTGGCCCTCTTAGAAAAAAGTTTGGACACGACTGGCAGCAGCTCTCCAGAGCTTCAGGCTGAGGTATTTTTCACCGCTCCCTGGAGACATCAGGGATTGAACCTGAGGCCTTCTGCATGGAGAGAAGCAGCTCTACTGCTGCGGTACAAGGGGCAAGCCATAGCTCAGTGGGAGAGCATCTGCTTTGCATGCAGAGAGGGATATTGCTTCATCTCTGAGGAGAGGCAGAAACCATTAGGAAATTTGGGGTGCTGTGTCTGCAAAATTCCAGCGACTCTGGGGCATGGGTCCAAGCTGCTGCTGCAGACATCAAGTGCAACACACTTCACCTTTATAACTGCTCTAGGACTTGTCCATTGGCATCTTCTACCTGGATTCATATTCATTCATGCTCAGGGATCACTTCTGCTGCAAAAGGGCAGTGCAATTGTGGAAAGGCTTTGGAAGTGAATGCCGTGGCTATAAATTGCCCAGTGTGTTGCTTTGCATTAAGAAATGGTGGGGAAAGAATAGATTTCCGATGTGTAAAGACAACTTTATGCCACATATAAATCTGAGCAGCCAAAAGCTTAATTCATCACAAACTGGAATCCTTCCATCATTCAGCGCTATTTAAAAAATTTAATCAAAATGGTAACCTATTAAAACGGACAAAGGTTGGCAAAGGATTTGCTGTTCCCTTACATTAGAAAACCCAGTGGAGGCCCAATAAGCAAATGAAATGGATTTCAGGTGCCAGGGAACATCAGAAGGAGCACTGCAAGGCCGTTTGGCTGGAGAGACAGGCATTGACCCTCTCTGGCATTTCAGTTCTGCAGGGGAGAGATGGAACCTGTCAGGAGAAGCCTCCCACATCAGCCCTTTTGAAATGAAAAGAAGCACCTTCAGGTGCACTATTTCAGTGGGAATTTCCCTAGAGCAAAAGGAGGGAGCCTTTTCCAGCCCAAGGGCCAGATTTCCTCATGGGGCAACCTTCCAGGGGCCACATGGCAATGCGGCAATGCAAGGCCAGAGGCAAGAAGTGGACAGAGAACAGATGGAAGCCTGCTCTTTGTGATGGAGCCTGTAATGCAACCCACGCAAAAACAAGAGGTTTCTACACACACACACACACACACACACACACACACACACACACAAAAACACACCCCTCCATCCAGGCAAGCAGAGGGCCTGGCCACATTGCAACAGACTCAGCCACATTAGCCATGTTACAACGCTATGACTGCATTATAAACATGTGGCATCAGGTGGCGCTGTAGAGCACAAAACTTTACCTGTGTATTTTTAAATGGAGTTTTTTTTCTTTTGTTATAACAAATTATTATTATTATTATTATTATTATTATTATTATTATTATTATTATTAATACACCGCCCATCTGACTGGGCGGCTTCCAACCGAATATTAATACACCGCCCAGCCACTCTGGGCGGCTTCCAACCGAATATTAAAAACAATACAGCGTCAGACATTAAAAACATTAAAAGAGTTGTCTTTTAAAAGTAAAATAGTTGTTTATTGCCTTGACATCTGCTGGGAGGGTGTTCCACAGGGCAGATGCCACTACCAAGAAGGCCCTCTGCCCGATTTCCTGTAACTTGGCTTCTCGCAGCGAGGGAACCGCCAGAAGGCCCTTGACACTGGACCTCAGTGTCGGGGTGGAATGATGGGGTGGAGATGCTCCTTCAGGTATACAGGACTGAGGCCATTTAATTTATGACTTATTTAATTTAATTTATGACTTATTTATAGTGGGGGGGTTTACCTGTGTGTAGCCAAGGATTGACCTAGGTCAGGCCACTGGGTCCATTCTCGATCACTATTGTCCACAGCAGTAACCAGCAGTGGCTCTCTGGGATTTCAGACAGAGAATATCTCCTAGCCTCACCTGGAATTGTTACTGGGGAATTGAACCCAGAACCTTCATCATGCAGAGCAGGTGCTCTAACCACTGAGCTATGGCTCTTCCTACCACCCCTAGATGAACCATAATCTCCAGATCCCCAACTTTTCCAAAACTGGAGATATTAAGCAAAATGTCCAGGCACTATGCTTCTCAATTTTTGTATGAGAAACTAGATGGTTCCCTGCCCCCTTTTAGAGTTGTACTTTGCCCCCGCCCTGGAAATATTCCTGCAGACACCCATGCATGTAGCCCTCGGGGTGGGGGCATCCACTTCTGCCTTGTGAACTGCCTTGTGAACTGCCTTGTGAACATGTGAACTGCCTTGCTAAGTCAGACCAAAGGCCTATCAAACCCAGCATCCTGCTTCCAAGAGAGCACAGCCAGATGTGCCCACAAAGAGCACAAAGGCAGAGGTCATTCCCAGTATCTGGTACCCAGAGATTTGCTGCCTCTAACAGTGGAGGTTCTGCTGGGGTATCTGGCTAATTGATAGTGCTCTCCTCTATGAAGCAGAGGAGCCCCTCTTCCTGAAGCTGAGGACTCAGCTGCATTAGTCAAAAACCAGCATTTTAAATGTGTTATAAACATGCAACATCAGATGGTGCTGTAGAGCACAAAACTTTTCAATGTGATTTTACATAGTGGTTTTTTTTCCTTTCATTATAACATTTTCTTTTTCTTTTTTTAATTGCTTTTTATTACATTTTCACAAACAGAAATAAAACAAAATAAAACAATCTTTTACCGTCATCATTTTATGTCATCTTATTTACACTGCGTATATTATAACATTTTAATTTATGACTTGTTTATAGCATTTTTTTTCTGTGTGTAGATCTGCCCTGAATGTTGGAAGAGCCAGTAATTTTACATGCAAGTGCATAGTTAAACTATGGAACTCACTCCCACAAGAGGCAGTGATGGCCACCAACTTGGATGGCTTTAAATGAAGATTGGGCAGATTCATGGAGGAGGAGAAGGCTATCGATGGCTACTAGCCTATGCTTTATTTCCCCAGGAAAAATAGGTGTCAGAACTCATCATGAGGTTGTTACATTGGTCACCGGGCAACTTGGGGCAGCCCTGAACAGATGCCAGTTTGACAGCAGCCATGATCACCGCTATATGGAACATGGATTGAAGAAAAGGAAATATGGATTTGGCCCCATACCATAGCTTGACCAATCACAGTTAGGAGTTGCTAGGAGCTAGGTGGAGTCAAGGGGGAAGTATAGACTTGCACACACTGACCCAGTTTTATTTTGACTTGAAATGTTCATTTGCCTCAACAGTTGGAGGCAGCACTGCTTTTCTGAATACCAGTTGCTGGAAACCACAGGAAGGGGAGAGGGCTCTTGCGATTGGGTCCCCCAGGCATCTGGTCAGCCACTTTGCAGACTGCAACCTGGGCTAGATGTGGCCCCTTTGGCCTGATCCAGCAGGCTCTTCCTGTCCCCTTACGTTTCCTCCCTGCCCGTCCACATGAACTTCAAGCAGAGCACCAAACGGTTACAATGCTGAGTCCCAGCGATCAGCTTCCTATAAACACCATCTCATACCATCAATCATACCGGCTGCATCCCCAGCCAGTGGTCCTTCTGAAGCAGACCCATCCATCACTGCTGAGCCATCAGCCAGCGGAGGAAGTGGCAGGCAGTGATGGAAAGGGTCAGCCTGGCAGACACAGCAGCAAAAAAAATAAATGCCTGCGGCTCTGCAGCTTCCAAGTATGTCTCTCTTTCTCTCTTTTTGAGACTCAAGGGATGGGGGTATTAACATGACTCTCTTCAATGGAGAACCCAGCTGGGTGTTGTAGTGGGGTACAGCCTCCTTTCCCCCTCCTAAACTATTTCAGAAATGATTAGGCTCCAAAGTGGTGGCAACAAACAGAGCAATCCTTCCTTCCCCACACAATTGATGAGTGGGTGGGGGCGAGATCCACTGGTGATCATATCATAATCATAGGAACATAGAACTGCAGATTTGGAAGGGGTTCCAAGGGGCCATCTAGCTCAACCCCCTGAAATGCACGAATCACATCGGGAGAATCACTGGCATGTGGCCATCTATCATATGCTTTCTCATATGACATCAAGCACCCCACAGGATTGATTGCGGTAGCAGGGGGGCATTTTCCCACGTATTCTGGGAAGGCGCTGTGGCATCCAAATTTTGGATTGGGGTTTTTTTGGGGGGGAGAGATCAAAAGAAATTAAATGCCCTGTGGAAGCCTCCCCACAACTTGCCCTTTTGAATTGGTGAGATGATCAAACAGCAATTTTCAACAGAAGATGCTGGCCGCTGGCTGCAATGAATACTTCAGACTCTCATTGTGGTACAAGAATATGTGGGCTTCAGCTACTGAAAATGACCCATGAATGGCATATTTCTAAGGGTAAGGAAGACCTGGAACATTTCTTCGCCATTTGGTGTTATTTATAGAATCATAGAACTGTATAGCTGGAGGTGACCCCAAAGGTCAACTGTTCCAACGCCCTGCAATGCTGAAATCACAGCTAAGGAATCCCAGACAGGTGGCCACCTGATCTCTCTTTTCATAAACCACCAATGAAAAAGAGAGCACCACCTTCTAAGGGAGCCTGCTCCACTATCAAACAGCTCTTATTTCATTTCTTACATACCAGATTCAGATATACAAAACTCTCTGCCCCCACCAAATTGTGAAATTTGGTTTTCACGGCATGTCTTGCTGCTTTTATTTTTCTACATTACCTGCTCTCGCTTTATCTGGAAAACCCAACCTCTGTATTCTGTATTCTGTAACTTGGATTGTTTTAATTTTTTTGCATTTTGGATTTTATGTAAAAACGAAACAAAATGAAATGAGCCATGCTGAATATTTTCTTCTTCCGAATTGCAAAGAAGCCATTTTCACTGCTGGTGGTGAGGTTTGCTAAAAGGAGGAAAGGAAAGGAAACTGCCAGAGAGTGAGTTGCTCTGGGTCAGCGCTATCCCCATTGCTGTGCTGTTGCAGAATTATGCTCCACTGTGCCTTCTCTTCATCTCCACATGCAACCGCTGGAATCTCTCTCACTGGGCAAAGTCTGCTATGGAGGTGTTAAATCCTCAAGCTTTCTCAAAGCTGATGCCTCAGATCTCCAAGGCGAGGTATGAACGGCTGCTCTAAGGTTTTCTTCCTTCTCGTCAAGGCTGAATCGCAAAGGCCATTGATCATCATGACAAATGAAAAGCTTCTCAGAGGAGGGGCAGGGGGTGTTCCAAACCAATCAGCAAAGTTCAAATGACCCTGCAGCCACCAAGTCAGAAAAGCCTCCCAGGGTCTCCTTGTCCTTGGTCGAGATGTAATTGTAATATGCTACATTTTGATTCTGCCAGTAGGAAACAAATACCTTTAGCCACAGAAGGCTGACAGAAAAGCTCTTATGACAAGCAAGTGAAAACAAAGCCTTGACGGCTCCAGGTGGGGCTTTTAGGCTCTCTTTCCGGAGAGGACCTTGATAAAAAGATCAGTGATGGCATGCAAAGGTTGCCAAAACACCATCACTGAACTTCTGTAGCTAAGGAGAGTCACGGGTGCATCCTTGCCAGGGTATGGTTTGAAGGCAATGTGGTCCCCACATCACTGCTGTGTGAAGCAAGTCCAAATCTGGCCAGTGCCTGTGTTTTGTTTGTTTTTTATTATGTGTTTGAAAAATGAATAAAAATTATTTTAAAAAAACAAAAACAAATCTGGCCAGTGCCTGGATGGGACAGCACCTGGAAATCACCTGTATTCCCATCCCCCTTGGCATGAAGGGGCCAGGTTTGATCCCTGGCATATCCAGGTGTACCCAGGAAAGCCCCCTGTTTGAAACCCTGAAGAACCATTACCAGTCAGTGTAGACCAGCAGTGAGAAATCTCTGGCCCATGGACCATATTTGCCCCCGTCACCACACACACAAGTATCCCACAAGGCCATTTCTAGCAGATTGCACTGGTGAGAGCCAGCATGGTATGGTGGTTAGTGTGTTGGACTAGGACATGGGAGGCCAGTCCTTCTGCCATGAACCACACTGGGTGACCTTGAGCCAGTCACTGCCTTCTCCCAGCCTGCCCTACCTTGCAGGGTTGTTGTGGGGCTCAAATGAGGAGGGAGAGGCTATTGTACGCTCTTTGGAGGAAAAGGTGGCAGAAAGGCAACGAACACATTATGGAAAACTTAATGAGCGCCTTGCCAATCATGCCTCTTAATTTGACGACACTTGTTTTTTCCTGATGCCCTGCTTTTTGAGGCCAAGATTGCCTCAGCCTGGCAACACAACCAAGCACACCTTTTGGAACCTGATCAAGCTCGCGTTTTCACTGGGTTGTTGTTTTGTCTCTTTTCTGGAGCAAGCCGCGTCAGTCTGCTCCTCCTGACACAGACAAAAAAAAGCAACCACTGAAAGGACAAATGGTGTCCCTGGAGGGGGTGGTAGGAAGCAGGCCAAATGCATAAATCCAGCTGCTCTGCCAACAGTCCTGGGCTCCTTGGGGAGAAGCTCAGGAAAGCGGAGGACAGGTGGGTGGGAGGGGCCCTTAGACTGCTGAGAAAGTGTATCTACTCCCAGCGGAGGCAGCAGCAGCTTGCAAGCCAATGCCAGTGCAAATCTGTTGCAGCAGGAGACTGCCAGAAAGCCGACTATATCCCTGCACGGGGTGGGGGTGAAAACATGGCATTCCGGTGTCGCCCCTTCCCCTGCGCCTCTGTGCATGAGTTGGACCTTAGGTATTGCCATGACTTTCTGACAGTAGGAGCTATTCAGCAGTGGACCCGAATCCCTCAGAAGGTGGGGGGGGGGGTTCTCCTCTATTGGAGGCTATTAAACAGAGGTTGTATGGCCATTTGGCATGGATGATTTAGCTGCGCTTCCTGCATTGCAAGGGGTTGGGCTAGATGACCCTTGGGGTCCCTTCAAACACTACGATTCTGTGGCACCAGAGTCCAGCAGCAATCAAGGCTCAGAGACTGGAGACTTGCCAGTGAAGGAGCAAGACCAACTGTGGGGCTCTGAGGCTGCTGTTGGGGAAGAGGAAACAACAGAGGCCAAGGGACATGACTCCCCAGAAAAACTTCCTTTAACTGCAGGGACACAACCTGGACCCTCACGGACACCTCCCCCTAAGCCTGATATACATTGTGCTCTAGAAGGCTTAGTTTGGTCAGAATTGAATACACACTTACAGATTAACACTAAATACAGTACTTCTGGTAAATGAGCCAGCGTAGCGCTAGAGGGCCATGAAAAGTTGTGTCCCAGGCTTTTTAGACCCATGTACTGGGATGTGGGTGGCGCTGTGGGTTAAACCACTGAGCCTAGGGCTTGCCGATCAGAAGGTCAGCGGTTCAAATCCATGCAACGGGGTGAGCGCCCCTTGCTCTGCCCAAGCTCCTGCCAACCTAGCAGTTCGAAAGCACATCAAAGTACAAGTAAATAGGTACCGCTCCGGCGGGAAGGTAAACAGCATTTCTGTGTGCTGCTCTGGTTCACCAGAAGTGGCTTAGTCATGCTGGCCACATGACCCGGAAGCTGCACACCGGCTCTCTCAGCTAATAAAGCGAGATGAGCACCGCAACACGAGTCATCCGTGACTGGACCTAATGGTCAGGGGTCCCTTAACCCTTTACCTTTACCCATGTACTATCTGCACCCCCAAAGGCCAGATGTGAAATATATTGGCATTATTTTCAGCTCTCCTACCCAACTACATTAAACTCAGAGGAGGACAACCTTTGTTGGAGCAAGTTGCTCATTCAGAGCTGTCCATGGTCCTGAAACTCCTGACCAGTAAAGCCTTGCCTTCATAGACCAAAACAATAGGGATAATCCATCTCACCATTAACAGGGGAGCCTGTGACCCCTGAACCTGCTCAGTCTGCTGTCCAAGTGCTCACAGTAGGTGGGCAATTTCAAGGCCCCCCTTCTTAGGGTTCTGCATCTTTGAACCAGATTTGGACTGGACAGCTCTTCAAACAGAGTACTGCCCTCTGTAAAGTAGAGAACGTGGCCAGCCTAGAAATGGAATAAATTAGCTCCCTCTGGAGGAAGGTGGAGACTGTGTACCAGATGTGCTGTTGTAGCTGCATTCACACAACAATTTATTCCATTTTCATGCTGTTCCCCTAACAGTTAAGTTCTGCATTACACTGGAGTTTTCTCACGTTGTGAAATGCACTTCCAGAAATATAGTAGAATGCAGCGCATGTTCAGTGCTCATTTCCATGTCATTTGCTTCCAGGTGAAAACCATGCAAGGTGAAAATCACGCAAGCAGGGAGCGCCCTCTAAACACCCTTTAAATGCCCTCTCTGCGGCTCCCTCTCCAATCCAGGTGAAAAATACAGTACCAAAAATATCCACAGCTGGAATTGAAGCTCTGGGGCCAGCAGGAGGCTGAAGGATGTATGGGCAAGAGGCAGCTGCTGCTGTGTTACCCTACACATCAGCTGTTAGGCGGGGAGGCTAAGCAACCTAAGCAAAGCTCTGCTGCACCTCCAGTCTGTTCTCCACCCTCACTGAAGTCTTATTGAGACTCTAGGGAGGGTCTCCTCATGAGCTACAAGGACTCTCCAGCTCTCACCACCCCCCACTTCCTGTTCTTAATTAAATCATTTAACTATTTCCCAGCGCTGCATATATACACGGTCATCAGCTAGTTGATCACGCATGAGTGGGAGGGATGCATGTAATGCAGAAATCAACAGTTAGGGAAACATTGTGAAAATTAAATAAACTGCAATGTAAATGCAGCCTATGACACACTTGGGACATGCACATCTGTGCTTAAAATATGTGAGCAGTTAAAGATGGGGGGTGGGACGGGATTTGATTCAGTTCATCTTGAAAGGCAAACCGACCCAATTTGCACATTCCAAAACAATGAAAAAACCCAAACACAGCCATCCTTCAAATTTGCCCTTCTCCAAATGTTTGCAGTGCAATTCTGCAGCCAATAAATTTGCAGGAAAACGCATATGCTAGGATAGAGAGTGCATTAAAATGGATATATGCAAACATGAAAGTAACATATAAAATGCATTGTAGTTGGAAAATCATTCTGCAAAAGTGTGTGTGTGTGTGTGTGTGTGTGTGTACAGATAAATGAACTGCAGAGACTGGAAAAATGAGGAACTGAGAAAAACTGAAATTGACAGACTGACCCATCCCAACATGCAGTCAGTTGCTGCAGAACACCTCAAGTCTCCCCAGTGTGGGGCCCCCTCCCTGTTACTAAATACTCATATCATTAAGGTAACAAGCCCTGAGAAAATCTCATTGCAGCAATTTGATGGGGCCTCGGATTGATGTGGAGGGGGGCATAATGAAAGTGCATAGATTGTTGGTAGCCCGAGACCTTTATCCTTGACACACACATCACACCCTGCTTTTGTCTTAAACAACACTACCTCCATGTTTAATTTAGGTAGCCCAATAACCATAAAAACCCTGGGAAGCAATCCCTCACCTATGAATAATTCATGGCTGAGTTGTTGTTTTTTATAGTGATTGATCAAAGGTATTAAATTTAATAAGAGAATTTGTCAAGGTTATCTGATGTCAACAAGAAAAAACAGGGCTTGCTTGATGGGCGTGTTTCTAACTAGACAGCTGATGCAGTGGGGTGAGCAAGAGGGAACCAGTCAGATGCAAGAGGCTGCTGTCACCTTCCCTGATCAGCTATGATCAGAGAGTTCACAGGGGCTCCAAGCTTGGAACGTGTTGCTTTCGTTACAAATCATTTGCCATTTTGGAACCTGTGTTATACTGCCTGTGCTTTCTTGCTGCTGTACGGGAAAGCACATGAATCTGACCTTTGAGGAGTTTGCAAGTAAACTTACCAAATGTGTGGTCTTTTTCTATGCAAGAGGAAGTGAGGAACTTTAGAAACAACTCAGAGGGGCTAGTTTAAGGTCTAACAGCCTATCTTTCCAGGCTTTACTTTGCTGCATATTTTGTGATTTTAAATCTCTGCTGGGGCAAGAGTATTTGCCCCCAAACCTCAACCTAGGCACCCAGGGAATTCTCCTATTATACCATATCCCTTTGTCCTTTAACCAAAATATAAAATTCCAACAGATGCCTCTGTTGGGAAACCTACAAGTCAAACCCGAGCACAATGGTATTACAATGCATTCTGCACTAGTTGGAGCTTCTGAAACAGGCTCAAGGGCAACCCAACATGATGCAATAATCCAGCTTGAGGTTACAAACACATGGGCTATGAAGTCAGGCTATCCCTGTCCAAGAACAGCCATAGCAGTTTTCTCATGGCATTCCTCCCCCTCCAGCACACAATTTGCAATTGTCAGTCTTCTCTCTTTGCATCATCAGCGTTCCTTGACGGCATTTGAGATTCCGACCTGCAACTGTGAGGTCTGGGCAATGCTCAGCTGCTTTTTCTGACAAACCCAAAAAGGCCAGCTTAGGAAAAGAAACATTTGTTTATTATAGCAGCAATAAAAGGGAGGGGGAGAACTCATTCCTGGGAGACAGAGGGGAGAAACACAACTTCATTTATTTTGCAAAACAGCACCAACAACTCAGCACTGCGGGGACTGCTGAGCCTATATTTACGAACAAGGCTCAGGTCAGCATAAAAGCTCTCCTTCCACTTGACGTGTCAGGTTGCAACGACAGCTGCCATTTGGGCCTCTAATGCAACATGAGGAAGGTGGAAAACAGAAAACCGTAGAACTGTAGAGCTGGAAGGGGCCTGTTGGGTCATCCAGCCCAACCCCCTGCAATGCTGGAGTCACAGCTAAAGAATGCCTGGCACGTGGCTATCCCAGGGATAGAAGAAGAGGCCACCAACTTCTGAGAGAATAATAGACTAGAATCGTAGAGTTGGATGGGACCCTGAGGATCATCTAGTCCAACCCCATGCAGGATGTTTGAAGGGATGCTAAATGACACAACTTGAAGGCACCATAGGAGATACTGCCAGCAAGTGCCAGAATATCTTTGGGGGTCCCCCCCCCACTTCTTACCTAAATTTCTGTCCATACAGTACAATTGCATCTTGCACACAATTAACTTGTGTGATTTCAACCTTACACAGTGTTGAAAATGATTGCAATCAGGGTGGATGGCTCACAAGTTCCTTTTGCGCTGGGTTTTCCCAGCATGGAAAGAGCTTTGAAGCTCTCTGCCTTGCTTACTGGGCTCTGGGATGCTCTCATGGGAACTTGGACAGCCCCGCGAGATCTTGCAAGAGTTTCCCACAGCTCAGTAAGCAAGCCTAAGAGCTGAAAAGCTCACTGCCTTGCTTGGAATGTAAAGGGTGGTTCCAAGGCGTGGTTTGGTTATAAGCATTTTTGCATATGCGTGCCGTCCCTAGAAAGTAAGACCCAATCATACTCTATGCTCAGCATATGCAAATCTGGGGCCCAGGCCCCCGCCCTGAGGCTTTAGAGTACCCAGAAATGCTCCAAAAGTTTGGATCCAGCCAAGAGAAAGATGAGTGTTTTAAAAGGGATATTCTCTTCCCTCTGCCCATCACATTTCAAGCTAAAACATCCCCAGGCCCTACTCTTAACTCCAGGAAAAGACAGCCATCAATAACTCATCAGTTCTGTCCAAACCGAATCTCACATACCAATTGGCGATTTCTTCTTCCTACACTTAAGGATATATATTTTAATGTTCTCCTGACTCTATTGTCTTAGAGTGCTGCCAAAGCCTTTCTGAAATCCAGGATAGCCTCCAAGAAAACAGCACCTCTGACAGGAGAAGGGTGTCATTAGTATAGAAGGCCCAAGTACATTTTCTTAATCAGCATTTCAAAAGGGGAAATAAAGTATATATATAAAAAATAACCACTCCAACCTAGTTTGCCCTTGGACGGCAGAACAAATGGATAATTACAGCTCAAGAGTCTTTTTGTTTCCTGGAGGTCCTCTTAGATAATTAAAGGTGGGGGCTCTCCAATGTCGGAGAGCTTTAATTTACAGCTGGTTGTATCCTCAAGCACAGCTTCCTGCTATTTACTGCCAGACTGATTTGCAATGTCATCAGTAAAAATTGACTTTTTATTTAGAGAACTAACCAGAGGCCAACACAGGGCTGGTTCAGCCCCAAAAATGCAGGACGGACAGCTGCCTAGGATGGCAGAATTCCAGAGTTCTGCTTCTAGCAGGTAATCAAGAAAGAGGGGGACACCCCCATATATTTGCAACAATGCAGTTTCATGGATGGGAGGGGCACCTGTATCCCCCACCTGGCCAATGTTACTGGTTGCCTTCTGAGAACATAAAAAGAGCTTGCTGGATCAGGCTAATGGTCCACCTAGTCCAGGATCCTGTTCCCACAGTGGCCAACCAGATGCCCCAAAGGGACCACTCTAGTAAGGGACCTGACCCGTAGGAACAATGGAAGCTGCCTTAAACCAAGTCAGACCATTGGTCCATCTAACCCAGTACTATCAACAATGGTGTTAGCATTCTTACAGGAATCATGCCTATGCATCTGCTCCTTGGTGTGTGGAGTGCCGCAGGGAGCAATCCTCTCCCCGATGCTTTTTAACATCTTTATGCGCCCCCTTGCCCAGATTGTCCGGAGCTTTGGGCTGGGTTGTCACCAATATGTTGATGACACTCAGCTCTATCTGCTGATGGATGCCCATACTGACTCGATCCCGGATACACTGACCAGATGTTTGGAAGCTGTGGCTGGATGGTTTCGTGGGAGCCGATTGAAACTAAATCCTTTGAAGACAGAGGTTGGCTGGTAGCCAATGCAATGGGATGGTATGGGGATGAGGGACCAACTCCCTTCTCTTGCGGGGTCCCAGTTAGTGACATTAGGAGTTTGGGTGTAATCCTTGACGCCTCCCTTTCCATGGAGGCGCAGGTTACAGCAACAGCCAAGGCAACATTTTTCCACCTTTGCCACATCAAGCAGTTGGTCCCTTACCTTTCCCGCCCCGATGGTCACCTCCAGGCTTGACTACTGTAATTCGCTCTACGCGGGGCTGCCCTTGAAGCTGTCCCAGAAACTCCAGCAGGTGCAAAATGCTGCAGCAAGGGTCCTCACAGGGTCTCTGCCATGGGAGCATATTCACCCAGTGCTTTTCCAGCTGCACTGGCTCCCGGTGGAGTACAGGGTCAGATTTAAGGTGCTGGTTTTGACCTTTAAAGCCCTTCACGACCTAGAACCCTCGTACCTATGGGACCGCCTCTCCTGGTAAGCCCCACAGAGGACCTTAAGGTCCATAAATAGCAACACACTAGAGGTCCCGGGCCCTAAGGAAGTTGGATTAGCCTCAACCAGAGCCAGGGCCTTCTCAACACTGGCTCCGGCCTGGTGAAACGCTCTGTCTCATGACACCAGGTCTCTGTGGGATCTGATTTCTTTCCGCAGGGCCTGTAAGACAGAGTTGTTCCATCTGGCCTTTGGCTTAGAATCAAGTTGATTCCCTCCCCCTCTTTCTTTTTCCTTTCTCTTCCTGTGAAGAGGCTGCATCCTAATGTTTTAATGTTGTATTCTAATCTTTTTAAATTGTATTTTAATCAACTTGTGTTTATTATTGGTTGTTAGCTGCCCTGAGCCTGGTCTTGGCTGGGGAGGGCGGGGTATAAATAAAAATTATTATTATTATTATTATTATTATTATTATTATTATTATTATTATTAAAACAGAGGTCCAAACCCAGAGAGGAATTTGAATGTAGAGAATTTCAGAAGGGTCCATATTTGCCTGCCCCATAATCTCTTTGACCGTGTCTCCTTTCCTGCCCAAGCAATGGAGACTAGTCAGTTAGGCCAAGTGGGGCAGTGCCCCACCAAACTCAGCCTACCCTCGGCCAACCCCATTCACTCTGTTCCTTGCTTTCCTGGAGTCCAGGGGATGGCATTGGCTACCAGCCAGCTTCTTCCACCATAGACCCAGTGGTGCCTTTACAGAACTCAGATGGGACAGAGGAGGATGGGGAGAAAACCAGAATGAGTGGGCTTCCCCTGTCTATGGCCCTGGCTCCCCCTTGCTGTTGGCCTTCCTGCCTTCCAAGCAATCTCTCCCAATGGGAACGGCATCTGTTCCCCGCCCCCTCCCAAAAAAGAAAGAAATTGGTGTATGGGTCATGGGACAGGGCCGTGAGGGAAGCAAGCCCCTTTAATCTCCGCTGCCCTCAGCATCCTGTCTCCCTCGAATTATTTATTCCCTACTAATTGAAGGTTAAATGCAATATTGAATGTTTGGGACTTTCATTATCAGCCCATGATGGCTTTCTTTATGGAGCGAGGCTGGTTTTTAAGTGCCTTTTCATTCCTTAACCTAGCAACCATGAAAGACACAAAAGGAACTCTCTCCCTTTTTCTGCGTTTAGTAACAAGGCTGTCTATGGATATGAATGGATTTTCATTCGTGCCGACATCTCTCCATCTATCTTCGGCAGAGAATTATAAGACCCGGCTAATATAATTCACAGAACGCAGGTGGAGCATGCTCAGCGCAAGGCGGGCAAGGCTGGGGTTTACTGAATCAAATCCACTGGCATTCCCACAGCAAAGGAATGGGAAATGGGAGCCTAAGAACAAGAGCCCTGCTGGATCAGGCCAATGGCCCATCTAGTCCAGCATCCTGTTCTCACAGTAGCTAACCAGGTGCCTCGAGAAACCTGTAACCAGGACCTGAGTGCAATAGCATACTCCTCTCCTGTGGTTTCCAGCAGCTGGTATTCAGAAACATTACTGTCTCTGACCATGGAAAAGAGAGGAAATTATAGTAGACTAACTGGCCCATCTTGCCTAGTATTGTCTCCTCTGGCAGCAGTTCTCTAGAACTTCAGATAGGAAATCTCTCTCACCCCTACCAGAAGATGCTGAGTTTTGGACCTGGGACCTTCTCCATGCAAAGCAAGTGCCCTATGGATGAGCAGTGGCCCTTTACTTGAAACTGCATAGGATCCCAGTCCTCATGGTTCCCAATAAAGGGCTGTTTTAAACAGGGATATAGGAAGGCACCTTATACCAAGTCAGAGCACTGGTCCATCAGCTTCTGTGTTGCAACTGGCAGTGGCTCACCAGGGTTTATAATGTGCCAAGGGTTCAGCCTTGTAACTTCTGCATGCAATGCATGTGATCATGCACTATGCTATGGTCCTAGCAGATAGGCTTATCTTCTGTATAGAGCCACCACAGCACTGTCAGGACTGAGGTCAGATTGGTGGGCTCTGATGGAGGTGGAGAAAGAAACAGAGGGGGAACCTGGGTTGGAGGAGTGGGGTTTGCCTCTTCCATCCTGAGTTCAGTTGCTTTGGGAGGGAGAGTAGAGATACAAAGTGGAGAGCCTCACTAGGGGCTGGAGGGGTGGAAGATGGCAGCAACTGCACAGGAGCCCAAACAGGATGGTGAAGTCCTAGAACCAGGCACCACCTCTGCAGATGGAGGCAGACCCACTGACCCAACAGAGCATGTGTCTGCAATCTTGACATTCCCACACTGTCAGAGAATCTCATGAATGAGTGTGCCATGCTTGTCCATAAAAGCTCTTCGGGGTGTGTGAAAAAAACTTGTTGGGACATCTTCAACACTTCTGTCTTGACTCTGAACTTCTTGCTCTGCTCCTGGACTCCCAAATCATGATTCCTGAGCACTGTGTTTGCTGCCAAGCTTGTCCCATTACTAGTCTGAATAATGATCTCTTTCTGTCTTCCAAGTAAGAGCCTCTGTCTGCGTGTGTTGGGCAGGATGCCAGGCTGTCATGCTGAACCATGGGTGACGTTGGGCAGTGTCTGGTGTCTGAAGCAGGAGCTCATTGGAACAGCCTGAGGTTCAAGCCCAAAGATCAGAGCCTGGGGCTGAGTTGAACCACCTAGCATGGAAGTAGGTCATTCTGAGGATAAAACCCATCAGAGAGGGGGAGCCAATCTGCATAGCAGGAGCAAGAGAAGAAAATAGCTCTTGACCCTATAGTGGACACATGATGTTGTAATGACCACCAGCTTTAAGTGCTTTTTAAAATAAAGAATTAGAAGAATATATGAAGAATAGGTCTATCAATGCCTCTGAATGTTGTGTGACAATAACCTCCATCTGAGAAAAAATGGCAAGATGCCAGACGCAAGTGAAAACCAATCAGGGAATGGCAGACATTGGGAATAACCAACCAAAGAATGGTAGACATGTGGGATAAGCAACCAGGAAATAGTAGGCATAAGGGATAACCAATGAGAGAATGACAGGCACAGTGGACAACCAACCAGAGAGCTGCAGGTGAAAGGGTCAGTCAACCAAGGAACAGCAAATGCCGGAGGCTACCAAGCCAAGATTTGTGTGGTTCCACAGCCATCCAGCCGGGCAAGATAGACAAACCATCGGTCTGATCTGTTATGAATCTTTTTTTATGTTCTTCTATCAGGTGCAGAAAACCTTTTCATGCCACTTTCTGAAAGTATTATAATAATAATAAAAAACCTGGGCCCATTAATGTTCCCAGCACAAGTTAGCAAGAAAAAGCCTAAACTCTAGGTGAAGGCAGCTCCATAAATCTCCAGCCTTAGATCTTAAAAACCAATCAGGGGTGTTAAGAGAACGCAGATTGAAAAGGTATGCACAGCCTGGAATTTATTTAAAACCTCATAAGTCAGTAAGAACACTTTCAAATCAATCCTAAATCTCACCAGGGGCCATAGAAGTGTTTTAAAAGGAAATCAAGAAAGGGCTGCCAAGTTGTGGGAAATAGAGGGCTGGAGAGGAGGAAATGTGAGGGGGAGATTGGTTGTCCCAATGGATCAGGCTTTCCCCGGGATTTTTTTGCCCTGCTTCTCTTTCAATTGAAGCTTGATTTATCTCCATGCCATGAAAAGATTCACTTGCTAATTCCTGTAGCTGCTGTTTAAAGCACAGCTACAGAATGCTCAATATCACTAGTTAATTTTTATTTAATCTGGACTTGATGATCGTGTGTTAGATGGCAACATGTATTATTTCACGTATTTCCAAAAATTGGTAAACCAGTCCAGCTGTCTTGGGGACCCTCCTGTACATTCTGCTTGGTGGGACCCCAAAGGTCTGCTCCTTCACAGACACAGAGAGAGAGAACAGGGGGTGCTGGTGGAAATTGCTAGCAGCAGAAGGAGAGCTGGGAAGCTAGGACATGGCATTGGCTAACACCACAGTTTAAGAAGGATATTGATCAACTTAAATGTGCACAGAGGAGGGCAACTGAGATGATCCAGTGTGCTGGTCCCGTGCATTACCCGAGAGGCGAGGTCCAAGTCTGGTCCGTGGTCAAAGGTGCAACGTGGAGGCAGTCCATAGTACTGAAGCTGGGTGCAGGGCAGGGAGCCGGGTGAAGTCAGGAACAGGCTTGCAAGCAGAGAGCCAGGGCATGTCAGGAGCTCAAGCAGGAAAGCAAGGCAGGGTTCAGGCAAGAACTAGCAACCAACAATATTGCTCCCGCAACTTGGGACTGGGGCTGGCCGGCTTTTATCTGCTCCGACGCACAGGGTGGCCCCGATCTTCTGATGACTTGCCTCTCCTGGCCTGGAGGCGAGCACTCCTCCTGCGGGAACTTAGTTCTCTCTGCCCTGAACCTCTGCAGCTCAAGAGAGGCTGTAGGGTTACCGGACCCAGAGGCGACCTCAGCTTCCTCTGACGGGGCTGAGAGTGGAGCACCTGCAGGCAATGGGTCCTCCATCACCAGAGCAGACTCAGCTGATGCCTGCACCTGAGGATCCAGCACAGGTGAGGACCCTTCAGGCTCATGCCCCAGCCCTGGCTCAGCTGGTTCTGGAAGCGGAGAATCCTGTGCAAGCTGGGATCCCTCAGGTTCACATCTGAGTCCGAATCCCAGGCCATCGCATCCAGATTCTGGAAACCAAGCCTTATGAGAAGCAGTTGAGGGAGCTGAGGATGTTTTGCATGGCGAAGAGAAGACTGAGAGATGACATGATAGCTATCTTCAAATATCTGAAGGACTGTCACATGGAATATGGAGCAAGCTTGTTTCCTGCTGCTCCAAAGGGAAAGAGCCAAACCAATGGATTGAAATGGCAAGAGATTCCGTATCAACATTATGAAGCACTTCCTGATGGAAAGAGTTAAGCAACTGTGGAACGGACTCCCTTGGAAGGTGGGGGACTCTCCTTCATTGGAGGTTTTTAGCAGAGGTTGGATAACCATCTGTCAGGGGTTCTTTAGCTGTCATTCCTGCATTGATGGGAGCTGGACTAGATGAGTCTTGGGGCTCTTATCCAACTCTACAATTGTATAGTTCTGTGATTCTATGACACCTGGAAGCAGCCCTTCCAGCTGGCTGCAAGAGCAGGAGAGGCAGGAAGTGAGGAAGTTCCATCAGGTCTTCCCTCCTTCAACTGTCAGCTGACCAAAAGGGAGATAAGAGAAGCTCAGTTCTGCTGGGCCTCTTTTCTATGGATGCACCTCTTTCCGTCCAGGCAGGTGCACAGATTAAACACATATTGCAGCCAGACCAAAGCACTTGGTGATGGGTGTGGCAAGGGGCAGGGGGAGTGCTTTGACAAGGGGGAGAGTCCTGAGGGCCAGCTAGAGCATCCTGAGGGCCACATTTGGCAACATTAACTTGATAAACCAGTAGTCTGACTATAAGGATGTTTCCTGTGTTTCTAACTTTCAGGAATAAGCATGTTAATATAAAACGATTAGCTGCATTTATATCCCACCTTTTAATTCCAATGAGTTCAAGGCGGTATACATGGTTTGCCCCTTCTCATTTAATCCCCACAACAGCCCTGTGAGGAGTGACTGCCCCAAGGTCACACACAATGAGCTTCATGGTCAATTGAGGATTTGAAGCCTGGTTTCTCTCAGGTACTAGTCGGACACTCTAGGCACTATTTCTTTTTATTCCTCCTCTTTTGCAGCAAATCCTGAAATTACTCGGCCTAGCAGGCCCCATGACCTGTAAGAAGTAGGAAGGATAGATCCTCCTCCTGGCTTCTCTGGACATTCAGTGGAGTTTCTGGCAAACCAACCACCCTCATAATGAGGCCATTGGCAGGATCCAACCCTGGGCAGCTGCTGGAGGTGAGATGCTCTTTTTACCCCCTTCCCTGCCATTATCTCCACCATGAAAATTGCTTCCCTGTTGCAGTAAACCCTTTTAGTGGTGCTAAACAACACAATAAAGGCAGGCTTTATTAGACAGAAATCTGTTTTGCTGCTCAGCAATTACGTTTTATCACTGGATGCTGCGGCTAGTAATATAGGATGCCTATGGACACGATCCGCCACACTGGGGGGGCAGAAATCACAGCAGAACAGGAGGTGGGGCCCATATCTTAGAGATTCTTGCATCCAAGCAACAGCAACAGTTTTGTTCTGAGTAATCTAGTTGTCTGCTGTGGAATACTCACACACCAGAATGAAGGAGGGATGCTTTCAGGAATTTCAGGCGGGTTATGAATGACTAGAAGGGAGACAGTTAAATTAAGATTCCTTAAGCTCTGCAGCTCCACACCATATATTTAAGATGGAGCAAGCTTGTTTTCTGCTGCTCCAGAGGGTAGGACCTCGACCAATGGATTCAAATTACAAGAAAGGAGATTCTGACTGAACATTAGGAAGAACTTCCTGATGGAAAGAGCTGTTCAGCAGTGGAATGGGCTCCCTGAGAAGGTGGTGGACTCTCCATCTCTGGAGGTTTTTCAGCAGAAGTTGGATGGTCATCTGTCAGGGATTCTTTAGCTGCAATTCCTGCATTACAGGGACTGGACTCGATGATCCTTGGAGTCTCTTCCAACCCTACAATTCTATGAAAACTACTAGTTAGTTCCTCTGTCGGGCATTTTTAGCAGCTTACCATGAATAACTACTGAAGAGGGTAGATTTGATCCTGAAATAGCTGTTAGGCAGTGGATTCCATTACAAGAAACAGACCGCCAGAGTTTAAGAAATAAGCCATTTCTTCAAGCAGAAGTGTGTGTGGGAGAGAGTTAGCACAATTTATTAGCCTCCTACTATCTCCTGTGACACCGGTGATCTATCATATCAATTTTAATTGGAATAGAGGCCTAGGAGATTTTTCAGATTTGGGCCACAGCGAGCCACCACAGATTCTACTATTTATCTTAAAGCAGCAGGATTATTTCATATGGAGAGACCAGACCAGAATGGAATGCACATGACCCTCCTTTAACCAATATTTACCGTGACGATGCATTCTAAGTGTCAAAGGTAAACAGAGGTTGCGGGAGGGGAGAGCAAGCAAAAGGAAAGTCCTTAGTGGCACAGTGATAAAGGAACAAAGGAACCTATGGGAACTGTATGTGATATTTTGATATTGACCCAGACACTGACTAAGGGAAATTGACAAATTCACATGACAGAGGTGTTTTTGAGGGTGCAGGGGAGTGCAAAGAACAAGAGAGGGGAGTTTAAAACTGGATGAGCATAAGGACCTTGGAAGAGCCCTGCTGGATCAGACCAAAGGCCTATCTCAGGGGTTGAGAACCTCAGGCTCAGGTTCCAAGTCTCTCTGTCTGGCACTCAGGACTCACAATTAGCTCAATCAGTCAATCAGTAGAGCATAAGACTCTTAATCTCAAGGTTGTGGGTTTGAGCCCCATGTCGGGCAAAAGATTCCTGCATTGCAGGGGGCTGGACTAGATAACTATCGTGGTCCCTTCCAACCCTATGATTCTACCCCAGACCCCACTCCCTCTCCTATCACAACCCTCCCCCATCACACTCCTGTCCCCCCAACCCACAGCCTTCACCAGCCCTGCTTCCAAGAGTGTTTTTGCCAGGCTGGAACAGGTTTTGAACTCTGATACTGCCTCTTGCTTGCCTGGATAAATGGCAGAGAGGAGGGTGTGAGTAAGTTTAGAACAGGGGTCCCCAAACTAAGGCCCGCAGGCCGGATAAGGCCTGGGGGACTCATTTATCCGGCCCGCAGCGACCCCCACCGCCCGCTGCCACCACCCGCTCTTACCGGTGCTGCGCTGTGCGGCTGCCCACTTCCAGTTCAGAGGAGCACCGGAAATAGCTTGCGCACATGCACAAGCGTTATTTGCACATGCGCAAGCATTATTTCCAGTCCACATCCAGGTCAGAGGAGGCCCGTGCACATGCGCCCAAGCTATTTCCAGTGCTCCTCCAACCCGGAAGTGTGCTGGAAATAGCATGTGTGCACGTGTATGGGCACGGACTGCCCCGCCCTCCGGCCCAACACGCGATCGGTGCTGGAGACACCAGCCCAAGGTGCAGTAGGTTTGCTGACCCTGGTTTAAAAAAAGGTAAAGGTACCCCTGCCCGTACGGGCCAGTCTTGACAGACTCTAGGGTTGTGCGCCCATCTCACTTAAGAGGCCGAGGGCCAGCGCTGTCCGGAGACACTTCCGGGTCACGTGGCCAGTGTGACGAAGCTGCATCTGGCGAGCCAGCGCAGCACACGGAAACACCATTTACCTTCCCGCCAGTAAGGTCTACTTGCACCCGGGGGTGCTTTTGAACTGCTAGGTTGGCAGGCTCTGGGACCGAGCAATGGGAGCGCACCCCGCCGCGGGGATTCGAACCGCCGACCTGCAAGTCCTAGGCACTGAGGCTTTTACCCACAGCGCCACCCGCGTCCCGACCCCTGGTTTAGAAGCTAACAAAACAGACATCTGTTGCTCCACCCACTTTTGCATTTGGCCCCACCCACCACTGGCATGTATCCCAGAGACGATTGTTCAGAAGGGAATGGAGCCCCTGTGTAACGTGCTCTGCATGAGCCACTGGTGGAGGAAGAGGAGTGCGGGCGGAGCGCACCACCCCTGGCAGCGCAATCCCGGTAGGATACCATTGCGGCTGCCCCCCATCCGTGCTGGGTGCCATGCCCCGCAGGTGGCGCACCACGCCCCCAGGATGCATGCCACTACCCTGGGATGCATGCCAGCCCTGCACCTGCCTGCTCTCTATCCCCCTGGTGCCGGAGCATGAAGCTCCACCACTGCGTGAGGCTGCCTGTCTTACATCAGGTCAGCCCCGAACACACAAGAGTCAAAGACTCCTATGTGTAAGTAAGAAAGAGATCTTATTCAGGCAAGCAACAGTACAGTGCTCAGGAGTCACAGCTCAGGAGCAGGGCAAGGAGTTCAGAACTTGACAGAAGCAATGAAGACATCCCAACATTTCCTGCACCCAACCTGCCAAGCTTTTAAAGATGAAGGATGACTCTCCCACTTGCAGGTTCTGGGTGCCACGGTTTATGAAGGATACTAACAAGCAGGAACATGTGCAGATGAGGGTGACTGAGATGACCGAACCTTGTGAGGAAAGGTTGAGAGAGCTAGGGGAAAAACAAGTAAGAGGTGGCATGATAGAGGGGTATAGAATTATGCACGGCATGTAGAAAGTAGATAAGGAAAGGTTTTTCTCCCTCTCTCCTAACACTGGAATTCATGGGCTTCCAACAACAGGAGAAACGGCCACCAACCTAGATGGCTTTAAGAGAGGATTAGACATATGCATAGCTCCTAGCCACTGTTGGAAGCAGCAGTGTTTCTGAATACCAGCCACTGGGAACCACAAAAGAGGAGACTCCTCTTGTACTTGGGTCCTGCTCACTGGTTTCCCACAGGCATCTGGTCAGACCTTGAAAGAACAGGATGCTGGAGCAGAAGGACCACTGGCCTGATCCAGCAGGCTCTTCTTCTGTGGGCTCCTCAGAAGAGACATCTGGTTGGCCACTGTAAGAGCACAAGGCTGGACCAGATGTTCCCCCTTTGACCTGACCCAGCTGCTGCAGAGCTCTTCTTACTTTCTTCAACAAGATGTCCACAGGATACTGAATAGCTAGGGATGTGTAGGGAAGTGGGTTGTTGTTTTTTTCATTTTAATCTCCTGATTGAATATATTCACATTCTTCTATGCCCTTTAAACTAAATGCCTGTGAAAAAAAAGGCATTGTCAAAAGTAATCCTGCAGAAACTTCAAAGCCGGTTCCTGAAATCAAAATGAATTTCCT
Organism: Podarcis melisellensis; assembly: GCF_964234715.1. NCBI lineage: Eukaryota > Metazoa > Chordata > Lepidosauria > Squamata > Lacertidae > Podarcis > Podarcis melisellensis. Next base: position 29,424,458 of record NC_138540.1, read on the forward strand.
TCACTTTGGATTAGAGTTGCCGACCATCAGATATTTTGCTTGCTCATTCAGTATTTTGCCTCAGGTTCAGTATTATAATGTATTATAATGCTTGATTTTTTTTGAAAAAAATCTCACTTTCAAAGTGTTCAAAGTGTCTCAAATACACTATCTTGTTGTAATCCTAATAGCGGCTTCCCAAGATCTGAACCTAATGTTGTTGAATAAACGCAGGCATTTTTGAGCCAAGGGACTGAGTTAATAGGAAAGGTTTACTGATTCCACCCTGACCCACCCAAAATTGCCAAGCCCTGCCCCAGGCTTCCAAGAACTACAAACCTCCATACCCTGATCCTGACTCTCCTGTCAAAACCCATTCTCAGTAATCTGAATCCACACCCAGCTTTTGACCCCTCTACCTGTTGCCTTCCAGATACTTCTGGACTACAATTCCCATTCTTCTTCATGGAGGGTCACAGCTAAGTTTGTATCTGCTTTGCATGCAAAAGGTCCCTAGTTTGGGGATAGTTCCTTGATTGAAATCCTGCATAGCAGCTCTAGTCAGTATAGATAATCCTGAGATAGATGAACCAATAGTCTGACTCAATATGAGTCAGCTTCCTATGGCTGACCTTTGGCCCTGCTGACTAAGGGCTGATAGGAGGACCACAGCAAGGTAGCAGTGCTTACCTGACCTCCTACCACCAGCATCACTGCAGCTTACCAGCAGGGAGAGAAGTGAGGCAGCAGGGAGGTTGGCATGGTTCAAACACACTGGCAGAGACAATTGAATGTTCCCACCAGTGCATTTGCACCTTGCTGGCCACCCTGCTGCCTTGTCCTTTGCCTTCTCTCTCCCCAAAATTCACAGCCATGCTGTTGACCGGAGGTCAGGTCAAGGTCACCAGCCAGCCAACCGAACCTGGCCAGAGTTTCCCCATCTGCATCGGATTGTGCTGTGTTTCAGAACTGCACACCATTATTTTTGCAAGTGAGCAGTAAATACACTGAAAGTTCAAACTGTTTATAGTCTGGCTGAATCTGTCTCGGTTAAAGTCTCTCCTGGAGCCTGGCTTTGATTGCTTGGCAGACTGGAAAGCATCAATCTAAATCAGGGAGCTCCCCCCAAAGACGTTAAGGAACCTGGATGGCGGGCAGCGGCAGCTTTAACCGAAACCATTTAAAACAAATAAAGCCTCATTTGCAATTCTATTCACAGAGAGACGGAGCTTTAGCGAGGCTCTCTTTGGGCTTCCAGCTTTGGGTATATTGGATTGAAAACGTTAAAAGTTGGAGGAAGTTTGCTACAACACAAAAGCCTTGAGATGCTGGCAGAGGGAGGAAGAGCATTGACTTGAGAAGCCAGTCCCCTGGCTGCACTTTTCTGATTCTCGTTATCTCATTGCTACAGTTGCCCATGCATTGGTAATCTCATGGTTGGATTACTGCAATGCACGCCATATGGGGATACCCTTGGGGACAGTCCAGAGGCTGCAACAAGAGCAAAATGTGGCCGCTAAGTTGTTTGTGGGGGCAAAATACCACCAGCATATAACACCTTCCTTGCAGGAGTCACACTGGCTACCAGTTTGCTACCAGGACAAGTTCCAGGTGCTGGTGCTAACAAATACAGCCCCATACAGCTCAGGACCAGATTTCCTGAGAGACCACCTTACCCCTTTTAAACAGCCAGTAGCTCACTGCAGTCTGCAGGTGAGTTTCTCTTGCAAGTTCCAAAGATCTCAGCAACCTCGTCTGCAGGAACTCAAAGTGGAGCTTTTACTGCGGCTGTCCTGTCCTGTGGAACAGCATCCCTATTGAGATACAACAGGCGCCTATTAGCTGTACTTTCTGGAAACGGTTGAAGACATTTTTGTTCCTGCTGGGAAAATGGGTCTTTGCCATGAGCGTTTTTAATTGCTTTTAATTGTCTTGTGTGTTAATTGCCTTAAGTTGGTTGTTTAGAAGGTGGCTAATAAATTAATTGTAATATTAATAACAAGAATTACTTGCTTGGTGGGCTTTTCAAGCCCTCTGGTTGTAAGACTAAATACTGGATTGCTGCAATGAGCTCTCTGTGGGGCTTCCCTCAGGCCTGATCTGGAAGTTGCAGTTAGTGCAGAATGCTGCAACACGATTGCTGACAGGAGTGAGACCTCATCAGTATACACCACCAGCGTTCAGAAATCTGTACAGGTTGCTGATCTGCTACTGATCCAAGTTCAAGGTGTTACTCTTAGCATAATAGGTAAAGGTAGGTTAAAGGACCCCTGACAGTTAAGTTCAGTTGCAGACAACTCTGGGGTTGTGGTGCTCATCTCGCTTTACTGGCCGAGGGAGCCAGCGTTTGTCAGCAGACAGTTTTTCCGGGTCATGCGGCCAGGATGACTAAGCCACTTCTGGTGAAACCAGAGCACTGCATGGAAACGCCGTTTACCTTCCTGCTAGAGTGGTATCTATTTATCTACTTGCACTTTTTGGCATACTTTCGAACTGCTAGGTTGGCAGGAGCTGGGACTGAACAATGGGAGCTCACCCCGTCATGGGGATTCGAACTGCTGACCTTCTGATCGGCAAGCCCAAGAGGCTCAGTGGTTTAGACCACAACACCACCTGCATCCCTACTCTTAGCATACAAAGCCCTTGATAACTCGCCTTACCCTATATTCGCCCACTTAAGCGCTTTGATCTGCGGAACTGGCATTGTTGCCGGTGTCACGGGACACCTATCCTGCCCTTGTAAGAAATGGACTTTTTAGTGTGGTGGCACTTGCACTTTGGAACTCCTGCTCATTGACACCAGGCAGGCAATTTCATTGTACTCTTTTCAGCACCTCCTAAAAGCATTTTCCTTTAGGGAAGCCTACCCAGATAGGTAGGAGTCTGATGTGTTTTTAGTTTATAGCTGGTTTTAATTCTCTTAGTGTTTTAACTCTGATGGAGATCTGGTGGTTCCCTCACTGTGAGGTTACAGGGAGCCAGGCAGAGGGCCTTCTCAGTAGTGGCGCCTGCCCTGTGGAACGCCCTCCTGCCAGATGTCAAACAGATAAACTTTTAGAAGACATCTGAAGGCAGATGTCTATAGGGAAGTCTTTATTGTTTGGTGTTTTGTTGTGTTTTTATATTTTTCTGGAAGCCGCCCAGAGTGGTTGAGGCAACACAATCAGATGGGCAGCATATTATGATGATGATGATGATGATGATGATGATGATGATGATTACTATTATTGAACTAATAATCCTATTTCTTTATTCCTTTGGTAAACCACTTGAAGGTTTCCTACAATCAAGTTGTATGTACATTTTATGAAATAGATAAAGGAATAAAGTGCTTCCACAATCTTAGACCCCTACAAAATATCAGAGCACCAGAAAAAAAAACCTCCCTGAGGGGTTTGCCGTCTAATGATCTCCAGTTAGAGAAGCTAAGTAACCAGAGTAGGTCAGTGGCAGAGAGACACCCTGTCACGTTTCTACATTTCTTTGGTCCTTTCTTCAGGTAACCAAACACAGAAGGTTGCTGCTCCCTCATTTGTTTTTTGCACCTCTGGCGGAAAACAAAAGGACAGAGGGTAAAATTAACTTTTCAGTTGCATCCGTGAAGAAAGTAATGAAATAGCCCTGGGCGGCATAGAATAAAGCAAAACAGCAGTGCGCCTGGTTAGAGAATAAATGTTATTTGGAGCGGGTCGATTGGATCCTCCATGGGTAGCCTTTGCCTGCAGCTCTCTTTAAAAGTCCAGTGTGACAAGCGGGGGGGGGGGGTGAGGAGAGGAGGGGGTGTTACAGATGCATGGAGTCGGAGGCCTTATCCTCATGGTAAAAACCAGGGTAGCATTTAAGCTGCCAAATGCAGAATAATGGAAAGCTTTGGGGGGAATGGAGTTATTTTTTATATGTATAGAAAAGAAAAACCAAGAAACTCTGGCTTTGTTTTTTCAGGGCTGCTGATCTGTAAGCTTTTATTTATAGATGGCATGAGACCCAGAGGGGTTTTCTCGCACAGCAAAACTCTAGTAAGCCAGGGAACAGGAACCTGTGGCTTGCCAGGAACTTGGTCTCACCTCTTTTGACAGTGGCCACAATTGCTAAGTTCTGGAAGACTTTTGGTTTCAGTAATCTGGATTTATTGACATTCCAATAATGGAGAGCCAGTGTGGTGTAGTGGTTAAGAGAGGTAGATTCGTAATCTGGGGAACCAGGTTCGCGTCTCCACTCCTCCACATGCAGCTGCTGGGTGACCTTGGGCCAGTCACACTTCTCTGAAGTCTCTCAGCCCCACTCACCTCACAGAGTGTTTTTTGTGGGGGAGGAAGGGAAAGGAGAATGTTAGCCGCTTTGAGACTCCTTTGGGTAGTGATAAAGTGGGATATCAAATCCAAACTCCTCCTCCTCCTCCTCCTCCTCCTCCTCCTCCTCCTCCTCCTCTTCTTCTTCTTCTTCTTCTTCTTCTTCTTCTTCTTCTTCTTCTTCTATTCCAAGTCTTGGCAAATCATACCTCTTTGGGGGGAAAATCTCACATGAGCTAAAAGCGTCCAGGGGTGAAAACAACAACAACAACAACAACAACAATGTTCTTGAGGTTTTTTCTTTGCCATTTTATCTTATATACAAACAGTGGCTCAGAAGTGTTGGGTCCCACAGGTCTCTGCGAAAGTCTGGATTTAGTATAGTTCAAAGTCACTTTTTATCTTCTTCTTTTTTGAAATTAAAAAAACACACACCTGCAATGGTTTTGTTTCAGACCATGGTACGCTTTGTAATCATAGACGACACATCCTTTCCCTTTTGGTATATTTTATTATTGACTCAGTAAATTGCATAGTTGTATCCCATTTTTCCTTATTGGCAATTGTGACAACTTACCATTTTGAAACTAATTATTATTTCGTTCCTTGTAACTTGTTGTTATTAAAATCCACACACAAACCCCCCAAAAATGTGAGGGGGAGAAAGAGAGGAAATTTCTCTATCAATGAAACTCTGCGTGTAAGTCAGGAAGCAAGAACCAGAAGGTGCCTGCCTGCTGAATCTCTAGTGGCAGAGCATTTCACAGGGCTGGGCAGATGACCTTAAATGCTCAGTTTCTCATTGTTGTCAAATGAGCCTTACCTGGGAAATGACCAACAACACTCCTGCAGATGATCTTGGTATCTTGGACTTAAATTGTTTGGGGCTTTGTAAATTAACAGCATGACTTTGAACCTGGTTCAGTAGTCAGTGGGTAGTCAGTGCAGATGTTTTAAGAATGGTGCCCCAAGTACTTGGGCAGATGCCCCCCATCAGCAGTCTGGCCTCCCCATTCAGCATCAGCTGAAGTTTCTGAATTAGGCCCAAGGGCAGCCCTACATCACAGCAACCTCTGCACTCTGGACTCTAAGATTAACAGCCAGTACAGCCAAAGATCCTGAACCCTTATCGCCTTGCTGTTAGACCCTGATGCCACGCAAACTTTGCACCCTGGCTTGTCTGGCTTGAGGAGATCAGAAATGCAAGTCCCCAAATTACAGCCATCTGGATCGGGTGAAATGAAAGGGAAAGAAAATGTCTTCCTGGCCGGCTAGGAGGTGGACACGTCTATTAGTTTTCCTTGATGATTTTATGGCCTTTTAAGAACTTCACACATATTATCCAGATGCTAAATCTCTCTGCTGAGGAGGTGCTGTAGCCACTGACTCGATTACTCTCATCCCCTGTGGTGCCTCTGCATAAAGAAAGGGCGATCTTGACCTTTCTTGAACAAGGGAGAGAGGGAGGGCTTGATAAATTCCAAAGGAATGAAATGCATCTCATTTGACTTTATTGCCCTTCTCATGAGGTCAACACAGGACCGCTTCCTCCTGTTGTGCATAACCCAATGCTGCAAGTCCCGCTGTTAAGATTCACGGTTCTTTTTCATGCCTCAAGGCAGGTGCTCATAGGCACTTGTATCAATTAGCCAAGCTATTCTGAATTCCAAGCATGGGTCCAGTATCAGTCCGGGGGTGGAGGAAAGGAATGACTGTCCCAGGGCAGCAACAGAGTGTCCTGTTTTTATGGGACTTGAGACTCACAGAGGAAATGGGCCGTAGCTCAGTGACAGAGCATCTGCTTTGCATACAGAAGGTCCCAGGTTCAACCCCCAACAGCATTTTCAGGTAGGGCTAAGGAAGCATCCCTGTTTGAAATCTCCGGAGAGCTGCTGCCAGTCAGTGTAGAAAATACTGAGCTAGAGGGACTCAGTATAAGGCAAGTTTTCTAGGTCAAAAAGAATCAGGACCCTGAACAGTGTCAGTGGGTCCTGCTAGCTAGCCCATGGGAAGATTGTGCTTCTTCAGTAGGGGTCTGAAGCCATCTGAGCCCATATAATGGCAGGGGAGGCCTGGGCTGCATTAGGCTCCACCTCTTTGGGAGAGCCAGCTGTGTTCCTTAAAGGGCCCCGATTCTGAGTCTTTGGGCTTCTGCAAGGACTCATTGTTGGGGTGACTGCTAGGGACCCCGCCTTTGTGTCTCAGTGATGGTGGTTGGGAATCATTTCCTAGCCAAGAGGCACAGCAGAAGGCACTGTGGCTTCCCCTGCAATGAAAGTGCTCTGAACTCCATCCCAGTCTTCCTCTGGGCATGGTGGGGGCCCCAGAGTCAAGCTCATAACATAGAGTTTCATCCTTCCTCAGTCTAGCCAGTAAGCCTCACTTGTAGTAGTAGTAGTAGAAGTAGTAGTAATTTATTTGTACCCCACCCATCTGGCTGGGTTTCCCCAGTCCCTCTGGGTAGCTTCCAACAAAGATTAAAATACATTAAAATGTCACACATTAAAAACTTCCCTAAACAGGGCTGCCTTCAGATGTCTTCTAAATGTCAGGTAGTTGTTTATCTCTTTGACATCTGATGGGAGGGCGTTCCACAGGGCGGGCAAGAAGGCCCTCTGCCTGGTTCCCTGTAGCTTTGCTTCTCGCAGTGAGGGAACCGTCAGAAGGCCCTCGGTGCTGGACCTCAGTGGCCGGGCAGAACGATAGTAGAGAGGCTCCTTCCGGTATACTGGGCTGAGGCCGTTTAGGGCTTTAAGGGTCAAAGCCTTTATATGGATCAGGCAGTCCAGTATGACCCATTCTGGTCTATTTAGGGCCCTTGGGTGGTCTCTATGCAGCTCCCTTCTTGCTTTGGTCAGAGTAGGGTAGTTGTGCATAGGCTGAATAAAGTCTTCATCACCACCACAATATCCCCCATCCTCAGGGCCTGCTACAGGCTTGAGTGCTGACAGTCGCATAAAAGTCTTGGCTGAAATCTCGCTCTATAGCATTGCCCATAAATTCTTGCAGGAGGGGAGAGTGCTCTTGTGCTCAGGTCCTGCTTGGGGGTTTCCCATTGGGGCATCTAGTCAGCCACAGTGAGAACAGGATGCCAGCCTAGATGAGCCATTGCCCTGATCCAGCAGGCTCTTCTTGCGTTCTTATTTTTAAACAAGTGGATTTGTTGCTTCCACTCACTTTAAAACCTAAAATTACGATATGCACTTGAAACCCTCCCAGAAAACTGACGCTCTGGAAGTGCACCTGTTCTGTGCACTGCTGTCATATTAGCACAGTGTTGACTGATGGATCTCTGGGGTGTCCTTCCGTTTCCTCAGATAACCTCGCGGGGGGAGGGGGTTACATGCACAGGCCCTGCTGCAAGGAGCACCCCCCACTCCTTGCCCCAGCCCATGCTGTTGGAATGACAGGAAGAGAAACAAAGTGCTTCTTCTTAAAAGGGAGTTTTGCCAATTTCGTGCTCTGCAGCCAGAGAACGCCATGTCTGCAAAAGCTTCAGCCCCTCCGGATAATTTCAACAGCCTCACACCAAGCAGATGTGATTCTTCCCGGTGGCTATTTGGCGTCTTCGGATGAATACAGAGTCCGTTTCGTGGATACGGAGACTTGAAGATGCTGCCGAATGTCTGTGAAACAACTTCACACCTTGGCAGCAGATCCCGAGGACCTGAGTCGTGACGGGTGACTATTACGTGTGTCTTTTATGGCCAGGAGAGGAGCATAATTCAAGGGTTCTGCTGGCATGAAGAGGCATTTGAGATGGTATCTCTTCCACACACACACCCTCCAAGTGAAAGAGAGTAATTGTCCTTCATAGGTGAGGAGCTTACACCCTCTCACTCATATCTTATTTTCTTTGAAAGAACTTTTCAACTGTGCTCGACGTCTGAGGGAGCAACAGTTTCCCAGACTGAGGAAAGTGGAACTCGAGGAAATCACGGGAGGAATTCAACACTGCACTATTAAGATTGTTCTGTCAATGCAAGTATTTCCTCTTGCCTGGTGGAACAATCCCCCTATCTGGAGGGCTCTCCTAACCCTCTAGAGCAGAATTGGGGGAATTGGGGGGGAAGCCCCATTGTGCTTGTGGGGGTCCGTGTGCTGGCATCCACTGGTGTGCTGGGTTGCTTGAATCTGGCCCACAAGATGTACCTATTCTTTTTGTTCCATTGCTGCATTATTGTCTCCTGGAAGGGCAAACTATATCACCATTTATTTGTATGCTATCTTTCCATAGTTAAAACCACACTCAATGCGGCTTGCAACATGAAAAGCTTTACATGGTTACGGAAACATAACAAAAGTAGTAATAAGGAATAAATAAAAGCATCTCAGAATGTAAACAACACAATTTCACAATCCCTGTGTAAGCCATAATATATCTCAACATAAAGATACGGCAAGGGGGGATTAATATCAGTAACAGCAAAATTAACATCTCCAAAGTTAAATGGAGCAAGCTTGTTTTCTGCTGCCAGACCATAGGACCTGAAGTAATGGGTTCAAATGACAAGGAATGAGAATCCAGTTAACATCAGGAAGAACTTCCTTACAATTAGAGCTGTTTCACAGTGGAGCAGACTCCCTCAGAAACTGGTGGATTTTAAGGTTTTTAAGCTGTGGTTGGGTGTCCATTTGCCAGGGATGCTTTAGCTGTGATTCCTGCTTTGCTGGGGGGTTGGGCTAGATGGCCTTTGGGGTCCCTTCCAACTGTACAATTCCATGAAATCTTGACCCCCAACAAAAATACCCCACCCCAAGAATTGGCAGGCATCCTGAGAAGCAGATCTTGGAAAACTCACAGCAAATATAGTTTCTGGCTCTCTGCATCTCTGTATAACTAAGCTTTGCGAGAAACCAGAGAGATGCCTTAGGACTCTCAGACACACACCTTGCCTCTCACCAGGTCACCTCTCCTGGCTGACCCTGCTCCACAACTTCCTCGAGCTCTTTTGCCTGACCTGAAGTACAATCCTGCTCCCTTCCTTGTCTTGTGGGACGTCTGTGTGGAGAAAACTCTGACTTGCGTGTGCCTGGGATGTCATAACTAAGTTAAAAAACACACTCAATGTTCCGTCTCACTTTGGCCATTGTGTCCACCCACCAGTAGCATGTGGCCCCCTGAAGGCTGCCTATGAAAGAATGAGGCCCTCAAGCTGCAAAAAGGTGAGAGAGGCAGGTAGACTTGCTGAGGCCTGGGCTGCTATCCTAGAACTCCCTCATCCCCAATTGAAGAAATTACAAATGAGCAGTTGATACAACAGGAACACACATACTGCAGGCCTCTGTGTCAAAACAGATATCGTGGCTGCAAGTATAAAGTTTGCTGAACGGGAAATCTACCTGGATACGGGCGTTATCAGTTTTGACTCCTGCTCAAGCCTAGTGAACCCTGAGCAGGAAACCAGCAAAGTGTGTAAATGTTCCCAGCAGCCCCTGCTGTGAAGGCCTCTGAGGGGGGGCGCCGCAGGCTTTTCCCATTCCTGCTCTGGGCTTGCCTGGAGCAATGCCTGAGGTGATCCTTTTGATCCATGCAAAGCTTCAAAACTGGGAAACGGGAGAGTATGAATATGAAGGGTGGCAAGGTGAATTGTGCCCAGCTGATCGGTTAAACAACAACCAAGCACAAGGCTGGGAGACGTGGGTGGTGAGGAGGCAGCACCTGCCAATCTGCAGGTCAGCAATTACCTAGTAAAGCTAATTGTTGGCAATTTGCATGGGGAATGTTCCCAGATGTTTTCCAGTGGTGGATTTTGTCTTTGTCTGTCAGATTAGGCCACATTCACACCATGCATTTAATGCACTTTCAACAGTCACGGCTTCCCCCAAATTATTCTAGGAGTTATAGTTTGTTAAGGGTGCTGAGAGTTGTTAGGAGGTGCCTAGACTGCTCCCAGAACTACAGTCCCCAGAGTTCCCTGAAGAGAAGGGTTGATTGTTAAGCCACACCCTGTGAGAAGCTGTCAGGGGCCGCATTCCGGTGCTGGGTGAGGGCCGGAGCTAAAACTGGGGGTGAGAAACCCACACGCTGTCACACAGGCTCAAAGCTGTTTCCCACTGAAACGGAGACTTATGTTTGTTAGTATCTGCACCCAGGTTACACCCTCCATTTGCTCCATTTTTAGCAGTAGGTGAGGTAAGGCTCATCTTCCCCTGAGTCCAAGAGTCTGACAGCCAGAGGGCTAGCCCTTGCTTACACTTGAATAGAGGCCAAAAAGGGACCTCCAAGTGTGTTCCTGAAGCAGTGAGCCTCCTTCTGATGTGCATTTGTATTCCCAGAAATCCCTGCTTCTACTGACAACCAGACATGACTTGTAGGATTGGGTGTGTATCTCGTGTGTTGTCTAGTGTGAACCCCACCTCCTCAGTACAGGATACAACTGCAGCATCCCTGACAGATGACTGTGTCCAGCCTATGTTTTTGTACCTGCCAGTGAAGGGGGGCCCTTCAGCTGCCAAGGCAGTCTGTCTCACTATCAAAGAGCTGTTTCCATTGGGACGTTTCTCCCAATGTTGAGCCACAAATTTTGCTTCCTCCCCAGTTTCCACCATTGGTCCTAGTCCTACTTCAGGAGCAACAGAGAGCCTGTTTGTTCCATCTTCTGAGTGACGGCCCTCCAGATATCTGAATCTAAGAGCATGGAGTCCCATGGATGGCGTCAGTTCACCGGAGCCCTGAATAAAAGTGGCCTTTGAGCTCCCACTCCCCCCAAACACTGCCCAGCTGGACGGGTCCCAATTAATCTTACAAGCTTTGGGGACAGGTGGCCGGTGGCACTGCGAACAGCACCAATTCTCTTCCTTTTCTTGAAGATGAAACTGCATTGCAGGGAGTTAGAGCAAATGACCCTTTGTGTCTGTTATGTACTGAAGTTCTCACCCTGGGCCAGCAGGGGGATACTGTAGATAGTTATGCAAATGAAGGATTGAAACTGACGTTCAGTGATTGGATAGTTTTTGTGCAAATGAAGGATCGAAAGTGACGTTCAGTGATTGGATAGTTTTAGAAAGTTGCTACAGCAATGTTGTACTGGAGCTCTATATAAGCAGGCTGACTGAGCCCTTCAGTCAGTTCTGTTCTGGCCTCTGAATAAACAAGAGCTGTTTGAAGAATCGCTGTGTCGTCTGATATGTTCACCCACAACTTAACAGTGTCCCTCCCAGTTCTATGATAGAACCTGCCACCGTCTTGGCAAGAAATCTGAGCCCCAACAGAAAGCAGCCACACTGGAGATCAGACCCAGATAAGTTAGCGGGGAAGAATAATAGAATCATAGAACTGCAGGGTTGGAAGAAACGCGAGTCATTGTCTAGTCCAACCCCCTGCAATGCAGGAACGGAGAAGGCAGCTTCAGCAACTACCCCTTCCTTCTGCTTCTCCTCTTAGCTTCCACCACATAAAAATAAAACAAAATTAAGTGGCGTCAGAATCAGGGGGCCCCAGGGCCCTGGTACTTACCTGACAGTGTCAAAAACTGGTGCCAGCCCTTGTGCCTTACGCAAGAATTTCGTCCCTCAACCAGCTCATTCCTGGCTCAGATTTCCCGTCCAGGGTGCTGCCTAGAATATGTCCCAGAATCCTTTGCAGCTTCCCCAAAGCTGTTTCCATCGCTCTCCCTCTCCGAACAACAACAAAATACCCAGCAACCATGTTCTTGCTATCGGCTAGTAAATAACACTCCGGCTAAAGCTGTCGCTTTTTTTAATTATCTCATCTTTCATTGCAGGAGCAGTAAGGAACGTAACCCAAAGACAGGGATTCCTGTTTTTGTTTTTAATATATTGATAGCATAAATATTTGAAACAAAGCAGGCAAGGTTACTGCTGCCTGACCTGTCAGCCGCCTCACCCACACATTCAGATATGCCACAAAGCTGGCCGGAGTCCCAAGAATCTTCACTTTCGTGGTTTGCTTTATAATATAAGCTGCTTCTTTATAGTGGCAAATACGACTTCAGAGTGAATGGGGCAATCTGTCTCAACAGGCAGTTAGGGATTTGGTGGTACTGTAGTAGCAACGATGCCTCTTCCTGCAGTGCTAAAAAGAGTTGTCCTAATGCTGGGGTGGGAAACCTCTGGCCCTCCAGCTGCTGTTGGACTCCAACCCCCATCTGCCCTAGCCAGCAGGCCCAATTGGTCAGCAATGGTAGGAGCCAGAGTCCAACAACATCGTGTTCAGAGCCAAAGGTTAGCCACCCCTGCCCTAAAGTTGCAAAGGGTCGACGCAGACAGACCTTCCCTAGTTGCCCCTCAGTGACATGAGCTAAGATCTCTTTTATTTCCTATTCTTCATTGGGGGGGGATACAACATTACAAGTGCTTGGTGTAAGATAAGACATGAAAAAGAAACAAGAAATAGTACCCATGCAGAAAACAAAACAGATCCAGAAAAAGAAGGTATTGTTTACATTACAACAAAAGGGTGGGAAATTTGTTATTGTAGCTAACCAGACCTTAATCTAATATGGAGTTTATAAAAATGAATTCCAAATATCGTTACATTTGTCCATGGCTGTACACGACTTGATCATGTATAGCAAGTTTGTACATATCTTCAATCCAATCATTAAAGGGAACTGCATTTTTATTTTTCCAGTTCATCAATAACAACCTTTTTGCTGTAGTAAGGTTGTGGAGAATCCATTCATATTGTCCCTTTGTTAGATTCCATGTGTTGGGTATATAATTCAAAAGGGTATTTTCCTCTGCAAATTTAAGACGGTTCCATACAGTTTTGTTGAGTTTCTCTAGGACATTGTACAAACATATGTTTTAGGGAGCCATTAGCCTTATCACATCTCCAGCAGCTAGATGTCTTACATAATATTTTCATAAACAAGCGTACTGGAGTCCAGTAAGTTCTAAATATTTTTGTTGTTGTTATATGGGTCTTAATTTGAGGTCCAGAAGCACCCTGGACATGAGCTAAGATCTTATGATCCTACTAGGGGCTGCTACACCCGCTTGGTCCTCTTACCATCCCCAACAAACCCCTTTGCCAAAGCCCTTCCCCCACATCTGGCCAACCTACCTTTACACCTGTCCAAACTCCCCTCCCCTTACCCCTCACCCAGCTCCTTGCCTATCCCCTCACAGCTCACCCCATGCCTCTGCACATAGCTTGCCCCAGGCACCTCCACTCACAGCTCACCCCAGACCCCCACCTTCTTCAAAAGAAGGAACAGGCACTTCAGAAAGCAGTTTTCTGAAGCACCTCTCCCTCGCCACTCCATTAAACCTCCATGCAGCTGCATTTAATGAAGTGGGGAAGGTGCTTCACAAAGCAGTTTGCCTGGGTCACCTGCCACCCTGTTATCATGATGGAATCGCCATTGCCACCTGCTGACAGCCACACACACTGCAGCATGACAACAGGCTTAGAATTTTATGTGTATAAGAAGATAAGGCAGGGGTAAGAGAACCCTTTGGGGGCTGAGGGCCAACGTTATCACAGTTCCCAGGGCCACATTCCAGTACTGGGTGGTGTGAAGGTCTAAAACTGTGTGTTTCAAACCCACATACCATCACAAAGCTGTTTCCCATTGAAGCAGAAGCATATATTTAATTGTTAGTATCCACACTCAGCTTACGGCCACCATTTCCTTCACAGACTTTTTAGTAGTGTAGGAGGGTGAGACCCACCTTCCTCTGGATCAAAGAAACTGATGACCAACAGCCTGACCCTTGCATAGACTTAACATGTGGGATGACAACTGGCTTTCCTGTAGAGTTTCTGTTCATTTTCTTGGAGGGCAAGGTATAAATCCTTCAAATAATAAGAAACCCCTGCCAAAAAAAAAAAAATCCAAGCCAATAAAGTGAGTTCTCTCTGCCCTCTGCTCAAGACCCAACTCCAAACAAACTGACAGGGAAGAAGATGCCGAGCAATTGAATGTCAAAAGAAATTACTCTGATTGTTCAACAATTTTGCCTTGAAATTGCTAGCTGCTGCAGCTGAAGTTGGACATGGAAAAAAAGAAGAGAGAGTGTGTGTTTTTCAGTTGTAGATGGCTACAGTCACCTTAATCTTCTGCTTATGAGTCCAAAAATGATATAGGGACATGTCATCAATCATGTCTGGGTCAAAGCAGACCCGCTCCTAGTAGAGGCATGGAGATAGTTCCATCGCACTCACCTTATTTGGTGCAAACCCCTTCATAAGAGCTTAAGAAGATCAGGCCAATGGTCCATCTGCTCCAGCATTCTGTGCTTGCAGGGTCTGACCAGATGCCTGTGGGAAACCCACAAGCAGGAACTGAGCACAAGAAACTCTCCCCTCCTGTGGTTCCCAGAAACTGGTACTCAGAAGCATTGCTGCATCCAGCTGAGGGCAGAGCCATTCACAGTCTTGTCCTCCATTAATTGGTCCAATCCTGTTTCAAAGCCATCCAAGTTGGTGGCCATCCATGCCTTGTGTGGGAGCTAGTTCTACAGTTTTAACTATGCTCTATGTGGGAAAGTATTTTATTTGTCCTGACTCTTCCAACATTCAGCCTTGTTGGATGTCTTATATAAGAGGGTGGGGGAGGGAGAGAGAGAGGTTGGGAAGATGGCAAGCAGGACATTCTCCATCACCAGCATTCAGAAGCTTATTGCCTTGAACAGTAGAGGTAAAACATAGCCATTGTGGCTCATAACCATTGATAGTCTTCTGTCTTGGAGGAGAACCGTGGGAGTGGTGGGCTCAGCCCCATTGCTTTAAAGGTAAGGTGGGAGGGGTGTATCAAGTGTAGAGACATCTTCTCTGCTTATATCTAGCCCTGGGTCCTAGTCTCTACCACTGTATCTTGTGAGTCATGTCACCTGTGCTCTGAGCTGATGCTGAGGATGTGTGTGTATTGTTTCCTTTAATAAAAGTTTTGGGCTTTCCAGAGCCAAGAGTCTGGGTCTTTTGTCAGAGGGTGGGAGCCAGGACAATGTTGTCCCCGAATAAAAGCACTTCGAGATCAGACCCACTTTTATTTTTATTTTATCCAAAAGCTCTTATCACAAACAGTTGGCAATGGGACTGGAGGAAGGTGGCTGTTTAAAACCCACATGGAAACAATTGCATAATGCTAGGTATGTGAAGCCAATAGACTGAGGCTCGTTGACAAAACTATAAGCAATTAAGGGTCAGGGCAGCTGCATAGTCCTCCAGGAATCTTCACTTGGTGACACGGTGAAGCCTAGAATCATAGATTCTGTATGGGACAATGGCAATAAAAATTATTGTATTATATCGTATCATATTGTATCTGTCAGGGAACTGCCATCGGAGCTAGAGGCGGAGGGAAGGCTCCAGAGGGATGCCGGAGAGGGTCCCAGTAGGGAGAGAGGCAGCCCATCTGCTGGGGAAGGAAACCAGCGTTAACACCAGTGGAGAAGGGGGGCAGAAGGGGGAATCAGAGAGGAGGCTCCAGGACTCTTCACCGGAGACCAGCGGGGAGAGCACGGGTCCTCCGCTGCCCACACCCTCCCTGCGCAGAAGACTTCCGTGCAGGGAGAGTAAGAGGAGACTTGGCGTCAAATAACCTCTTTGCTGGAAGAAGTTCAAGAAACGCCCACTGACGGATTCTGCCAGCGACTGAGACAGCCACGAAGTGAAGGGCTGTCCAGACAGAAAGGGTTCAACCAGGTAACCTAGCCAAGAGTGGCGGCAACTTACGCACGAGCAACCCCTAGAACCATTACAGTGTCATATAGAATCACAGTTGGAAAGGACCCCAGTGGTCATCTAATCCAACCCCCTGCATTGCAGGAATCACAGCTAAAGAATCCCTGGCAGATGGCCATCCAACCTCTGCTTAAAAACCTCCAGTGAACCTTCGCCACCTTGCAAAGGAGTCCATTCCACTGTCAAACAGCTCTTACTGTCAGAACGTTCTTCCTAATGTTCAATCAGAATCTCCTTTCCTGTCATTTGAATCCATTAGTTCAGGTCATATCCTTTGGAGCAGTAGAAAACAAGCTTCCACCATCTTCCATGTGGCAAGCAGCCCTTCAGATATTTGAAGATGGCTCTCACATGCCCTCTCAGTCTGCTCCTCTCCAGGCTAAACATCCCCAACTCCCTCAACCACCTGGAGGCATCTGTAAGGTGTTAAACGGGCAAAGGTGAATGCCGAGGTTGGATAGCCTAACAAAAATGCCTGATAGCCTGACACACTTGGCAGTGGCTGGCAGACACTTTTGAACTGTGATCACAGGTTGTCTCGTCAGACATTTGTGTTTATTGGTCCTTCTAGCACTGTACTTAGGTGGTGAGGGCCAAGCTGGCAGGTCTGGGTCACTGAGAGGAAGCCACATGCATAATGAAAACCTGAGGTTTGGAGAAGTGCAAAGGTGAGAGTCAGCTAGAGAAGAAGAAAAAAAAACTGAGGCAGAGGAGAGTGATGCTCAGATCAGCAGGATGCTGTTACAGAAGTTGGGCTCCATCTCCACTCTCTGCTGAGCAGCAGCGAGATTCCAGGGGGTTCCAGGAGAACTGAAGGTGCAGCGAAGACTGTCATTGCTTTAAGAAATATGATTTATTCACATAGTTGCAGCTTCAGTCTGCATAGATGGAGTCCAGATCTTGCAGTACAGTCATTTCAAGAGAAGCTTGCTTGTCCCCTACAGCAGTGCTGGAGTCCCAGCCAGCCTCCAGCCTAAGATGAATCTTTGTCTCTGTTCTTTCCCCCTTCCTCCCAGCACACTTGACTAAAGACCCTCTTTTCCTGCCACCTCACACCCAGTTAGCCTGACAACCTTCCAAACCACCAGTCTCTGATCACACCTCAGGGCAAAGCGGGAAGACAGCTCTCTTGCATTGCCAATGGCCCTCAATGACCCAGTGTTGTTTCTTAATGGCCCTAGCTTGACCAGGTTATCCTAGAATCATCCTAAAATTGTATAGTTAGAAGGGACACTGAGAGACATCTAGTTCAACCCAATGCAATGCAGAAATCCTGCCCACAGCCATCCCTGGGAGGGCTCGAACCACCAACCTTCTGGTTAATAGCCAGGCATACTGACCCATTGCACCCCTGGGGGACAGGGTCGTTTTGTATAGGCTAGCTCGGGGATTCCTCTGCAGCTTGTATTTCACCATTCACATCCCAAATAATCAAAATCCTGCCATTTATTCATTTCTAGGGTTTAGGGGGTTTATAACCAACACATGGGCAGAATAAGGTTTAAAGGCCTAACACAGCTGCTCTTCATGGCTAAGATGTTGATCCCACAAGCAACATTCGCCTATTGCATGGGTAGGCAAACTAAGGCCCAGGGGCCAGATCCGGCCCAATCACCTTCTAAATCTGCAGACAGTCCAGGAATCAGCATGTTTTTACATGAGTAGAATGTGTCCTTTTATTTAAAATGCATCTTTGGGTTATTTGTGGGGCCTGCCTGGTGTTCTTACATGAGTAGAATGTGTGCTTTTATTTAAAATGCATCTCTGGGTTATTTGTGGGGCATAGGAATTTGTTCATTTCCCCCCAAAAAATCTAGTCTGCCCCCCCCCCAAGGTCTGAGGGACAGTGGACCGGCCCCCTGCTGAAAAAGTTTGCTGGCCCCTGGCCTATTGAGTCCCATTAAATGGGAATGGGGTGGGCACAACTTCAGCGAGGCAAATGGGGCTGCACTTTAGACAGAGAAAGCAAACTGGAACTCGTTCTGCGGCGCTGGACCTGAGCTACCTGTTCACACCTATGCTGGCATATCCATGACCTGAGCAACAGAGGAGGCAGCAGCAATGACTCTGAACCAGACAGAGCAGCAGACTTTTTCTGGGAAGATGAGCTGGGGACATTGTGAATAATTTTGCAATATGTTAACTTTTTTTCTGTGCGGAGTTTCCCCCACACTTTTGGCAGCACTGATTTCATTCCTTGTTGTTGCATTTCACATGCTAGCAAGGTTATGCTTAAAATTCTACAAGGCAGGCTTAAGCAGTATGTGGACCAAGAACTCTCAGAAGTGCAAGCTGGATTTCAAAGGGGCAGAGGAACCAGAGACCAAATTGCAGACATGCGCTGGATTATGGAGAAAGCTAGAGAGTTCCAGATTTCATTCCTAGAGAGGTACAAATATCACTTATTTTATTTTGAAGCATTTTTCCTTCACGGACTCCTAGAATTGCAGAGTTGGAGGGCACCCCAAGGGTCATCTAGTCCAACACCCCTCCCTGCCACAACGCAGGAATCACATGGCAACCAGCAGTAATTTTTTAGGAAGCTCTACTATGCCCGGACACGACTGGCCCATACGGGCAGGGGTACCTTTACCTTTACCTTACTATGCCCATGTGTTGAACGTGCTTTTTTTTTACCTGCAACTTGCAACTTGTATCATTTCAATTGATGGATTGCATTATGGATTCATGCCTGAACCGCTTGCTGGAGGGGGGCGGCACCTGTGGCAAAATAACAGTCTATAAATATTGGAAATGAATGAAACAAATGAGGCAGGGGAGTGGATTCCTTTCTACTGCCTCTTTCTTGCCATACCTTCCTCCACCCACCCACCCACCCACCCACATTTCTGGAAGAAACTGATGCTTCCAAGGTTTGTCTCTCTGAAGCTGATGGGGACATGCATCTGAGAGGCAGGAGGCAAGCACTGGGGAGAAAGTAATTAATCTCAGGAGATTCGCCTCGGGGATCAGATTGGATGGATTCGTTTTTAACTAATTAAGAAGACAAGCGAGCCCCTTCCCCAGGAGTTGGCTGCGGTTGCACAGAGTGGCCAGCATGAGACTGTCGAGCTACTGACAGGGCGCCCCAGGGGAACCTGAGCCTTCATTTTGCCGAATGAAAGGGGCTCAGAGGTCCTGCATCCCTGGATTAGCTTCTGGTTGAAGCTAATGAAGGGGGTGGACTTAGCAAACTGTTTACCAGGCACTCCACGAGAGATGAGCCAGAGGACTATGGGAAATAAGGTTGCTGGTTTTATTGTTGTTGTTTTAATGTTCTCATGTGCTCACAGTATACAGGAGGCTGCTTGCTGCAGCATCTTTGCATAATTTCTGCTCCTGCCTTTGGTCACCTCTCCTACCAAATACCTTGTTGCCAGGAGTGGGTGATTCGGCCCCGATTTTGCATTGGATGAAACGGAAGCATTCGCTCACCTGTGATAGAGACGCCTCAAAGGAGAGTGCTCCGTGTGTCTCTGTGTGGTCGGAGCCAGTAAATGCTTCTGACTACCAGTTGCTGGAAGCCACAAGAGGGGGGGGCTCTTATTGATGGGTCCTGCTTGTGGGTTTCCTATAGTGGGCACCATGTTGGCCAACTTTGAGGACAGATGGACCATTGGCCTGATCTAGCAGGCTCTTCTTGTGTTCTAAGAATCAGATAATCCGAAAAGAGTCTCCACTCTTCCACAAGTATTTCATCTTTGGGGTCTCTTATTTTTGCTGTCAATTTCGCCATCTCCATACCATACAGTGGTACCTCTGCTTGTGAACGGAATCCGTTCCAGAGGCCCATTTGCAACATGAAAAGAACGCAACCTGCAGCAGCGCATCTGCACACACGCAGGTTGTGATTCGCCGCTTCTGCGCATGCACATGATGTCATTTTGCGCATCTGGCTAAACCCGGAAGTAACCATTTCCAGTACTTCTGGGTCACCGCAGGATGTAACCTGAAAGAACGTAATATGAAGCGGGCGTAACATGAGGTATGACTGTATTCTAGCTGCAGTGGTCGCATACCTAAACATTTTAACCAACTTTTTTGGGGGACCTCTATCCCTATTGTTCCCCAAAGAAATGCTTCAGGCTTCGGGAGGATGACTATTTTAAACATCTTTTTCCAATTTATTGTGTATCATTTCCCAAAAGTCTTGATGTTTTTACAAGTCCACCAGATATGAAAAAACAAGCCTTCGGACTAGCCTCACCTCCCCCCCTGAAAAGGATCACCTGAAATAGTGGCAGGTGATCAAGGGATCTATACTACCTTGGTCAGACCCTACCTGGAGTCCTGTGTCCAGTTCAGGGCACCCCAGAAGAAGTCTGACAAAACCCAGCCGTAATGGCACCACCTTCTGAAGGCAGACCGTTATTCTCTAAAAGTAAACTTTTTTTGGAGTACCGGAAGTGTGATTCAGTGATAAAGAGTTCGTATTTTAAGGTGGATTTGCCAAATTTACATTTTCTAAGACAATAGAATAACTGAAATGCAGTCACACGTCTCTGAATTTTGCGACGCCAAGGAATGTGTCCAAAAATGCATATCCTGGGGTATACTGTGCATATAAATACCTATATTAGTGAAAATAACATATAAGATTGCATTATATTAGGGAAAATGCTTCATACGTATATTAGGAGGAAATTCCACTCAAATGTGGATGAATCTGCAGAAGATAAAAACAATAACTGATGTGGAAATGCGAAGATGCGAACTTAAGAATAACAAGAAATTGATAGAAGCCAAAATTGACATTTCAATGTGCCTCTCATTTTAATTTAGTCGGGAGACATCTGCCTGACCTAACAGACAACCGTGTGCCTTCTCCACTTACAAGCTTGAGTACCGCTGACACCCGTTGCTCTCCACACACACACTCTCTCACACACACACACACCAAGCTTCTGTCCTATGCCCAGGCTTCATCCTGAAATCACAGGATCCTGGCAACAATCTCCCTTCTGGTTTGGCAGCCGAGGCAATCACCATGCTCTGGCTACGCTTGGCACATTCTGATTCCATCATCCTAACAACTCAATGGGAGGTTTAGGGATGGGGGGGTGGCACAATGCAAATAGCAGCGAGCTGATGGTGTCGTGCATAAATAAGGGACGTCTCGGCCGCATTCTGGTCTAGGGCCTGTCAGAGGAATCCACTGGAGAGGTATTAACATTGAAATATCGGCACACGTTCTCCTGGAACATTTATTGGGTGACTCCAGGCTCCAATAAAGCTTTTATATAAATTATTCATTACAGGATTCAGGCAAAATGCCAGAACCAAAACAAAGAAGCACAGCGCCACACCCACCCAGGGACTCCCCCCCCCCTTTTATTACCTCTGAATTTTGCACTACGCTATTAAGCTGGTGTGCAGCAGTTAATTAGGGATGGGGAGTGGGAAGGAAGGAAGGAAGGAAGGAAGGAAGGAAGGAAGGAAGGAAGGAAGGAAGGAAGGAAGGAAGGAAGGAAGGAAGGAAGGAAGGAAGGGGCAAGTTGGGAAACATTCTGACAATTCTCCTATTGGCAAGGCAGCATTGGCCAGGAAGAGCTCTTCTGGATAAAGCAATTGTCCCATTAATAGCGGTAGTAGTAGAAGATTAGGATGCGGTGGCACTGTGGTTTAAACCACAGAGCCTAGGACGTGTCAATCAGAAGGTCGATGGTTCGAATCCCCACAACGGGGCGAGCTCCTGTTGCTCGGTCCCTGCTCCTGCCAACCTAGCAGTTCAAAAGTATGTCAAAGTGCAAGTAGATAAATAGGTACCACTCCGGCGGGAAGGTAAACGGCATTTCCGTGCGCTGCTCTGGTTCGCCAGAAGCAGCTTAGTCATGCTGGCCACATGACCCGGAAGCTGTACGCCGGCTCCCTCGGCCAATAAAGCGAGATGAGCGCCGCAACCCCAGAGTTGGCCACGACTGGACCTAATGGTCAGGGGTCCCTTTAGCTTTACCTTAGTAGAAGATTATGCTGATCAAGGGTTTGGTTATTGAATGCTTTATTAAGCATTCAAACATCAGAGGCAATAAAAGCATACAGTGGTACCTCGGGTTAAGAACTTAATTTGTTCTGGAGGTCTGTTTTTAACCTGAAACTGTTCTTAACCTGAGGTACCACTTTAGCTAATGGGGCTTCCCACTGCTGCCACAGCGCCGCCACCACACGATTTCTGTTCTCATCCTGAAGCAAAGTTCTTAACCCGCAGTAATATTTCTGGGTTAGTGGAGTCTGTAACCTGAAGCATCTGTAACCCGAGGTACCACTGTACTACTTCTGATTAGAGGAGTTTGTAACCTGAAGTGTCTGTAACCCAAGGTGTCTGTAACCCAAGGTACCACTGTACCTCAAAAAATACATTCAAAATCACAGACCTTGCCACCAAGACAAACACACATTCCACCTGCTCTATTCGTGCCACCTCCTCTATACAATTCACAGCGTTATCTCCCCCCCCCCCCAAGTGTCCCTATTTTCCAGGGCCAATCCTGGAATTACAAAAGCCGTCCTGGCTTCTTGTTTGATCCCGGAATGTCCCTACTTCCCAAGCTAGTGCCACCAACCTCAGGAAGGAGAGGGTGAGCTGGCGCTTGTCCCAAGGGGTGGAAGTGGCGACTGCAAAGGAGCATCCCATTGCCTCTCCATGGCTGTTGCTGCTGGCCTCCTCCCTTGGAAGGAGGAGAGGCTGCTGCCTGATCCCACCTATCCTAAAACTTTTTATGCACCCACCATCCACCAATCGTGCTGTGGAAGACCCACGTGTCCTTGGCCTCCCTCCATCTACCGCTGCAGGGACCTGTTTTTCCATGAGGAGCTTAGTTTTCAGGCACCAGAAGCCCCTTTCCGTTCACCACTGGACCTCTTCCCTTAGTACCGCTAACACTGACACCACCTTATAATCAGAGACAGCTGGTGTCTGGACCTCCATGTTAAACCTATTGATTTAATTGACACATAAATGTATGTGTATTGATGAAGGTTGGAAATGGGAAATGGCTACATGTGCATTGCTAAAATTGGAGTTTTTCCACGGTAGACAGCATCTTAAAAAGCAGAGACATCACCTTGCCAACAAAGGTCCGTATAGTTAAAGCTATGGTTTTCCCAGTAGTGATGTATGGAAGTGAGAGCTGGACCATCAAGAAGGCTGATCGCCGAAGAATTGATGCTTTTGAATTATGGTGCTGGAGGAGACTCTTGAGAGTCCCATGGACTGCAAGAAGATCCAACCTATCCATTCTTAAGGAAATCAGCCCTGAGTGCTCACTGGAAGGACAGATCGTGAACCTGAGGCTCCAATACTTTGGCCACCTCATGAGAAGAGAAGACTCCCTGGACAAGACCCTGATGTTGGGAAAGACTGAGGGCACAAGGAGAAGGGGACGACAGAGGATGAGATGGTTGGACAGTGTTCTCGAAGCTACAAACATGAGTCTGACCAAACTGCGGGAGGCAGTGGAAGACAGGAGTGCCTGGTGTGCTCTGGTCCATGGGGTCACGAAGAGTCAGACATGACTAAACGACTAAACAACAACAATAAAGTTTTTCCTATAGAACTCTGAGCTCCTTAATGGATTAGTGATTACCTGTTGATGGTTTTCTACTCTATGCTGAAAGTGAACCTTTGATCATATGATGAAGGTGTAGAGATGGTGTAGAGTAAACAGCCTAAAGCCAGTGAAGGCTGTGTGGAGAGACAGACCTCTGCTTCTAAATCTGTTTGGGTTATTTCATATTTTCTAAGATGCTGAGCCTGTGCTGGGTAGCACAAGACATTGTACGGATATTTTGGGATGTATCTTTGGTGCTTATGTTCTGTTTCTGAAGAGTTCTGCCTAGTAAAAGTTTGAATAATATTTTTATGGGCCTGGGCAATGATTTCCTCCAAAAGGAGTCAGTTCTTCAGCTTCCAGCAACAGTCCACCCTGCCAGAGATGCTTAGGCCCTCTGACACTTAGATCCAATCAATTCGGCTCCCATAGCAGTCCCTGAAAAATGTGCACTATGCTGCTGTTTCTGAAGGGGGTGTGCAAGCAACCCTGGGCTGCAAGAAGCGGTGGCCCACCCCAGCCCTCCAGTTGTAAGAATTGGGCTGTTGCAAGCAGCACCTGCCTGGTTTCATCTGTTAAACATTGGCGGGCACACGAAAGCCGTGCTGCTACAGTATCATGAGTAGATGTTGCAGTGATAATTGGACATCTGTAGGCAAGATTTCCTCAGCTCGCCTAAGGCAGGCAAGCACGTCGCATTGGAGAACACACTTGAAATGTCAAAAGCCTCCCCCTGGCGTTTTCACACCAAACAGGAGGTGACACCAGGGAGGAAATCTCGGAGACTTGCCAGTTCCTGCTGGTGTTTTCCGTTCCCTGCCTCTTTAGATAGCAGGAAGGACCCCGGGCAGCCTGTCAATAACAGTCAGGGTGAGGCCCAAAGTAGCGTTCGGAGAATTGCAGGTGGAATGACACCCCCGTAAAGAAAACGTTGCCGCCTTTGGGGCTTTTTAAGTTTAGAGAAAAGGTGAGTAAGAGGCAACATCGTAGACGTTTATAAAATTACGCATGGCATCGAGAGAGTGGGGAGAGAGAAATTTATCTCCGCCGCTCATCACACTAGAACTCACGGACATCCAATAAATCTGAATGTTAGAATATTCAGGAGGTCAGACAAAATATTTTTTTTTATTTTTTTTTATAAATATTTTATTAGGTTTTTAATAAACAAATTTCCACTTTCAAATACATACTTCCATAAATCCAATGGACTCCCCCCATCTCCCGGGCACTGCATTCCCTGTGTAACCAAAACCTCAGCAATTTGTTAACTTGTTTTATACATAACAATATATCTTCCATTTTATCGTGTTATCTGATGTGAACATTTCAATACAATTGCATTAATTTTTAATTTCCACACAATAAAAATATTTCGCTACCTTACTTCTGTCTTATAGTGTCTTATTTATCGATTCAGAAATTTGCCGATACTGAAGCTATACCTTCCTAGAGAGGAGCATTTTTTAACATTCATACAACTTATAATGCTTTTTCAAATAGTCCTTAAATTTTTCCCAAACTTCCTCCGTTTCTTCTTCTCCCGAGTCTCGAATTCTGCCAGTCATTTCAGCCAGTTCCATATAGTCCATCAGCTGCGTCTGCCATTCTTCCAATGTGGGTAGATTTTGTGTCTTCCAGTGCTTTGCCAACAGAATCCTCGCTGCTGTAGTAGCGTACATAAAGAAAGTTCTATCTTTCTTGACCATCCTCTGGTCTACCATGCCCAGAAGGAAGGCCTCCGGTTTCTTAGGTAAGGTGAATCTCAGCACCTTTTTTAATTCATTATGTATCATTTCCCAGAAGGCCTTCACTTTCGGGCAGGTCCACCAGAGGTGTAAAAATGTCCCTTCCTCTTCCTTACATTTCCAACATTTATTATCGGACAGGTGATATATCTTTGCAAGCTTGACTGGGGTCATGTACCACCGGTATATCATTTTCATAATGTTTTCCTTCAAGGCAGTACATGCCGTGAATTTCATTCCGGTGTTCCATAACCTTTCCCAGTCTTCAAACATAATGTTATGCCCCAAATCCTGTGCCCACTTTATCATAGAGGATTTGACAATCTCATCCTGTGTGTTCCATTTAAGCAGCAAGTTATACATTCTCGAAATTAGCTTAGATTTTGGCTCAAGCAACTCTGTTTCTAGTTTCGATTTTTCCTCCTGGAAACCCACTTTTTTGTCTGCTTTAAAAACTTCCTGGATTTGAGCATAATGCAACCAATCTCGCACCTTGTTTTTTAACTTTTCCATACTCTGTAACCTCCATTTATCTCCAATTTTTTCAATTATTTCCCAATATTTAGGCCAGTGGGCCTCCATATTGAGTCTTTTACGTGCTTTGGCCTCCATCGGTGAGAGCCACCTCGGAGTTTTACTCTCCAATAAGTCTTTATATTTTGACCAGACCATGAAAATTGCCCTTCTGACAATATGGTTTTTGAACAATTTATGAACTTTAACCTTGTCATACCACAAATATGCATGCCACCCAAAAGCATTATCAAATCCCTCCAGGTCAAGGACGTCGGTGTTCTCCAATAGAATCCAATCCTTCAACCAGCAGAGGGCTGCAGCTTCATAATATAACCTCAAGTCCGGCAGGGCAAACCCCCCTCTTTCTTTCGCATCTGTTAGTATTTTAAACTTTATTCGGGGCTTTTTGCCCTGCCAGACAAATTTAGATAAATCCCTCTGCCATTTTCCAAAACATTCCACCTTATCCACGATCTGGAGGGACTGAAACAAAAATAGCATTTTCGGCAATACATTCATCTTTATAGCAGCTATTCTGCCCAGCAAGGAAAGTTTTAATCTTGACCATGTTTCCAGATCTCTTTTTATCTCTGACCAACATTTCTCATAGTTATCCTTAAATAAATTCAAATTTTTGGAGGTCAAGTGCACCCCTAGGTACTTTACTTTTTTAACCACATTTAGTTCTGTTTCTTTTCTGAACTCCTCTATTTCAGTAGTTGTCAAGTTTTTTGCTAGAACTTTAGTTTTTTGTTTATTCAGCTTGAATCCCGCCACCCGACCAAAATCAGAAATTAATTCTAACGCTCTTTTAGTACTAGAGGCTGGCTCCTGTAATGTCAATACCAAGTCGTCTGCAAAAGCTTTCAGTTTATATTGTTTCTCTCCGACCACAATTCCCTGTGTCAACCGGTCATTTCTAATCATGTTCAGTAGCACCTCCAGGACTGAAATAAACAACAGAGGAGATAGAGGGCACCCCTGTCGTGTCCCTTTTTCAATTTTAAACTCCTCTGTCACCACGTTGTTTACTATCAATTTGGCTTTTTGTTCTGAATAAATTGCTTCTATTCCATTTTCAAACCCCCGCCCTACTCCCATCCTTTCCAAATTTTTCTTCATAAACAGCCAAGAAATGTTGTCAAAGGCCTTCTCCGCATCAATAAAAATCAACACCGCTCTTGTGTTTGAATTAATCTGTAAAAACTCCAAAGTGTCAATGATGTTTCTTGTGTTGTCAAATAAATGCCTACCAGGGAGAAAGCCTGCTTGGTCCTTATGAATCACTTCATTTAAGACTTTCTTAAACCTACTTGCCAAGATGTCTGCAAAAATTTTGTAATCCACATTTAGGAGTGAGATAGGACGGTAGTTTTTAAGTTGAGTTTTTTCAGATTCTAGTTTTGGAATCAACGTGATGAAAGCTTCTTTCCACGTTTCCGGTGCCTTCCTCCCCTCCATAATCTGGTTACAAACTTCCAGCAATGGTTGTGTCAATGAGTCCTTCAGTACCTTATAATATTTGGAAGTAAGCCCATCAGGTCCCGGAGATTTGCCCAGTTGGAGGTTCTGAATGGCGCATTCAATTTCTTGGGTTGTAATATTACAGTTCAGGGTTGCTCTCATTTCCTGGGGTATTTTTTGTAATCCATTAGTTATAACAAATTGGTCCACCTCTAAGCTTTTTTGTGGCCTTTGAGAGTAGAGTTCTTTGAAATATCTCTGAAAGGACCTTCTAATTTCATCGGGTTTCTGAACCATTCTCCCTTCAATCTCTAGATTTGTAACTGTGTTAAGTTTTTGTCTCTTTTTCAACTGCCAGGCTAACAATTTTCCACATTTGTTTGCAGATTCGAAGGATCTTTGTTTCATTTGTTTAATTTTCCATTCCACCTCTTGATTTATCAGTTTCGAGTATTGTGCCTGGAAAAACTTCACTTCTCTCAATACTTCCTTTGATTTAGGCCTGGATCTCAGTTTTCTCTCTCCTTCTCTTATTTTCTCCAAGATCTTCTCCTTCTTTTCATTCCAGAGTCTTTTTTTAATCGTGTTCTGTTGTATTAGAAACCCTCTTATCACTGCTTTGCTTGCGTCCCAAATTATTCTTTTTTCCACATTTGTCTTTAAGTTTATTTCGAAATAGTCCTTTAAAACTTTTTGGGCCTTCTTAACAATCTCCTGATCTCTTAACAAGACGTCATTCATTCTCCATCTGAACGATCCGGTTGTATTTAGTCTCAATTCCATTCTCAAGGCGTTGTGGTCGGAGCAGGTTTTTGGGCAGATTTCCACTTTTCTGGTCTTAGGCGCCAGCCCTCTAGTTATCCATATTTGGTCGATTCGCGTCCATGTCATATGGGCCTCAGAAAAGAAAGTTCCTTCTTTCCCTAGAGGGTTCTTGATCCTCCATATGTCGATCAAATCCAAATTGTCAGTCATTTCAAAAAAGGTTTTTGGAAGCCTGCCATCTTTCGTTATATTAGCACTTTGTGACTTATCCATATTCACTGAGGCGACACCGTTCATATCTCCCAACATGATAATGTTATTATAGTCCAAATAGTCCAGCATAATCTCGTGCAGCTTCTTAAAAAATTCCGATTTTCCATCATTTGGGGCGTAGATTCAGCCGAAATAGACAAATTTAAGTTAATCCTTAATCAGTACTTTGGTACCCCTTACTCACGGGTAGATTGCAGCCAATCTCGATGTTTTTCAAGAAGAAAGGTCGGCGCTCATCAGCAACAGCAGCGCGGCTTCACTTCCGCGAAAAGAGCGATGAACTCACAGCGCCGCTCCCCCGTTCACGATCCGGAGCCTCTTACGAGGTCCCTTCCTCGCTTCTGGGGGGGCTTCTGGCACCCGCCGAGTCCCACGGCCACAGGCTCGCTCTGCCTGCGGTTTATCTGGATGGGTCTCCGCTTCGCCGTAGCGGAGGACCCTTTTTCGCGGAGCCCCTCTTCACTGAGTAAAGAGGACCGCCATTGCCGTTTTGCGCCGCCTCCGGAAGTCAGGAGGTCAGACAAAATAAAGTACTTCCCCTAGGGGACAGTGCATAGTTAAACTGTGGAACTCCCTCCCACAAGAGGCCGTGATGGCCACCAACTTGGACGGCTTTAAAAGAGGATTAGAGAAATTCATGAAGGAGAAGGCTATTGACACTTTCTCAGAAGAGGCATCTGGTTGGCCAGGGTGTGAGGGAGTTCCAAAGTTGAACTATGCGTTGCACAAAAAAGTACTTTTCTCTTCTCTATCCCACATCTTCCATTGGATGTCCGCAAGTTCTAGTGTTTTGAGAGAGAAACTTTTCTCTGTCCACTTTCTCCATGCCATGGAGAAATACATAAACTTCTACCACGTGGCCTCTGACTCGCCTTCTCTCTAAAATAAAAAGCCCTAAACACTGCAAACATTCTGCATAGGGAAGTCCCTCTCTACCCCCTTGATCTTTCTGCTCTGCTTCAGTCTTTGACTCTGGTTTCTTGCACTTATAGAGAACTCTCTCTCTAATTTTGTGGCGTTTGTACGGGGCCCCCGGTCGTCTCACGGACTATTGACCCCTACACCACTAATCCACTCCCATCAACCAAGTCCTCCCTGGTAAAATCACTTCAGTCTCAGTCAGCTTCTCAATTAATAAAGAAGAGTGTATTTTATTTCAGACACAAACAAAACTTTTACAGCATTCCAAACATTGTTGCTCTTTACTTTCTTAGTCTTATTTTCCTCTCTCTATCTCTTCTACCTCCCCACACTCACGAACCCACTGCCCTGTCTATTACCAACTGCCTTTCCCAACCAGCCAACCCACTAAATCCAACCAACTACCCACCCACAACTGAGAGACAGAGGAGGAAAAAACTTATCTTCATCCACTTCCTATGCTTATAAACTTCACCACTCATGCCACCCTTTTATCATCCTTTTCATCACCTTTAAATAATCTTCTAGCAGACCCCATCCCCTCCCTTCTGCCTACCCCAACCTTGGCTTGGAAAAGATCCATATGCATTTCGTGTCAATTTGAAGTTGGGGGGTGGAGGTGGAATTTAATAAATGTGAGCATCAAATATTCATTCCGGTACAGGGGCTTAAGTAGTTTTAAACTTGCCAAAATCAACATCGCCCATCTATCTTTAATGAGACTCCTGTAAAAAAAATGACTTCAGTCATCGTCATGTTGTGTACACCAGACAGATACATTTACACAAAGCCAGGGTACGCTATATATATACGTATATCTACGTATCTACGAAAGCATATATATATATATATATATATATATATATATATATATTTCGTAGATATATATATATATATCTACGAAAGCATATATATATATATATATATATATATATTCAACTCCCCAAAGAAATCACACTAAATAATGCAACGTGTTTATGAAGAGAATTTCGGTTTATGGAAGTAGTTTACTCTCTAGGTCAGCATTTGTGACTTTTGTAGAAGTTTCAGGCATGGGGCTTTATTCTGTTTGCAAGGAATCTGAAGCACTTGAGTGGCCAAAAAACCCCAAAAAAAACCAGATGTCACTCCTTTAAGCGACATGCAAATACCTAGCTGCTAGATTGTGCCCAAGCCCCTTGCAACAATTTCACTTGACTGCAGTTTCAGTTAACGAAGGAGTCAAATTTTCAGGAGACTCTTTTTAAACTTCTACAAATATTCTTAATTATAGAGCTGGATCAGTGGGTCAGAGCAGGGTACTGATAACACCAAGGTTGCATGTTCAGTCCCCATATGGGACAGCTGCATATTCTTGCATTGCAGGGAGTTGGAGCAGTTGACCCTCATGGTCCCTTCCAACTCTATGATTCTAGGACTGTGTAATATTGTTATTTCATTTTTTAAAATCTCCAGAGGGGTAGCTGCCTTAGTCTGTTGCAGCAAAGACAGCAAATTCTTGCAGCATCTAAAAGACAGAGGGCGATTCCTATATGTTTAGCGGGGAAACAACTGGAGGAAGATAGGGTTGTGAAATCTCTCACCACGAGTCAATTCTACTATACCCTGGTTCACATCCTACCCTGGCTGATCTTACTCCTTGTAAAGCATGATTTAAACCTAAACTTGAATTCCAAGTTTAGAAGCAACCCCCTTTTTTCTTAAAACAACAAGAACAACAACCATACCAGTTTGTGGTGTGTCCTAGTTCCACAAGGAAACAAGAGAGTGCTGCTCCTTTGGCCTCTTCTCTTATTATTTTTCCCCCTAAGAATGAAGGTGGCAGCCTTGACAATGCTGTAAGCGTGACACAGTTATGGGCCTGGGAGCACATGAGACCCAGAAGAGATCCCAGCACAAGACAACCGCTGCCCGTGCAATTCTTGGATGGTTTAAAAAGAGGATTAGACAACTTCGTGGTGGAGAGAGCTATTGATGGTTGCTAGCCACGATGGCTAGGCACTGTCTCCACACTTAGAGACAAGAATGCTTCTGAATACCAGCTCCTGGAAACCGCAGGAGGGGAGAGGGCTCTAGTGCTCAAATATAGCTTGCTGGTTTCACACTGGAGCATCAGGTTCAACAAGATGATAGACAAGATGGGCCATTGGACTGATCCAGCAGGCTCTTCTTGCGTTCTTGCTCAGATCTCTATTCCCAGATAGCATAAGGAGCAGCTGTGTCCATCAGCCACAAGATCATGGTGGAGCACAAAGAGTCTCCCACTTTGCTGATGTTGGGTTGCATCCTGTTTACAACTCCCTGCTCCTCGCACTTTCTCTGGACCTCGAGGCAAGATGCCATTTTGGATTTAGTCTCTGGGAACAAAGGGGCAGTCATGGTTGCATTTCTGCATTGCAGAGGATTGGACTAGACCAGGGGTCAGCAAACCTTTTCAGGAGGGGGCTGGTCCACTGTCCCTCAGACCTTGTGGGGGGCCGGAACCACCCTCTCCCGAAAGCACCCCCTCCTGAAAGGATCCCCTCTCCCAAAAGGACCCCCCCGCCGCCGCCACTCACACCACAGTCGCCAATGCCACCTCGTCTTCGGCAGTGTCGTCATCGTCCTCTGCCTTGGCCACGGGTCCACAGGACACAGAGCCCATGACATTAGCCTGGGCAGCGGACGCAGCCTCCCCGCCGCCACCGCTTCCTCCCGCTCAACTCTTGGCCATATGCGGCCGCCTCAGCGGGAAGGAAGGGCCATCGCCCACAGGTGTCCGCAGCTTCAGACTGGGTGCAGGAGCTTCCTGCAGCCAATCAGAAGTCACGCAAGTGTCATGAAAGTCAGTCCCTGTGTGGCAAGGCCTCCACGCCGCACTGGTTTAGCACAGGGACTGATTGAGCAGGCAGCAGGGTCCGCGGGCTGGATTAATGAGCCCAGTGGGCCACACCCCCGGGCCTTAGTTTGCCGACCCCTGGACTAGAAGGCCCTTGGTTACCCCTTCCAGCACTTCACTTCTATGATTCTATGCAGCTAGATAGTTATCTAGGACTACAGATCTCTTTCCTATCAGGGAATGGTCTTCCCTTAATAAACACATGCTTTCTGACTTCATACCAAGTCTCCGTCTGAATGCCTTTCAACCAAAGGCATGCTCCAAGCAAGGATTCGTTTAACTAAAGTTAACTTTCCCTGCCGCATTTAAACTCTACATGCGAACAGGCCGGACCTTGTATAACCTCTGTGTCAGCTTTCTGCAAGCAGAGTGGGATGAATGCTTAACAAACAGCTTGCCTGGAGGAGCCCCTAGGAGACCATGCAGGAAGCACACAGCCGCCTTTGAACAATAGGTAATGTATTGTGGGGTGTTTTCCTGCTCTGCCTTTAACTGCATGGCTTTTTGACCAGCAGAGGACAGGCTGCTGCAGAGTAAATGAAGATGGGAGATAAGATGCTTCAGCAATATGTAATAACAGAGGGAAGAGGCAGGCGCCAACAGTTATCCTTCTTCTAAAAATAGCAGTGGTGCAAGTGGATCCCCTTTTTGCACATTGTGCCTCGTGCACATGCATCTAAATGCATTGTGCATGCACAGCAAGGACCCATGTGATGCTTCATCCTCCCATTTGCTTTGAACTGTGGGTGTGACGCCAGATGATGATTATTTTCCAGGAGGCCTTAAAATGAAGACCACACAGGCCTACAGCAGTCTTGGCATGTGAACATAAGAACATAAAAACATCAGAAAGAGCCTGCTGGATCAGGCCGAAGGGAGCCCATGCAATCCAGCAACCTGTTCTCACAATGGCCAGCTAGATGCCTCAATGGGAAAACTGCAAATAGGATTTGAGCACAAGAGCTCTCTCCTCTGCTCCTGTGGCTTCCAGCAACTGGTATTCAGAAGCATTGCTGCTTCTGACCCTAGAGGCAGAGCAGAACCATCATGGCTACTAGCCATGAATAGCTTTATCCTCCATGAATTTGTCTAACCCTCTTTTAAAGTTATCTGGGTTGTTGGCCATCACTGCCTCCTGTGGGAGAGAGTTCCAGAGTCTGGCTATGCGCTGCATGAAGGACCTTCTTTTGCTTGTGTCGGGCCTTGGCCAAATCCGATGCAAAACCCTAGATGAGATAAGACTTGCTTCTCCCTCTCTCACCTCGAAAAAGCTTGCAATTTGGGTTACTAACCCTCCTGTATTTCGCTTGTTTAACTAGTATAAATCAACCCTTTCAGTCAAGCAGTGTTTGGGCAAAACTCCACCCAAGAAGCACCGGATTCTGCCTGGCTCCACCCACAGTGTGACCCACTGGTACCTTGGCACCTCCTCCTCCTTCTCCCCGGATTCCATCCTGGCTCCACCCCTCACCCAGCTCCTTGTGTCCTGGCTCCAGCTGACCTGGGTCCACCTCTTGGAGGTTTCTCTTTCAAAACCCAGTTAAAAAAGCCCTGCTAGATAAGAGCCAGTGGCCCATCTAGTCCACCATCCCATTCTCATAGTGGCTTGACCGGATGCTTCAACCGCCTGCTGTCATTGCCACACACTGTATTGCTGTGAGTTTGCTGGGGGCTAGTCTGGATGATGCCAAGTGCCTTCCGATTCTTGGGATCAAGGATCCGTTGGGGTAGAAGGCATGAGAGCAAGCTTGCCAAACCAGTCCCCTTGTCGAGGCAATGGTGCCTGAGTAGTCAAGTACCGTGATTAGAATAACCAAAGAGAGGGAGTGGAGTGTCAGCTGAGCTGCAAGCAGGCTGGAAGCTGGAGACACCTTGAACACACTTGCTTCGTGCTGGATCCAAAGCTGCGGCTAATAGAGAAGCAAGATCTGATGGTGAGCTAATGCTGCGAGCCCCGCCAACTTATGCTCAGGTTGTGCAGATCTGTAAATAAAACCATATACACTAAAGACACCACAGTCTCCACTGACCTTCATTCCAAGAAAACCAAACCTGCGACCCCTGGAGTCTCTCATCTCACAGAGATTTTAGGGCTGCACGCATTCTTCTTTTCCATTTCAACTGGGGTGCAGGCTTCCTCATCCTGGTACAGCACGCTCCCACAACACACAATTGCTGCCTTTTATACTCCCGTAATTAGAAGATAATGGAAACTATTTTAAACCCTGCTGCATCAAGACGTCTCTTGAGGGCCATGCTAGATGTAACGTCATGACATCATTGATTGAATCTCCCGTGTTTAAAAATAAGATAAGAAACCGAAAGCAGTTGGTGGGAGGTCAACTCAAGATGACGGTGCTGCGGGAACAGGAGTGAAATCTCCCTCCCCCCTTCTTAACCCACTCCCACCCACTGTGGAGCTGTTATTTGGCCCACAGCAGAGGTTTTCAACCTTTTTGAGTCCACAGCTCCCTTGACCAACTACATTCTTTCTGCAGCACCGTTGTGGGGCTCAGGAGCCCAGCTATGTCTCCCCTTGCCTGCAGAGCTGGCAGCCTCTCACCCTTTTTCAAAAGCTCTCATTTGTGGAGTGTTCCCTCAGCCTCCATCTCTGGTCTCTCCTCCCACGCCCCGAAGAGAGGTGCCTGTCAGAGGCACCATTCACCTGCGGAGCTTATAGCCAGGGCTGCTGCAATAAACAGCTGTGCAAGCCTTTGGGAGGCAGAGATGCGAGACGCCATCCGGGGGGCGGGGGGGGGGGAGAAATAGGGACAGAGGCCAGTGTTGCCCATGGCACCCTGACCATCATTCAAGACACCCACTGGTCGAAAACCTCTGGCCTACAGGGATGTACTCAGGAGCAGAAGAAGTTGCCTTATGATGAGTCAACTGTTGGTCCATCTAGTTCACTATTGGATGAACTTGCAGCCATGGCTCTCCAGGATGACAGACTGGGTATGTTCCCAGATCAAATGTATGACTCCCCTATGAAAGGTTGCAGTGTTTGGGAATTCTTAGAGGAGATTAAGAGGTGATGTGATAGAAGCTTATATAGCTATACATGGTATGAGAAAGAGGATAGAGAAAGTTTCTGTCCCTCTCTCATACAACCAGAATTCGGGGCCATCCAACTGAAGCTGAATGTTGGACAATTCAGGGCGAATAAGAGAAAGTACTCAAGTAGGCAAGCACATAGGTAGACTATGGAACTCGCTATCACAGGAGGCAGTGATGGCCCCCAACTTAGATGGCTTTAGAAGAGAGTTGGACAAATCCATTAAGGAGAAGACTATCTATCCACGGCTATTGGCCATGATGGCCATGCTCAGCCTCCACTGTTGGAGGCAGCAATGCTTCTCTGCATGCCAGCTGCTGGAAACCACAGGAGGAGAGAGTGCCCTTGCTGGTTTCTCTCTGGGACATCTGGCTGGCCACTGTGAGAAAAGGATGCTGGACAACATGAGCCCTCTTTTGGCCCGATCGAGCAAGCTCTTCTTAGGTTGTTAGCCCTTTTCAGAGCAGACCTATTGAAATTAACAGACATGACTAATGTAGATCCATTCATTCCAATGTGTCCACTCTGAGTAAAGCTTTGCAGGCTACACCCATTATTATTTAAAATGTTTTTTAAATAAAACCAGAAGGGAGCGCTGATCACAGACATCTGGGTGTCACGCCTTCATTAGTCCTGATTCTGGGACCTTTGGGATCTGACAAACACCTTGTGCAATCCATCCTGCAAACCACTCATGACTAGAAAATATCCACAAGCTGACCTAGTTTGGCCAAAACTAGACACAGGCTTTTCCTGAATTGGGAGGGGTCCTGCCTAGACAGAGGCAGGTACGGAAATTTGACTCACTGCCGTTTTTTTATCAATTGGAACTACATCATTCCCTGGCTAAGGTTGCCACCAAGTGGCGGAGAGTTTGGAAAACACTGGGGGATTTTCGGGTTAGAGATACACAAACACACACACCATGTTCTTAAATTACTGTACTCAAATTGCTGTTTCTGAAACTTCAGAGAGCCAAATTGGAGGCACATTTTCTTGTTCCATTTGAAGAAGCTTTGTTTAGAATAGAAGTTGGGAAATATCCAGCCCAGAGCTTTCTCAACCCCTTTTCCAAAGCCCTGCTCCATGGCCTGTTAAGTATAATTGGTTTAACTCACACTGAAATGAGAATGGCTAAGAGAGTATTGCTAACATGGTGTGTGTGTGTCCCCCCCCCCCCCGACAGCAGTTTCCTGTGTGTTACAAATTCACCATGTTCGAAGGGTCGTGGCTGGTTCTTTGGTTTCTCTGAAACTTTGTGAAGGTGTAAATGAAGCTCTCCAGGAAAACAGCTCCAGGCAAAATGGATGCTAAAAAGAGAGAGACCTTTTCTTATAGGTCTGGTTTTTTTTGTTTTTAATATTTTTTATTGCTTTTTAACATACATACATATCACAAACATACTTTCACAGCCAAGAAAAAAAGGAAGAAAAAAAAGGAAAAAAGAAAACGAAACATGTAATACATAAAAACATAGACAACTCAACTTACATTGACAAACACTCTTATAGGTCTGTTTGGATTATTTCATATTTAACAACAACAACAATTTTATTATTTGTACACTGCCCATCTGACTGGATTGCCCCAGCCACTTTTGGCAGCTTCCAACATATATAAAAACATTAAAAAAAATACCCATTCTATTATGCTGAGCCTGTGCTGGACAGCGTGGTGGCGACGCAGGTGGCGCTGTGGGATAAACCACAGAGCCTAGAACTTGCCAATCCGAAAGTCGGCGGTTCAAATCCTCATGACGGGGTGAGCTCCCGTTGCTTGGTCCCTGCTCCTGCCAACCTAGCAGTTCGAAAGCACGTCAAAGTGCAAGTAGATAAATAGGTACCGCTCCGGCGGGAAGGTAAACGGCGTTTCCGTGCGCTGCTCTGGTTCGCCAGAAGCAGCTTAGTCGTGCTGGCCACATGACCCGGAAGCTGTACGCCGGCTTCCTCGGCCAGTAAAGCAAGATGAGCGCCGCAACCCCAGAGTCGGCCACGACTGGACCTTTACCTTTACCTTTACTAGATGCTTGTGGTTTTTCAAGAAATTTCTGCGTGTAAAAGTTTAAATATTTTTATGGGTCTGGACAATGTTTATTTCCAAAAGGGGTGAGTTTTTATGCATCCAGTCTCTTTAACCTGCACAATATTGATATCTCCAAACTGGCCTACTTGAATGTTTTTGCCTAACTAGACTGTCTGTCTGTCCTTGAACTCTGTCTGCCAGTCAGAGTGAACAAAACTGGGTTTGCTGAGCCAATGGCCTAACTCAGGTTTTTTGTTGTTGTTTTTTTAAAAAGCAGCTTTATGTGTTCATTTGTTTTTCCTTTCTTCTTAGGCTTGGTATTAACTGTGGAGGGTAAAGGTAAAGGGACCCCTGTCCATTATTTAAACTTTTACACGCAGAACTTTCTTGAAAAACCACAAGCATCAAGTAAAGGTAAAGGTAAGGGTAAAGGTAAAGGAACCCCTGACCATTAGGTCCTGTTGTGGCCGACTCTGGGGTTGCGGTGCTCATCTCTCTTTATTGGCCAAGGGAGCTGGCGTACAACTTCCGGGTCATGTGGCCAGCATGACTAAGCCGCTTCTGGCAAACCAGAGCAACGCACGGAAACACCATTTACCTTCTTGCCGGAGCGGCACCTATTTATCTACTTGCACTTTGACATGCTTTCGAACTGCTAGGTTGGCAGGAGCAGGGACTGAGAAACGGGAACTCACTCGTTGGGGGGATTCGAAACGCAGACCTTCTGATCAGCAAGTCCTAGGCTCTGTGGTTTAACTCACAGCGCCACCCACTGTGGAGAGTAGCAAGTTGCAAATGAGGCCAGCAAAGGCTATTGTGTTTAAAAGCTGGAGGAAGAATTTCCACAGATGCAGCTACCTCCCTACAGCACTGTGACATGAGAAGGTTCACCTGCCAATATGCCCTCTTCCAAGCTGAAGACACAGGAGCCTTTCCTCCTTTCCATATGCTCTCCTTAGTTACACGAGATATTTAACCTATGTAACCAGGGAGCAGTTGTTCATGCAGAACAATTGGATCATTTTAATTCCAGAATATGGTCCCCTGCAAAAAAAGAGGGAGAGGCAGTATGCCAACTGGGTGGACAGCAAATAGCAGAATAGCAACAAATATCCATTGCTGAGAAAACATGGAAACGGAAGTGCTAAACAAGTACAGGGAAGAACCAGGCATTTGTGACTTCTTGTACTGATTCAGATCATTGCCCTGTCTAGCTCAGTATTGCCTACACTGGACAGCAGCAGTTCTCCAGGGTTTCAGGAAGGGTTCTCTCCCAGCCCAAACTGAAGATGCCTTTGGGGATAACCTAGGACCTTCTGCATGCCAGCAGATGCTCTGTGATTATTTTTTGTTCTGGAAGGAGAGAGCACCTGCTGCTTCATCCCACCTGTTATCAGGGGAAAAACTGCTCCTTTTCCCTTATTGGGTATGCAAGAGCCCGTATAGAGTCCTTAGGTAGGTTCCCTATCGGAAGGAGAAAATAACAGAGGCCAACCAGAGACTACTGAGAGGCAAGGCAAGCTAGTAAGCCTGATCTTTATTAAAACTGTTGCAACAGGGTCCTCACTCACTACACACCCAGGAGAGAGGAGGATTACCAGAACAATGGCGTACAAGCCGTTGTATAGACTTTTTGAAATTGCCGCCCTGTAAGCTTAGAGGCCACCCCCCAATATATCATACATACATCACAGAAGGGGCAGTCTACAGCAGAAATCCTCTCTGCCAGAATACCTGATAATAGTGACTGATTGCATTATCTGGGCAGCCCATTCCTTTGTGATGGTAAATACTTTAGTTCCTGAATCCAGGTCACAGGCTCACCCTATTCATACAGACATATGCCCTTAAGACAGGTAAGCAAAAGACAATGGAGAGGCTTTCCCATTTCCTTCCTCCTTGCAGGGAAATATTTGAGGTCACTGCGAGAGTCAAAATGGTTTGGGAGAGTCAAAATGACTCCAGGATTGTTCTCCTCTACTATTTCAGACACGTGGTTTATATACTTATGTATGTGTTTGCCTCGTACATTTATGATCGCTTGTTTTATATGTGGGACCTAGTCTAAAACATAGGATTTCTCACTAGCGGTCTAGAAAAGGGGTCTTTTTGAAACGTGAGATTCATATCGTATCTCTCTATAATTTTTGTGGCTCTGTGTTTCGGGTATCGTCACCAGACATCCCGGTTGCCCTCGAGAAAGATGTCCGTTCTTTCCTCAGTGTGACTTCATAAGTCCTAATCTCGTCGTTAGAACTCCTAGAAGAAAGACGGACGGCGAGGGTAAGACGTCAGCTCTATAAGTTCTGACTGGGGTGAAACACAGGAGAGAATGGAGACGCTTGATTTTTGTCTCTGAGCAACGCTGCCCTAAACAAAGATGGCGATGATCTCGCTTTCCGGGGGGCGGGGTGACGTAGCGCACAGAATAAAATGGCGGCCGTGACTTCTGAAGGAGCCCAAATATTGATCTTGGTTGGCTGTTTTCCCTGCGGGGAGGCTGCGGAAGTAGCTCTGCGTGCCGCCGGAAGTTGGTGATGGTGCCTGGCGGACCTGACCTGGTTGCGGACAGACCTTCTTCTCCATGCGGGCCGGGAGTGTGAGTCGAAGGTGGAGGTTCTGCTCCACCCTGATTTGCATATGCTAATATATATTGATACATTTAAATATTTGCAGGTTGGCGGTGGCCGTTAGGGATGCTTCACCATAGAGGGTTGCCCGTTGTGCGTATGCTAATTTATGCAAATAATTGTCTCGTGTTTGTGTGAAGTGGTCACCGGGTTAGTAATAAACAGGTTTTGTTTCATGTGTTCTTATTGCATCGTTTCCCTAAATATCTCAAAGTGATCACATGGGTGACCCCTCCCCCAATGAAGGGTTCTCACAACACCCGTGTGAGGTAGGCTTGACCAAAAGAAAATGGCTCAAGATCAGCCAGACTAGTGTCAGTGGCTGAAGGAGGATTTGAACCCAGGCCTTATGGCATCCAAGTCCAATTATTGTGTCGCTGTCTCTTTCTGTCCACCACTCCATTCTAATAGGATTTCAGGATTTTCATATGCGCTTAACTTGAATAGATAGATCTGTTATATTTGCTTTGCAGATTCTTAGATTTCTTTGTAAGAGCTTGGTGTAGAAATGATGGTTAGTAAGAAAAAAAATTATTTTGTCATTGATATCCCATCATTCCTTCCAAATTGCTCTGAGGGGCATATGGAATTCTCCTTTCATCCTCTCAACAACCCTACGAGGCTGAGAGGGACTGGGTCAGAATTGGGTCATTGCTGAGTTGGGTGAGATTTGAGCCTGAGAGTTCAGTAATAGTTTCCTATCTCTGTTCTGGGCTAACTGAAACTTGTTTTTCTGTTTATCATCAATTTGATGTGGAGGTTTGAGTCTCTATGGTTTTTTTTTTTTTTGTTCAAACAGGGTCCTTCACGCAAAGCAACTGACAGACGCCCTTCAAAGAAGCTAAAATGTGAAAAGAAAAGCCTGGCCAAACGGGAGATACAAGGAGCCAATATCTGTGCGAGCACCAGCCACCTTCTCTTCCCAAAAGAGACAGCCGATAAAGCCGCCTCAGGCGTGAAGTTTCCACACCTCAAGATGATGCTGCAAAGCGAAGGGAAGGAGGTTCCTCAGATAGCTGAAGAGATGCTGGAGGCTGAAGAGGATGGCCTCTGTGTGAAGCCATCAGCGCCAGGTACGGATGGCAAAGCCCTCTTCCAGCCCCGTGTCCAGAATGTGGAGGAAGAGAATGAGGAAGAAGAAGAGGAAGAGGAGAGCTGTGGAGCTCGGTTGTCGGATGACTCTGAGATGGAGCCAGAGGTGCTGAGTCAAGGCTTCAAGTTGGACAACAGCATTTTCTTGAATGAGGACAGCAACCAGCCACTGCCAGTAGACCGATTCTTTGGCAGTGTGGCGTTTATGCAGGTAGGGGAAGGGGGTCAGCGGAAGGAAGCAAGGGTTATGGCTGCAACCCAAATCCCACTCATTTAGGAAGCTCCCGTAGTATTATTATTATTTATTATTATTTTATTAAACGTATATCCTGCCCATAAGAAACCAGAGAAAGAAAAACAATTTTAAAAAATAAAAACATTTAAAAACAGTCACATAGTCATCACAGCTAATAATTTCAAGGGTGCCCAAAATATATGTCTTTGTAGGACTTCTGAGACAACTAATAAATTTGGGTAGGGGAGCTTTTTGGCTCCTTATTAGGATCTAGTCTCATGAGCTAAATTTTAAGTATGGGTGAGGTTGCCCACCTGTCATTCACTTAACTGCTCCCTTTTTTGATTGAAATGAATGTTTTATGTCTGTTTGACACTGAAGGGCTGAGGGAGACATAAAGTGGTGTTCAATGCTAGTCCTACTCAAATTAGTTCCATTGAATGGTTATCTTAGGTTAATTAATTTCAGTGGATCTACTCATGACTATGACATAGCTGAATACAACCAAGAATAGAAAATTATTTTCTTGTTTTACTATAAATGTTGTTGATTTATCAAGTTTTTGTTTTTATTTGCCTGGTTCTCATAAACCAGCAGAATGAAAGAGATGCCAAAGAGTTTCTTTGCAGTTCAGCAGCTTGTAGCTCCATTTCTAACTTTTATTTTTCTCAGGAAATTAAAAAGCAAATTCAATTTGTAATCATTGACTGAATAAATTGCATTTTTAGTATATCAAACATGATAATTTAATGGCAAACCAATTTATATATTTTAAGACATTTTATGTTCCTAAAGTAACAAAGTGACTTTTGATCCATTAAGGGTGCTAAAAAAATCATATTCCCTCCCCCAAAAAAATTTCCCAGGGAGGGGGAGAATGGAGGGGGAACAGTTCTTTTCCACAGCTTCACAATTTCCAGAAACTTTACATGTCTAATCAGTTGCCCTGGATGTTCATTCATTCTAGGAATAACATGGTACCTTCCTGATGCTGTTGGACTACAGTTCCCACGATCCCATGCTGGCTGAGGCTGATGGGAGCTGGAGTCACACAGGGTCCCAAGTGGTCTGTCTAAAGCAACCTTGGCCCATGCATTAAGTCTGCTCTTGGCTTGTTCCTTTCCTAGGACCTCCCAGCCCATCCTCTCTCCCGGGTGTCTGCCAGCA
The DNA here is from genome assembly GCF_964234715.1 of Podarcis melisellensis. Lineage (NCBI taxonomy): Eukaryota > Metazoa > Chordata > Lepidosauria > Squamata > Lacertidae > Podarcis > Podarcis melisellensis. The sequence goes on from NC_138540.1 coordinate 29,466,695, forward strand.
GGCGAGAGCTGAGAAAGGGACACTTCATAGCCAAGGACGATGATGACGATGAAAAGGAAGAAGTCGCTTGAGCACCGAGCACTGACCCGGTCACCTTCAGTAGCTGCCATTTCTTTTTCCCTGACGCAAATGTGCATCTCACCACCGTTGTTGCATCTTCTAGAGAAGTGCATCTTCTTTTTTGAAAAAGTTAACCCTCCCAGTTCAGATGTTGGAGGCAACGTCACAGACTGCGTGTGAGGCAAAGGCAGAAAGTCAGCAGAAAGTTTGACAGCACTTGTTACGAACAACTCCTGACTCCCAGAAGGGGAGAAGAGCAAACAGTTCCCAGAAGCAGCATATGTGTGGGAAACAAGTCAATATCTTGATTCCTGTGAGAATGCAAGGTAGGAGTTGTGGGGTCACTTGGCAACTTCCTGCAGGCGCTTAGACCTCATGGGTTGCACCAGCAAGCTTGGGAGGAGGGTTTGCAGGATCTCTCGGGCACAGTGAGAGATGCTAGCCCCAGTATGAATGACTATCCCCTCCAGCCTCCTTTTCCAAAGAGGTAACGATCCACTTTGCCTACAGTATTTCTTGCACTGCTGATCACCCAGGTTGCGAGGCAGCGGCCTGGAAATGCAGAAGCTTAGTAGAGAACTAATTAAAAACGATTTATAGAGCCCTTAAGTTGTGTTAGTTCATGTTGCAAAGCGGCTGATGCCAGAGAAGAGAAATCTGCTCTCTGGATTTTGTTGCTCCTAATGAACGGAAGACTGTCGGATAGTTCCCAAATGACAGTGTTATTTGTGTTGGCAGGATTTTATTTAATTTTTATTGCACATGAGGAAAATACAGCATGGAGGAGCGGTGCAGAAGTTGAGGAGCCACAGGGCTAAGCGGGGCAGCGAGGGGGGTGTTACCAAATTTTCTACCTCAAGGAAGCTTCTACCCCAGTTGATCTGCCACAGAAGCCTAGACTGTTGCAGAGGATTTTGAGAAATAGTAGAAGAGCCCTGGTGGATAATAGATGTCTCATCTAATCCAGCCTTCCAGATGTTGTGAGCTCTATAAATTCCCAGTAACCACCCAGCAAGGGATCAGAGATGATGGGAGTTGTAGTCCAACAGTTAGAGGGCAACAGGCTGGGGAAGGCTACTCTATTCAAACGTCTTACAGCAGCAAGTTGGGTGCCTCTAAATGGGCATCTGGAAACCAGGCATTCTCACAGTTTAGCTCCTCTTAGTCGCCTTAGCTAATTACAGCTGATAATCCTTTCCTCCACTAATCTGTCTAGCTCTTTATAGTAAGTTAGGCTAACCTGCATCCCTCCAGATGTTCCTGGACTCAAAGCATACTTGACAATTGGTTGTACAAACAAGCTAAATTGGGAGCTGGAGTCTCAACATTTGGAGGGCTTTAGGGTATCCTCCCCTGATTTAGAGAGTCAAATTGAAAGGAAACCACCTCTGTTTCCTGCACGCCCCCTCCCCTGAAAGTAATTGGGAGGTATTTTATTTACTGTGTTTATAGCCCACATTCTTCTCCAAAGAGCTTGAGGTGGTGTACATGGTTCCCGCCCCCCTCCTTATTTAATCTCCACAACAGCTTTGTGAGGTAGGTTAGCCTGAGAGGCAGCGACTGGCCCAAGGTCAGCCAGTGGGGCCAAGTGGGGATTTTGACCCCGGTCGCTCTAAGCATTATCCCACACTGCTTAGAGCAGTGTTTCCCAAACGTTTTTGGGCAACGGCACACCTGTTTACTGAAAAAAAATCTCGCGGCACACCACCATTAAAGCCCCGCCCCGTGACGTCAGCGCGCAGCGTCACGCCGGGAGGGACGCACAAAAGTGAAAGTTTTTTCCCTCCCCCTTGCTGGGGAACCTCCAAGCTTTGGGGGTGGGAGGAGGCAGCAGAGCGAGGGACTGAGGGACGGCGGCAACTGAGGCGGTGGCGGTTGAGGCAGAGCTGGGAAGGGGGTTTCCAGGGGACACGGCAGCTCCTCGAAAGGCTTCTCTCAGCTGCGCTCAATCCGCCTCGGAGAGGATTTCCCCTCCGGTCCCATGCGTTCGTTTGGGGCATCGCTCCGGCTGCTCCCTCTCCCGCCGCGCAGGAGCGATGCCTCTCTCTGGCTCTCCCTCCGCGCAGGCTGAGGGAGGGAGGGAGGGGCGCGTGTGACCCGTCTCTGCTGGGAGACCAAACCCAGCGAGGCAGAGTCGCGCGGAGGCGCCCAGGCAGCGCTGCCGGCTGCGAGGAGGAGCGCCAGGCAGCAGCAGGAGGCGCGGCCTCTCCTCGCCGCCGCCGCCCCGCCTCTCGCCGCCCGACTCGCCCGCCTCCCTCCAGGCATCTCGCGGCACACGAGGCAACGTCTCACGGCACACTCGTGTGCCGCGGAACACCGGTTGGGAAACACTGGCTTAGAGAACCATAGTTGTCTGTGTGATATCACAGTGCTCACTGCATTAATCCCTGTCCTTTCTATTTCCATGGCTGGCAACCAACATTTTGCATGTGATACACTCCTTGGGTCCTGGTGTCATGGACTTGTTGGATGCAGAGGAATGGTAGGGAGAACCAGCTGGGGAATCCCCAAAGGGAAGAAGGCTCAGAGACAGGGGATTGGTGGGAAAACAATGAGGGAGAAGACTGGGAGGAGACGGTGTTGGAAGCTGAAGAGATAACAGGGCTTGGTGCGAAGGGGGAGTTGGTATGGGGGGAGCATACAGTTGTCCTAAATGTATAGGACTTGTTTCTGAACAGACATGCTTAGGACTCTACTAGACAGGAGAGCTAGATATGCTACAGAAATAAAATCAGGGCTTTACAGGCTCTGGGCTTGAAATGAAGGATACCAGCATATGTGATTGGTTTCTTATTTTTCATGTTCCGTTCTGCAGTACTGCAGGATAAGCCAGGCTGAAAATGGCACAGAAAACATAAGGCAGTGAAGCCATTTTCTGTTTCTACGACTTGATTTAGGGCTTCTCCATGCTTTGCATGGTGGAACTTCCGCCACACGAGTACTCATATAGGTAAACAATGAGCCTTCCATTTAAACATTGCAAAATCCCCATAGGATGTGGAGAAGAATCCAGTGTTTGACTTGGGTGACCGCATGGCCTGGCCAATAGGCACCCACATCAGGGAAATAAATGGAATTGCCAGCATTCGGGAGTTCAAAAACGTGTGCCCTTCCTCCTGATGGAGACAGCCACGTGCAACTGAGGTCAAGGGCCAGAAGGCATTGGGACTCCACAAAATAAAGGCTCATCGGCCAGACCACCCACCCAAGTGCTCTGGAAAAAGGTACATCAGCCCACAACTTAGAAGTCAGTCCCTTGGCAAATGGGGGGGGGGGTCACTTCCGGATCTTGTGGACCCCTTTCCGTTTTCGGTAGATCTTGCTCTTGTCACAGCTGAGGTTGTGGTAGGCTTTCTTGTGGCAGGCAATGTGCACCAGTTTCAGATTATGGACGGTAAACAGCAGCTGGTAGAAGTATTCCCAGTTCACTTCCCTGCAGTCTCGGCCCTTTACAGCTTCTGCTAACGTCGGGAGGACCGTCCGCTTCTTCTCAATTCTGAAACAGAAAGCAAGCCCTGGGGATGTTAATGTTTAGAGCCTTTTTCAGAATTTGGAAACAAGCAAATGTTTCCTGGGGACCCAAGGCAGTGCATGTTCTGTGCAAACCCAGGGGAAATAGCAGAATTCTGAGTCCTGAATCTCAGGGCTGTTGCTTTTCAAGTTCGCTTTAAAGTAACATCCATTGCCCCACCCAGCATTGTAATGTGGCCCCCAGAAGGCTGCCTGCTTAGCAACACAGCCCCTGAGCTGGAATAGGTTGTCCAACCCCAAAATTGGAAGAAATCAGTCTGCCTTCCGGTGCCTTTTGTCTTTCCAAAATGACAGGAAATGCCGGTTCAGATATTGCACTTGTACCTACACGTGGTCGAGGTTCCAGGTGCTAAAGAGGACTCTGCTCTCTTTGTTCCCATACGGATTGATGGAGTGTTGGCTAGGGCAGTTTTCTGCATCAAAAGGGCCCTGCGGAAAGACGACAGCATGAAATAATAATACAGTAATGTTGTTATTTATACCCTGCCCATCTGGCTGGGTTTCCCTAGCCACTCTGGGCAGCTTACAGCATATCTAAAAACATAATAAAAACATCAAACCAAATAAAAACCAAAGCTGAGAGTTCATGGGGGAAAGGGAATACATAAATTTACATAAAAATAAACAAGTTTAAATAAATCTCTGCAAGAGGACAGGGTGTCATGGAATGAGGATCACAGCTCCCTCCTGTGCCCTTGTGAAGCAGGTTAGGCTGAGAGGCATCAACTCTCAGCAAGCTTTGGGGCCGAGTGGAGGAATCTGAACCCTGGTCTCTCGAGTCCTAAACCCTAAGGCAGTGGTTTTCAATCACTGTGCTGTGGCACCCTGGGGTGCCTTGAATGATGCTCAGGGGTGCCACAGGTAACACTGGCTTCTGACCCTCTTCCCTCCCTCCTGATTCCCTCTCACATCTTTGCCTCCCAAAGGCTTGCACAGCTGCTTGTTGCAGTCCTGGCTACAAGCTCCACAGGTGAATAGTGCCTCTGGGGCCTTGGAGCAAGCAAGCAAGCAGGTGAGGGAGCCCACCCAGCCAATCCGCCAGCCTTTGCTGTTGGGAATGGACAGACAAGTCCCAGGGCAGTGTGAGGAGGTACCTCTCTTTGAGGGGACAGCTAGCAGACCAGGCACAGTGGCAGCAGCTGCCCGGAGGACTCCCAAGAAGAGGGGAGAGGAAAGGAGGCCCAGGGGACGTTCCACAAGGGAGGGTGTTTGAAAAAGGGTGAGAGGCTGCCAGCTCTGCAGGCAAAGGGAGACATAACTGGGCTTCTGAGCCCACACAGGGTTGCCGCAGAAAGAATGTCGGTGGTCAAGGGAGACGTGGACTCAAAAAGTTTTAAACCTTTGCTCTAAGGAATGCAGCTGAGAACTAAGCCAGTTGGGACACTGCAAGGGCCTATCCAGCTCTGCCCAGCCCTTCAAAGGGAAGCTCAGAGGCCAGGTTTCAATCAGAGGCTGAAGAGAGAATCCTGCCAAGGATAGCCACTGCTCTTTCTCCATCTCTGTCCTACTCACGCTGCTGCCGTCGGAGGTTCACCTCTTGCCCGCCATGGATTCCCTTCCCACTCTTCTGAACTGTTTCAGTTGCTGCTTCTGAAACACGATTCTTGCTTGTCCCTGCCTTGGACCCCAAAGAACTAGGACCTCATTTCCGCCAGACATGGGGGTCTGAAGCCCACCAGAACCTGTGAAAAGGGGTCCTTAAGGGGTATTGCTTGAACATGCAGGTGAATCTGTTGACCTCATCAGAAGTCTAGGCAGCTGGTCCAGAAGTCAGAACCCCTGGCTGTTGGTGGCCAGTGTTTTTCTTTTTAAAAAAATATTTTATTCATTTTACAATACAAAAATATAAAAACACATAACAAAGCTTTTCACAAATAGTTTTTGGACTTCCCTCAGCTCTTCTGCAAATCCTCCGTTTTAATCCTTCTTCCGCATTTCTTAATTTAATATTGCCTTTTATTAAAAACCTCCTCCCTCTTATTCCCTTTTTTACAATATTTCTAATATATTTTTTTTCACAGAACCTCTTGCAAACCTACAAACGTTATTTGTTCATTGCATATACTTTTCAAATAGTCTACAAATTTACTCCAGTCTTCAGTGAATCTGTGGTCTCGTAGGCCTCGGATCCTTCCTGTTAATTTATCAAGGTGGCCAGCCTTTTTCTTGGTTGGTTTGGAACTCTATATTGGAGTGGAGAACATGTGGCCCTCCAAGCCTCTCCATCTGCCCCCTGATTTCTGCCTAGGCAACGCCCCTCGAGTCCTGCTCTACACCTTCCTTGGGTGTTTTTGTCTGGCTGAATTGTGCCCTTGAACTGTGATAAGGCCTCTTGCTTGCCTGGAAGGAGGGGGAAGGGGGAAGTCTGGCCTACTAGTATACGGCCCCCTGAAGATAACTTAGGAGGGAGTGTGGCCCTCTGCCTAGGAAGTGTTCCCCATCCCTGCCCTGTATCTGTTAGAACTCTTTTTTTTTTTTAAGACAACCGGGTACGGACACACAGTTTTGCAGCACCAGAAACTAGTTTGAAACTTACTTGACAAGAGAACCAGCCTTCTGGCGTGCAAAGGCAGACCTTCTTGTCTTCTCTCCTGTCAAAATAACAGCCATTGTACCTCTCTGACTTTAATTTCAACAGCATCTCTTCCGCAATCTCTTTGAATTTAGCTTGGACGGCCGGGTGGAGTGAGGAAGCATAGTTGCCGACCTTTATTTAAAATGAAACAAACAAACAAAGCTGTGGCGTATTCATGTATTTGAGGATTCCTACCCTATGTTTTGGCTGAATGGATCTTCAAGGTGGCTCACAAATGCATTGGGTGGTATTCAACTAAGTTTTACTCAGAGGTGACCCATTGAAATGAATGGGTCCAGTTTAGTCATGTTCATTCACTACACTGAGGCTGTTCTGAGTACAACTAAGCTGGGTGGAATCCACGGACTAAAAGAAAAATGCAGATGAAAATGTAAGACGGGTAGCTAACTCCTCTGCCCCCAAAATCATTAAAAAAAATTTGTGCCACATAAGACCCCCTCAGACTTGTGATTTTAAATATTTGTGTGTGTAATCGGACAGTCCTGTGTCCAGTAGGGCCCCTACTGTGTAACCCCCAGCAACTTCCCATTTACAATCATTATAATACTGTTTAAATATGACCTTTAAAACTTTTACTAGCTGCTTCCATATGGCCCTCCCTGTGATAACTGATGCATCTAAAAGGTGCACTATGGGCTGCATCAAACATGCATTACCTCTTTCATGTAACCTCGGATCCTGCTCTCACAGCTGTAGCGCATGTAACTGGACTTTGTCTTAAAGCGAGATTCAACCCCTAGGAGAGAGGGGGAAAACCCCATTAACCTTCTACCAGCATCTATAAAACAGGCCCTTCTTCTGAAAGCAGTTCTGAAGCCTTTTTAATACCCAAGGTGTGGGGCGAAGAACCCCTATTTGATCTTACTCCTGTAAAGGCAGTGTGGTATAGTGGTTAGAGTCCCAGTTTATGTATTTTAGGCCTGAGTATTTCAGGCCTTTGGCTCAAGATCATGTCACTATCTCTGCATGAGCTGAGATTGAGAGGTGTGCAGGAATCAATGCTTTGTGTTGGGCTTCCTCTTCCAAGGGGATTTGGACACACCCAAAATGAAACATCGACTCCCTTGCAAGGTAGTAGACTCTCCTTCCTTGGAGGTTTTTAAAAAGAGGTTGGGTTGCCATCTGTCAGGGATTCTTTAGCTGTGATTCTTGCATAGCAGGGGGTTGAGCTAGATGACCCTTGGGGGTGCCTCTCAACTCTGTGATTATATGAAAAGTGTAATGTTTAATAAGAAGAAAAATACAACCCTCCTTAAGGGGCGTGTCGGCACCGAGGCAGAGCTCACCTTCGAACCATCTCCCATCTTCCTCTCTGCTTTCCCCTGAAATATTTTCACTGAGAGTCTGAATGAGGTCAGCCAGCAGCTTCCGTCTCTTGGGGGCTTCCTCGTCAGAGAGCAGCCCCTGCGCTGCGCGAATAACATCGTCCGATCGGCTGGAAAAGGCATCAAGAAACCGCTGGATCTCGCTCACATCTGCAAGGTTGTTAGAGTGGGGGGAGGGTGTGTGCAAAATTATTTGGGATTGCTCGTTCCTGTTTTAATCAAGATAATATTTTACATTATTATTAATGGTAGTGAAAATAATCAGTAATTAGTATTAATTTTTAATCAGTATTAACAGCAATAATGAAACGCTTAACATTTTCAAAAAGCTCTCAAGCATTCAAAGCATTTGCAATATCTGACTAATCTGAATGCATCAAAACTGGATTTATCTGAGTCAACATGGTTATATTTGTGGTGCGACCAATTACAGTAATTCATGAAAGGAAGGGAAGAAAGAGAAAATTTCTGCTTTGTACAAAAGTCAGCGTGTTTGATGTGACCCTTAAAATGTGCCTGCTCACCAACAACGGATATTTCCCAGTTAACAATATTATTTCATAATTCATTAATTTCATACAACGCTATGTGATATTTGTTGGCAGGGTTACGTGCATACACTCAAAATGCATGAGGATGGTGGATGTTTTCAGGCGGAGGAATAGAACAAAACTCCCTGTCCTACTCACAGCCATGCCAGCTCTCTCCTGGGGGTAGCAGGATGAGTTCCGAATGATCTGGAATATGCTGAAAATACCCTTCCGTCACCTCTGTGCCGTCCTCATATAAGCACAGCCGGCAGTCAGTGTAAGGGAGCTGTTGGGAAGGTGACACAAGGCACATGGAGTCAGGGCAGCCGTCACAAGACACAGGAAGATTCCCCCGCCAGCCCTCTCCCCAGACCAACTTTGATTCTTTTCTTACATTTATGTCCCACCTTTCTTCCGCCATAGAACCCAAGGTGGACTCCCATCCAGTCCTCAGTCCCCAACCTGCTTAGCTTCCGCAAGGAGGTGGCCTCATCCTAGCCAGAGCACTGGGGTTATGTTCAGATGCCACCCTAAATCAGTTTGCTTGCTCTAAACCAGTTTCCCAAACTTGGGTCCCCGGCTTTTTTGGACTACAATTCCCATCATCCCTGACCACAGGTCCTGCTAGCTAGGGATGATGGGAGTTGTAGTCCAAAAACCGTGGAGACTCAAGTTTGGGGAACACTACCCCGCTTTCCTGGATTAAAGAAGGGAGTTCTATATGCCCCTGGGATTCCCTTCCAACTCCAGTTCTGTGATTCTATTAACAAGCAACGTGAGCACCTGCAGTTCCTCAGCGGCTCCAGCAGGGGCCGCTGCTTGCACTTGATTTCCGCGGCGGTCCTAAAGCCCGCTGCATACCCAACCACCTCAACTGCACCTGCAGAAAGGCGCAGGCCTTGGAGAGCAACTCCTTCAGGCTTCTTGCCGCCACTCCGAATTTCCGATCGCTGCCGAGGCTACGGATTTTGAACGCTTTGGGTGCCATCGCGCCGCAGGCGGGGCTCGAACCCACAGAGCCTAGCTTCCGGGTTTCGGCCCCGAAAGGAGCGGGGCTCTGATTAGTCGACAGAAGTGCTTGTCAAGCGTTAGGATCCGCCTCTGTCCTCCCTTAAAGGAATAGATTATTTTTATTGGTCAACATCGATCCGCGACCGATAAGAAAAGGTTTAAGGAAATGATTAATTGGCTACTTTGAGGACAATGCTACCTTAGCACCGAATACAGTACTTCCTTATTTAAGCTGGCAAATCTGTTTTATTCGTTTTCTTTAAGCCGCATGCGCAAAAGGGTCTTTCCCGCCTCAATAAAAACGGCCAGGCTTGATCATTCCCAATGCGCATGCTCACCCCTTTGCCGCAAGCTTTCGCCATGTTAGCTTAGGGAGTGGTGCAGTCCTTCAACGCATGCGTGGAAATGTATTTTGGGGCATGATCAAAGGCTCCGCCCCCAGCTGGTCATAGAGATAGAAAATAGTAGAGTCGTACTGCCAAGTATACTTTGTCGGACCTTTTAAATGCAATGCGCGGGCTGAGTTATGGATGCTTCTTATGAATTGCTTCATCCCAAAGTCAGAAAATATTTATTGTAGGTCCCTCATTTGTTCACACAACAACCCCGTGAGTTAGATCAGCCTGAGAAGTAATGCTTTGAATGTCCAGTGTATGAGTATCATTCATCCCTAGAGGGCAAAGCGGCGGGGAGGGGGGGCTGCTATAAAGGTCAAGTGTCAACATCAGATGGGAGTTGGCCCCTGTGAAGACAAGTGCTGGACAAGAGGGGCCACTGGCTCTTTTTTTGTTGTTCCTATGTTGACAACGAACACCCATACCAAAGCCCTAGAACATGCTTTGCACTTAAAATGTCTCAAAGAATATCATTGCTGCTGCTTGAGAAACATGTAAAAAAAATGAGCAGGTTTAAGAGCAGACAGCTAATAACTCAGGTCCCTATGAATTTGATATCGATAGTTGGTTTCTATTTTAATGTTGTATTTTAATTTTGTTTTTAAGTTGCAATCATTCAACTTGTTTTTATTCTTGCTTGTAAGCCGCTCTGAGCCCGGCCTTGGCTGGGGAGGGCGGGGTATTAATAAAAATAATTATTATTATTAAAATTTGCTGCCACTGAAAATGTTTCTTTCCTTACGTAGTATTTGGGGCTTGATTTCTCCCCATTCCTTCCCCTCCAGCAAAAGGTGGGGGCGGACTTCTGCTAGATTAGTATACAATGTATACTGAGTCCTTGCTCTGAAGCAAGGATTGTCTCCAAAACTGAAGCCTTTCGTGTATGTGTGAATGTGTGCGTGTGTTGATTGTTAGACTGTGTACACCCTTAGAAATTTGATTAAAAAATAAATAGCGGGATATAAATGGTTCTAAATAAATAAAATTACATTACCATAACTGATTTGTTTATTATTATTATTTCTATATTCCCGCAGCACCTTCCTCTACCTAACAGCGCAGGGGCGGAAAGGGTGCGAAGCAGTAAAGAGGCGAAAGGGCAGAGCGCCGCCGCGCGAAAGACAGCGAGACCGCGCTTGCTGGCGAGCCCAATGGCCGCGTGCCATTGTTTTTCACCGGAACTTCCGTTTGGCGCGTCGGCTTCCTCGGATAGCCGTGATCTCTTTTTAGTCTCCGCCCCGCCGCTCGGCTCGCGCCTGCGCAGTAGCGTCCAAGTGGTTGCTAGGAGAGCAGTGGCCCTAGTGATGGAGCCGGAATAAAGTAGGTAGGAAGAATGGAAGAGAGAGAGAGAAAGAAAGAAAGAGACAAAGCGAAGAGGGGCGGGGAGGGAAGGCCGCGCCTCCTGCTCCCCTTAGGAGCCCCTCCCTTTTGGGGAGGGGGAGGAAGGTGTCGGCCCCTCCCTCATCCTTAGGTGGGGGGGGTGCGAGGCGAAAATAATAGAGGGTTGGGGGTGAAATGTGGGTGGGCATTTATATATTTATTTCATTGCATTTATATCCCACATTTTCCCCCTCCAAGGAGCTCAAGGTTCCCCCCCCCCTCATTTGGTCCCCACATCAACCCTGCGAGGTAGGCTAGGCTGAGAGGCAGTGGCTAAGTGTCCAGAGCAACTTCCAGGGAGCTTCATGCACAGCCAGTGAATGAGTGGGGATTTGAACCCGGGCTTATGGGTCTCCTTTCCCCCCTGCTAACCCCACAGCAGCCTTGTGAGGTGGGTTAGGCTGAGAGGCAGCAACTGCCTCCTTCCTCACCAAGGTTACCCTGGGAGCTTCATGGCCAAGGGTGGAGATTTGAATCCTGGTCTCTCCCAAGTCCTAGTCCGACACTCTGGCCACTACGCCACACTGCCTCATGGTTTATGCCTTCCTGGCATGTTTTAACATTATTTGCCTCCCAGAAATGCAAAATGCAGCTCACAGGTGCGACAGCGATTAAGAACTTACGATACTCATATAATGGGTGGGCAAGTCATATAAGAGCCTATGGCTCCCCAGATGCTGTTGGACTCCCAGCAGTCAGCATGACCAAAGTGATGGAACAATATCTGGGGGAGGTCACAGATGTTTATCATCTGTGCTCCATAGCAAGTTATTTCCAATCAATCTGGAAATCCAGAAGCCACGTTTTGTACCCTTGAGGAACTTTTTCTTTTAAAACATATTCAAGCTTTACATTGTTAGCCTATGGAACTGTCTACCCATAAGATCTGGCTTTGAGGGTCAGTTGACTATGCTTTATCCTTTATTAGTTTATCTAAACATTCATAAGAATGTAAGACGAACCTTGCCGAGTCAGAGCAAAGGCTCTTCTAACTCAGCGTCCACACCCCAAATTGGCTAACCTGATGCTTCCTGATAGCCTGCAAGCTTGTCTTGTGCTGCTGGGATTCTGAGAGGCAACTGGTTGACCAAAGTGCTTGACCATGTGGACCTTTGGTCTCATCTGGCAGTGGTTTTCTTGCATTCTTAACTTGCAGCATATAATCTCAAACTTCAATGGTTAAAAATCCATAATTTTGCATGTATTACCCTAAAAGAATGTTGAATTGTTTTTAAGAAAATAAGAAGAGCCTGCTGATCTCACAGATGCCTGTAAGAAACCTGCAAGCAGGACCAAGCACAAGAGCACTCTCCTATGATTTCTAGCAGCTAGGGTTCAGAGGCATGGTGCCTCTGACAGTGACAGCAAAGAGCTGAGCTAGTAGCCATTTATAATATTTCGTAGACTTATCTTCTGTAAGTTTTATCTTCTATTTTAAATCCACCCACAAGTCAGTGGCTACCTCTGCCTCCTGTGGAAGCGAGCTCCGTAGTTTGTAACTACGCGATGTGTGAATAACTTTTCTTTGATCTGACCTGAATTTTCCAGCATTCAGCTTCATTGGATGCTCCTGAGTTCTAGTGCTACAGGAGAAGGAGGGCGGGGGAATCTAACCACTTTCTCCATGCCATGCAAAAATACTTATAATTATAAAGCATCTTTCTTTTTTCCCAGTTAGTTCAAGAGGGCAGGATGCCGCACAAGATTGGGTTTATTGTTGTAAGTTCATCCGGGCATGAGGATGGCTTCAGTGCGAAAGAACTGATGGTCCACGCCCCAACCATCAATGGCTGGAGGTCACCAAGGTACTGTAAGTGACAGAAATTTTAGGAAGCACTTTGCCAGGTTTAGCGTTGTCAGGCTTGTGGGTTGCATGCGGTTTCCCTGGCACCTCTGAATGGCGCCTTGCTAGAATCCTGAGGCCCTCGCCTTTGATTTTAAGAGCGTAGTTTCTGTCCATCACAGTTGAACTGCATGGGGGGAAGGGAATGATTATTTAGGAGCCAGGAACATAAGAACTTTGGCTTGGGGTGCTGAAGCACTTGGGATGTTTCTTTCATTCCAGGCTCTGCCAGTATCCCCAAGAAATCGTCCTTCAGATGGTGGAGCGATGTAGGATTCGAAAACTGCAGTTGCTGGCTCACCAGTACATGATTTCTAGCAAGATTGAATTCTACATCAGCGAGAACCTGCCTGAATATTTTGCACCATACAAATCAGAGAGGTTCCGAAGGCTAGGGTAAGTCTCCCCTCTCTGCAAGATGAGCCAGGGCTCAGTTCCTCATTTGCTTGGGGCAAGCAAGTTGTTTCTTAAGGTAGAGGAGTTGGTGAGCTTCTACTGAGCAGACGCAGCTGGGAAACTGCGTGGATTCTTACAGGGTTTTCCAATAAGCCATATCCATTCAGGGGATCAGTGTTTCTTGCACAGCCCAAGTAACCCCGTGGAAGCACACACAAGCTCACACAAGTTAGTTCCATTTTCTTCACTCTTGGTTTAGGGTTCTGATCACAGGGCAGATGTCAGGGGGGACCATCTGGATTCAGGATAAGAAGCCTTTCTAGAAGGGCTGTACCATACGGAGCAAGTTTGTTTTCTACTGCTGTTAATTTCAGGCACGCCTTTTTTCGGAGAATAAAGTCTTGGACTCGCCGTGTTTTGATTTTGGGGTGCACAATGAACATGTCAGTACCAGAATGACTGTCCTTGATGCTTGAAATGTGATTGCGTATAATATTGTGTTTTTTTCTCTCCACCCACCCCTTGCAGTTACGTGTCTCTCTCAAATAATGAGAAAACTGGCTACAAGGCGCGAGAACTGAAATCCGTCTACGTAGATGCTGTTGGCCAATACCTAAAGTTGACGTTCCATAAAAACTATGTCAATAGGTACAACCTGTACAGTCAGGTAAAATGAACCAAAAGGCCGAGGGGGTACTTCATGTTTTACTCGTCTTTCTGAAAAATGAATCTCCACCCAAGGAAGGCACAGCTTTTGAAGCAGCTGTGAGGTTTCTATTTCTCGGTTTGGGGGCCAGTTGCTGTTTTGTTTGCAGATCCCAGCTTTTCTGCACAGCTCTCGTGGCTAATGCTTGCCCTCATACAAGACCTCCACCCAACCTCTTTTCAGCAAGATATGCTTGACCCATTGAGTGTTGTCTGACTAAAAGTGCACTGCCTTGCACACTTACCTGGAAGTAAACCCCACTAAATACAGTGGGGTTTATTTTTGAGTAAACATCCACAGGATTGCATGGGAAACCCCACCTGCCTGTTGCCCACTCCAAAATCTGTGATGAGGTCTTCAATGTGGAGGATCTCATGAGGTCACAACACCTGAGATGGCAACTTTTGCAGAACTAGGTTTTAAAATACTGGCAGCCAGACTTTCACAGGACTTCTCTTCAGATTTTAGGAGTTCAGTGTCGTCATTATGAAAAAGCATGATGGTGCTATTTTGCTATTCAAATCCATGGCAATACAGTGGACGCTCGGATTGCGAATGTGATCAGTGCGGGAAGCACATTCGCAACCCGCAGCATTTGCAATCCGCAGCGGCGCGTCTGCGCATGCACGGGTCATGATTTGGCGCTTATGCGCAAAGCGTGATTTAGCGCTTCTGGGCATGCGCAAGCACTGAGACCCGGAAGTAACCTGTTCCAGTACTTTCGGGTTCGGTGTGGTGCGCAGCCCGAAATCACGCAACCCGAAGCATCTGTAACCCGAGGTATGACAGTAAATAAAACACACAATAGCACTCAACCTCTCTTTTGTCTAGATTAACTCTCACCAGCGGGGCGTATGCTTTTATCGTGTACAGTTCTATTGTTGACAGCCTTGGATGTAAGCTTTGCAAAAAGATGAGAAAGGAACTGTAATAACATCATGTCAATACACTGGAGAATGCACTGAGGGAGAAAGAAATGGCTTTTAGCTGACGGGGAACAAAAACTGAAAACGCTTTGGGAATTCTAATAGTACGAGGAAGAATGAAAGAAGGCATTTCTACATCTCCAGCACCCTTGCGTCTCAGAATCAAGGGTGCTGGAAATGCAGTGTGCTCGATCCAGAGATTCTGAGGTTGCGGCCAGTGATTATTATCCAGCACCTGTCATTCCACAGTTTCCCCAGCCCTGTCCTAAAGGAATCTTAGGACCCAGGGGTTGGATGAATAAGTTTTCAAGAGGTTGGGGGTGGAGATGGCACTGTAGCTCAGCAGTGGAGCATCTGCTTTCCATGCAGAAGGTCCCATTTTCAAGTCACCAATATTTCCAGATAGGGCTAGAAAAGACCCCCTACTGCCAGCCTGTGTAGGTAGAGCTGAGCCATTTAAACCAGATTGCTATCTTCTGGGGGCGGGGCTCTTTGCCCTATTGCAAAACCAGACAAAAATGTGCAGAATAGGTAAAAATAGCAGAAATAGGCCCAAGTTGCATTGACTATTTATGTCACAGCACTGAGCTTTCCCTGCTGCAGAATTTCACTTCTTTTAAAAGGCGTAGAAAGAAGCCTTCCCATTTTTTCTTTTCCTTTCTTTTCTAGGTTGCTCTTGTAGCAATAAATATCATTGGAGAGCCTGCAGATGCCAGCAATGACACTAATCATGTGAGTGTATGAAGTAATGAGCCTGGAACACTTTTACCTTTGGTTAGAGGGGTGGTTCAGTCGTAATGCCAAGCCAGGGTTTGGTTTCCAGTCCTGGTTTTTAGAGGGCGGGTGCAAGCTGCAGTCTGCTGGTTCAGACAAGGAGCAAAACTGTGGCACTCCTCAGATCAGGATTGGTTGCTGGGAATCGCAACCTGATAGGTTCCTCCTCTCGTTATTCATGTAATGGAAGCAAAGGAGAGAGAGCCTATGCACGGGGATTCAAGGCAGCTTACAGCTGAAGTAGAAATAGCTAAAAACATAGGGGACAAGCAATAATTAAAAAAACAAGTAAAGATTAATAGAATATATGTATATAGGGTCTATTATAATGATATATCGTTAGAAGGGTACCACTTGCCATTCCTAGATGTAGGATTGATTGTGATTTGTGGGATGCCCCCTGACTTTTATCTTTCTGAAGTCTTCTAGAGAGAAGCTGATCGACCATTACCTTGGGAACAACCCAGATGACTCGGCCTTGGACGGAACATACACCGGGTAAGGATGAGGAAGAGCCACAGCTCAGTAGTACAGCAGAAGGTCCCAAGTTCAAGTTGAAAGCTTTTCTATTCTACCAGGACTCTTCAGACAAAAAAGACTTCATCCTTCACGATGGTTTATTGATGCTTGTTTTTTAAAAACTTCTTTTTGCTTTTAAGTTGTTCTTAGCTTTTAAAAATGATTTTATTGTTTGGTTTTAATCGTTTTAATGTTTTAAACCACTTAGATATTTTTTATGATTTAACAGTACATAAATACATTTTAAAATATATAAATAATAACCCATCAACTCCAGGTAGGGCTGGAAGAAACTTATTGCCTGAATCCTGGGAGAGCCCCTGTCATAGGAAGCTGCCTTACATTGTGTCCTAGCTGTCAGCCAGAGTTTCATTTCCCCCATCCCCTTGCAAATGAAAAAAATAAAATAAAATCCCGTGTCTTAAACAGCTCCCCTAAGTCCCTGTTATCCCTCTCCTTCCCAGGAAGCCAGATTTGATTTCACCACTGGATGACCTGGCTTTTGACATGTACCAAGATCCAGAGGTGGCGCAGATCATCCGCAAGTTGGATGAGAAAAAGCACGAAGCGGTACGCCAGGAGCATTACGACCATGCCAAGAAACTCAAGCAAGCTATTGCAGACCTGCAGAAGGTAGGGCCAGAGCACGGTAGGGAAGGGCCACACACAGCCAACTGATTTTATTATTTGCAGCAGAGGTTTTTGCGGAGTGTCAGCGGTTACTCGTAATCACACACATTTCCCTGCTCGCCAAGGATTGCACAGCCTGCACCTGATAAAGATCACCAGTGGCCCTGCAGATGTTGTCACACAACTCCCGTCCTCAACCCTGACCATTGGCCATGCTGACCAAGGCTGATGGCAGTTGGAGCCCAACAACCTCTGGAGGAACCAAAGGTTCCTCACCTCTGCCAAAAATAAGTTAGTTCCACTGGGCTCTTTGCCGTCCTTGTTTAGGCACAGCCCCCATAAACTAATAAATGCAACAGCCAAACAAGAGCCCTTTCCCCCTCAGGCCCTCCACATTCATTTCTTCCTCTTTAAAAAAGAGTTTTTTCCTTCACCTGTAGAGTTTATGCAGGAGGGGTGAAGAGGCAACTATCCTCCAGAACCTTCCTGTGTTAGGAGTTTCAGCCTCCTTGGAAGGTGGGCCAAGAAACAGAGTTGCATTAAGTCAGAGTAGACCTGTTGGAATGAATGGATTTGACCAACTTAGGTCCATTAGTTTCAAGGGGTCTTCATTAGTCTACTCATAGAAGACCCCTTGAAACTAACGGACCTAAGTTTGTGATATCCATTCATTCCAGCAAGTCTACTCTGACTTAATGCAGGATGCAACCTGGAGTTCAAGAACATTCCTCCGAAAGGATTTTCAAGATTGGGACCTTTCCTTCTTTTCTCTCTAAAGATCTGAAATATAAAATCTAGGAGAGAAGGATATTATTTCTGTTTAGGGAGCTGACTCTTTTTTCAAGCATGGAGGAACCAAGAAGATGTATCTGAAGGAGACTACAAAAGAGCCCGCCAGCTCTCTCTTAACACCAGCATGACAGTAAGAGAAGAAGGTTCTGCAACTTCCTTGTCTCTTCTCGGCTTTGGGATAAGCTGTGCCCATTGCAGAGAATGTGCAAGCCCATTGTTCCATTCCAGGCTCCAGCAGTGACCTCTGAACTCCCCCTTCTTCCAGGTTGGCGAGCGGCTGGGCCGCTACGAAGTGGAGAAGCGCTGCGCCGTTGAGCGGGAGGACTATGACCTCGCCAAGCAGAAGAAGCAGCAGATGGAGGAATACCGCCTCAAAGTGTACCAGCAGCTGGAGCTGCACAATCTCCTCGACCCAGATCTGTTGGTGAGCAACGTCCCTGGCAGGACGAGACAGGGACGAGATTGACCTTGCCCAGCTCTTCCTGTCGTGCAGTTCAGAAGTATTGAGGGAGGTTTGGGATTAGGGTTTAGAGGAGCCGTCACTGAAGTTAGCTCCCATTGCAGCAAAGCTTTACTGTATGTTGGGAAGCAGTATAACAGGGATGCCCCCGATACTGTTGGACTCCCAGCTCCTATGACCAGTGGCCAGGAATGATGGGGTGAGTTGTCGTCCCAGGACAACTGGAAGAGTCTCCCACAATTACTGCATGGCAAAATCTCTCTTGATGCACTTTTCTTCTCTCTCTCGTTCTCTCAGATCCGGCGGCCTCCTGACTTGCCTCTGGAACCTGTGGCTTATCCCACCACTTCTCCCCAGCAGAAAAGGCCTCTGCTTTCACCCCGGTGGGACAAAACCGAAGCAGAGAGTCCTGAGCCACCGCCTCCTGAAAAGCCACCAGAAGCTCCTTCTCCAGAGCCCGTTGCAGCTCAGGCCATCTCTCCTCCCGCCGCCCAGGCCCCCATCTCCACTGAGGCTTTTCCAAAGATCAACGTAAGCATAGTTTTCCCTGTGTCCTGCAGATTAACGCCCTTCTGCACACAGCTGACACTGGATATTTCTGTGGCCTCTTTTTTGTCTTCCTGCTTTGTTCTGAGGGCAGAGAGCAATTGTGCCTGCTTTCAGTTCAGCTGGGCTCATTGGTTGCAGTTTCTGTAAACCATCTAAGGCTGGGGATTCCTTTGGGCTGCTGAATGCTTCTCAATTGAGGTGCAGCGATGCCTTCAGAGTCAGAAAAATAACAAAGGAATTGTAGGAAGTACATAGCTTGGGTAGAAAAGTTTATCGTCCTAGAGAAGGCAAAGGCAGCCATGCTTGGTCCTTTGAGGATAGGTCTAAGTGACTTCTCGTCTTGAGGTCTGAGAGAACAGGGTGAGGAGGAAGTTGCAAAACATGAAACAACCTAAGATGTATGAGTTCAAATAATGAAGCAATAGAGAAGCCAGCATAGAGATGAAGATACAGGGAAAGTCTGGGAAGCTGGAGGTCCCTCACTCTATCTGTCTTAACCCCATGTGAACCCCTTATCCTGTTTCCTGAATTGGACCCAATTTTCCAACATTTCTTTGCAAGGGGGTGTTGGAGCAGAACACCATTTTTGTACTAGTTCTCCCATGGCTAGTGAAGCAAGTGAAGGGCTATAGCTGAGTGACGGAGCATCTGCTCTGCATGCAGAATGCCCCAGGTTCAGTCCTCAATGGCATCAAGTAGGGCTTGGAATGTCCCCTGCCTAAAAGACTGGAGAGCTGCTGCCTGTCAGTGTATACAGTATTGAGCTAGTACTTTTTAAAAAACAGTCCCCTCTCTCTCTCTCTCTCTCTCTCTCTCTCTCTCTCTCTCTCTCTCCTAGGTTGAATTCTTGCCTTACGATGAGAGGCCCCTCCCAACTATTCGTAAGCAGCAGGAGGAAGGCTTTCCCTACTTGGACCCTGAGATGAACGAGGAGGACCCTGGGGACACCCCGAGAAGTGGTGTCGTCGGAGAGCCAGAGCCGCTGACCGAGAAAGCTCTGAGGGAGGCCAGCTCAGCCATTGAAGTGTTTGGGGAAGGCCTGGTAAAGACCTCGTAAACGTAGCTTAGTAATGGCAGGGCAAGCTCATTACTTTCATGTACAAAGAGTACCCTTGCACGTTGCAGGATGGAGCCCTGGATGAGTGGTGCAATTCAAGAAAATTGAATTGAAAATTGTTTCTATTTCAGCCAAAATCAGCTACTCAGGCCTCTTGGTCTGGCTTCTGGGGCTCTTTCCAGCCCTGTACAGGTAACCTGGGAGGGGGGGTGGCACTGAGAGCCAACCCTGCTCCTAGCTGCATAAACTCATCCTGGGTTTTGTTCCTCAGCCACGCCAGCGTGTGATATTTATTTATTTATATGCTGCCTTTCGGCCGAGAAAAACATCCCAAGAGAGCTCACAAGCAATATAAATGCAAATGCAAACCTACCAGTCAAAATATAGCGCAATACCATAAAAATCAAACTAAATCGTAACATTTCAGAAGTGTTAACATGTGTTCATTTTCCTGCCATAAAGGCAACAGAGTAATTCCAAAAAAAAACATTAGTGGAGAGCAAGAATAAGAACTTAAACAGCAGCGCCTCCTTTAAAGGGGAGTGGGGCAAGGCAGGTGGAATCACTTGCCCCTGGTGGCTCCAGCCGTCTCTCCCCTGCAGCAGTACTGGCCAGGCTCTTCCTGATGAAAGAATGACAGGTGTCGGCTTTTGTGCAGATCTGGGCTGTTCCAGCTCCTGAACATTCCCCTTTTGCCAGGTTGCAGGGGCCTATTCCAAGACATGGTCCTACCGCGAAGACTCGTTGCTCGCCATATACAAAAAGATGACGGAAGTATCCACAAGCACGCCAAAGGATGACCTGAAGAACCTCCTTCGGGGCGCCATCTTCCTCATAGTGAGAGCCATAAAAGACATAGTCTCCTCGGTGAGCAATATCGGGGGGGTCGGGTCTAACATCCCTGTGAATGCTCTCCTCTATATCTTCTAAATGAGAATGTGTGGGAACTCAGCGGCGGGGTTCAGTGACTCCCAGTTTCAGATGGTTTTAAAGGTTTCCACACGCAGCAGCCCCATGCAATCGAAATTTCTCTCCCTCTTGACCACAGTTCCTGTTTTAACCACCTTGATGGTTTCCTTCTGGTAGGTTTTTCAAGCTTCCTTAAAGCTCCTAAAGATGATCATCACGCAGTACATCCCCAAGCATAAACTTGGGAAGCAAGAGACCACTTACTGCGTGGAAAGAACCTTCCCCAACCTTCTCTCCAGGACGGGGGACTCCTCTGCCCGCCTTCGTGTAGCGGCTGCCAACTTCATCCAGGTCAGTCTAGTCAATACACAAAGACTTGCAGCTGCATGCAAGTGTTTGCCTGAACACATGACATTCAAGGTTCATGCATTGATCATTTCAACTACATTACTGCAATGTGCTCTCTGGGGGGCTTCACTTGCGCATGATCTGGAAGCTGCAAGTTAGTGCAGAATGCTGTGGCGTGATTGCTGACAGGTATGGAACAACTGTGTGTATCTATGTCACTACAAAATACTCCTCTTCTTTGTGTAGGTCTGAAGTAAAACCTGTAAGGCTCAAACCGCTGCTGAATCTTGCAGGACTTGGGAGGGCAGTTCTCAGTTTTGCTGAGTCGTGCCTTTGTGGGCCGCATATTAACCGCTGATCCGAGCGTGCTGTGTCTTTTCCATCCCCCTCTAGGAAATGGCCCTCTGTAACGAAGTGAAGCCTCTTCAGATTATACCTGCTCACCTGGTGCAGCCTGTGAAGCCAAATTCCCCTACACATCTTGCAATGAGCCAGGTGGA
The DNA here is from genome assembly GCF_964234715.1 of Podarcis melisellensis. Lineage (NCBI taxonomy): Eukaryota > Metazoa > Chordata > Lepidosauria > Squamata > Lacertidae > Podarcis > Podarcis melisellensis. The sequence goes on from NC_138540.1 coordinate 29,487,932, forward strand.
ATTAGTGGAACGCTTGCTGAAAGATATGGGGACGGATAACACCGGTTTTACTGTCGATAACGTCATGCGGGTAGGGAGCTGAGCCTCCAGTGGTTTCTGAATCTGTCTAAGATGGCTTCCTACATTCTTAATGAAGCCACTTGCTCTAGGTGCAGCACAAACTCTGCAATTGTGCTCATACATTCATACCCCACTCTCTTTCCTTCTCAGTAAAATCACTTAGAAAAACTTCTTTGGAGGTGGGAGGTGTGCACCCTGCACAGCCAGCTTTTTTCTTAACACGCTGGAAACATGTAGAACCCATTTTCCCCCGTTTGTTTTTCAGCACATTGAATGTACACTTAAACCACCTCCATAAGGCTCACAAAATGACTGCATGTTTTCTTCACCCTTAGTTTGCAACGGGAGCTCTGGAGCATCGAGTATATGAGGTCCGGGAAACATCTCTCCGGATCATCCTGGATATGTATCGGCAGCACCGAGCCGTCATCCTGGATTACCTTCCTCCTGATGATGCCAACACACGCAAGAACATTCTGTACAAGACACTTTTTGATGGGTTTGCTAAAATAGACGGCAAACTCACAGAAGCAGAAATAAGGGTAAGAAATGCAACTTTTTTCAGGTCTTGTGGTTTTCATAGGGGCTGTGCTGACCGAGGCAGGAAAATGATGGCCAGTTGCTGAAAACCACAGGAAGGGAGAGTGCTCTTGTGCCAGGATCCTGCTTGCCAGTTTCCTACAGGTTGGCCCCTGTGAGAACATTGGCCTGATCCAGCAAACTGTTACGTTCTCCTGTGTGTCAGGCTCAACACATCAGGAAGGCGAAGTGACCCTTGCTGGATTAGACCAAAATGTCATCTGGTTCAGCATCCACAGTGACCAACCAGATGTCTCTAGGTAGCAAGCCACAGAGGAAGCAGGCCTCCTGCTCCCACTGTTTGTTGGCGATGCCAGGTATCCATAGGTATACTCCCTCAGAGCTAAACAGCCTGTTCTCCATGAATTTGTCAAATCCCTCTTGGAAAACAGCCTTGAAGGCAGCAGCTTTCATCTTGTGGCCGTGTCACCATTGGCTTCTGCCTCTGCTCTCTGACTGAGTAAATTCTACAGGTTGGTAGAGAGGTGCATTCAGACATTGTCCCTGTCTTTGCTCAGTGTTCCTCCTTTTCTTTTTTTGATGCTGTGTAAGCTGAGAACTCGCAGAATCCTAGTTCCAGAAGACAATCAGGCCAGTGTTGTTGGTGACTCGGGCCCCAAACCCAGCAACCTTCAACTGAGTGTGTTTTGACAGGCGCAGAGAAAGACGGCTACCGACGAAGCTGAAAAGCAAAAGAAAGACGAGATCAAAGTGTTGCAAGGTCAGCTGGCAGCTCTGAAGGACATGCAGACGGAAGCTCAGGCTGTAAAGGTATCTGATGGCCACCAAGGGTCTTAAAATGCTCTTCCATTGCTTTATCCTTATGGGTAGAAGGAAGTCATAGAACGTTTCTTTCATTCTCTCTCCTCGCCTTTTGAAATAGTATAACTCTTCCACCATTGCAGACTGTGTATGCGTACCACTGTCCCTCCTAGTCATGCTGCTTTTGTGGTGCCTCAGGTACTACCGGAAGCAGGTTGGTGGCATACAGCATATATAAAAACACAACAAAACATCAAACATTTAAAAAATCAATATCCTACCACCTCAAATGCAAAAATATAACAACCTCTCTCCTCCAGGATTGTTGCATCATTGAGATCTTTGGAAGCCTCGAATGAGCAACATCATGCTTCCTTAAACTGAGCCAGACAAGGCCAGCCCAAAACTTTCTTAACCAGTGGTTTCCATTCTTTAACTTTGGGGAAGAACTGAAGCTCAAATGAATTGCATGCAGAAGGTCATTCCTCAATAGGGCTGGGAAAGACCCCCGTCTGAAACCCTGGAGAGCCACTGTCAGTTGGTATAGACCTGGGGTGGGGAACCTTTTTGACTCCACAGGCCACCATCCTTATCAGGATCAGCCTTGTGGGCAAAAGAAATGACACTTTGGCAGGGCCATGCACCTGCCAATCACCCAACATCCCAAGAAAGTCAAGTGCCAAGTGCTGTTGAAACAAAGGTTTTTCCTCTGTTTTAGCGAAGGGTTCCATGCAAACCCATTCCTGAATCAAACTCTGCCTCACGACAGCAATAGCTCTTTGTGGTCTCAAGCAGAGGGATTTGATATTTAATATCTTTTGTGGCTGGAAAGGGCAGGGACTGAGCCTGTGGCTTTCTGCATTTAGGGACATGTCTTTTACCAGATATGCCAACTGTCAAACATTGGGCTTCTTCTATGGCTTCAGCCACTTCCTTCTCCTTCCTTTTAATTCATTGTTATTAACCAGATTTCTTCTTCAATTCCTCGGTTGCTGAACAAAGAAAAGGATTTTGGCTGGAGAGGGGACTGATCTGTGATGTTTCTGGAGTCCAACTCCCATCATGCCTGGCCATGCTGGCTGAGATGGATGGGAGGTGGAGTCCCAACAACATCAAGGTTCCCTCCATAAGCACTTACCTGGGAGCAAGTTTCCCTGAACTTTAGGCTGGCTTCTGTATAAACAAGTGTAAGAATGTACTGTGATTCCATTTACATTTTTGTTTTTAATTTATTCTACTTTTCTTCTTCAGGAGAAAGAGAATGATTTTCAGAAGTCCAAGGCTCAAGGTAGGCACATTTTTTAAAACCCAATATCCTCTCATAATAAATGCCTTTTATAAATTGTATTTGTAAAACTGCATATTCAGTTCATCTTGAGTCTTGGTTTGCCATGGGTCAGAGGAAGTCAGAAAGCTATGAGTTCTGTAAACAGATCTTAGTGGGGATACACATTAGTTACATGTTAAGAGTATTTTAAGTGATGGAACAGAATTCCAAGTTACTGTAGTCTGTGCGGTGTATTCTAAGGAAGAGGGTGGGGGCATCCAAATTCTTCACTCAGGTAACTCAGGAGCAGGTGAAATTCCTGCCTTCCATACAAGCAACTTTTATTTTATTCTTACTTTATCCTTTTGCACAGATACTGCCTTGTTTGCCCTCTGTAGCCGGGAGAAGGGCATTGCTGCAACATTGGAGCCTCATTTCACTTTCTCCTTTTCCAACGTGGCATATTCTCTCATATGCCAGCAAGTGCCCTTCTGCCTTCAATGGACAAGGCTGATGAATGTGTTGTATTCTTCCCAGCAATAAAATACATTGCACTCTGCAGTGCTTAGAAGATGTGACACACACACTCCCACCAGGTGCACTGCTGTCAGGGATGCCCTAAGCTAGCCTTTTGCAACCTTGGGTTTCCAGATGTCCCTGGACTCCCATCGGCCTCATCCAGCATGGCCCAGTTTGTCAGGGATGATGGGAATTGTAGTCCAACAACATCTGGGAACCCTGGGTTGGGAAAGGCTGTCCTAATGCATCTTCCACTAACCCCTCCCCACAAAGTGTCCTTTTTCACCAGGAAATATAGTTCAACACTGGTTCATTTAATTTAATTTAATTTCTTTTTTTTTTCTTTTTCCCTCCTTCCCTTTCTTTCCTTCTTTTTAAGCCGAGTTCTTGAAAAAAGCCCCACAGCCTCCAAAAGCAGACACTCCAGATGATCACACCTCAGTTGCAAATTACCTTGACAAGTAAGTAAGAAAAATATCAGTGAGCAGTTAGTTCCAGAACGGATAAATTGGGTTGAATAAGTCAGAACCCATCTTTTGGCCGGATTTTTTAAAAAGTACTTTGTCATTATTTCCTGCGCTGATCACCATTTCAGGAGTAAACACTCTTTTTGATCTGTTCGTTTATTATTATTATTAAAGAATTTATCCCACACTTCAAGCAGGAAGAGCTCCCAGAGCACTTTGCAGATCACTACTGTTCCTGCTCTCATAGACTTAAAATCTAAAAGGATGCAGCATGAGATGAAAATGGGCTGGGAGGGAGAACAGAATAAGCAAAATCGAGGGCAAGTTCATAGTCACAAGTCTTCCTAATGAGCAGCTAGAGTGGAAAAGCTCAAGGAATGGGAGCTGCTGGACTCTTGGCTGGGTGTCAGTGAGATTGCCCTGCTTTCCTCCTCTGCTGCAGCCAAATGATGAGACTGAGGGAGAAGCCTGGCTTCTCAGCAGAGCCAGTGGTGGCCCTGCATCCCTCTTTATATTCTGCAGCCCAAATTCAAATCCTGTGTTCATTGTACATTAGTCAAAAGTCATTTGCGTTTGTATAGGCCGACTGCCAATGCATTAGCTTGTTCAGTTTGCGTTCTTTGCCATAAATTGCCCTCCTTAACACAGCTCAGTAGTAGAAAGAGAGATTTGGATCACAGAGTGGGATATTCAAGACGTAGATATGCCCTGAGCCGCTCATTCTAAAGCAAACCAGGGTGCAGAAGGCCCTGCAATCCCTCTGCCTTGACCTCTGCCCTCGTTGCTCTTCCCCAACTCCAGCCTCTGCATCTTCTGTGGGGAAAGAGATGAATCCTTCACAGAGGAAGGCCTGGATCTCCACTACTGGAAACGTTGCCCAATGCTGACAAGGTGCGAGTTCTGCAAACAGGTGAGCCCCCGCCATGAACACACGTTGCGCATTTTTGAGGGGACCTGGGATGTGTGCCACAGCAGGGACTGTGTTGGTGAGCCCTGCAGTAGCAGCCCAGAGATCTGAGAAAGCCATGTTTCCCCTTTGGTGCAGCATGTTGTGGTCCTGTCTATCTTTGCTGCCCTAGATGTGGCAGTCATTTTGTGTCATGCCATGCCCCTGTCCTGTAGCTGTTTTGGAACTCCAAAATGTGCTTACTGGCCCAGAAAGGTGAGCAACCTCTGATCCTGTATCTGAGTTCATCCCATAGAATGTGGGTTCACTCCAGCCCATGCTCACTCGCTCTCTCCTGTGCAACAGCAGAAGAGGTGGCATCCAGACCAGAGATGTGATTGGGTGGCGGGGTGTGAAAGGGCTGAGTCCCTGCCTACCCACACTTGCACCCTTAATTCCAGGTGCTGACAATTAGGGCTTTGGCATAAGAAACATTTGGCTCTTTGGGGAATTATAGGGACAGAACTACCCAAACTGTATAGAAGCATATTCATGTATACTACTACAGCGGCAAGAATGTTACTTGCCCAAAAATGGAAAGAAGTAGAAGTCCCAGCAAAGGAAGAATGGATACAAAAACTTATGGAATATGCAGAAATGGCAAAACTTACCAGAAAAATAAGAAATCAAGATAACAAACTTCTTATAAAATAATGGAAATGGTTTATTGAATATTTACAGATAAATTGTAAACAGATGAGAACATTGGCAGGATTATTGTAATAACCTGCAATTTCATAAGAGTATATATTTAAAGTAGATGAATAAATGAACAAATTAAGTTAATTTGGATACTGTATGCAGAAGATATTAAAAATAAATTTAGGGAGCTACAGAAAGAGAGGGAAGGAAGCCAAGTTTTGAAATGTTAAAATGGCTGTGAAATTATTGAAATGTATAAATCTGAAAATTAAAAGTAAAATTTTAAAAAGAGAGAGAGAGAGAAACATTTGGCTCTTGCCTCAGACTGTGGGCGGTCCCCTTCCAGGTGGTTGAGATTGCCAGCTTGACGGAGCACCTGCTGACAGAGTGCGACAAAAAGGACAACTTTGACAAGTGTCCGCGCTGCTGCGAAGCCCTGCCGAAGGATGAGCTGCCCCGGCATGTCAAGGGAAAGGCCTGCAACCGTAAGGAAGAGCGGGGCTCTGGGTGGGCTGGCAGGGAGCGGGCACAGCGGCCTCCGCCAACCAGACCCCCTCCAGACATTTTGGACTCCCATCAGCCGAAGCCAGCATGAGATTGGGTCATGCGGTCTCCAATGACATCTCTATGCTTTCTCCTCTCTCCAGCTGCCAAGCCTGAAAAAGTGGCCAATCACTGTCCATTGTGCCATGAGAATTTCACGCCAGGAGAGGAGGTGAGAGCCATTGCCCTTAACTCGGCCAGTCACTGCTTAAAGAGAGGGAAAAGAAGAGTTGACCTTACAAGAAGGGTTATCCTCCAATCTTGGTTGACCAGATGAAGTCCGGCTCACCCAGCTAGAATTTCATAGCGCCTTGCCTGTCTTGTTGTATTAGCAGCTTGGCACAGCAGCAAAGCAGTGTGAAACAAGCATAGTGGGCAGCTCCACAGAAGTGCTCTCAATGCAGCTATAGCATCTCTCTAGGATGAATTCATCTTCCTATTTGGCTCCAGCTGCTTGATTTGTGCCCATTTTATCCTGCCCTTTCCCCATAGGTGGCTCTCTCCTGGCCCCCTTTTATCTTCCCAACCACCCTGCAAGGTGGGCCAGAGGTAGATGTCACGAGAGCAGCGTAGCTGCCGCAGAAAGCAGGGACCCCGACTTTCGCACAGTTAGACAGTGGTGTTGGCTGCCAGAAGATGCAGAGATGGACCCTAGCTGCCCTGGCTTTGAAGGTGGGGTTGACTCATAGAGGAGGCTAAGGCAGTCAATGACCCCTAGTCATTATGACCCTGCCTTTTGACCAATATTAGATACAATGCAGTCCCAAATAACTGGGTGTTGGGAGGCTATTGCACTTACTCCCTTTCTATCCATTTCCCAGAGACATCTGACTGGGTGCTAGGCTAGATGCCCCTTTGGTTTCATCCAGCAGGGCTCTTTTTTCCAGGTTCTTCACTTTACATGCTGCATCTCTTCCCTACCTGCTTGATTTCATTATCTGTGTGAAAGACCTGATCCCTTTTTGACCTTCTCCCCTCCTTCCTTTCCCCATAGGCCTGGAAGGTGCACCTCATGGGCAAAGACGGCTGCCGCATGAACCTGAGACGGACCCAGTCCTTGAACAAGAGCATGCCAATGCAGCCAGTTGCCGGTACGGCCTCCATTGTTGGTTTCACACAGATGACGCTTAGGCAGCAGGGTGGTGTCTGTTTGCCTCTCCAGAGCATGAGGCGGCTTTCTTCCAGCATCCGGACACCTACAGGTGTCCTTTTTGTAAAAAGCAGTGGGAAGCTGAGACTCTAAGGATGTGTGTATATTTTGTGTGGGAGACACATCTCCACACTCACCTGGGGAACCTGGGGTTGTACACTCAGCCCCGCAGGCATGAATGAGAGTGCATTGTGAATGAGGCATATCCTGCAACGGTGCCTGCTTTCATCTCTGTCTAAACTCAAACACTCTTCTCCCCCACCCCAAATTTTCAGGCAGGCCTGTCGGAGCACCTCTCAACCGATCCGGGCCGACGGGCATGAAGCTTCGCTCCCCATCGGTTGGCAGCAAGATCCCCACCCCACGAGGAGGCATGAATAAAAGCACTGGCAGAACGTATGCAAAGCGATGACGCGGATCTCTTCTTTCCTTTTGGCTCCGCAACCGGCTGCACTTTACGTATCTCGCTCTAAGATTCTGCTTGCAGATAGTGGCAGTACCTTGCCTCACTCTCCTCTCCTTCCCCAAGTGGCACAGTTATAAGCCAATCGCGTCTCTGTATGATTGTTTGGCTCCGATAGGTTGGTCCTCTCTTCCCTGGGGATTATCCACACAGGTGGAGAAGTTGCACATCAAAAACTCCATCTGGTGGGTGCTCACCCCTTGACTGTGATCTTTTGCAGCACAAAAGCAGGGAAAAGAGGAAGCCTTGTCTAAGCCTTCTTACATCCTCTAGTTTCTGGGTCACTTTCTCTTTGCACTGCAGGCCCAGGCACGAGGAGGTGGGTTCTTACGTTACATGGGTTGTCTGAATTTGGTGGGATTTGCCATGCCAGTCTTTCTCCAAGCCCTACCTAGTTCTCGTAAGAATTTCTCTAGGCAGAGTGGCTTACAGTCTAGGCTCAGCCTGAAGCATTTGCTCACGAGGCGTGTTCTACACATTAGGTTCTGTTGTGTCTCCTGCTGCTCTTGCAGATTCCCCACTGGATTCTGTGGGGTTTCTGCAGGAGATGTTCCCCCCATAAGTCTGATGTGTCTGTCTCCCACTCTGCTGCTCTGCCGCAAAAAGGCACCCGAGGAAAGCCGTGCCTGTTCCTTGTTCATAATCAGATACAAAATAAATGTACAGATTTAAGCCCCACAAACTAGGCAGCCGGGCTGCCAACCATAGGCCTTTCTGCCCTCTTCCTGTCTCGTTGAAAGGTACATTCCTCACCCTATTTTCTAGGAAGTTTCGCTGACCCATCATCACCTCCAAATGCACAGCTAAGAGAACTGCAGTGGCCAATAAATATTGGCCTAGGAACCAGTTCGTACCATTTGGGTGGTCAGGGGGGGTACAGCTTTTGGCTGCCTGTTCCATTTCATCTTTCTAGTGGGGGGTAGGAGTGGGAATTGCATGCTTAAATGCTTGCATACTTTGTTAAAAAAAGAAACCTCTCCAATGTCAGAGGAAAGGGCTCTCACCTGGCCTTCTCCTTGACATACTAGAGTTTCTGCATACATCATGGCCCTCCAACGGTTGTATCCAACTAAGTTCTACTCAGAGTAGACCCACTGAAAGCAGTGAGTTATGCCAATAAACACCAACGGGACGCACTTTGGTTACAACCCCAGAGGTTGTGGGACTCTGGCTCCCATCAGCCCCAGCCCACAACGTTTGGAGGTCCACAGGTTCCCCATCCCTGGAATCCTTGGGAAGTTTTCATTTTCAAAGCATTTAATTCCCCTACCTGCAGTACTACCAAGGTCCAACCAGAGCTGCCCCATTTGACCTATTTGATCATGTTCTGCTTGAAAAGATGGGGCAGACCAGAATCTCTAGAGCTCAAGAGGCAGTTCTAGTAACCCAGCACATGTGTGGGCACGGCACATTATGTTAAGAAGCAATAGGGGGGAGGGGAGAACCCAGAATCTTCGCTATGTGCAAAGCACTGTGGAAATGAGAACTGACAGGTGGTTGCAGTTCTTGCTGCTCTAAATAATATATCAGCCTTGTGTTCCCAAACGGGGATTTTCCAACCTCTCTAGGAGGTTGCCCTCCCTCAGAGAACATAGCATAACACTTTGGATGATAAAAGGATGCATCCATTAACGGGAAGGGGTTTCCCATGTAATCGAAAAGTTTGAAAACCACTGGATCAGGTTAATGAAAATCCTTAACAACCTCAGGAATGTTAATCAAGTCATGAAAGGGTTTAGTTGCCATCCCATCCTTTGCTTTAAAGGATCATCTGAAAGGACAGCATTATAAAACTTGTTCTGCATCTTCTTATAAGATGTGTAATGGCTGATGTGGGATCTGCAGGCTTTTGAATTGTGCAAACTCTTCAAGAAGCAGAAAGAAAAGGTAGCCAGATACAGAGGGCATAACTACTACTGTGACCTTATAAACGTTATCCTTTTATTTTTTACGGCCTCGCAACTGTGTAGACTAGAGGGATTATGGAGGCGAAAGGAGTCTAGAGATCACCAGCTTAGATGGCTTTTTAAAAAATAGATAAGTTCATGGGGGATTGAATGAGATAGTCAGGTGGAAGCTCTGTGCAGAGCCCGCCCAGCCATTAGGCAGGATGAGGCAGCTGCCTTAGGCAGCAGAAGCCCCCAAAGCGGTGTCCTCTGCCAGCAGCAGAGAAGCACTGCCCATTTCAGGCAAGATCACATCTATTTGGGGCAATATCTCACCCTGAATCAGTGTGATCTTGCCTGAAATCAGTGCCAATGGCAGCGCTGCTTCTCTGCCAGCGACAGATGCAAGACACATACTGGTGGCACAGTGAGCAGCGGCAGGAGCAGGTATAGTGGCGGCGGCAGCAGCGGGGTCAGGCAGCATTTCCCATTTTGCCTCAAGTGGTGAAACAGGATGGACTGCCCCTAGCTCTGTGTATGTGCAGATGTAGCATACCTCTTTATTAAAAAATAGTAAGAGCTAGAGATTGGGCAGTGGGGAAAGTGACCCTGCTCCCCTTCCAGCCCTGCTTATGGGCTCCCAGAAAGCATCTGGTGGGTGCTAAGCTAGATGGACCCCTTGGGCTGATTCAGCAGGGCTTTTCTTAGGGGGCTTTCATTCCTTTCCTTTTGCAGAAGACTCGCTTTAGCCTTCCTTTTCTGGTCCTCTCAGGTAGGAGCAGCAAACCTAGCACAGCGGAGGAAAGGCTTTTGATTGGGGTGGGACACTGTTCCAATTTTAGATGGTTGTGCTGTGCTACGAGGAGCATAAGTGGGCATTAAGCACTTGCACGCTTTCTGGCACAAATCAAACATGCCTATGGGCAAGCAAGCGCGCGCACACACACACACACACACAGCATTCCCTTTATCTACTCACAAGCACGTCAAGTAAGAGTAAGGCACAGGTTGGTATATTTATCGCTCCCCACCCACTGAGTGAATTGCGTAGAAAAGCTCTCTCCTGCCTGCTTAAGTGGGGTCTGGGGGCCACTGTGACAGCTGTGGAACGTGCCCTGCACCTCCTGGCAATTCCACCTCCTTACCCAAGCCTCTCTCAACCCCGTTCCTCCTGCCCTGAAGCTACCATAAGTCAGGGCTTATACTGGAACCTCTTGAAACCCTCAGCCCTGGCCCAGCCCAGGCCACAGATACGATGCTGTGGGTCATGCTGCAGATGAGCTGCTGCTGAAAGGGGCAGATGGAAACACAGAAGGAGAGGGGAGGTGGATGTTTCCACAAACAAAGGCCTGGATTGTCCTTTGGCTTGTTTAGGGCAGAACAAGAAGTTACATTGGCAAACGCAAGTTCCCAACCCTTTTGTCTGCTGAAGAACAGGAATCCTGGGGCAGGAGAGAAGCAGCCGGGGAGCCCACTTGCGCATGCACCTAGAACCCCCATTCACTGCTTTGACCCAAACCAGACCTATTTGGGATATAACAGGTAAAAAAAGCCAGTGGAGGGGTGGGGTTGGGAGAACAGGCAGTGGGATACAGATTAAATTCCCCTGCTTTTTTACCCCCGGGAGTCATCCCTTTTCCTGCATTAACATGCCTTCCTGTACGCCTTCCTGTGTAATCACAGGATCTTGGTGACCTTGGCTAGAAATAACCGAGTTACCTCTAAGGAGGGAAACGTGTTTGCAGGAGCAAACTTCCAACGCAAGATATCTTTAGGTGCACAAGACGTGCGCTTGCCCTTCAGGGGCAAGACGTGGGGCCAAGGTTTGTTGCAACTCCCCACCAAGCCAGTCTGCAGTCAGAGGCTCACCTAAAGGGAGCTGGCACCAACACGTCTTCAGTTGGGGTTTTCAAGACTTAAGCTTGCCATGTTGCAACTTAGCCATGCTGTATGGTTTTGTAGGAAATGAGCAAATTGCTGGATAGCAGGCCTGATTCCAGAGTTTTGCACTCCTTTTGTTACATCAACTTGCACACAGGTTTGTACTGCTCTGATAATAAAGGTCTATATTTCAACAAGGAGTGGCAGTGATTCTTTTTCTCTTTTTGAAATATATCTTTATTTCTGTGTTTATGTGTTCTATATGTAGATTTGGCACTGGTTATGCTCTGCCCTGTCCTTGCCACCATAGCCCAATTCAATAATAAAAATATAAAAAATTGGACTGTTTAAAGAAAAGACACACTAGCTCAGGTTTGGGTGAATCTCCAGAGGAAAGGAAATCCACAGAGAAGAGCAGCTGAGAATTCTGTTTAGCCTCATGGGTCTGATTTGTGCATAGAAGTTAAGCTTTGGGCAGCATTTTCAGCTGATGTTGAAGTCCGTAGCATAGTGCAGATCAGGTAGTGCAGAGGCGGTCTGTGGACCTTTGATGGCATCAGGTGGTCCACAACAAACTTGCAAACATTCGAGAACATTGGTGTTTGGCTTAGCACTTGATTTATTTTACTGGACAACAAAGATCAAGGTTGTGTTGATAGGGCCAAAATTTCAAGCTAACAAGGACTCCTGATATGGCACTGATTTTTGACAATGATGCCAGCACTTAAGGCAATAACATATTTGTTTTTAAACCAGATGAAAAATCTGGCTTTTTCAATGGTATCACTTGTAGAATTACAAAGTTTTTATTGGTCACATTTTGTCAGCTGCATTTGTGTTTTTCATTGGATGCAATCTAGCCAACTCTTTCTGTTTCATTATTATATTGGCCACAGATAGCTATGTGCTGGTAAGGGTTTCACATGATGGAGTTAACTGAATGGTAATATCTGCTCCCATATAGTACATTATAGAACTAAGTTTCTCATCCATTAAAAGAGGGGTGCATCTGTTCCATTAGAAAGGCAAGACTAGTTATTAAAATATTAGTTGGGTGTAAACTTTGTAACATGTATGCATGTGCTTTGATGTGTACTACAACAGCAAAAGTTTGCTAAGTGGTTGGATGAAACACCCATCAACTTTCAAAAGACGGAATGGATGGGGGGGGGGCAAAAGGTTTGGGAACCAGAGATCCTTGTCTGGAGATCCCAGAGAACCTCTGCTAGTCAGAGTAAAAACTATGTGCAATGGACAAACTATTTGGCTTGGCATAAGGCAGCCTCCTGTGGTCTTCCCGAGATTGGACTTCAACTCCGATCACTGGTATCTCTGTGATCAGGCTGGAGGGAGTTGGAATGGAGCGACGTCTGGATGGCCATAGCTGCCCAATCCCTGACATAGTGGGACATGGGCCTGAAGGCTTTTTTAACGATACATCCAGGCTTATTGAGCCGTTGTGTTTCATCACCTGCACTTTGAATTGGGCCCTGCATGCATCAGGGAGGCAGTTCAGATAGCCACCATTCGTCAGACACTTCTTCAGAGTATGCAGACCACTCAGACCATATCTATATGGACAAACCACCATACAGAGAATCATAGAATGTGCTTTTGGCACTTTTAAATGAATGATCCCCCCCCCAAAAAAAATATTGAACTTTAATAACAAACAGGGTTGATTTAAATTGATTGTTATGGCAATTGCAAATCAGCTCCTGGGTTAATACCAATCAAACTAAACAAAAAAAAATCCTTCCAGTAGCACCTTAAAGACCAACTAAGTTAGTTCTTGGTATGAGCTTTCGTGTGCATGCACACTTCTTCAGTATCTGAAGTATCTGAAGAAGTGTGCATGCACACGAAAGCTCATACCAAGAACTAACTTAGTTGGTCTTTAAGGTGCTACTGGAAGGAATTTTTTTTGTTTTGACTATGGCAGACCAACACGGCTACCTATCTGTAAATCAAACTAAAGGAAAAGCGGGAAGCCTGTGATTGCCAGCTAGCCTTTTAGGCGCACCGTTTCCGTTTAATTGACAGTTTTTAGTATAGGGCGGTTTACATCCGCTGAAGGGCAACCTATGCTGACAAGCATAAAGATACCATCGACGTTGGATATTGGGCTAGAGCGGCCTCTTCATTTTATTACCGTGCAAATGAGAAACGGAAGCGGCAACTGGATGTCGCATGTCTACATGCTTTTCATGTAATATTTTTACTTCTAAATTCTACATTTGAAAATGTAACGCGCTGGGACCTGCTGAAGGGCAGGAAATAAATTTAAAATTACCATCAAATCTTTTTTAAGGATATCACCCATATGCGCCACACACACGCTCGCCCGCTTTTCTGCGCCCACTTCTATACAGTATAGGACATCTCGCCATTTCCCATTTTTTCCGTTATTGACGGCACAGGAAGCGGAAGCGCGTCTTGGACCGGAAGCGCGGTTGACGCCGGAAGCGGAAGCGGCTGTGCCCAGCCGAGAGAAAGATGGCGGCGGCGGCGATAGCAGTGGCGGGAGGGGAAGACGAGGACTGGCCGGAGGTGACAGAGTCCGGCCGGCGGGAGCTGAGCCTGGAGTCGGGCGCCGCCCTGGAGCGGCGTGTGCAGGCCGCCGGGGGCCGCTTCCCACGGGCTCTGGGCTCCCTGGGGGCGGCGCTGCGGTCGCTGGAGGTGCGCGGGGGCGGCTGCGCGGCGCTGCGTGAGCCGGGGCCGGTCCTGGGGCTCCTGACGGGGCTGCAGACGCTGGCGCTTCCCGGCTGCGCGCTAGGCCCGTCGGGGCTGACCCAGGCCGGGCGCCTCTTGCCGGCCACGCTGCGCACTCTCGACCTCTCCGGCAACGGCCTGGAGGAGCTGCCGGCGGAGCTCGGCGGGACCGGGGAGCCCCAGGTGGTGGTGGCGGCGGCGGCGGCCAAGAAGGGCTCCCCTGCCGCCCTGCCTGAGCTGCGCCTCCTCAACCTCCGCCGCAACCGCCTTCGCGAAATGGGGCCCGGCCTGGCTCGCTCCGCGCCGGCCCTCCAGGAGCTGCTCCTGGGCGGGAACCGCCTCCGCTCCCTACCCGGGGGGCTGCTTCCCACGGACGACGGAGGTGACTCCCGCCGCGCCGCCCCTTTAGCCCTGCTGGGCACCCTGGAGGCGGCGGGCAACGAGCTGGAGGAGCTGAGCCCCAACATCTCCCGCCTGGTCTGCCTCAAGGTAAAAGCCCTCGGTGCTTCCCAGTTTCTGCTTTTGTAATTAAACACTAGGAATAATGATGGAAAGTAAAAAAAAAGTTTTACAAATAAAGCAAAAGCAACTCTTAAAATGCAGTAATAATGCAAGACATAATTCAGCATGCATGAAGAATGATGACTGTTCAAGGCATCAATGTTTCCTGAGATGTCAATGATGAAAATTGTCCATTCCAGAGCACTGCTTGTTTTGCTGCTGCCATTCACACATAAAAATTGGAGGTTGTCAGGAATGGATGTGAGGAGTCCTATTATGAATAGCACTGAAGTTGCTCCAATATACGGAACAGCAAATGACCAGAGCAGGGAATGGGGTCACTAGCAGATAATATACTTAGCATGCAAAAGATCTCAGGTCTGAAACCAGAGAGCTACTGGCAGTCAGTGTAGACAGTGCTGAGTTCGATGGACCAATGGTCTGATTTGGTATGGCAGCTTCTGTACTCACATTGGCTTGGGAGTTTTTATTTATACACAACATGTTTTTCATTGTTGTCCGTCAGTAGACAGAACTTTAGATGACTCTTCCAGTGTCTGAATTAGAAGACAACCACTTAATATGCTTTCCCCCCCCCTAGACTTTGGATGTTTCCAACAACAAATTATCGGAAATCCCTGTGGAGTTGGCTGACTGCCCTAAGCTGAAGGAAGTCAATTTAAAAGGAAATGCCCTCAAAGACAAACGGCTTGAGAAGATGGTAAATGGTTGCCAAACAAAATCTATCCTGGAATATTTGCGTGTCGGAGGTCGAGGGGGTGGCAAAGGAAAAGGCAAGCAGGATGGTGCTGAGAAGGAGGAGATGAGGAAGAAAAAGAGAGATAAAAACAAGAAAAAAGGCAGTGATGCAGAGGATGAGGTGGAAGAAACCCAGAAACTGCTGGTGAAAGTTCTCCACATCTCTGAGAATCCAGCTCCATTGGTTGTGAAAGCCAGCCCTGGTGTCAAAGACGTCCGTCCCTATATTGTGTGCTGTGTAGTGAAAGGCATGAACTTCAAGCCCGGCAATGCTTTGAAGAGGTTTCTTTCGGTTCAGGTAAGGTTCAAAAGACGATACCACTTGGTTCTGGGCATGGCCCAGCTTCAGAGGGGGGATGTCCTTTGATTCAGTTAGTTGTAGATTAGGTTTTCACAAGTAAAGATAAACCTCCCCCTCGGAATTGAAATGGGGGGCAGCCCTACTTTGAGCACGGTGGAAGGGAAAGCAAAAGGGGCATCTCCAAGCCCAGGCATGCGGGTGGTAACTTTGCCTTCCACTAGCACAGGACAGTTAAGGATGTATGGCTCCCCTGATCAGGAGGAAGTAGATGCTGGGGGTCCTTGCCTGCCCTCAGTGTGGTAGAGGAGAAAGGGCCAGATTGTTGCACTCTGTGGAATGCCCTTCCATCAGATGTCAAGGAGTTGAGTAACTATATAACCTTTAGAAGACACCTGAAGGCAGCCCTGTCTAGGGAAGCTTTTTAATGTGTAATGTTCTATTTGCTTTTATATATGTTGGAAGCTGTCTAGAGTGGCTGGGGCAACCCAGTCAGATGGGCAGAGTGCAGATGATAAAATTGTTGTTAGCACACTCCTTAAAGTTAAGCCTGCTGTTGTGACTCTTCAGCACAGCCTTGTTTTAATGACACATCTTACACTTCAGACCAAACTCCACGAGGACATCTGCGAGAAGCGAACAGCAGCCACCATTGCCACACATGACCTGCAGCTTGTGAAAGGTCCTCTTCTCTACGACGTTCGGCCACCAGATGAATTGAAGGTAGGCTGACAACACCAAGATTAGAAAGCTGTTCAGAATGATACCCCACAGAGGGACAGCAGCAGGCAGCTGGTGCTCTGGTGCTGTTGTGCATGATAGTTATCTGAAAGACAAACCTGCCCAGTTTCTGAGATCTTCAGGGGAGAAGTTCTCTCCGTCCTGCCACCCTCACAAGCAGGCTTATTGGGGCACGGGAGAGTGGCTTCTTAGTGACTGCTCCCAGGGTTTGGAACTCTCATCCAAGAGTAGCTAAACTGGCTCCCTCCTTGGCATCCTCCCACCAGCTGGTGAAGACTTTCTTATTCCAACCGTTTGGGAACTGAGAGTATTTTTTAAGGAAAGAACTTTTAAATAATTCTGGGCTCTTTTTACTATCTGTATTTTAATAGATCTGCTTTTATACTGTTGTAATTCTTTTAGCATTTAATTACTATGTTTTTAATCTGTGTTTTTGTATTATCTGTAAGGTGCCTTGAGTCCCAGTCTGGGGAAAAGGTGGGATATAAATCAATAATAATAACAGCAACTGACTCCAGGACACTTTTGGCCTTGCATTCATGTTGCAGATCATCCCTTTGGGCCGGAAGGAAATCAAGGCCAAGGACCTCCTCCGTCAGCTGCAGTCGGAGGCCGAGGAGCAGCGGAAGCAGAAGAGGAGGCAGAATATATCCGGACTGCACAAGTGAGTCTGCACCTTAAAGCAGAGCACAGCCCTTGAAATCTTGCACAGAGGGCAGGCAAGAGCCAGGAGGGGTCCATGGGGAAGGGAAGCAGAAAGCGTCCTCAGAACAATCAGGATGGTTTGGAGTGGGAGCAGGAGGTCTGTGTCTTTGGAACACCCTCCCCCAAGAAGGCTCCCCGAAAAGTCCTTTCTTTATTTTATTTAAATCACTGATGCCAGATGCTATAGTTGAAATCTCATCTGTTCCAGCATCCTGTTCTCACAGCATCCAGCCAAATTCCTTTGAGAAGCCAGTAAGTGGCACTCTGATTTTGCATTTCTTACTACAGAAAGTATTGATCTGATGTGTAGAGATCTTTCCTATTCTAATTAATTCAAGAGTGTTCTGGAAGCTTCTCTGTGTGAAAGAAACAAGCAGAAGGTTCATTATGTTTGGCTTATACCTCCAGAGAAGCTGAGTACAGCTGGCTTAAACTGGTTCTGTTTTCTCTTTCTGTCTCTTTTCCTTCTGGTGTGGTGTTCTGTACATAGTATGCTATAGTGTTACTAGGCTACAACTAGATTTCTTATGGACAGTGCCAGTCCTGAATGTTTTGGATTTGTGACCGTTATGCTCATTTGCCTTCAGTAGCAGTAAAGCTCTGCTGGATGAAATATTAATTGCCTCTGGTCTATTTTTTAATCCTGCAATGTGTTTAGGTTTTTTATTTGCTAACTATACGTCAGAGTTCTGCTATGGATTAATAGTGAGTAGAATTCCATGACACTCTCCCCACTTGCGATTCCCAGCAACTGATCTTCAGAGGTTTCTTGTCTGTGTCTTCACAGAGCTGTGGTTTTTTTAAAAAAAAGAATATATTGAGTTAGAAGCAATTCTTATTTTTAAACTTCACCTGTGTATTTGCACTTCCTCTCCCCATCCCCTAAGTAGCTTCCATTTTCTTATTCCACCCTTGATCAGGTACCTCCAGTTACTGGATGGGAAAGAGAATTACCCCTGCCTGATTGACAACGAAGGTGCTGTGATTTCTTTCCCGCCAATCACAAACAGCGAGAAGACAAAGGTACAGATGCTGTGACTTGATTGCGAGCCAGGCTGTACATTTTCAAGGAAAAAGTCTGTTATGTGATCTACATAAATTGGGGAGGTGGGATGGGTTTGCTTCCCCCCTCTTCATACTTGCCAGTTGAGGTTTTGGGTGAAGTGCTTGTTGTGCCACGGAGGGAAGGAGCAGGGGCTGTTGCAAGAGGAAAAGTGGTGGTCAGGCACTCCCATCTACTGCTTCTCCACTGCCAATCACACCCTGGAATTTCAAATGCAGATCTGCTTCCAGACACTGTTCCACCCTAAAAAGAATTAGGTACCCATGTTACAGCAGTGTATGCTTTTATGAACCTAAAGAAGACGCCTACAGAATCAGGCCAGTGGTTTATCTAGTCCAGCAGCATCCTTTTCTCACATTGGCCAACTGGACGCCTCTGGGAAGCCCACAAGCAGGACTTAAGTGCTGCAATTCCCAGCACCTGGTATTCAGAGGCATCCTGCCTCTTGACAGTGGAAGGAGAGCTTAGTCAGTGTGGCTGGCAGCCAGTGACAACCTTATCCTCCATAAAATGGGCTTTTCTGTAATTTGGGGATTAACACAGGCTTAACTCTGCAAAAGTTGTTTTCCACAAAGTATTCCCCCCTCCCAAGCTGAATTTCAAGAAGGTTCTCAATCTACAGCATGTCTTTCAAAAAATCCCTTTTACCTACATTTGCCAGGGAGGGGTGTTAGTAACCATCAAAAGAGAGTGAATTGGCGCATGTAATTATTTTGACTGTGTGTCTATGAATGTTACTGACCTAAAATGATACTCCATAATGCTGTTCTTCATAGCTCGGTTCCATCTGGCATTTCCCTTCTTCTTTTTCAGCTTGGGAAAACCACCTCTGATGTGCTTCTGGAAGTGACAAGTGCCACAAGCCTGCAGACGTGCAAGGATGTGATGGACACCCTCATTTTAGTAAGGAGTCACTCTTCTTCTGCCCTCTCCTCCTCATTTTGCACCCACGCTTCTTGCAGGGTCCTGATTTATCTATTGGAGGCACTTATGGGATTGACGGTTCAAAAGCAAAGCCCAGTGTGCAAAATCAAATCACCTCTTTGTGGTTCTCTTCAGCTGCGGTCCATCAGGTCTGTGGCCTTTACATGTGCAGCTCTTGCACCCAGGACCTGTACCTAGTTGTCCATGCAGGACACACACACTTGTGTTTTGACGTCTACCTTCTCATATCCCTCCACTTTCCATTTTAGCATCTTCTGCCCGCCTTTACCCTAAAATGCTGCATTCTGGATTCATAGCAGCATCATGTTGTCGCCTGGGCCTCCAGTCCCATAATAACTGAAGGGAAACCTCAGGTTCTCAGCTGGGGAAACATTGCCATATCTCTTGAGTAACTCTTTATGTTGCAATCTTCATTCCTTCACCACAGAAAATGGCGGAGCTGAACAGATCCACTTCAGAGAATACAGGCGAAGACCTGGATTCAGATCATGAATCAAACGACACTGTCGGGCATGAGAATTCAAGGCTTGAAGGCATTTCCAAGACCCTCCCTCTCGTTTTGGAACAGGTTCGGGTTGTGGACAAGGACGGGAACTTAAAAGTCCTTTATCCATCAAAAACTGATTTCAGTATGGTCGCGTCCCTCATGACAGTGATTCATTAAGCGCCTTTGGTTTCCTTTCCCTGTTGTGGAGCATTCTAGACAGCATTTGTGAACAGCCTCCCCTTGCAGGATTTTATCATTTCTTTAACTCGTCAGCCAGAAATCCAATGCTGTGCTTTGGAGAGAGCTTGGTTGACAGCTAAAAGCAGGGTTTTTGTGGTCCCGAGAGAGACTCAAAGACCTTCTACCCAAGCCAGGGATCCACACGGATCTCTTGAATAAAGGTGCGGGATCATATTTATTTTAATGAGACACACTAATATCCACGTGGCATAATGGTACTCTATAATCTCTGCATAATTGGGCATAGGCGCCAGCTAGGAAGCTTTGTGGGTGAGAGACACACACACCCTCACCTGCCGCCACCACTGTTAATCAGGTGTTGTGCTTTCTAGCAATACAAATGTGGCCTGCTATTGCTTCAGACTCTGAAGCCTGCTTTGTAACCTTGACCTGGGTGGTGTGGTTGCTGCTGCTGCTGCTGCTCTGAAGTCCTCTTCTCCCCATGACACTCAGGTGTTTTGCAGAGTATGTGAGAGGTTGCACTGACACCCAAACTGTTCTTCTCAGTTTATGCCACGCTGGCTTTTCTTCACATCTTGCCGGCAGAGTAGCATGAAGCCATACAAACAGGCCTGCAGACTTGTGTGTCTTGGGGAGCATCTACCCCACCCTTCCTCCCTCGTGCCACGTAGAAAACTCGGTTTTTGAAACTGACGCTTCTTTCAAAATCAATGGTTTGCCATTGGGAAGAGCCACGAGCTGCTCTCCCCCGGGAGCAAAAAAAAGTCAGTAACGACACTGGACCATGTACACTACCCCTCTGTTCGTGCCTAAAAGGCCTGTATCGTGGTCCAAGTTTCTAGCCCTCATTGATTGCATGGAAGAACTGGGAAATGTAGCAGCCAGTGATGCGGGGGGAAAGAGTACAAATAAAGGAGAAAATGACAAGTGTGCAAACTTTCATTCATTATTTCAGTTTATGCTGAACTTTTCCTCCAAAGAGCCTGCTCAGATTTTTTTTCATGTCACACCGTAACAGTTTTCACAGTAATATTGCATACCCACTCTGTGGTGCTAGTTCTGCTTATGCTGCCCTTCCTAGCGTGTTTATCATGGATTTGTAATCCAACTGAGTTGTGCACCTTTTCATTGGGGGCGGGGGATGCCATCCTCTTAATTCAGGTTCATAATAAGAGTGGGGATAGAGGCAGCAGTGGCTGATAATTTCTGACCCAGCCCCCTTAAACTTTCCTTCTGGGCCACATCGTAGAATTGTAGAGTTGGAAGGGACCCCAAAGGTCATCTGCTCCAGCCCCCTGCAACACAGGCATCTCAGCTAAAGAATCCATGTCAGGTGGCCATCCAACCTCTGCTTAAAAACCTCCAAGGAAGGAGAGTCCACAACCTCAGTAGAGTATCCTGAGCTCTGCCAGAAGGAGTGCCTGTCCGTGCTACTTAAAGTAATGGGGCCATGAATCATTCTCACTCTTGAGGGCCGCATTCTTATTCAATCAGCCTTCTTGGGGCCACATTGCCAGCGGTGGTCAGGGCCATGGTCAAAAGTGGGTGGGGCAACAGGCATGACTTTGCACAGTATGCTTGTTCCTACACTCCTCTCTATCCTCCAGGCAAGTAAGAAGCTTTGAGCCAGTGCGGCGTGGTGGTTAGAATATCAGACAAGGGCCTGGAAGACGGGTTAAAATCCCCACTCAAACGTGAAGCTCGCTAGGTGATCTTGGGCCAGCCACTTCCTCTCAGCCCTACCTACCTCACAGGGTGGTTGTGAGGAGAGAATCGGGAGAACTATGTAAGCCTCCTTGAGCTCCCTGGAGAAAAAGGTGAGGTGCGAATGTAATTAATCATCATCACCAGAATTCAAGGGCATTTCAGCAAGGCAAAAACGCTCACAGAAGGTGCAAAGCAGAGCCTGTATAGGTGCGTCTCTAGGGGGAGACCCAAGAGGCAGAGAAAAAACTGTGGCGTTCCACATTGGACCCTGTGTCATGCTTTCTTACGCTGGGTTGAGATGAGCTCTGCTCCAAATTAAGCTGAAGGACTGTGCTGTAATCAGAATTTGGTTTAGCAATGGAGGGTGCTCCCATATTTTCAAGACTGATGGGAAACCCTTAACTACCATCAACCCCAGCGGGGTTCAGTGAAGTTCAACAAAGTTTTGTGGATGGGCATAGGCTCCCCATCACTCTCTTAAGGCGTTCGGCTATTCTTAAGGTCGTGATTTCTGCATAGCTGGTAGTTTGAGGGAGGGCATCAGAATGGCAATTTGATCCATTTAAAAATAAATCCAGGATTTGTGTTGGGGTGGGTGGGAGAATGAGAGGTCCATTACACTAGAGCATTTAACGCATTCCCAGCAAATGTTTATGTAAGTGAGATTTCCAGAGGACCTTCAAAAGATTTTTCACGGGCCCCTTGAGGGTCAGGGGGGAGAGGAAAGAAATTAGCTTAATATTAACAGAGAGCAGTTTCCAGCCTCTCCTGAAGCCGGCCCACCCTGGTGCATGTATATACGGGATCTTGTGTGGTCTCTCTTCCCTCCACCACTGCCCCCTGCCTCTTGAAATGCTATGGTCAATAACATTCAAGAGTCAAAGGTTCAGGATCTCTAAATAAGGGCAGGCTTAATAGGATTGTTTTGGAGTTAAGAATATTAGAGATCCCTGAATCAACAACTAGGGGTGCAAGGGACCCCAATGGGCATCAAGTCCTACTCCCTGCCATGCAGGAATCATAGCTAAAGAATCCCTGACAAATGGCCATCCACCCTCAGCTTAGGAACCTCCAATGAAGAAGAGTCCACCACCTGCCAAAGTCATCCGTTCCACCTTAGAGCACTTTTTACTGGCAAAAAGTTCTCCCTAAGGTTCTGTGGGAAGCTCTTGTCATTTCAACCCATTGGTTTGGGCCATCCCCTCTGAAGCAGCCGGAAACAAGCTACCATGGGGCAGCCCTTCAGATATTTGAAGATGGTTTTCACATCACCTCTCAGTATTTTCCGGGCTAAACATACCCAACTCCCATAAGCATTCCTCATAAGGCTTGGTTTCTAGACACCTTTATGACCTTGGTCAACCCACAGCTGCACACATTTAGCTTGTCAATATCCTTAGACTGTGGTGCCCAGAACTGGACACAGGACTCCAGGTGAAGTCTGACCAGGGCAGACTTCCACATCATTAAAATAAGAATCTGATTGCCCCACCTAATTCAACAATTTTCCTTGCGCTAGCTTGGTTTGTTGTTTGTTTTTTCTACTTGATGTACGGCTGCAAATCAGGCAGCCAAATTTGGAGGGTGACCATCCTGTACACGTTGCTGGAATACTCAAGTGTGATCTGCTGGCAACGAGGCATTTTCCTCCTCCTCCCTGGAGCGAACGGGGACTTTTGTTACCGAGAAAACCATGCAGCCGATCTCTGCATAATGAAAGACTCAGCCTTGTCAGTTGCCAGTGTCGTTTTTCAGCCGTAGACCACACAGGAGTCCTGTAACTCGACGAGGTCCTGCGGAGTGTGTGCATTGCCGGGGAAAGTCCACCTCCTCGGTTTATTGGAGCTTGGGACTTCCAGGGGATACATCTTCCCACTTGGGGTGATCTGGAGAGAAAAATAGAAGCCTTAGCTGAACGACGGGGCGAGCCTTTTTGTGGAGTTCCTTCTCTCCCTTTCGAAAGCTCTGTAACGAAAGAGGAGGTGAGAGAAGCGGCGCCAGGAGGTGGATGGCAAAGCCACGAGGAGGAGGAGACCCTCGTCTCTCGGCCTCCATCGCAGGGAGGTCTTTGGCCTCTGGGTCGCGCCGGGGCCTGCGTGCCCCCCTTGCCCGTGGGCTGCTGGCACCAGGGCCTTCTCGACAGCCACCGCTGCCCTTCCAGGCCTGGGCAGAGCAAAGGAAAAGCCACAGCAGCAGGCCCACCAGGCTGAGTCCAGGAGCACGGATTGGTTCTTCTGCTCCTTCCCACCACGTGAGAAGAGTCCCCGGACATGGCACTCTCTCTCAGAGCCTCCTCTTGCCTCCGTTGCCCAGTGGGCGGCACTCTGCACCCTGTCTGTGGGGAGGGCAGCTGCTCCTGCTTGGGGAAGGCCTCGGGCGCAGAGGAACTGGGCCACCCCACATGGCTCATGTCCCGCAAGAGCCTCGGAGAGATCGGGCGTCAGAGGCAGAAGAAGAGCCGGACAGTCTCTCTTCTCGGGAGAGGCCTCCTCATCTTGACCCCGAGACTGAGCAGCGCATCTTGGACTGGCTGGAAGAAGTGAACCACTGTCTCTTCTCAACGCTGAGCTGCAGCGTCAAGCAGGAAGCAGAGGCAGACACCTCCATCAAAATCATCTACCAGGGGGACTGAAGCTGGGGAGAGGCACTGTTCTCCACCTTGATCCCCCAGACCAGACTTTGCCTCCAAGCAGCAAGCTGACTTTGGAGGCACACTTAAACTTTTTCTCTCACTCAGTTTGCTCCAGAAGTCCTGTTCCATCGCCTCACACCCTCACTGCTTCAAATGCAGCTGGACGAGTTTTGGGGTTGTTGTTGTTGTTTGGTTAGGTTTCTCTTTATTTTAGCATTGTGTAGACAGATGTGTATGGATAACCCCCTCGTTCAAAATTTGCCTCTGCTGGCAACACATGTCACTTCCTCTCAGCTTCAGTTCCCCCACGCTTCATGTACAGTATGGGAATAATAGTGATCTACCTTTCAGGGTCGTCGTGAGGATTGCAGGAAGTTATGGTGTATGTGAAATGTTTGAAAGCCCTGGATGACAGAATTGACACTGTAACATACTGTAACTCTCCTCTTTCCATTGCCCGGCTGTAACTTTTTTCCCAAACAATTATTTGCGCCTGCTGATCATGCTCAGCTGAACAGTGATTGATTATCGATTTGATTGTTGACATCAATTTGTAGAACGAGCAGAGGGATTTCTCTTGGAAACAATATCTCAGGGAGAGAGGGGGGGAGAGGGAGAGTCAGAGAGAGAGAGAGAGAGAGAGAGAGAGGGGGAGGGAGGGAGGGAGGGAGGGAGGGAGGGAGGGAGGGAGGGAGGGAGGGAGGGAGGGAGGGAGGGAGGGAGAGCTCTTCGCCCTGTATGGGTGGGACTGGCTTTTTTAAAAAATCTACTATTTAAGGATTTCATAAAACAATATTATAAAATAACCCCAAAACATTAGGAAGAACTGTCTGACAGTAAGAGCAGTTTGACAGTGGAATGGACTGCCTGAGAAGGTGATGGACTCTCCTTTGTTGGAGATTTTTAAAGTTTTGCATTGCAGGGGGTTGGTCTGGATGACCCTTGGGAACCCCTTCCAACTAAGATTCTGTGACCAAAGGTGATACAGAAAGCAACTCACGTTTCAAAGTCAGGATCTGCTGCACCAAGGTGAACCTGAGAACCTATGTCTCTAAAGAGTTGTTGGGGAAAAACTAGGAAACAGTGAAGTGCAGAAGGACCTAGGTGGAATTTATGGCAGCTCCAGTTAAAATAGTATCGGAGACTAGAAAAGGTTTCTAGCCTAAATCTGTCAGGTTGAACACTCCAGGGCCAGATCAGGATAAGGCAACTTCCTATGTTTTATACCTCTGCCTGCAGAATCTAGTGTAACTCAAAAGTTTGCATCCAGCTTTCTAAAGAAGGCCACCTCTCGCTTTCTGTGCTTTTGGTGGGAGGAGCTCTGTGCTCCCCTCGCAGAGGGCAGCGACCCACCCTGCCAGCTCCCTGCCCCGACATTCCAGTGGTGCGAAGAAGGATGCTATCTAAACACGCCGCGCAGCTGTGCTGTGGGAGCCCTGTGGCAGGTGCATTCCTGGGCCGGTTTTCAAAGCTTTGCCCAGAGGACTCCTCTCGCGCTCTGCCCGCACGACATCCGAGGCTCGGCAGCTCGGAGGGCCCCTTGCTACTCTTGGACGGTGGCCAAGCTCTCCCCTCCTGTTTATTTTGGCAGGGCTGGGGCCCTCCTATCAGAAACACACAGAATTTGCTCCTTTTTGGAAGCTGGTTGAAGGCAGGAGCATTTACACACACACACACCACCTCTTTCTTTTTCATTCCCAATCTCTTCAGCTGCACCTCTGGAGGCAACAGGGAAGGAGGCAGAAGAAATGCTTCAGCAGATCCTGGTTAATGTGCCCCAATTTTTACCTTTTTCTGGGGAGCACATTAGTACATACTACATAGTAGTACATACTACATAGTAGTACATACTGTAGTACATACATTAGTATGTACTATTAGTATGTACATTAGTACATACATTTCTGCAATGAAAACAGGGACATCCTATTCCATACTAATACTAATTTTATTATTTGTACCCCGCCTACCGGACTGGGTTGCCCCAGCCGCTCTGAGCGGCTTCCAACATACATAAAAACATTAAACATTAAAAAACCCTCCCTCTACAGGGCTATCTTTGGATGTCTACTAAAGGTTGTATAGTTACTTATCTCCTTGCCTCAATTCCATACTCTCCAGCATTTCTCTGTTGAAAATAGAGACGTCCGAAGGAAAAGCAGAACATTCTGAGATCCAATTAGAAACCAGGTGACTTCTGTAAAGCCAGGAAAAAACAGGGACACTTGGAGGGTCTGTTAATACTGTGGAGGGGAGAGTTGCTCTTGTGCTTAGTCCTGCTTGGGGGTGTTATTTGGTCTGCCATTGTAAGAAGAGGAAGCTGAGGTAAATGGGCTATCAGTCTGATCTGCAGTCTTACGTTCTTATAAACTGAATGATAGCAGATGATTCAGGGCAGAGAAAAGAAAGTAATTTTCCACATAGTGCGCAGTTAAACAGTGGAACTCCCTCCCACAAGATGCAAGGATGGCCACCTCCTTGGATGGCTTTAAAAGGATTGGACAAATTCCTGCAGGAGGAAAAGGCTGTTGATGGCTACTAGCCATGATGGCTCAGCTCTGCCTATACAGCCTGAAGCAGCCATGCTTCTGAATACTAGTTTCTGCAAACCACAGGAGGGGAGAGGGCTCTTGCATTTGGGTCCTGCTTCTGGGCTTCCCATTGGGGTATCTGGGTGCTGCTGGCTGCTGGATCTGTTGGGTCATTGGTCTGATCCAGCAGACTCTTCTTGTGTTCTGCAGAGTTCCAGGAGACTGCAGCTTTCCAAGCAGGTACGTTTCATTGATAGGAATAGAGGCAGCTTTTTCTATAGTAACGGAGATCGCTTTTTAGCTGCAGGGCCACAGTACCTCACAGAAAGCCATGAAGATCATCTCCACTGGGCTCCTGTTGTCCTCAAACTCTTTCCATAACAGCTGGCCATACTAAGAAACCAACTTTAAGAATTGGTGCCCACACTTGCTTCGCTTTTCCTCTGTTCTCCTCCTTCCTTCCTTCCTTCTTTCCTTTTCTGTCGTGTCCTTTAGACTGTGGGCAGGGACCGCCTTGTTTTTAATTTATTGTATGGGAACTTTTGGGGGTGGGGCTAAAGAGCAGATTTACCACAAAAAACCCTCTCCAAATGAATTAATAAATAAATTTACCCTGCAGCTGAGTTGTATTTTGATGAGATGGTGGGACAATTGTTGCTTGTCAAGTCTCTCTTGAAACCAAAATGGGGTTGTGGGGGGGGGACACCCTCTTGGACAGAAGTGGAGAAACTTGGGCACACAGGCTGAATGCGGCCCTCCAGACTTCTCTAGCTGGCCCTCAGGACTCAGGCATTACACCAGGCTTCCTCAAATTCGGCCCTCCAGATGTTTTGAGACTACAATTCCCATCATCCCCGACCACTGGTCCTGCTAGCTAGGGATCATGGGAGTTGTAGGCCAAAAACATCTGGAGGGCCGAGGGTGAGGAAGCCTGCATTACACTTTGGAATTCCCTGCCTCGTGACATCAGCCAGGCCCCTCTGCGGTGTCCCTTTAGGCAAGGGGAAATACAGAGCTCCCCCATCATCAGTGCCACCCTTGCAGTGTTGGGAGGGGCTTCAAACCAGCTGAATTTTCCTCCCAAACCTTCAGAAAGATGTGCACGTAGGGAACACACACACAGAGAGAGGCACACCAACCCACACAAAACAAAGATGTGATCTTACAAATCTATTTACAGACTAATATTCCCCAGCAGATTTATTTTCTTATGCTTTGGCTCCCTCTTGTGGTTTTAAGGTACGCAGCATGTGTGTGCAGAATACAGCTGACTTGTTTGCCTATTATTATTCCACACCTTTCACAACCCTACATGCTGTCCCTATTTTGGGGGCCCTTGTCCCTGGTAGATCATGGTCCTCGTTTGGGCCTTTTTGTCCATCCCTTGTTAGAATGCTCTCCATGAGAGCTGGTCCCATACATCAAGGTTCAGCTGCCTCCCTAAACATTTACATCTCTAAAGAAGGTACATTGTTAAACTATGGAACTCACACCCACAGGACGCATCCGGTCAGCCACTGTGAGAACAGGAGGCTGGACTAGATGGGCCCCTGGCCTGATCCAGCAAGCTCTTCTGGTGGTCTTACGTTCACCCTGTCTCTCGTGCGCAGGTGCCTATTTTCATGTGCAGGAATGAGAAATCCCCTTGCAATGCACTGACTGCTGCTTTATAGAATGCAGATTGCCGAGGTGTCATTCCAGCAACTCTCAGCACCCTTAACAAAACTACAGCTCCTAGAATTCTTTGGGGGAAGCCATGACTGGTTAAAATGCCATGGTGCTGCTATAAATATGTGATGTGGATGTGCCCCAAGGGATGATGAATTGCTGCAGTATATTTTCACCTCCTGACAATAATACTTCAGGGAACCAGCCGGCCGGCTGGCCATGCCCATTTCCCGGATACCGTTCCGTCCTGCCTTCCAATTGTTTTCCTTTTCCAGCTGACAGCTAGCACTCTCTGGGTACTGAGAACGCCCAGTGCTCATTGGGCTGTTTGTGTGTGTTGATCGTTCCCTCTTGTTTCTCATGGGGGTCCATTTTAGCAGCAGCCCTATTGTTGCTTTATCACCTGAGGTTGCTGCTAGGGTGAGCTGAAGCTGTAAGAAGATGGAGACTACAGTGAGATAGACATTGTTTCCAAACCTGAACATGGGTTTCTCCATTATGGAGAATGAGCTGATTGGTACGAAGCCAATGATCTATCCAGCGAGGCTGCTGTTGCCTGCAACTGGTCTGACTCTGAGCCTAGGTGAGAGACGGGCGGAGAGATACCACCCATTCCCAACCTGCTCCCTTCTCGTTCTTTTGGCAGAGGTCTCTGGGATGAGCTTGTAAATCTTGTCTGGTCACCCTCTCTCACTCCCTGTCCTGGGATTAATTTATGGCGCATTACTGTAGTCATATGGCAATTTATCAGCACAAATAGAGTGTGCTGATGCATAATTACGGGCAGCACATCTGGCAGAGCAGAAGCACGTGCTGAGTATCTCTGTCTCAACCAGGAGGGCAAAAAGGCTGAGTTTGCCCCAGAGAGGCTTCTGGGATGTGCTCTCTTCCACATCTGTGTGTGGGGCAAATGAAGCAGCAATCTTCCTCGGTGAGGTAGCAGCAGCAGCAGCAGCTAAGAACTGAAGTCCTGGGTTCAAAACTTGGCCCAGCTCCAAACTGATTAGGGAAGCCTTAAGGTAAGAACCAGGGTTAGTCAACTCTGGGGCTGATGAGAGCTGGAGTCCAATGACATCTGCAGGGCACCGGGATGACTACTCCTGTGCAATACATTGATCTCTCGTCGACTACATGGGGATGATAATGCAGGGTTGCTGAGAAGGTAGAGCATGAATTGGGTGCCAGTTCAAGGTGGTGGCATTCTTTGAGCTCTCTTATTATTTGCTTGCTTGCCTGCTTACTGTATGTTACTGTATGTCTTGTCTTTCCTGTAAGGAGCTCAAGGTACTCCACAACCCTGTGCAGTAGGTTAGGCTGACAGGCCGTGATTGTCCCAGGGTCACTCGGTGAACTTCATTGCTGAGTAGGGATTCGAACCCTCGTCTCCCAGGTCCTAGTCTGACACTCTAACCACTGCACCACCATCTAATAATTAAATGGGCCAGTCCTCATGGGTGTCCCCCAGCCCACCCAATTCCACATCTGTACCCAGAGAGGTGAGAGGATCCCACTCACAAAAGCCATTTTGAAATGACCCATACAAAGCAGGAAGAGGTGAAATACAGCTGGTGGAGATTGTGTATAATCCCAATTTGGTGTCCCCCAGGTCTTGGACTAAATCGCCTATCATCCTTGTCCATTGGCCATGCTGGCTGAGGCTGATAGGAGCTGGAGTTTTAACAAAAGGGCCTTGTTAGTGGTGGCTCCCTCTCTATGGAATGGTCTTCCCAACAGGGGCATAGAATGGGGGGGGGCAAGAGGGGACATATTATTTCCAAAATTAACAATTTTATTCTTAAGTCTCGGCTGACAGCAAGAACATCTGGCAGAAAAAATGGAATTATTTGGGAAGGCTGGGGTTGTTTTAAATTGTTCTTAAGTGTTATATGTTAATTTATATTTTGTATTTCTGTTTTTTTGGTTGTTGTTTTTGGTAAGGCCAATTAAATATTCTACATTTTTTAAAAATGTGTTTGTGGGATGGGGTTACTGTTTTGTTGCTTTTGCTTTAACTATTTACTGTTTTTTTACTTTGTATTTTTATTCCTGTGAAGCAACCTGAGATTTTGTGAATCAAAGGAGGTACGCAAATCTAGACGACAATAACATTCATCCGGGGGAGGCACACTTACAGAGCAAAGTGCTCTTTAGGGCACAGCTGAGCCAGACACCCTGTGGAGCTGCAGATGACGCCCATCACATGACTTGGTCCCGAGTTCAGGATTTACCTCCCATCTACCGCAGGTGGGGGGGGCAGCAAATCCAGAGTAGCAGTCTGGCTAGACAAGCAGTAGCCTTTGCATATTATTATTATTATACTTCTAAGTCACTTTAGAAACAAAAAACAAAAGCAACTCAAAGCTGCGATTCCTGCATTTGCAGCGGGTTGGACTAGATGACCCCTGGGGACTCCTTTCAACTCTACAGTTCCGTGCTTCTGATTCTGCGGTGGTGCTTGCTCCCAGATAAAGAGGGATTCCAGGGCCACGGGCCTTCCTGAATTAACCAGCACACCCTTTATTTTATTTTCCCCCTGCGAGGGAGGTGCCTATGAATTTATATTGGAAATTCAAAGTTGCCTAGGGCAACTTTGGGGCTGGGGGTTGTGTTTGGGGGGGAGGAGGAGATTATAAGGAATCTGCTTTTTAAATACTGTAAAATAAAAATCAGTGGGTGGAGGAAACAGGCTCGTAAGCCAGCCCATCTCTTGTTCTGTGCCTAGCAAGCAATGTCTGGGCACATTCTGTAGCCAGCCAAACCCACAAGACACCCCCCCCCCCTCCGCCACCCACCAAACCCCCCTCTGCACCCCACCCCAATGTTTTCTTTTCCAAAACTCCCTCCCCCATTTCCCTCGCCTGGGCTGGATCTGCCCCTTTTGGAAACTCTCTCGCAAGACTCTTTTCGCACACAACTACCAAGGAAGGAAGAAAAAAAAGATTGCAGGAAAAAGGAGAGGAAAAAAAGAACACGATCAAAAAGAATAGGGAGGTTTTCTGTTTTTTAAAAAAATGCTTTTTTAAAGAAAACTTGCTTTATTTTTGGAGGCGGAAGGAAGAATCGGTCGCAAGAAGGAAAAGCCCTTCTGCTGCTCGCTCGGACCTCATAGAAAGCAACCCTCCGGCTGGCTGGCTTGGGTTGTTGCAGAAACCAGAAGTGAACTCCTGGCCGACCCGGAAGATTTGAACTGAGCTTTATAAGCACTCGGCGGGGAGCGGGGGGGGGGGGAGAAAAAAAAACCAAGCTATAGAGACTGAACTTCCCAAGATCGCCCTGGTAGGGAGTGTTCTTTTCTTTTTTTTTTTTTGAGGGGGGGAGTGTTGGGAAAAAAACCCACTCCTTTTTGCCCCCCCTCCTGATAAGACTTGAGTGGCTCTATTATTACCCGTCTTTATCTCTAGATATCTATACTCTCGCCTCATGTCTATTTGCATTAAAAGCGCCCCACGTTTGCCAAAACCTCTGCAAGCGAAGGTGTGTATTCTTCCGATTACTGTGTTCTGTTATTATGGAGGAAAGGGCAGAGAGGCGGACGCGCTCTCCCAGGCCAGCTCCAAGCAAGGATTGGCGAGGTTGGAGGGTGCTGGGGTTAAACTTGTGGAGGTTTGGGGGGGGGGGGAGAGAAGGGAATAGATTGCAAATGTTGCAGCTCAGTAGCAACGCTGCATGCTTTTTTCTTCGCCTTCCTTGGCTTTCTGCAAAATGCATGTCAGTTTCAGGCTAAGATTGCAAAAGGGGGGGGAGAATTGGGTGGGGGGAGAGGTTGCGTTTGCAAATTCGATGCGCGCATTTGCAGCAGGTCTGCACCGGAGATCGTGCGGGGGGGCACTGTCTTCCCGGTGTGTGTTTCCCCCCCCCCTTTCCCCGGTCGTCTCCTCCTCCTCATTCCGCCCCCCCCCCCGACGTAACTAAAGGTTGGGCGGGTGGAGATGGAGGAGGAGGCGAGGAAGAGGAAGCGAAACGGGGGTGCCCATTTTCTTCCTTTGCAGACGGATCTCTGGCTTGGGTTGCAATTTGCAAGCGGAGCATGTGTATTGGTATAGGAAGTGTCTTTTTTTTTAAATAAATAAAAGCCGGGCTATTCAAAAGAGGGAAAGATTATTAAGAATAATACGTTAAAAAAATAAATAAAACAAAACACCCCTTTTGGTGCAAAAAGACCTCCGGCCAACAATGATTTAATGCAAATAAAGGCGAGGGCAAAAAGGAGCTTAATTTTTTTTTCTCCCGTTTTTTCCCCCCTCCGACTTTCTAGTTTTGCGGCTGCCTGAAATTTTTTTTTTTCCTCCTCTCTTCTTCCCCTCTCGGAGTCCAGGCGAAGCTTCCGATTTCTCCCTTTTTTGCAGATCTGCAGAATATGGCGTCCCCGTTTCTGTTTTAAAAATAAGCGAGGCTGCCATTTTTGTTTCCCCTTTTGTCTGCAAATTTTAATAATAATAATAAAAAAAACTGTCTTGAGAGTGTTGGAGAGGCAGCCCAGGGGGGAACCGGGGGCACCTGAAAAGGGGTGTTTTGCTTTGTTCTGGGGTTTTATGCTTTTTGGGGAGGGGGGTTGGCGTTGTTGTAATCTTGCTTTGCTTTTGTGTGTGTGAGTCTGGGATGTTGTACTGTTGTTTTTGCTTCTTGCACTGTGAATTGCGTGTCGATTGCACTTTTATTTAAGGGGAGAGGGGGGGAAAGGAAATGGCTGTTTGTTTATTTTTTTTTAGATCTGAAGTTAACTTATGCGAAAGTTGGCTATGAAAATATTGCATATAAAAGGACACCCCCTCTCTCCCAAGTGACTCGGAGTTGTACAGTTTTCTTTCCTTTTTCCCCCTTTTGGAATATTTAAGGAGTGGGGGGTCGGTTGTAACTGAATTTGTTGGTTCTTTTTTTTCCCTACATGCCTTTTCTTTTAATGGGGTATTGTGCTCGCTTTCTTTAAACAGCTTTTGCAAATGCCACGTTTGCTGAGGAATAGTTTGGAAATTAGCTGTTAGAATTGGAATGTGGTATTTTCTCCTGGTGTGGAATCTGCAGCTTAAAAAAAAATGTTGGAGATCCTGTCTCTCTCTCCCCACCCCCCTACCCCACTTTTGCAGTTCGGTAGAGAAAGGTCTGTACAGTTTCAGAGAAACATAAGCTTTTATATGTGTGTGTGTATATTTATATTTCATGTCTCCATGTGCATTTGTCTCCCCGTATATGTGGTGTTTGGTCTAGACTTAAATTTTAAGATGTTTGGTGGCCGAATCGTGTGAGCTCATTTGCCATTGGACTTAAAAAAGAAGAAGCAATGTGTCCTAAGACAAGCATGGATTTATTTTTGGACGGTAGTGGGGAGGTGGCGACAGTGGTTGGGAAATGTGCTGGTTTTTAAATTTTTATTTATTGCTCCTCCAGTGGAATGGTGCACTGTGCATGGATCTATGAGGCATAACTCCACGTCCTTTTGTTCAGTTATAATTTTTGCAGTTTGCCTTTTGGAGACTTTCTGCCCAAAATACCACAATTTGACCCACCCACCCCACAAATGCCGGCTTGGGTTAGGTTGGATTGGGTGGCTGTTCTTGAAGCGGGCCGGCAGAGGCCTTAGAAGAGGTGGAGACGTTCTCGCGAGGTGGCACACAAGTTTTTGGGCCATCCTGGGGCTGAGCTGGGCTGGACATTGCTGAGAGGGGTTCAGACAGCCCTGGTGTGTGCATGTAGTTGATCCATTTGGCATCTTAAGACATTGGTTGCTTTTGTCGGTGGCAGAGAATAGGAACTCAGTCAGGTAAGACTCGGTGATAGAAATGATGTGGTTTTGGCTCTTCCTCAAGCAAGGCCGACTAATGTTGGTGTATGAGTTTGCAAGCTTTCGGATCATACAGAGCTCTTCTCAATAATACCGGACTCCTTACCCCAAGAGGAATTGGCTTGGTATTTCATGTTCTGTGTTAATTTGGCTGATCATTCATGTTACTGTTGTGTTTTGGGAAAGGGGGCTCCATCTCTGAGAACTGGGCCCTCCTTCATGTTTAGGAGCTGCGGTTTCAGACCATGTATTCATGAACAAATACAGACCTGATGCTTAAAGTTATGTGATTATGGGGAGAAGCCAAAAGAATACCCCACTAATTCCCAAAGTGTCTACTGCAGGAGAACCGGTAATGTGCTGCTAAGAATGAGAATCTCCAGGGAGGAGGTTGCTCGTTGTGTCTCTGCATTATTTACAACTCAGGTCTTGCTTCCTGGGGATGGGCAACTCTACAAAGTCTCATAATTTGGTGTGATGGGATCATTCCCAGTGTAGACTGGAAACCAAAATCACCAACACTCTAAAGGAGGCTGGCTGTTGCATCTCTGCATTGGTAACCACCTCAGGCTTCCAGTGAGGAGTTGCATCCCAAACAGTGACTCATGCAGAAGCACAGAAGTAGACTCCTGGGTTTGTAATTCTTAGAAAAACTCGTTATGGGGTGCAGAAAAAATGAGGGCCTTATGTATCAAACAATGCGTTCGTGAACAAATTGGGCCTAATCCTGGTTGTGGATATATTTGTAGGGGAATGAATGAAGGACCTGATGTTCAGTGCAACGGTTAATTTTTCCACCCTTTACCAGTATAACACTGGTAGAAAAGCCAAGAAATGTTTGGTTTGCATGCTGTGTGCTTGCTGTAATTTCTGTTGTTCCCAACTTGACCCAGATGGGCTTCCTCATGGAGAACCCCCCCCCCCCATTCCCTTTTTCCTCACAAAAATGGTCCACGGGGCCAAACACACCCTCTCCCCTCCACAGAGTGACCAGCAACCAAGGCTTCGATGGAGCCTTTTGTCTTGCCTCTTGCTGGAAGATTCTGTGGGAAAGGGCACTTGGTTCCCCTCCTCCAGCAGAGAGGCCTTGGCAAAGCGACTTATTTTGAGGGAAATGCTTCTTGTGTGTTCCCCTTCCTGGTGGGAGATGCTTAGGATGGTTGATGGTGTGAACTAAAACAGCCAGTCGATGAGGGCAAATGGAGTAAACGGCAGCGCATTGCCACGCTGAATACGGCCATTAAACCGAGCTTACGGGAGACAGGCGGATAGATAAATGGCTTATGGGAAAGGGCGACTGGGTTGCACATGAGGGCAAGAGGTTCTTGCTCCTAGCTGAAGAAACAGCTCCGGCATCATGCTTGTACAGGATGGTTGTTGTTGACCAAGCGCATGTGGGCCAGCCGGAGACGTTTGTTCCTTCCATTTAAACATAAGGACATAAGGAGAGCTCTAGTGGATCAGGCCACTAGAGCAACCAGTGTTCGAAATTAGCCAGGCGCGTTTTGCTTCAGGCGCAGGTCCAGTTGCGACTATGTGGAGATTTCGGGGGGGGGGCAGGCTGGCGACTGAGGAAAGCAAAAGGTCACTTAGAGAAGGATCTGAAATGTTTTCCTTGCAGCTTGGATTTGTTTTACTCTGCATTGTTTGATTTGAATGTGTTTTTGAGAGTTGCTCGTTAAAATATAAAGCAATATAGAAATCAAATTAATAATAATAATTATTATAACAACAACCGCAAACATCAGTGGAGAAAAATGGTGCCTGAACATTCTGTTGTGATGACCGTAACCTAGGTTTAAGGTGTGTTTTGGCGATTAGATAATATATCTTGAGTTTCTAAAGCTGCATGTGACAGTTGCATGGTTCTGTTGCTTCTCATACAAGGTGGATCAACAGATGATCTCCCTTTGATCATATATTTAGTGGAGCAGGAATAGTGGGAATAACTTAACTCTGGGCTTTCTTTCTTTTTCTCAGAGCGCTGGTGTCTGCTGGAGTGCCAGGGTTAACAGATGAACCCTTCTGGTTCTGGCAAATGGATGAGATGATAATGAGGCTTTCAAGTTTTACTACTGATTAGTATAGACCAGTCTGTGCCAGCCTTTGAAAAATCTGGGGCCACAGTGCCCATCATCCCTGACCATTTGGCCATGCTGGCTGATGGTGGCAAGAATTCAACAATATATGGTGGGCAGCAAATTGGAGGAGGCTGGTGTAGAGGGGGTGGAAGAATAAGGAAAATAATGGAGGAGATACTCAAAAGGTAGAACATCTGCTTTTTATGCAGAAGCCCCTGGGTTCAGTCCCCAAATGGCGTCCCTAGGTAGGGCTGTGATTGTCGCCTTCCTCAAATCCTGGAGAGCCACTGGAATTCGGTGTAGACTCTGAGCCAAGTGAACCAGTTGTCTGGCTCCGTATATGATCCTAATTCATGGTTGCAGTTTAAATGGCAAGATCTTGGGAGATGGTTTGCATTTCTGTTTAGAAGTTAAAGGCCGCATGTTTAGCCTGGAGAAGAGAAGACCGACAGGTGATATGATGGTCATCATATCTCTGGTCATCTTCAAATCACATCGAAAATGGAGCAGTATTGTTTTCTGCTGCTCCAGAGGGTGGGAACCAAACCAGTGGATTCAAATGACGAGAAAGGAGATTCTGACTAAACATGAGGAAGAACTTTCTGGTGTGTTCAACAGCAGAACAGACTCCCTTGGAAAGTGGTGGACTCACCTTCATTTGAAGTTCTTAAGCCAAAGTTGGGTGACCTTCAGTCAGGGATTCTTCAGCTGTGATTCCTGCATTGTAGGGGGTTGGCCTAGATGACCCTGGTGGTTCCTTCCAGCGATGCAGTTCCAACTTCCGGTGGGCTTGTGCTCAAATGTGCCCTCCTACAAGTTAGAGCAACGTGGTCAGAAGTGAGCTCCTCTGAGTTCACAGAAGTTTCTCGGCTAACTGTGTAGCATTGCAATTGTGCTGCCTGGCTGATCAAGGTTGTGATCCCAGATCCACATCTGTTCGCCCACCTTGCTGCAGCCAAATTCCAACAGGCTCACCTGCCGCCCATCTAATATTCTATGTCGCAGATCCACACAGCTGTCTGTGTTGATACACTCTCCTTGGGAGCGTAGCTATGGGCTGGTTTCAAAACGAACCACTTTGTTGCTTTTTGTGAAGTTTGAAGCTTGAGCCCCACTCCCAATATATAGAGATAATATTGTGATGATGATGCTTAGAAGGGTTTGTAGCATACTGGAGTTTTAGGTACATGAATGCCCTGTAAGGCTGGCTGGTATTATCCTCTCTGTATTGCGGTTGGGGCTGAGGCTTAGATGTTGGCTTGCTGTAGGCTGCCTGTTCTGCGGTTCACTGGCCATTGCTGGCTGGGACTGATTGGAGTTGGGAGGCACATGCAGAGGGCATTCAGGCTCCCCATCCCTGGTGTACAGATTCAAAAGCAGCTAATTCTCAGTTGTAGAATTAAGGAGCAGGATTGGGAGAAGTTAAGAAGCTTAAGGACAACTTCTTTCCATATGAACCAAACCAGGTCTTGAACCCTCTTTCGTGTGGCTCTTCCATGGGAGATCGGGGAGTGGCAACACGAGAAGGGGCCTTTTCAGCAGTGGCTCCTCATTTGAGGAATACTCTCCCTGGGGAGGCTCTTGTTACATATCTTTAGGCATCAGGCAAAAACTTTCCTCTTTAGCCAGGCCTTCCTTCTTTTTTGGCCTTTTAGAGTGTGGGAGAATGTTTTTAAATGTATTTTTA
The DNA here is from genome assembly GCF_964234715.1 of Podarcis melisellensis. Classification (NCBI taxonomy): domain Eukaryota; kingdom Metazoa; phylum Chordata; class Lepidosauria; order Squamata; family Lacertidae; genus Podarcis; species Podarcis melisellensis. The sequence continues at coordinate 29,525,594 of NC_138540.1, forward strand.
ATGTATTAGTTTAATTAATTGGTTTGTTTGTTTGGTTTGGTTTGGTTTTAATGTATCTGTGGGGTTTTGTTTGTTTGGTTGGTTGGAAGTTGCTTTGAGTTGCCTTTGGCAACTCAATTTAATAAATAAATAATCAACTCAATCCAATTAATAAATAATAAACAAACAGTAAATTAATAAACAAAACAATAAATGAATAACAATAATTGCAGGGTCATATTTCCAGCTCAAACATTTAGTTAGCTGCAAGTTATTCTGGCATAAATCATACAGACCAGGGAAGAATAGTTAAATGTTGCTAGTCCCTAGTATTTGATATTCAGCGACTCAATTTTTTTTTAGAAAAACCTCAAAGCAGTTAACAGAAAAGATGAAAGAATAAAATTATTACTTAAAAAAAACCTGATAGCAATAATTGAAGATATTCAAAAAGTTGAAATAACAAGACTAAAAGCAGATTTAAGACTCGCATCAACTTTCTCAACATCTGAGTTAAGAACCCATCTCCCACTCAGTAAATCTTGCCCACCCGTGCATTAAATTTGGGGGGGGGGATATAAGTTTGGGAACCCTGTTGTTTCCCTGCTAATGTGTAGTTTCTCTTAAAATGTTGGGTTTGGGGCTACAAGTGGCCCACTGTGCAGTTTCTGGTAGGCTCTGAGGCCTTCCTGGAAAGCATGGGTCCTATTGGGATTTTCCTGGCACGTGCTGAAGAGGCAAGCTGCTTTTCAGGGTTCGTTTCAAGACTTGGAATGAAAAGAAACTGGGCTCTTCAGCGCTTCATGTGGCAAAGTGACATTTAATTGGAAGGATGAAGAAATAGATGGGGTGACATGAGGATATTTGGGGTGCCATATAGTAGGAAGGAAAAAAGAGGGGGCCTTTCACATCTCGTCTATAATGACCATTAGTCATGGTTCAAGCAAACCAAATATTTTTAGGAACCATCTTAGTTTTATGGTTGCAAGTTATTTTGTGGTTGTGGTTTAACAATCAGTTCTTCCCAGGAAACTCCAGGAATTGTTCAAAGTGGGATCCTCATGCTTTAAAGGAATGGTGTGGATGTGACCTAAAGTTCCCCGATTGCAGTGGGCCTACTCTGAGTTATGGCATCACCCAAAGTGCTTTGTACCCAGAGCAGATTGAGTTTATTTAGACACCTGGCAGAAAAATCCCAGAAATCCTGTCTCTGGCAGCAATTAATTAATCAAAGGGCTAACTACTTGACATCCCTGCCAATTTGCCTGAGGCGGCCACCTCAGCAGCCTGACACAGAGGTGGAGAGCCTGTGAGGGCTTCTCCCAGATGTGGTAGGCCTCCAGCTGCCATCAGCCCCAGAAAGCAGGACCAACTGCTGGAGGTGATGGGAGCTGGAGTGCTTCAGCTTCCTCATCTTTGGCCTAGGGTGAGTTAACAGACGGAGTGGTTGCTTGGCAACCAATTGATGGGCTTCCCTATCATGCCCAAGTCACTGGAAGGGTTCAGGAGAGAGCACAGGAAGTCTCTAGGAAACAGCCCACAGGCTGCCTTTTGGTATTCCCTGCGAACATACATTTTGCCACCTAGTGCCTCAGCAGCTATTTTTACGCCAGGCTCGCCCACCTGTTCCTCAGCAGGGTAAACTGAGGTGGTTTGTGGGCCTTTCAGAGTAATGCTGCCTAATTCTGGTGCATCAGATAGACTGCTCCTGCTGGAAGCTTACAGTCACCATGGAAAGTAGCCATTGACAGCTTCCCCCCCCCCCTTAATTTCTCCAAAACCTACCTCCACGCCTTTGAAGCCGCCTAAATTAGTGATGCAGCTCAGGCAGCAAATGCCATTGTTTAACTACTTGATGTGTTCGCTGGGAACTGCAAGGTTGGACTTTTGCAATGCTGTCTGCTTGGCTCGGAAGCTGCAGCCAGGGCAAAAATCACCAGATAGGTTGTTAAGCAAGCCAGCTTGCCAGGGACGTGTCACACCAGTTCTAAAGGAGTTTCACCTGGCTGCCAATATGCCACCAAACTCAAGGTGTGTGTGCTAAAATTTAAAGCCCAGCGCAGCTTAGAATGCGGATGCTTGCTTTATTTATTTGCATTTATTTATTTTTAAATATATGTTCCTTCTCTGGGGGAAGACCACCTGAAGCATCGCATCACAATAAAGACAAGTAAAAAGAAAAATTAGCGTGACTGAAACCAGGAAGGAAACCTAAGAATAAAACAGAAGGAAAATAAGAACAGACTCAGAACACAAATCGCACCACCATATTCCAGCCTCCAACCAGTCAGTGGGACAGAATATTATTCAGGGGAAAGCTAATGAAGGAATTTCTATAAAGCTTGGAGAGTAGCCTCCCATTACAGCTCTACTGGGAAGGAGTTACAAAGGTGCAGCCTCAGATGCGGTGGAAGCTTGTGTGTGGCCTCCCTGAGAAGCCGGTTCCGCAGCTGTGGTGCCACCACCAAGAGAGCTCTGCTTGAACCCCACCTGGTTTTAAATCATGCAAAGTGGGGACACCAGCAGATCTCAAATAATAGGAAGATGCTGATGGATAGAGACATTACTACAGGCAGGTTGGATCTGTGCCAACATCTGGAACTGGAGGCAGCTGTGCCGTTTGAGACCTTAAAAATTACTCTCCCACTTGCCCAGACCTATCTATCTCAGTGATTTGTAGCTAGAAGGAAAAGACCTGCTGGCTGGTTGAACATTCCAGATGTTGCATTAGGTTCTAGGGGGCTCCTTGTGGACTAGGATGATATGGCGCTGGTAAAGTAAAGCTTTGCTTCTGCTGGAAGAGAGGGAAAACCTTTCTACCCTTAGAAAGAATTTGCTTTTCAGGGTTTACGATTCAGCAGTTTCCTAACCTTGACAAACTCATCAAATTGGTGAAAATAGATTCATGCAACTTCAGATCTCGAATGGTAGATTTTCTTGTGTTTGCATTATGCTCAGTCTCTCTTTTGAGGTGTATATTCAATATAATTTTAAGAAGAAAGGAAAGGAGATAGTAGAAATCAGTTTTTGTAAGCTTCCTCTGCATGGAGCCGATTGTTACCAGGCCAGTGGCTATTTGCATGCCTGATGCAGTACAAGTGATCCAGAAGCAGAGTCCAGAATCCGGGCTTCACTAGCTCAGGACTGTAGCCCTGTGTGTGTGTGTTTTCCCCTCCTTGAATGTTCAGGGTTCGTTTTCATTAGTAACAACCCTACTGGCCATAAAGGCTATGCTGTGCATTCACAGTCGGAGGCAGCATGCCTCTGAACACCAGTTTCTAGAAATCACAGATGGACAGAGTGCTGTTTCACTCGTGTCCAGCTTCCCAATGGGCCATCTGTAAGAGCAGGATGCTGGACTAGATGGGCCATTGGCCTGATTGAGCAGGCTCACAGAAATACAGGAGGGAAGAGTGTTCTTGTGCTTGGGTCTAGCTTGCAGGTTTCCTGTTGGCTAGACTTGTGTGCAACTGCAACACCTGTTTGTTGCAGAAAAATTACGGACATGTTTTGAGGATGTACATTCTCTGTTGCGCTGGCTTTGGCATTATCCAAACTTAAGAAGAGCCTGCTGGATCAGGCCAATCCCTATCCACTCTCTCCATGCCACATTTTATTTTATAAATGTGTAGTATTATTATTATTAGTATTATTATTATTATTATTATTATTTAATTCCCCACCCATGTGACTGGGTTTCCCCAGCCAATCTGGGCAGCATCCAACAGAACACTAAAATACAATATCGTGCTGCCTCTCACTCGCCTCTTCTGTAACCTAAAAAGTCCCAAGTGCTACAGCATTTCTTCATGGGAGAGTCGCTCCATCTCCCTTTGATGGTTTTGGTTACCCTATTCTGACACTGTATGGGGGGGCCTCTGAGACCCCATTGGCTGCCTGATGAATACACATGATATAGCACGCTGGAACGTAGGAGAGACAGTGATAGTCCTACTCAGAGTAGAAACGCTGAAATGAATGGACATTCCTGCCCTAGGTTCATTGATTTCAGTGGGTGCATTCTAAGTAGGATTTGGTTGGATACAGCCCAGGGCTGCCATCCACAGCTAAGTTTGGCAGCATTTGTAGTTCCAGGCCAAGGCTCAGTCACTAGAGATTGGCTCCCTTTTACAAGAATGGTGACAGGAGAGCTTAATTTGTTACTTAATCCTTTTAGAAGTGCCACCCCCACACCGCTTTTCCTCTCCAGTTGCTTTCCAATCTTGTACTTAGTCTTTTAAATTTTTGAGCAATATTTTTTTCTGATGCCCTGTCATTCCAGGTGCCAGCTCCAAGTTTTATTTATATACAGCGGTACCTCTGGTTACGTACTTAATTCATTCCGGAGGTCCGTTCTTAACCTGAAACTGTTCTTAACCTGAAGCACCACTTTAGCTAATGGGGCCTCTCCTGCTGTTGCGCTGCTGCTGCACGATTTTTGTTCTCATCCTGAAGTGTATGTAACCCAAGGTACCACTGTATTGCGTTTATATCTCACTGTTTCTCTAAGAAGCTTGAAGTGGCATACACAGTTCTCCCTCCCCCACAAAAAATGTCTTTGTCTTTATCACAACAACCCTGTGAGGTAACTTGGGCTGAGAGACAGTGACAGGACTCCAAATTGAGCTTCGTGGCTGAGTGGGGGAATTTGAACCCTGCTCTGTCCCAGGTCTTAGTTCGTCACTCAGACCTCTAACCACTACACCACATTGCCTCTCTAACTGGCACTACCCAACACTGGGCTCCTTCGCCATTCATTTTTCCTCATCAGCACAAGCACTATTTTGAATCGAGTCTTTTCCTGCAGTCAAAACACCTCAGTTGCAAAATCAGAGAAAGGTGGTGCAAATAGCCCGTACTGAGTGGTCCCAACTGGCATTTCCCTCCACGATTTGCTGCTCCCCAGGGCTTGAGAGGTAGACTTCCTCTGGACTTGGAGGTTCCATTGAGCTATGTGGGGCTTACAGGACCAGCCGCAGCTCAAAAGCTCAGCTTGGTTCTCTCTTTCTCTCTCTCCAGGGGTTGGTCAGTGTTTGCCAGGGCATCCCTTCCCATCAGCGAACCTGCCATTTCTGCGTGGGGGAAAAACAAAACATCTTATTTATTTCTCTTTATTTCAGCAAGGCGAGACAGAGGGGGCCTCAAAAGCAGAGCAGTCCCACATGGGGCCCTAGCTTGTTTTAACAACAGTTGGGTAGGAGCTGGCGAAAGCCTGTGAAACCCCCAGGCCAGCCCTGGGCACTGGTGCTCGTACCTGCCTGCACCAGCGGGGGACCGTCTGCCGCCCGCCAGCCTGGAGCACCATCTTCACGTCTCCTCGGGCAGCTGCGGCCACCGGGCTTCCGAGGCCAGCCTGTGAGTACGAACCACGGCGCTGCTAATGTCTTCCCTTTTTGCAGGGCTGCAGCGGGGCCCTGCCCTGCCCTGGCTGCGTGAACCTTGAAAACGACTCCTCTCCCTGGTATAACAGGCCCCCCAAAGCAGTCCTTCCTCTCAGTCCAGCCCATGGGCCAAATGTGGCCCTCCACACTTCTTGATCTGCCCCCCCCGGACTCTCCCTGTGCCCTGCTTCATGCCCTTCCAAAGTGCTTTTGCCTGGCAGGGACTCTGCTAACGGCCCCTGTGCTTGCCTGGACAGAGAGATGGGCTACGAAGAAACTTGCAGCTTCTTGCATGGCTAAAATGTAAGCATTGCATGTGTTGTCTGGCCTTCTTTTGCCTCTTCCCATCCTGGCATTTGGCCCCTGGCCTTGTGGGCCGAAAATACCTTCCTTAGTCCTGGCAGATATGCTGTTGCATTGCCAACTGAGACCAGGAGCTCACCTGTCCAGCATTTCCGCTACCCTGCAGATCTTTTGGGTCTGCAGCTCCCATTGTTCCTCACTGGTGGCCACACTGACAAGGGGCTGATGGGAGCTGGGATGCAGGACACCTGAAGGGGGAACCGAGATTGGGAATCCATCGGGATTCTGTTTTCCGTGGTGGCAAAGCGAGGTGCCTTTCTAGGAGATCTCAAGCAGAGTAGGAAGAGGGTGGTCTCTCCCCAAAGTATCTTGGTATTCGAGAGGTATAACTGCATTGGAATGTAGAACATAGGAAGATGTCTTATGTGGAAGTCAGATCACCGGTCCATCCTAGCTCAGTATGGTCCACACTGACTTGGCAAGTAGCTCTCCAAGGTGTCAGACAGGGGGCATTCTCATACCTTACCTGGAGATGCTCTTGGGGACAAGACCTGGGGTCCTTTGCAGATGTTCCACCATTGATCTACTGCCCTTCCTCTAAAAGGACATTTCCGCAAATTAGAGGTTATGTGCAGTTATTGTGGCTAGTAGATGTTAGCATGGAAGATTAGAACCTGGGTGAGTGGCAATCTCGCCCCCACTTTGAGCCCTCCCACTTTTTAAAAATAAATAAATTAAATTGTGGATTATTTTCCCAGCTGTTCTCACTTATTGAAATTCAACAATACTACCCACCTTGCACAGAAGCACCAAATGTCTGTTGAATTACATTTCACTTATAGGTCATTTCCATTTTTAAACAAAGGTATCATTCCACAAGTTGCCGTGCGTCCTCGGAGGCCTGTAACCACGTTTTATCGACATTGCATATAAAATAAAAGCATGCAAGGTTTATTGAAAAGTAGTGGCTTCCCCACCTGATCGACTCTTTCGGACATAGATTGCCGGTTTGTCCATCAGTATTAAGCCTTAGAGTTGGGAGGTCAAGATCTCAAACAGGTCTGCGTTCAGTCTCCCACTACACGGCAGTAAAAAATTTGGATAAATATAGTAGATCTGGGGTTGCGAATACCAGGGTTTGAACCTGAGGGCTCTTGCATGCAATGCAGGTGCTCTAAGCATGGAGCACGCATTGCTTTGCATTTGTGAAGTCACTCTCAGAGCTTTTGGGGGCTGAAGAGATGGACAGAAATGATTTAAGTAAATGATCAGTAATAAAATTGTCGTACGGACACTTTTCATTTTTGGAGTGGGAAACTCCCAAACTCAGTGCTGAATACCTTTGCCCTCATAAAAAAAATTCCTGCAGCACAAAGTGGGTGAGAGCAATCAACCCTATGAGAGCAGGAGAGGCATAGTAGCTGCCCAAGGGTGCTGGGCTTTGGTGCCAGGCCTGCTCATAGTGCCTGGGCTAAAATGGGTTTGTGTTGCATCTTTCTTTATGTGCGTATATATCTGCTGACCTGACTGTAAGGCCCCTTGGCTGTAAGGGTCCTCGAGGCAGGACTTAACCAGATGATGGCTAGGTCTTGCTTGCTTCTGGTCAGAGGATGCTGTAGATCTTCCCCCCGCTCCCTGCCCCCATCTCGCTCCGTAGGTCTGCCAGTTCACATGCCATCTACCCCCTAAATTAGGCTACTGAAAAATAGTGGGTTTGGTGTAGAAGGTGAAACTTTCTTGAAAGGTTTTGAACTGGAAAAACATTTCCAGAAATGCTTTTTATGCGAATGACAGTAACATGCATTGGATTATTGTTATTATTCTTTCCATTTTGCTGTAGAGAATTTGGAATTGGAAAGTTTTCCTGTGCAAAGGAGAGTGTTTTATTTCTTATTTATTTATTTTGCCTTGGATAGAATAGTAGAATCCATAGATAACTTTGCAGCAGAAATGTTTTGATGCCCAGCCTTAGGCAGGGATTGAATTTAGCAGGTCTGGTATGCTTGTGTTTAGTAAACAAAGCTAAATGTGTTGAAACCTACATGCTTGTCTAATATTATATTTGCAATTGTTCCTAACTGAGCTTAGAAATTGGAATTTTAATGTAAACAGCTTAGAAGTTTCAATGACCAAGCGTTATTTAAATCCGGCTAAATAAATAAACACATCAATGTTGTGTTTGGGGAACATTTCCACTGCACTTCACTTGATGAAAGGAGTTGTGAGCTTGGATCACAAATTCCTGCGCTGGGCACATGCTCAGAGGCACCTTTATTCCTTACGATTTAGGGTTACCCTGTGTCCTCTCTTTCTGGGATACGGCCTCTTTTTCATGGGCATGTAAAATTAAGAGTCATCATAGCGATCCATAGTTAAAAGTAGTTGACAAATGTGCCCTCTTTTTTTGCTCTTCAAAGTATAGCAGCAGTTTATTATTTTTTTCTACCTGGTCACTAGCCCTCAAGATTCTAGCAAAGAACAAATCAGCGTCTACAAGCCTGTAGTCTGCCCACAACCTCTGTCCTGGAAGAGTTATTTTGCTAGCTAGAAAAGGACTACATTGATGGTCTCTGGGAAGGCAGTTTGATGGGGTGACCTGGGCCCCCTGAATCTGCTGCCCTTCCCCCAGTTAATTTTTTTTAAAGCTTTAAAGAAATCTTTGTTTAAAGGGCAGCAGGAGTTTTCTTAGTTTTCCAGAACAAATTAAAGTCGGGGGCCCACAATTCCTGTTGGCACTTCACAGTAAACCATTGCAGCAAGAGACAGAATTTGGGGTTATCCTCACTCCTTTTGAAAGTTGGCCTAAATTTGCATCTCTCTCTCTCTCTCTCTCTCTCTCTCTCTCTCTCTCTCTCTCTCTCTCTCTCTCTCTCTTTGTGTGTGTGTGTGTGTGTGTGTGTAGTCACATATACATATGCATGTATACAATGAACATGTGCTACCTTTTCTAAGAATTTATTTTCAGACCGGCATCTGTGGTGCTCTGCAGTTGGCAAAGTTGGACAGGGGCCGTGAAACCCCATACGCATTGCTAACTTTGATTGCCTTGCTGGGAGGGATCTTGTCCCAAGTGGTCCCTGCTACCCCGTAATTTCTCTTTGAGTTGCTTTACTGCAGTGTAGCATCTTCCATTTTGCCTCTCTGGCTATGAACACATCAAAATAAAAGGGTCTCTTGTTTTTTCCCAGTCAGCTTCATCCCCTACTACTGTCCTTTGACACCCCCCGCAAACCTGTCTTTCTCAGCCTGGTACACACACACACACACACACACACACACACACCAGATACTTTCGGGGCTGATGGGAGTTGAAGTCAAAAGCATCTGGAGAGCACAGGACTCATCTAGATGCTTTCAACCTGGGTTTTAAACATGGATTGGAACAGTAGAGGCCGCATTTTACCTTCCATACAAAATACTGGTGGTGTTTGCGTTAAAGGGGCGTCGTCGAAAACTGTACTGTTGAGCAGAGACAAAAGTAGACTTTGTTGGCATGGTTGCATTTTTTCGGAGGGGTGGGACAACCCTATTATTTTAAGCGTTTTGTAAGCTCTCCGCACATTTACAGCGTTTGGCCCCCAGACTAGCAGCATCCTTCAGCTGTGGTTACTTATTTTATTTTAAAAGTTTGAGTCTGCCTAGCAACAGGCTTCCCTGGTAGATGATGACATAGGCATGCAACAGGGATCTCCAGGCCAGCTTCGGAAGCGTATCTGTGTGGTACTAGATTGTCATGTTCACACATTGCAGAGTAATTGTATCCCACTTTAGAGAAAGGTGTGTTTTGTTTTTTTCCGACATACCGTTGTCCCGCAAGGGTGGGATGTGGCGATTGGGTGCATAATTCAGCTCCTGGAAGCACTTGTTTTATTTATTTGGAAGGGAGTCAAATGCTGGGGAATTTGGGTTGTGTTTGCTATTTACAAAGTCCTGAACAACTTGGGTCCAGGGCACCTGAACCCTTTTATCCCAACTTGATCACTTCAATCATCTGCAGGAGGATCCTAGGTCATTCCCTGGGTTCATTGGGCACATTTGACAGTGCCACAAAACTGAGCCTTTAGTGTCGTCTGCCTAGGCCTGTGGAACGACAAGATTTAGCGTGTGTGGTCTGTTTTAACCTTTCAACGTTTGCTGAAAACTGTTCGGTGCAGCCAGGCTTGTGCGAGCAATTTAAGAAAACATCTTTCTGTAATAGTTAGCCGATATCTCACATTTTAAACTTGTATGTGGTTTCTGTTGCATATCTTCATGGCTGCTATTAGAATACAGAGGTGAAGTATATGGGATTTCAGTCTGCGTTTGCTGACAAGGAACTTACTAGGAGGGTTACGGAACCAAGGAGCTATTAGCCAGTATTCCCACCCCATTCCTGAGGACCCCCACAACTCCTGGCCTCACTTTCCTCTCCTAAGTTACCCCCTCCCTGAGCACGATTAGCGTGGAAATGGCGGGGCTTAGTTAGAGAATCATCCAACTAAAGCATTTTAAAAAGGTTTAATTCCAGACAATACACTTGTTAAATAAGAATGCTGCTTCTTATCAAATCGCAGTGCAGATGACATTTTTTGGGGGTGGGGGGAAGAGCACCTTCCCCCATTTGAACCCACTCAGTGGCTTTGATTGGTGGAACTGACTCTGTTACAAGTGCTGCATAACATCTATTCTGCATTTGCAATAACTCGGTCTTTTAGTGTGGAAGCACCTGCACTTTGGAACTCCCTGCCTGTTGAGATCAGGCAGGCACCTACTAAAAACATTTGTGTTTAGACAGTCCTGTCCAGATGTTCTATAAAGTTCGTGTGAGTTTTAATTGGTTTTTTAGTCTATTGTTTAACTCTTCAAAAGTTTTCAATTATTGTTGTTCATTTTCCTTAGTGATAATTTTATTGTTTTATATTTTTTAAGCCGCTTTGAGGTTTGTGGATTTATCTATTTATTACTATCAATCTGTGTATATATAAATAGTAAAGAACAATATTTATAAATAGTAAAGAGCAATATTTATTGAAGGAACCGCAGGATAATTTTATTTATCCAGCTATTTTCTTACATTGAGATCCAATCTTTCTTCCCTCATGAAATCTCAGGTGGGGCACTCATCCAGCCATTAGCCTTAGGAGAGGGGTGGCCTTGTGGGCCTTCAAACAGACCCTGGGACAAAAACAATTAAATAATACATTTTCTAAGCTGCCATCCATTGTAGAAGCAAAGACCAACTCTGTTTGTCTGTAGTTATCAATTCACTATTGTGGGAGCAATTTGCAGTCCAGAAAAGTCTCAAACATTTGAATAAATAGGCAAGTGTGTCCTTAATTCTTAACCCTGCTGATTTAAAATTGTTCTCCCTGATTAAAATGAATTGTTTCCCACCATTTATTTAACTGGCAGGGCAAGCCTATACATGTCTACTCAAAGGTAAGCCCCATTGAGACCGGTGGGACTTACACCCAGGTAAGTGTGAATAGGAATGCAGCCTAAAGCTTTTGTTGATTCAACTTTAGATGTCTGCCCTTCCTTGTCATTTTTTTATATGACTCGGGACCACCTGGACCACTGACAAGTCTCCAGACCATAGTTTTGTCCTCCCACATAATGTGGGTTTATAAATAGCTTAAAAACAATCCTCTACCAGGGATGCTTTAGCTGAGATTCCTTCATTGCAGGGTGTTGGATTAGATGAACCCTGGGTCCCTTCCAAACCTAAGATTCTATGATTCTGTCATATAAAAAGTGGCAAAGCAATTTCTCCTAGCCTGTGCTGCTTCATAACACTATATTTTCCCTACAGTAGAGGGGTTAATTGTTGGTACTGCCTCCCATTTTTTTTTAATATAATAAAAATTTGATGGTTACCCTAAAAGGCCACCCAGGTCAAAAGCTGATTAAAACGAATTTGGGGTGAGGTGGGGGAATTGACTTCAGGTTCAAGGCATTGGAGGTTGAAATGGCCCCAGCCTTTTTGATACCGACTAGAATTATGTTGAAACAATTAAGGCAAAGAGACCTTAACCAGTAAATCATCAGTTTCTCACATTTACATCCCACCTTTCTTCCATCATGGGCCGAAAGGGAAGACCTGGTCATCCATTTAGGCACTGACCTGACCCAGGCAAAGTGGTCAGCAAGAAGTGTGTCTTCAGACCATACCCTAGCAGTTTTTGATCTGAAGGGGAAGATGTATGAGGAAGGGATTAGGGGTCTGTGAATGGCACCAAGACAAGGTCATTATGGACCCCAAATACCACCCCTGTCTAGTGGTGCTCCATAAACAATCATGCTGAATACAATGTCATTATCTTCCTATATGCATAAAAGTATAAGGCTGTGGTCACGCAGCCACCACTTGCAGATTTGTAGAGCTGCATCACAATCCGGGATTTTCACACCAAAAAAATGGGATTGGGAAAGTGAAAAGCGAGCTTAGTAGCTACATAGGGTTGGAAAGGGAAGCTGGGGAGGGGTTAATGTGAGGGGAATAGTAGCAGGGGCTTGGCTGTGTGTGTGTGTGTGTTTATTACATGAAACGGGAGTCATGGTTAAATTAATCTCCTGTGTTTTTTTAATTGTGACTAAACTGGAGAGTATTTGACCCCCAAATCAAGTTAGTGGAGTGATGAAAGTGTTAAGAATGACTTGGTCCTTTCTTATTTTATTACTCCTCCTCTATGATTGGATCATCTTTTGGCTCTCTCCTGAGGCTAGGGCTGAGTTGCCCGTCCTTTGGGGAGCCGGGAGTGGGAATGTGTTTTTCCTTCCCAGAGGTGTGAGGATGTCTTTTGCCACCACGGCCAGTCCTAACCCACCATAACCACCTCTCTCCCTCTTCTTTTGCTTTCCCCGCAGGATGGCGGAGCCGCGCTTTAACAACCCCTACTTCTGGCCACCCCCTCCCACGATGCCCAGCCAGGTAAGGACCTGTTCTCCAAACATACAAGGTCTTCTAAAGTTTCTAGTCCACACATACCCCCAGATCTTCAGAGGAGCATAGGAAACTGCCTGACGCTGTGTCACACCCCTTGGTTGGTCTAGCTCAGTATTGTCTAGGAAGAATAAACAGATTTGTTGGTTTCTGTTTTTTCATTTTTCAAGTCTTAAGTTCACATCATTCATGCATCCATTTGAAAATTTATTTTTAAGAAGTCCTCCTGAAAACCCATTTTAATGTGAATTGCTCATTTTTGCAAGCAGTTTTTCTCCAATATAATGAATTTTTGTGTGTTCTGTTCACTAATATATACCATTTTTGTACATGTTTTTTGTTGGAGAACATTATTACAAAATTTGGAGGAATGGGAATTTCAAAGGAGTCCCTGTATTTCAGCCCAGATGTTGTTTCAAGAAGTGAAAATTGGGTACACGGGTTCTGTTTCTTTCTCTCTCTTTTATTTACGTCTCACCATGTTTAGTGCACATACAATTATGTACTTTTTGAACTTTCAATAAAGGTGTTTAAAAAGAAGTGCAAATTAGGTAGATCTGCATTAAAGCCCAAACTGAATTTCTTCCTCGTCCCTATTGTCTACACTTACTCCTTGTGGTTCGAGATGCCGAGATTGAACATGAGGCCTTTTGCATGCAAAGCAGGTGCTCTAACCACTGAGCTGCTGCCCTTCTACATACTTGCCCTAACCTTCTTGCCCACACCTTTGTCCACAAGAAAAGTGCACGCTCCTCCCTTTGCTGCTCAATAACCTTTTTGTTCTTCTTCCCCCTTCAGCTGGACAATCTAGTTCTCATCAACAAGATCAAGGAGCAGCTCATGGCAGAGAAGATCCGGCCCCCACACCTGCCCCCGACTTCCGTGTCTTCCCAGCAGCCTCTGCTGGTGCCCCCCTCACCTGCCGAGGGGAGCCAGTCCATCATGTCTATCCCCAAGCTGCAGCAGGTCCCCGGGTTGCACCCTCAGGCGGTCCCGCAGCCCGACGTGGCCCTGCACGCACGCCCAGCCACCAGCACTGTCACAGGTAAGCCGGGGGCAAACAGGCACCGGGAAGAGGGGGCAGTCCCAAACTGGGACTATGTCTAGGCAGTGAATTTTCTGCAAGCCCAGAACAAGTGTGTGCTTTTTGAGCAGCTTGTGATGTAATGTGTACACACACACGGCGCGACCACGTCTTATTCCCATTTAACTTGCGCAATTTCAACCATACATGGTTGAAGGCCAGCTGGTGGAAATCCTGCAAGATAAATGCAAGCAAGGCAGAGAGCTTCAAAGGCAGAAGGCCTTCTCGGTAGTGGCACCCGCCCTGTGGAACACCCTCCCATCAGTTGTCAAGGAAATAAACTACTATCTGACTTTTAGAAGACATCTGAAGGCAGCCCTGTTTAGGGAAGTTTTTAATGTTTGATGTTTTATCGTGTTTTTCATATTCTGTTGAGAGCCGCCCAGAGTGGCTGGGGAAACCCAGCCAGATGGGCGGAGTATTATTATTATTATTATTATTATTATTATTATTATTATTATTAAAGCTGGAATCAGGAAGACTAAAATTTTAATCAGGAATGGGAAATATATATAATTTACCTTAAAAGTCACTGTAAACAATTAAAATAATTAGTAGGATTGGAATGACGTTTGTTAAACGTTGGACTGTGGTTGTAATGGAGATTTAATAGATCTGGATTAACAGAGAAGATACAGGAGGAAAAAAAATAAACATAAGGACCCACAAAGGGGAGGGGGAAAGACCATGGGAATTTATGGATTTTTGTTTGCTTGCTTGATGATTGATTGTAAATTCGAAAAATTTATTTATTTATTATTTTATTTTATTTTATTTTAAAAAAGTACTGTTGTACTGTTTTATTGTTGTTAGCTGCCCCGAGCCCGGCTTCGGCTGGGGAGGGTGGGATATAAATAAAATTTTTTTTATTATTATTATTATTATTATTATTATTATTATTATTATTATTATTTAAGCTAGGGTTATAATAATAACCCTGCCACCTGCTGTTGGTGGCTGTTCAATGGTTTGAGTAAGATGCGATCATGCTGTATTCCGAAGCTCAAGCTTGTGCCTTACCGGTGAGAGGAGACGGCTCTCTCCTAAGACCAGAACATGTGAACATCCGGTGAATCTGAATGTTGGAAGATTCAGAACAGAGAAAAGAGAGGACTTTTTCCACACAGGGCGTAGTTAAACTACGGAACTCTCTCCCACAGGAGAGAGCAATGGCCACTAACCTGGATGGTTTCACAAGAGACAAATCCACGGAGGAGAGGGCCATGGGTGGCTGCCAGTCACAATTGCTACGCTCAGCCTCCACATTCAGTGCTGGCAAATGTTTATGAACCACTACTACTCTGAGCTGTTGCCAAAGACCTTCCCCCTCAGCCTTCCTGGCATGTTCTGGGGCTTGTCTTAAGCTGTCCTCTCCCTCCGCCCCTGGCTTCTGTCTTCCAGGTTTGGGGCTGGGGTCCCGCGCCACGGCCGTCAGCACCTCGGAATCCAGCGCTGGGACGGGCACCAGCACTCCCTCCACCCCCACCTCCACCACACAGAGCCGTCTCATTGCCTCTTCGCCCACCCTCATCTCAGGGATCACCAGCCCCCCACTCTTGGACTCCATCAAGACCATTCAGGGTCACAGCCTGCTGGGGGGAGCACCCAAGGCGGAGCGCGGCCGCAAGAAGATCAAGGCGGAGAACCCCACGGGGCCCCCCGTCCTGGTGGTGCCCTACCCCATCTTGGCTTCGGGCGACATCGGCAAAGAGGGGAAGACGTACAGGTGCGTGGGAGGGAAGGGGTTAACACTCTGCCGCCAGCGTGGGTGGGGGAGTGGGGTGGGGAGACCTCAGGCCCCTTAGCATGGCGGGGGGGTGGACTAGATGGCTCTTGGGGGTCCCTTTCAACTCTGTGATTCTGTGTACAGAAATAGGGTCAATGGTATCTTCAAAATGGATAAAAGGGGGGGTTTTCAGTTATGAAATCTCAACACGATCTGTTAGCAAACAATATAAAATTACTGTCAAAAATGTACAGATTGATGTTGGAATGGCATACAAAGGATGAACAGGTTTAAGACCGGAAAGCTCATGAACCAAGAAGACCAAAACTTTAATCAGGAATGGGGGAAATGTATAATTTATCTTGGAGACCACTGTAAACAGATGAAAACATTAGCAGGATTGCAATAACACTTGTAATGTAACGGGTATTGTGGAGATAATGAAGTTATTTTAAAAAATGGAGTACAGAAAAAGATGCAGTGGAAAAGTTTTAATAACAGAACCCCTAGAGGGGAAGGTGGGAAGTCAGAGATTCGGAGAAATCTCTTAATTGTGGATATGTGTTAGGTTATTTTTTACAATTTTATATAAAATCAAATGAAAATTATGTCAGGAAGAGGGTCACTGTTCTTGGACTGTGCCAGTTTAAACTCGAGTTAGGAGGATGGGTGCAGCTCAGCGGCGGAGCAGCTGCTTTGTGTGCACAAGGCCCCGGGTTCAATCCGCAATGGCATCTCCAGGGAGGGCTGGGAATGCCCCCTGCCTGGAAAAAAGCCTGGAGAGCTGCTTTCAGTCAGAGTAGATAATACTGAGCTCTGTGAACCAATCAGTGAGCAGGGGAAACACTCCCACCAATGGGCTTTGGGTGGGTGGGGCCAGCCACTTTTCAGTCATGTAAGGATGCTGCATTATTGACAGATGGGCGGCTGACCTCTCAAATTTGACCAATCCTGATGATGGTCTGACCCATGGAGCTGGAAATAGCTTCCCACCCATGGTGTGGAGAGGAAATGCCTCAGAGAAGCCCAAAAGCTGTACACAAAAGCGGCAGCTTGTTGGATGAGCTTGCTGGGGAGCTGCTGCAAGTCAGAGTAGGCTACAGTGAACTAGTGAGCCACGACTTTCCTGCTCAGACAGACCTTTAGAAACCAAGGAGCAGATGATGCTGGCCACTAGGCTGCTGTCAGGGCAGATTACATTTTTATTCCTGGTTCTACATGTGTTTACGCGTATTTTAATGAATGTTTTTAACTGGGTTTTTTTTAAAAAATGCTTTCTATTTTATAATGATGTTTTGTGATGCTGGAAGCTGCCATGAATCCCAATATACAGTGGTACCTCGGGTTACAGACGCTTCAGGTTACATACGCTTCAGATTACAGGCTCCGCTAAGCCCGAAATATTACCTCAGGTTAAGAACTTTGCTTCAGGACGAGAACAGAAATTGTGCTCCAGTGGCGCAGCGGCAGCAGGAGGCCCCATTAGCTAAAGTGGTGCTTCAGGTTAAGAACGGACCTTCAGAACGAATTAAGTTCTTAACCTAAGGTACCATTGTACAGTGGTGCCTCGCAAGACGAAATTAATTCGTTCCGCAAGTCTCTTCGTCTTGCGGTTTTTTCGTCTTGCGATGCACGGTTTCCCATAGGAATGCATTGAAAATCAATTAATGCGTTCCTAGGGAAACCGCCTTCAGACCAGGTCCGGGGACAGTCTGTCCCCGGACCTCTTCTGAAGGCTGGGGGGTGCGGGCTTCGCAGCAGCGCTACGAAGCCCGGCGGCTGGGGCAGGTGTTCCCGCCCCCCCCCTGCTTCGGAGCAGCGTTCCGAAGCCCGGCGGCTGGGGCAGGTGTTCCCGCCCCCCCCCCGCTTCGGAGCAGCGTTCCGAAGCGGGGTGGCTGGGGCAGGTGTTCCCGCCCCCCCGCCCGGCTTCGCAGCAGCGCTACGAAGCCCGGCGGCTGGGGCAGGTGTTCCCGCCCCCCCACCCCGCTTCGGAGCAGCGTTCCGAAGCGGGGTGGCTGGGGCAGGTGTTCCCGCCCCCCCGCCCGGCTTCGCAGCAGCGCTACGAGGCCCGGCGGCTGGGGCAGGTGTCCGGGATCTCTTTTGAAGCAAGCGGCTGCGGAGAGACGCGATCTCCCCGCAGCCGCTTGCTTCAAAAGAGGTCCGGGATCTCTTTTGAAGCAAGCGGCTGCGGAGAGACGCGATCTCCCCGCAGCCGCTTGCTTCAAAAGAGGTCCGGGATCTCTTTTGAAGCAAGCGGCTGCGGAGAGAAGCGATCTCCCCGCAGCCGCTTGCTTCAAAAGAGGTCCGGGATCTCTTTTGAAGCAAGCGGCTGCGGAGAGAAGCGATCTCCCCGCAGCCGCTTGCTTCAAAAGAGGTCCGGGATCTCTTTTGAAGCAAGCGGCTGCGGAGAGACGCGATCTCCCCGCAGCCGCTTGCTTCAAAAGAGGTCCGGGGGCAGCGGGAAGAGCTGCCCCCGGACCTCTTTTGAAGCAAGGGGCGGTGGGGAGAAGCGATCTCCCCGCCGCCCCTTGCTTCAAAAGAGAAGACCCGCTGTCCCCGGGGCAAGCTTCGTTTTGCGAAGCAAGCCCATAGGGGAATTTGTCTTGCGAGACAACTCGAAAACGAAAAAACCTTTCGTTTTGCGAGTTTTTCGTCTCGCGAGGCGTTCGTCTTGCGGGGTACCACTGTATAGAATCATGGAATGGCAGAGTTGGAGAGGATGGCAAGGGTTATCCTGTCCAAGCTGCTGCACTGCAGGACATTGAAGATATCATGTAAATAAATAAATGGTGGTCGTGATTATGTTTTGATGCAGAATTGTGTCTTTGAAACGCCTCCCCCTCCCCCTTCTTGTCCTTGACCGTCTCCAGGTGTAAAGTCTGCCCCCTCACTTTCTTCACCAAGTCGGAGATGCAGATCCACTCCAAGTCCCACACAGAGGCCAAGCCCCACAAGTGCCCCCACTGCTCCAAGTCCTTCGCCAACGCCTCCTACCTGGCGCAGCATTTGCGCATCCACCTGGGCGTCAAGCCCTATCACTGCTCCTACTGCGAGAAATCCTTCCGCCAACTTTCCCACCTCCAGCAACACACCAGGTAAGGGACCTGCTTATGCTCGCTGGGATCAGTCGACTGAGTTGCCATTTTAGGTGAGCACAGGAAGCAAAGATGGCCACCTGAAATTCAGAAACTGGAAATCCCCCTTTTCGTTAACAAGAACAAGGTTAAGTAAAAAAAGCAAGCCCCTAGTCCTCATTGACCTTCTTTGACCAGCAACGTCAGAATGAATTGTCGCATAATGGTGCACATTTTTCAGGATTTGTTTCCTACTTGATAGATTAAACCAGCAGTTCTTGAACTTGGTTAGGGTGGGATTTTAACATATACGAAACAGTTTTAAATATGTCTGTAGACATGGAATTGTTTTATGTATCTACTGGAAAGTTGTCTCTTTGCTATGTGTTAGGACAGGACAGGACCCTAGGATCGAGGTGCCATTTTGAATCAAGATGGTGGCCCATACCTTTCAAAACCGTCCCGATTTGCAACCACTAATTTCACCATTTCCTAATGTGAAATCGCTGTGAGATATTTTGCGGGAGGCGGTTTTTGAACTGAGTCAGGTAAGTGAAGCAATGGAGGAGAGGCGGAAAACACCTCAGCGTTCTCTCTCGCTGCCTTTCAGAATTCACACCGGAGACAGACCCTACAAGTGCCCTCACGCCGGATGTGAAAAGGCATTCACACAGCTCTCAAACCTCCAGGTCAGTCGGTTGGGAATTCGGGTGGCATGTGCCAGGGAAGTGAATTGGAAGTCCCAGAGTGGGTCAAAGCATTTGAGGGTCAGAGATAATTGGGGTGCATTTATAGGGTGCCCTGTGTGGCAAGACGGGACTGCGGTTTTCCTATGCAGAATATTTATGTATCTTATGCTGCAAGCACCAAAAGAAAAAATGGTCTTGATGGTCTGCTGATCTAGCCTAGTCCTCTGCTTCCAAGAGCAGAAAGCCAGATACTTTTGGGTGCTCAAAAGCTTGGCCCAGAAAGAGGGGAGGAGACCTCTTGTCTGTCATGCGGTTTCTGAGGTTCAAAGGTATATTGCCTCTAAAGACCGAGGTTCCACTTAATTGCTGAAGATAATAGCAAGTGAACATTATTACCTGCTTTGGGACCTTGGGGTGAAAGGCAGGTAATAGCTTTATGTATGTATGTAGCACAGAGTAAAATGAAATTGGCACCAACATTTTAAAAGTTGCAGTCATGTCACAACCTCCAGAGGAAAATGACAAAATGCCTGGGGCCAGTTCCTGGTGATTTTTTGGTTCGCTGCAGCACAGAACCCATGTGGTGTAGTGGTTAGAGTGCCGGACTCAGGTTCAAATCCCTCCTCCCTCTCAGCCATGAAACTCACTGGGTGTGACCTTGGGAGCCAGCTGGTATCTCTCAGCCTAAGCAACTTCGCAAGGTTGGCATCTTGATCTGAGCTGAGTGAAAGGGTGCAAGTCTCATATGACTGCCCTGCTGCAGATTTAGCAAGGAGGGCTTGATAAAAGATTTTGCAGAGATCTCAGTGAAAGGAGTAGTGTAGAAGGACTTGGGTCTTCAGAGTTGCAAGGGGGTACCTTGGTTGGTGGCGAGGTGGCTTTTTGTTTAAGGGTCTTCCCCACCCCCAGGACTTCTGAGGGCTGCCATGTCAATCTCCTGTTTCTTCCTGCCCCTTTCCCACCCAGTCTCACCAACGGCAACACAACAAGGACAAGCCCTACAAGTGTCCAAACTGCTACCGGGCCTACTCGGACTCTGCCTCGCTCCAGATCCACCTCTCGGCACACGCAATCAAGCACGCCAAGGCCTACTGTTGCAGCATGTGTGGGCGGGCCTACACTTCAGTGAGTAGCAGGGGCTGTTGGCTGGGCAGGAAGCAAGGCAGGTGGGGAGTGTAAGAGAGACATGAGTTCAAATCCCCGCACGCACTGGGCATGAAGTCTACTGGAGGTGGCCTTGGGGGGGAGGTCAGTTGGCCGCTCTGGGACTAAGCCCGCTCGCAGAGTTGTTGTGAGGAGGAAAACGCATCAGAGTAGCCATCAATAGCTTTATGTCCTCCTTGAATTGGTCCAATCCTCTTTGAAAGCCATCCAGGTTCCATAGTTGTGAGGACAATACTCAAGTCGGGATATTGTGGGGTGTGGGTGCACAGCTTACTATAGTTTTCTGCTTGGTGATTGTGGGGTGGAGGTGTTTCTCCCCTAGCTGCCCTGTGGGAAACGGTGGCGGGCCAGGAGATCCCCTCCGTAGATCAGGCCGATCCTCAATCTCCCCCAAAGCATGCTGTGGGAGGAGGTCCGGGTGGAGGTGAAGGGAGGTCCCAAAAATGCTGAAATGAATCTACGTCACCCTAGGCTGGGAGGGGGCAGCCTCTTCTTGCTTCCCCGAAACCTGACCTTTCCTTTCTCCCTCTCCAGGAGACCTATTTGATGAAGCACATGTCAAAACACACAGTGGTTGAACATCTAGTGAGTCAACACTCTCCTCAAAGGACGGAGTCTCCCAGTATCCCTGTCCGAATCTCGCTCATCTGAATCTTGGGGAGCAGCCTCCACCCCCTGGCCTGGCCCCGCTCCCATGCAGCCACCCCTTCTTGAATCCCAGAAGCGGGGAGCAAAAGACAAGGACACCTTGGCATCACGGTCAAACAACCCACGGTCCCTGCTCCGCAGCGCCCCTCCTGCCATGGGGTGATCCTCTTCCGCCACCAGTCAGGACAGAGAGAGAGAGACTGGATGGAGCCCTGTTGGCAGCCAGGGAGACTGGGGAGGGGAGAGATTTTTCGTTCCATGTTGGTGGCAGCCAAAGACAATCCCAGAGCACTTTGAAGACGTCCACACCTCTCCCACAGCCTCTGCCCCAGTCACAGCCCCCCCCATTCTTTCATTTTGGATCCCCACTTCTCTCCCCTCCAAAATCCCTGTTCCACTTTAATTTTGCATAGGAAAATTGTCACCCAATGAGCCAGGAATTTGCAATGCAGATAACGGGGAGCCAGCCCCCTTCAGGACTCTTCTCTGGAGCCGCTACAGGACCGCCTCGGCCAAAAATGGGGCAGCGTGAGGTTATCGCTGCAGGGGGGGGCAGGCACCCCAGGAGTGGCCTTTGGCTAGGGTGGGCACAGTGGGAGGTGAGGAGTCTCAGATGCTGCAACATCACACGGTCAGGACCCATTGCACCAGTGTTGGTACAAAGGATTACATCAATGCTCAGAAGCTATGGGGTTTGCCGCTCCTTCGGCTAGGAGGTGGAAGGGAGTGGGGGGTTGTTCTAGAAATAGATGAGGGGGCACCTTCAGAATATGATTGGGAAACACACTGCAGCAGGGAGGAAGATGGCAAGAGACTGGCAGTGTTATGCCCATCACCTTAATCTTGAGGCAACGTGCGAAAGTTTGCCCACCTGCAGCACCATCTTTGTGTATGAGTAGCCACCAGCCCTGCTCTCTCCTTGTATGGAAAAGGAGGGGAGGGGATGCGGGGGGGGGTGCCTCTAATCCGGGGAGGAAAGGTGGGCATTGACCTGCTCCTGGGTAATGCTGCCATTCGGCTCACCCACAGTAAGATGTGCCAGTCCATTTCTCCCATCTTTGCAGAGGGCTGGCCGAAGCGAAGCCCCAAGGGTGTTTTGGGGCAGAAGACAGGTGGGGGGTGGGTCTTGATCCTGGCTGCCCTACCCTTCAAGACTGCTCAAGGCACCACCTTGCAACCTCTCCAAGGATGTCTCCAGCACTGGTTGGCAGGGCTGGAAGAACCTATGGTTCTCTCGAGGTGTGCCCACAGCATTGGTGGTGGTGGTGGTGGGGCACAGGTTCCTCCCTAGCCCCAGAAAAGAAATATAAGCAAGTTGCTCATTCCAATTTCCATTTTAATATGGCCATAGCAGGCACATATTTGCAGAATAGGTGGAATTGTCATCCTTCTCCAGTTGCTGTCGTTTGAGGGGGTTTGATCCCCTTGCACCAAGATCTAGGGGGGTTAGAGAGGTTTTTTAAAAAATCCACACCAGTATTCCAGAGAATTCTGGGGTCCCCAAGGGCTCATTTGCTTGCAAAGCCACGTTCTGTTGCCGTGAGAGGGGTCAGCTTCCTAGTGACCCCAGAGCACTGAGCACCTCCTAGAATACCCCCCCAAAAAAACCCCTCCTCTAAGCAAGTAGTCTCTGGAAGCCCCATTGTGGGGAAGGGTCCATGGGGTTCAGAAAATCTGCAGAAACACAGAAAGTGTGGTGTGATCCTCTGCGACTCTTATCTCCTGCAAGGCTGTTTTCCTCCAATTCCTGTCAAATGGGGAAAACTCCCTTTAAAGCTTTATTGCTACACTAGATTTGCTACCCAAGATTGGAAGCAGAGGACAACATTGCAGTTTCCCTTGATTGGGGGGGGGGGGAGCCTGTCAAATGGGACTTCAGTTTCACTTGCTATGTTTTGGCCATTTCCAGTTTCCCCAGATGCTACATGTCTGCTTCAGCTCCAGCTCTCTCTCCACCCCCCACTGCCATGAGTCAACCGGTCATCTCTCTGTGGCCACCCCAGTGGCTGAGGAGAGGCCACGGCCTCCTGGGTGCTGTAAAGAAGAACGGCTCAAAGCGCCAACAGGATGGCACCCTCTCTGGCTCTTAAGGTCTTCTGTGGCTCCTTGGATAGCTGTGAAGAGACTGTGGCATGATGCCAACTGCTCTCGCCCCAGGAGCCCATCACCAAAAGAGAAAGTAGCTTTCTGAGGTGGTGCTGCACCTCCCTCAGGCTAAGTTCTCTTGGCAGTTTCTCTCTAAAGTGCAAGGGAAAGGGGCCACAAAACTTCCCCAAACAACAAGACTTAAAAACCACCTCTATATTATGTACCCTTCAGTTGCGTTAAAAAACAAAAACGAACTACTTTTTTTTAAGATAAACTTTTTAAGCCTTAAAAATATATAATTTTGTTTTTTATCAGTTGTTTCTTTTACTGTTTGTATTTGATTTGATCTTTTCCTTTTTAAAAAAAAACAAAACCTTGTTCCCTTTTCAGTCGGTTTTGAATTGTTGTATGATATTCAATATTGTAGCCTCTCTTTTTTTGATCCGCATGTTAATAACTGTGTAAATAGGACTCTTATGCATAATGTTAACAACTTTTTTCTATATATATATAAAAAAAGAAGCCCAGGCCACATCTAGCTAGATCCTTAGTTATTATCATTACCTTATAACTGAAAAAGGAATTTTTTAAAAAAGTTTTTTTAAAGGGTCTCTCCCCACCCCTTCCCTTCAAAGAAAAGTCTTGCATTGTGGAATCCGGGACTGGTGAGAGGAGGCAACTTTTGCCTCGCTGCCAAATGCCATTTGCATTGTTTTGAAATGAAATGGGGGGAAAGAAGGAAAAATAAATAAAAAATTGCTTTGTATTTCTCTGTTGTGGAAAAAAGATAATAAAAGCGTCTTTGGAACCTTGGGCTGGATTGGAAAGCGTACCAGTCTTCTGACTAAGGGTTTTTAAAATAAAAAATGAGATGAACAGGGATACTTGGTGAGTATTTGGGACACCAGACATGTAATGTGAAGTACTTTAGTTTTGCTAAAGATTTACAGAAAGGGCACTTAATCCAGCTCTCTGTGGCCAGCTAGATGCGTTCAGGTCCTGCTTGAAGATTTCCCACAGGCAATTCTCCCCATGTGATCCCAGGAACTGCCTCCGAAGGTGGAAAAAGTAGCCATCCTGCCTGCCAGCCACTGCTGAAACAAGCGCCTTTTAAAAACTTAAGTTCCCAGCATCCTGAGGTGACAGAAATTACGCTTGAGCAACTGAGGAAAAGCCTTGTGTGTGCCAGAGGTGGTGGCAGATGGAAGGAAATTCACTCTGGAGAAGTGAGAGGCATGAGATGCATTTTGTAAATGTCAGAATACCAAGCCGAAAACTGCTCTAGGAAGAACTCGTTTCAGCCATGCATCTGCCTGGAAACCAGTGTTTCCTGGCTCTGCCATAAAGCTCACAGGTGACACTGAACCACTCGCCATCTCTCAGCCTCTCCTACCTCACGGGGTTTGTGAGGGCAGAAAAACATGCACATAACCTTGAGCTTTGAGAGGAAAAAAGGGATGAAAATGAAAAATATGAAGGGGAAAAAGCTTCAGATTGCAGTTTAGGAACCACCTCTCATCCTAATTGCATTAAAAGCCAACGAGACTCCCCAACCCTGAGGGAGCAGGCACTGGAAGGCAGTTGGGCACAACATCCCCCAGTGCTCATTAAGAGAGACTGCTGCCCCAAGGTGAGGAGGATGCTGTCTTGCCAACACAAGGCGAGTCCCACTGGATCAGGCCAGCACCCTGCTCTCAACAGTGGGCAAACCTGCAAGCAGGATCGTGAACAAGAGCCCTCTCCCCGTCCGTAGCTTCCAGCAACAACTATTCAGAAGCATGGCTGCCTCCGACTGCAAAATTTTCCAATCCTCTCTTGAAGCCGTCCAAGCCATCACCGCTTCCTGTGGCAGCGAGTCCCACCGTTGAACTCCATGCTGCATGAAGAAGTCCTTTCTTTCGCCTTGTGAGTTCTCGTCTCTCTCCGTGGTTTTGACGTTATGATTCACCTGGAGAATCCAGCTGAACGTTCTCCGCCCTAGGAAGCTAAAATGTCCCGGGACCTGCCCCCAACCACCCAGCCCCATAGCAATGAAGCCTTTTAAATACATGGCGTCTTTTTTTTAATTCCAAAAGGCGTTTATTAAAAACGGGGGGGGGGGGGCAACAGTAAAAAGTCCTTTTGCTTGCAGCCCAGAGGCTGTGGAGAGTGGCCAGCACGAAGAAGGGGGGCACCACACACAAACCATCAAAAGGGGCAGGGGGGGTGCAGCTCAGCTGCAATCCCACTCCCAGCAGTTCCTGATCACCCGAGGAAAAAGCCCGCCAACTCTCGACAATCCTGAGGCCAGCCCCATCTTCAGGGAGAGAGCCGGCTCCTCCTGCCCTGCCTTGATATTATGGGAGGGGGAGAATGGGGGGGGGTGAGGTGTTTGTGGCAGGGGCCAAAAGGGCCTTTTATTTAAATTTTTAAGGCAGCTGCAGACCTGGTCCCAAATCAGAATAGAGGCCTCCCCAGTAGTCCTGGATGTCAGCCAGCCAGTTTGCACGACTTGCGCTTGGCTACTTACTCCTCCCCTTTAAAAAAATTGTTTCAAAAAAACCAAAGCAAAACGGGAGCAAAACACCCCTGCGAGACTGGACGGAGATCCCTTCTCCTGCACGACCCCCCATGGGAATCAGGAGATCTATCAGGGCAACTGCTTCCCCCGCTGTGCCTTGGGAAGAGATATAGCAGAAGAGGAAAGGGTGCAGGGAGGGAGGAGGAAACAGAGGGCACTACCCGGCACCACACGCACGCACACACACGCCTACAAAAAAATTTAAGGCAATGGTCCTGTTTGGCTTTTGAGGTTTCAAGTAGGTGTGTCCGATCCTTGGGGGGAGGGTCTCTGGGACGCAGGAGAAGCAGCTTCCAGGGCGAGGAAGAGGGTCCTCGCCCCACCACTAAAAAAACAAGGTTGCACGACTCTCTCCATTGCTGCAGGGGGGAAGCTAATGCTACATATTTATGTACAGCCCCGCAACGGCTTTAGCTTACGGACATCCCACCCGAGTCGGGGTCCCTCTGCGCCCCTCCCGTCGTCGAGGGAGGCTGGGGGTGTTGCCTCTGTGCTCAAGTTGCATTGTGAAGAGTGGGAGGCAGAAGAAAGCAGAGTCCATTTTGTTCCCAGCCCCTCCCAGCCTCCGAGAAAGAAAGCATCCGTTTGCCAGCAGGGCCTCCCACCCGCCCCAGCCTGAAGGCCTCTAGGAGTCTTTCAGCATACAGATGCGGGCGTAGATTTTGAGGGCTGGGCCCAGTTTGATGTTCATGGCGCTCATGAGGTGGTCCTCCTTCAGGAGCAGTAGGGCCTGGCCGTCGATCTCTTGCGCCCGGAACTCCTCCGCAATCTCCTGGCAACCTGTGGCAGGAGGAAAGGAAAAGCCCCATCACTGCGAGAAAGTGAGAATACAGGGAACCAGGCAGAGGGCCTTCTCAGCAGTGGCGCCCTCCCTGCGGAATGCCCTCTCGTCAGACGTCAAGCAAATTAAGAATGACACAACTTTTAGAGGAGTTCTGAAATACAGCCCTCTGTCGGGAGTTTCCCATTTTTGATGTTTTATTATGTTTTTAATCATCACCAGAAATTGGTCAGAACTTCTTGATGGCAAGAGCTGTTCCAACAGTGGGACAGACTCCCTCAGAAGCTGGTGAGCTCTCCTTAGTTGGAGATTTCTAAGCCAAGGTTGGATAGCCGATGCTTTAGCTGTGGTTCCCACAATGCAGGGAAGTTAGGGCTAAATGACCCCTGGGATATTTCTGCAACCAAATCAAATCCATCCATAAACTTAACTCCTCAAAGTAGCAACACCGGAAAATATTGGGCTTCCCACCAGACCAGAGAATTGGGAGAGAGGGGGGCAGGCTCATTTCTGCCCAACTTGGACCGCTCCAAGGTTCCCTTCCTAAGCAGGCAGGCAGGCAGGCAGGCGGAAGGCCCTAATCCTTACCGGGCAAGGACCGAATGAACTCGTAGACGTCCTCCACGTTCCACTTGGTGGGCTCGCTGGGCAGGAAGTGGTGCCCAATGCCCACCAGGTCTCGGACGTGCACATCGGGCAGCTCCATGTCGCGCTCGCCCTGGCGCCGGCGGGAGGCGGAGGAGCTGGCCGAGAGGGGCGAGAGGGGCTCTTCGTAGCTGGAGTTGTCCGAGCAGCGGCTGGAGTCCTCCTGCACGTGAGCCAACTGCAGAGACCCAGAGACGGAAATGGGCCCCGAGCCAGGGGGCAGCGATACCGGCGCCTGCAAACACAGAGGAGCACCCCACTTTAGGAGGCTGTGCTATCGCCCCATCCGGCCCAGTGCTGC
Organism: Podarcis melisellensis; assembly: GCF_964234715.1. Lineage (NCBI taxonomy): Eukaryota > Metazoa > Chordata > Lepidosauria > Squamata > Lacertidae > Podarcis > Podarcis melisellensis. Next base: position 29,552,939 of record NC_138540.1, read on the forward strand.
CTCCTCTGGCCGGCAGCTGCTGTCTGGAGGGCTCAGTCACAACATCTGTATGTTTACTGCACTAACTCCCTGGGCTCCTCAATTTCTTTGGAGCCACTGCCCCCTTTGGTTCCACAAGCTCATAGAATAGCAGTCTGCACAGCTTATGAGAGGAAGGTAACCACACAATAAAATGCAGAACAGGAACGATTCATTGTGCGTTTATTCAGAACCCAACTGGAATTATTTACTTAATTCAACAAAATTGAGAAACTTTTCGAAATTACGCTACAATATACCAAAATGCGAATACTAATATTAACGAACATCAACAATGTTAGATGAAGAAAAAAAGGAGAGGAACTCAGCTTTAGCAATATCGTCTCCCTTTTGTAATCTTTTTTTGCAGACTGTGCGAAAAGAGCTTCTTCATTTGTCACAAGACAGCTCAGAAGAAACTGAACTGGGTATTCCTGTTCCCACACATCAGCAAGGAAATCTTTCCCTTGGATCTCTGCATAAATTATGGGCAGATTAACATGCAGCAAATAATACCTTTCCCCTGAAGTTGACTCTTGAGACCTTTCAATGATACAAATTTAGTTAAGAAATTATCATTATAACTGAAGCCGGCACTGCCTGAAAGCAAATGTCCACTCTGCAGCTGATAACTCTTCTTCCAAGCATGTGTATCAACCAATTTGTTATCGTGTTCCAGGGGAGACAGTGTGGTGTAGTGGTTAGGGTGCAGGACTAGGACCTGGGAAAGAACTGGGTTTAAGTCCCCTATTCGTTGGTCATGAAGCTCACTGGCCAGTCACTGCTTCTTAGCCTCACCTCTTAGAAAGCCACTTGCTGTGAGGATAACATGGGGGGGGGAGTGGCACATGAGACCTGGGTTCAAATCTCCACTTGGTCATGGATAAAGCTTCCTGGGTGTGGCCTTGGGCACGTAGCCACTGCCTTCTCTCAGCCTAGCCTACTTCACAGGGTTTTGAGGAGGGGATTAAATGCAGCAGTTCCTCCATGCAGGACCCCAACTGGGCCCATTTTAGAGGTCAGAAACTGAGGACTCTGGGGAAAAAGAAGAAAGATAAAACCATGCACTATGCTCCTCTTGGGCCTGTGGCAGGTGCACTGGAGGGAGGCACAAAGAGATACCCGATGCTCCCAAGTTTCACCTTCGGCGTGCGAAAAAGTTCCTTGCCCCTGGATAACTCCAGAAGGCTCTTACCTGCTTCTTGTTCTCTTTGCTGAGAGGGGGAAGGGAGCCCTTGCAGGTCCGACGCCGGCCGTGTGGAGGCGTGTTGGGCTTCTGAAGCTTGCTGCGGTCTGGGTGGAAGAGCCCCACGCGCTTTGTGCAACCCACGTTGTACCTGCGAGAGAGAGACAGAGAGAAGGTCAAAAGCCTGTGCACGGCCAACGTTCCAACCTTGTATTATTAATTATGATTGTTTTTATTTCTACCCCGCCAACTTGCAAAATAAAACAACACTGGGCAAAATACAAAAAGCTTAAAAACATACAAGCTATTTTATTGGGTTGTTGTTTTTATTTTGATTGTATATTTTGTGGTTTTATGTTTTTATTTTGTTCTGTGAACCGTTCTGAGACCTCCGGGTATAGGGTGGTATATAAATCCAATCAATAATAATAATAATAATAATAATAATAATTATTATTATTATTATTATTATTATTTCTAGAAAGTAATCAGACCCAAACAGCACCACAACACTATAAATAGCAACCATGTTAAAATACAGACGATAAAATCAGTGCAGCCTAGTGTGTGTGAAGAGTAATCAGCTATTTAATTTTTTGCTACCCAGCAAAAAATTTGTGGAACGTGGGAATACGCCTTATAATGGAGTCAAACCCTGGGTTCATCTAGCTCAACACTGCCTACTCTGGCTGGCAGTGGCTCTCTGGGTTTTCAGGCAGGGGAGATTCCTAGAGCTGTCAGCCTGGAGATGCTATCAGGACCTTCCGCAAGCAAGGCATCTGCTTTCAAGGAGAAGGGCAGGCAGACGTTTCTGCCAGGGAGGTACCTCTTTGCGCAGGCCATGGAGCAGAACCGCTTTGACCGCTTGAACTTGTAGGCAAAGTCAAGGCGGCCGCAGAGCTCGCATTTCAGCTTCGGGGGTGATCCGTCGTCTTTGGATTCTGGGGAAGGAGAGCAGAGTTTTTTAGGACCCCTCACCTCAAAGCAACAAAAGGCAGCAAAGCCCCCCAAACCATTGCACCCACATTTAAGAAGCCCTGCTGGATCAGGCACCTCTTAACCACAGAATGGCAGAACCGAATGGGGACCGCTGAGGTCATCTAGCCCAACCCCCAGCAATTGATTGTTGTCTTTCCAGCCAGGTACCTGCAGAACCTGCAGCCACCAGATGTGGCTCCCATCACAGGAACGTCAGGAACTGCAGACCCTTTCTCCCTCCAGCTAACTATTGCCTGCACAGACCGGCAGCGTTTCTCAAGGGTTTTAGACAAGGGACTCTCCCAGTCTGGCTTCCCCCTGGGGCAACTGGTCGGCCACTGTGAAAACAGGCTCATCCAGCAGCCTCTGCTGGTGATCTTATGAGCCCAGAAACATCCGCAGGTTCTCCACCTTTGCAGAAGAGGGTTGTGCCAAATATTTGTTCTGCTTTTCTGCACCTTTTGATACACCTCTCTGCTGGGAAGCTGCCCGATCAATCCCTAACGCTCCTTGAGGGAGCAAGTGAAAGGCACTCCGCACATGCTCCAGGTCCCCCCCTCTGCTTACCTAGGCTTTCCGCTGGGCCTACCTTGTAGATAGGGGTCCTCCATTTCGGAGTCGGTGGTGGTGGTTGTGTTGTTGTCCTGGTGTTGGGGTTTCTCGGCCAGGAGGTCCTGGGCATACTTCTGCTTGAGGCTCCCCACCAGCAGTGAAGAGCGCCCCACCTGGCAAAGAAGCACAGTCACGTCGAGCAGGAAGGGGACCCCCCGAGCGTCATCTAGTCCAACCCCCTGGAATCGCCACTGCCAGACGGCCATCCAGACCTCTGTTCTACAAACCTCCAGCGAAGGAGAGATGGGCGAGGGAGGTGCTTCGACAAGGGAGTCGGCGAAAGGCAGCTTGGAAGGCAGCCCCCTCCCCCTTCTCTTCTTCCAGGGAGACCCGGGTGGCCTTGGCCCCGCAGGACGAGGGGAGGGCGGACGCTCGACTGACAGCTGCAGCGGGAGAAACGCTTGGCTATATGCACCTTGGAAACAAGAGCGCCAGAAATGGGAGCGCAGGGCTGTGGGTGGGTGGCTCTGGCCTGGCTGGGCAGGGATCTCTGAACAGCGCATTCGGAGGCCACATTCCAGGCGACACATTTAAACCGCTACAGTGCCACCTTGAATTCCCCCCCCCCCAAAGAATCCTGGGATGTGCCATTTGTTAAGAATTGTTCGGAGACCCTGTATTTCCCTCCCAGAGCTACAGAGTGGTTTAAGAATCAATAGCTCTTCCCAGGGAACTCTGGGAACTGTAGCTGTGAACGGAGGATAAGGGAGTCTCCCCTACAACTTGCAGCACCTGTAACTACGGCTCCTCTAATTATTTGGGGGAAGCCACAGCTGATTAAAGTGGCATCACAGCACTTGAAACGTGCTTGGGACTTGGTAAGATTTTATATTGCGAGGAGGGACCCTGGGCTCCCTTGAATCATCCCAACCATGTAAACCACCCCACCCCCCGCTCTGTGCTCCGACCAGTTTCTCTGCCCCCCTCCAGTCCCAGCCAAGTTCACTCTCCCCCCACAGCCTTTTTGAAAACAGAAACACCAGGGTGTGGGTGGGTGAAACCCTTTGCCTTCTGCACGTGCCCAAGCACAACCCTCAAGTTTTCTTGCAATGGGATTTCCATGCCCACCCTTCCCAAAGCCCCACAACAAAGGCAGCCCACCAACGCCTACCCATGTGCTGCCCTCAGGCTCCCCCCCCCAACTCACCCTCCCCCCCCCAGTTTATTGGCTACCTACCGGGAACGGCTCAGCCCCCTCCTGGATCACAAACCCCTCGATGACGTGGGTCAGGATCTGCGGCTTCACGATGGCTTGGGGCGGCTTGTTCTCACCGTTCTGAGGGGCGCCGGCGACGGTGGAGGCAGAGCTGCCGTTGTTCCCCGATGTCATGCCGGGGCTGCCAGGGGCGTCCGGAGGCGTGTGGTGGAGGCTGTCCCGGCCGGCCTCTGCATGGGAGAAGGAGGGAGAGGAGGGAAGCCGAGTGTGACAGGCAAGCCGAGACAAAGGCAGAGGCACCAAGGAGGCTGGACCACCGGCCCTGCCCCTCCGACGCCCTCCCCAACCGCCCGCTCTGCCCATTACCATACAGCTGACTTGCTCCTGCTACAAGCCGCATGGGACGCCTGCCCCCCCTTCCAACCTCTGCGTGGAGCACACAGAGAGAGGGTTGTGGAAGGAAGGAGGAGCACACACACAGAGAGAGAGAAGGAGTCTGCCAGGCAGTTTGGAGCAGAAGAAATGGCACAGAGGACCCGGCGTGCCCAAGGCAGGGGGGCGCCAACTCTGACGCTCGCAGACCCCTGGCTTTAAATCCATGCCCTCTCTTTCCAACTGGCACTGAAGCCTGGGAAAGACTTGTGTGTGGCAAGCAGGAGGTGAGCGGCCGAACTACATACAATCCACTCTCGGCTATGATTCCTATACTTTCCGTCCCAGGCTTCCTACAAATACTTCCCAAGGGAGTTTGCCACCTCCAGTCCTGAACGTCAGATTCTGGAGGGGGCTGCACCAGAGAGCTGCTGCGGTCGCAATTTTATGCGCATGGTGCTTTTCTGTGGGGGGGAAGCCACACTCAAAGCGGCTCGCGGAGAAAGGAAACGAGGATGCTAAGGGCAAAAGCGATTTCATAAGAACGTGACAAAACAGCAACACAACAGAGAATATAACAATATACCAAAAAAGAGCCCACATACATCCCCTAGCAACCATGATAGGAGGAGAAATATGCTATTGCCACCTTTTAAATTATTCCTCTGCAATTTGCAAAATGATTTGTGGAGTGGGGGGTTTGGGGGGGATTCACGCTCTCCTCCAATACCCCCAAAACTGCTAACAACTGCAGGGGGTGGGGCTAAGACAAGGACCCTGCCTGGCATAGGTGCCCACTCTGCTGTCCTCATTCTGTCAACAGGTGCCAGGTGGTACAGCCCTTCCTGGACTCTGAAACCACTTTAGAGTCTAAGCACTAGGGTTGGGGGTGGGGCCTGAGAATTGGACATTACAAGTGCACCCCTTCAAAATGCAATAATTCTGCAACTGTAGAAAGGATTCAGTGGGTGGGGGTCTAGCCCGGACTGACTACAATCAGATACTAGGAGGGAAGGACTGTTTTACAATTAATCTATCAATTGCCTTTTAAACCACCATCTCAAGGCAATTTACACAAAAGATAATTTTAAAAAGTTTTAACACCCGCTTCCCCACCCCAAAAATACATTTAAAACAAGTTTAGAAAGCCAGCAGGTAGACACTTGTGGTGAAGACCCTTTTATCCAACTGGTATATTATGCTAGTTTTAATTTGTAGCTAAAAGGTTTCCATTTATGTATCATTCTGGTCGCCTAAATGCCCCCATCACTCCTCACCCAAGAAAGAAAGAGTTGCGAAGTTTGAAAGCTGAAAATTTGTGATTTGTTTATTTTTAATTACGAATCCTTGGACCTCTGCTGCACTGATTCCAGCAAATTAAGCTTTGCATTGAGAATTTTTGGGGGGAGGGATGTACAAGTCCCTTTGCAATATTGTACCAAATTAAAGATCAACACCCCACCCTCCTCCACTAAGGGAACGGCACAAAAAAACTCAATAACTAAATAACCTTTCAGCAAAGAATTAGGCTGTCTGCAAATCTGGACAGATTTCCAAGAACCCCTTACGACACACACACGGTCTGTTCAAGAAATGAAAATCAGAGACGTGATGCTATTTCCGACAGCATGATCAAGTTGGAAGGGACCCCAGGAGCCATCGAGCCCAACTTCCCACAATACAGGAATCACTGTTAATGAAATGACAATGTTGCCCGGACCAGACTGATGCCTTGCACAAACTGGGTGTACACTGATGCTCCAGAATCTTCTGTAACACAGAGAAATTCTTTGGCAGGTAAGTCCATCTGAGAAGGGCTGCTTGTCAACTGAACTCCCTCCAGATGCTTTGGACCATGGGTAGGCAAACTGAGGCCCGGGGGCCAGATCCGGCCCAATCACCTTCCTAATCCAGCCCGCGAATCAGCGTGTTTTTACATGAGTAGAAGGTGTGCTTTTATTTAAAATGCATCTCTGGGTTATTTGTGGGGCATAGGAATTTGTTCATTTTTTATTTATTTTTCAAAATCTAGTCCAGCCCCCCACAAGGTCTGAGGGACAGTGGACCGTGCCCCCCCCCCGCTGAAAAATCTTGCTGACCCCTGCTTTGGACTATAACTCCCATCAGCCTCAGCCAGCACAGGATGATGGGAGTTGTAGTCCAGAACACAGTATGGGGAGAGAGAGGAGGCTCGGGAAGGCCACATTAAAGTTTTGTAGTGGCTGAATGGGGCAGAAAGCGGCTGAATCCCAGGGACTGTGTGGACAGAGCTAGCAACCCACAAACTTCTCTAGACAACGCGCCTGCACAACACTGCAGGGGCTGGACTAGAAGAGCCTTGGCTTCCGACTCCTATGATTCTATGATCTGCAAACTCCGGCACGATCGAATGCCGCTCTCAAACAACCAACAGGCAACTAGCAAAGTACATATGCAACCCAGGGCTACTTTACACACTGGAAGCACACAGAGCCTGGACTCCTGTTTTGAGAATCCTGATGTCAACGCATCAAGTTTCTAGGCCTCATGTTGTGCTGAAGAAAAAAAATGTTTCACTGTGGTTATTCCCCTCCTGTATCACTTTGCTTCCCCACCCCAATCTTCTCCACATCTCCTTTTTCATGTCCTAGAATCCTAACCTACTAGAATCCTAACCGCGACCACCCATAAGCCAAGGCTTTTTATGTGAGAAATACAGAAGGTGGAACAATGAACAAAAGCCAGCTCCACCTCTCCAGCACTTTATATATTTTTCCTTTTCAAAAGATCCTAACGGCTGCTGGAAACTGTCCCACGTAACTTGCTGCCCCTCCCAAGAAGGGCAAGAGCAGAACACACGAAACCGAGCCATAAAATGAACAAGGAACGCTCAGTTTTATGCTCTTTCTCGCTCTCTCTTGAAGCAGAATCCGGGCCCCCGTTTTTAATCTGTGTGTCAACTTCGATTTCGGGGGATGACCAGAGTCGCAGCTTTGCCCGGATGACATCATTTGGAGTGCCAAAGCACTCTGCACACCACAGCTGCCGACCCCACCCACCCCCCGCTAACACCCCCACACAAGAGGGCCCATAATCCTTGGCTGCTGAGGCGCAGCCGAGAGACAAAACCATTTCTTCCCCACCTCCCACTCCAGACCCCTTTCAATGCCACCTCCTCAGAGACTCTGGGATTTGCGCTCTCTCTCTCTCTCGATTTCCTAGACTGCGGTCCGTTCGCCCAGCCAGCTCTGCATTAAATATTAACCACCCTGGAGGATGTGCTTCGCACACGGCGCCAAGGATTCAAAGCAAGGCATGCTGGGAGTTGCCGCGCCGAGACCCAACAAAGGGGGAACGCAGCCGCTTCTGACGGCATACAATCCAGCCGCTGGCGGATGAGCAGGGGTGTCAAATGGTACCACAGTGGCAAAACTCAAACCGGCCTCATTTTAATTTGGGGGTTCTGCCTGAGGTCCAAAATGCTTTGTTAGCTTCTGATAAGAGATTTGGTTGGCAGGAGCCAGTATTCTGACTCGACACAAGGCATGTTTCCTATGCTGCTGTTTAAATCAGCTATTTATTCAACACCATGAGGACTAGAACCCTGCGCATAGCTGTCAACTTTTCCCTTTTCTTGCGAGGATTCCCATTCAGAATAAGGGAATTTCCCTTTAAAAAAGGGAGATGTTGACAGCTATGACCCTGCATTATGTTGAAAGAAAAGGACCATAACTCATTGACAAGAGCAAAAGGTCCCGTGGTCATCCCCAAGTGGCAGCATCTTCCAGGTAGCACTGGGAGAGAAGCCTGCCTGAAACCCTGGAGACCTATTGCTGCCAGTCTGTGTAGACAACTCTGAGCTGAATGAATGAGAAAGACTGGAAGCTGACTTCGTATTTATTGTAACGGTATGTTCAGTGGGACAGAACATACTTCTGCATATAAAAGGGCTCTCCCTGCTTGCGATTCCACGAAACTGGTATTCAGAGGCAGGTTGCCTCCTCCAAGAGTGGAGGCAGAGCGGCCACTGGCCGTGTTAGAAATTAGCCAGGCTCCAGGTGCGTTTTGCGACCGTGTGGAGAACTCTGGATGCCAGGCTGGTGACTGAGGAGAGCAAAATGTCACTTAGAGAAGGATCTGAAATATTCTCCTTGAAGCTCAAATTTGTTTTACCCTGGATTGTTTGATGTTTGAAGGCGTTGCAACCCGCTTTGAGATTTGTTCTTTAAAATATAAAGTGGCACAGAAATGAGTAACAACGACGACAATGCAACTCCACTGTAAAAACCAAACGGCGCCTAGAGATTCCATTGTAGTGAACGCAACATAGGTTTAAGGTGCCCTATGGCGACTGGCTTATATATGAGTTTCTAACACTGGCCACTGGTAGACAAATCCATGGGCAATAAGTTCCACAGTTTAAACTCTGCCCTGAACTCATTGCCCCACGTTTTAGCATTATGAGAGATAGAGAACTTCTCCCTCCACACACAATCTCTCTATGAGAAGGGAGCCTTAAGAAACAAAGGGGTCCTTTCCTATGGCAGGAAACAGCTGAGGGGGAGATGCTCCCATGATTGAGCAGCTATCCCAGATGACCTGGTCAAGTATTCCAGGCAGAGGGCACAACTGCCAAGTCGCAGGTCAACTCGCACTGTCAAGCGAGAGGTCAACTGATTGCTTCTCATTTGAGCAGGACAAATATTTGGGGGAATCCAAGGCCACTGCGGTGTATTGGCAGCTCAGCTTCTGAACATTCCCTTGCAGTGTCATTTGCTGGGGAAGGCAGGAGGGCGAGTGGCTTATGCCACCACCCCCCCCCCCGGCAGCAAGCAGTACAAACAAAATTCAGGGTTGGAGCCAACCCATTCATATTAATGAACACAGGTCACACCGGCTGACTTCAGCAGGCAATGGGCCTACTCTGAGTAGCACCGGCAGGGGATGCAACCCTCGGTGCTGCACTAGGAAGTGAAAATTGGGTTGCAGTTGGTTGCAGGCTTCAAAGAACTGGCCCGATGCCCCTTTTAGAAAAGGCTGTGACACCTGTTTTGCCTGTAGATCTTTTGCCTGCAGAAGATCCTCGAGGTGGCTCCAGCTATATCTGGAAGAGACCCTTGCCTGAATGCATGGAGAGCTGCTGCTAATCCATGCAAGGCAACACTGATCTATACCAGGGTTTCCCAAACTTGAGTCTCTAGCTTTTTTTTGGGGGGGGGACTACAACTCCCACCATCCCTAGCAGGACCAGTCATCAGAGATGATGGGAACTGTAATCCAAAAACAGCTGGAGACCCAAGTTTGGGAAACCCTGATCTAGATGACCAAAGGTGTGACTCAGTAGAAAGTCTCTTCCCACTTAGAGACAGTCCTTTATTCAGAAAAATGAGGACTGGAACCTTGCTTTATTTTTAAGCGAAGGGCCTCTGCTCAGTGGTCGAGTAGACACATTGCATAAAGAAGGTCCCAGGGTCATTCCTTGCAACCTCCGGTTCAGGCCGACAAATTTTCCCTGCCTGAAATCCTGGATAGCTGCTACCAGTCAGTGTAGAAAATACTGAGGTAGATGGACCACGATGGACTGAGCATCATATACTGTGGTTTCCAAGTTTAAATCAGCCATTTATTCGGAACTGTGCAAATTAGACCCTGGCCATTTTTGGGTAGGGGAAGGAGCAGCTGCTTTTCCCCGAGTTCAATCCCCAAACGGCATCTCCAAGTATGACTAGGAATCTCCTGAAAACCCAAAGAGCCACTGCCAGCGCAGGCAGTGTAGACAATGCTGAGATAAATGGGTCATAACAGTCCGACTTTCACATATGGCAGCTTCCTAGTCCCACAAGTGAACAATGCACAGCATGGAAGAGCGCCACCTGCTGTCTATTCCGGAGCTCCTGCCAATCAATCACAAAGGACATGCGACTGATCCTTACAAGGGTTAGAGGAAGGGGGTGGGGAGAGAGAAGAGCAACAGTCCACTCTCTCTCCCCCCCCCCATTTCATAATGGGAACAGGCATGGGAACCGCCTGATAGTGCATGGACTGCAGTGTGAAACTGGAGCACCTCTCCAGAGAGCGCCTCTTCCCCAGCTGCGCAAGCAGGATCGGGAAAACAGCGCAGAGCAGGCACATGGCGTGCATGGGGCGCATGAACACACAAGAGGGGCAGGCAGGGAAGACAGCAGCTGCTGGAGGAAGAGGAGAAGCTCAGGAGAGAGCAGGCAGGATCCAAGGCATCAGACAAGGGACTGCGAAACCCAGGGCTCAAAGTTGGGTTTCTCCCAACCCCCTGAGCAACGGCATCAGGTCTTCTTGCCTGGCTCACCCCCACAGGATCTGCAACAAGGGGGCAGCCAGTAGGATGGCCAGACCTCAAGAAAGCTCTCTCTCTGAGCCAGCCAGCTTGCTGGGAGGCCAGCCAGTCCTCCCAGAAAGCTGCTCCTCCCTCATAGGGGAGGGAAGGCGCTTGGTTGGGGGGGGGGGAGATGCATCAGGCACAGCTTCAGTGCTGAGATGAGCTCTCTCCTTCTGCCACAGGAAAAGGGTGGCACAGAAACCCTGCCTGGAATTCTCCCCGCACGGAAGGGAGCTGCCAGCACCTTCCAGGCCACCAGAAGGAGAATTCCAAGTGGCTATTTTAAAACCTCCTCAACTCAGCCCAGGCTTTGGAAACTCAGGCCGTCCTATTCATGTGCCAAATAATCTCCTTGCCCCTCCCCTTTCGCCATGCAAAAACAGAAAACAGCTTATTTTCACATGTTCCTTCTGCAATCTGACATTTCTCTTCCTCTTTCCACTTATGCGCACCACAAACACAAACAATTACAGGTATAATGCAGAAAACTGCACGTAATTTGAGATTTCGGCAAGGACTAGAACCTCCGTTCGCTTTCTAGGTGATCCGGCATTCCTTTATTGCAGCCTGTTGGATGATGAAGGCTAGAACCCTCTGGACTCGTTTCATATAATTTAGCATTCTTTTATTACAGCAGAACCATTGTTTTTGAAACAACCTTCATCACAAGCCTGGCCAATCTGAAACCGCACTTGGTAATTAAATAACACTAATATTCCCTACTTGTTATTTTAACCCATGTGCAACTGTATTCATTCTATGTGCCTCTTTCACAGCTTTTTTATTATTACTATTATTCCAATTTTCACCTGTTATGTGTTCTGCTTTATATACACATTATAAAATGAAACTTAAAAATATTTACCCCAAAACAAAATCACTAATATCCTATCACAATGCTTGTAATCCCAAAGATTAAAGCAAAACCCCTATCTTTGTGCTGAAACACATTCATTACCCTGCACCACCCATAAAAGGGCTATATTCAAATATCCTTTGTACTGGAGATAAAACAGAGGCAGGGGAATAATGGAGACCAGGGGAGAACCACAGCTCAGTGGTTAAGGAGGCATTTGATTTTCATGCAGAGTCCTGGATTCAATCCCTAGCTTCTCCAGGTAGGGCTGGAACAGACCCCTCCAGGAAAGAGCACTGCTGCCAGTCACTGTGTACTGTAGACATTCGTGAGCTGGATGGACCAATGGTATGACCTGCTACAAGGAAGCTCTTTTCGTTCCTATTTAAATCAGAACCATGAGGACTAGAATCTTGGCTTGATTTTAAGGGAAGGTCTGTAGCTCCATGGCGGAGCACCTACTTGCACACTGAAGGTCTCAGGTTCAATTCCTGATGTCTCCATGTAGGACTCTTGCCTGCAAAACCCTGCCAGACAGCTCAGGTAATACTGAACTGGGCGAACCAGTGGCCTGACTCATAATAAAAGGCAGCTTCCCAAGTTTGGATGATGGCAGGGGCAGAATGTTTTAAAACTCTTTGCCTGTTCTCAGCCGAGGTTGGCAACTTAGGGTCCCCTTTCAGCCAGGGGGCATCTGGTTGCCAACCTGCTGCCTAAGAAATGAGTCATGTGCCAGCCACTCCAGGGAAGTGTCCTTGGAGATGGTACCCAGCTGAAGTGCTGTTATCACAAGCTCTTTAGGCAGCTGCTTTGTTTAGAAAGCATAGCTCATTTGCAGTGGAGTACAGCAGCGTAGCCAACCCTTTCTGAACAGGAGTGCTCCATTCTGGGTCCCAGCCAGCCATTCCTCCCTGCAGAATCCGAGAATCCCACTCCTGCCTTTCTTTTCCAACATTCTGCAGCTACTGAGCATGCTCGGTCACAATTGGGCTTTTGCAAAGGGGTAACCAAGTTCCGTTTATTTTTGTACTTTAGGATGATGGAGGGCATGCCATATCCCCACCCCTGATTTCTCTGTGGCCCCACTGTACAGATAGCCCACTTGTATGGCTCAAGGAAGTGAGCCAAGCTGCACCTATTTAAAACATTTAAAAACAAAACAGAGGTGCAAACATCATTAGGCAACCTTGATAGCCAGGTTTCTTGTGCCTAACCTGTGGCCTTCCGCCACGTGTTGGCTGACTCCCATCAGGCTTCCCCAGCACGGCAAAAAATGTCAAGGCTCATCATTATTACCATTAATTTATAAATCACCTTCCAAACCTCCATCTCAAGGCAGTTTATGCATAAAATAACCAAAGAGAGTTAAGAATATAAAAACAAAACTAAAACCCCACAGGCTATAGAGTCAGGTGTGATCGATCTGTGGGCAAGCTGGCTGGACAATTAACAAAAACAACCTCTGGAGGACTGCACATTATTCACTTGTGGGCTAGAGGGACCTGTGATTGGACCAACTTTATTATTAAAGGCCTTCTTATTTTTTCAATATGCATATAGACCTACAAGTCCCCTAAAGCAACAGTGGCAAGACCAGCAATCCGCTCCAGTTTGAATGAGGTCAACTATTGCAAAAGTTTCCGCAAAACACTGGTGCAAATGATAACTGAGCCAGGCCACCGGTCCATCTAGCTCAGTATTGCAGGCATTGACTAGCAGCAGCTCTTTGGGATTTCGGGCATTAAATCTTTCCCAGTCCTAACTGAAGATATAGCCATTAGGGATTGAACCTGGGACCTTCTGCATGGAGAGCAGGTGCTCTAATCATTGAGCAACTGCACCCTTCCCAATCAGCTTGGTGCCTTGTCAGCAAAAGCGCCTTTTGTTTTCAAAGATTTGCCGCCGCTCTGCCTTACTTCTGCTTTTTAAAAGACAAACAAACAGCTAAATGGCTGTTGATAGAAGTCAATGGGAAGAGCTATTCAGCCAAATTACATAAATCTACCTAAATCAAACATTTCTGGAAAATGCAATAAAAATTCCTTCCAGTAGCACCTTAAAGACCAACTAAGTTAGTTCTTGGTATGAGCTTTCGTGTGCATGCACACTTCTTCAGATACATCTATCTGTAACTGGAAAATGCAATAATTAATTTCTTTCTTTTTTTTAAAGTTGCTTGGTTTCGCAACAACAGCTAACCAATTTTATGGCTGCAGTGAGGGAAAGCATAGCTCGACTGAAATATTTATAAAGCAATATTCTTTTTTGCGATCCAACTGTGCTTCAGAGAACGCAACTGTTGTTTGGTAGCATTTAACAAGTCAACTGACCAAAACCTTTTCTCTTTGCAAACCGCTTTGAGCTTCTTCTTTAAAAACAAACAAACCTATCAATGAACCACCAAAGGCCCACTTGTACTCCAAAGCAGCTAACATCACATTAAACATTCAGCCGAGCCAGGGAGAGGAACCTGTAGCCCTGCAGATGTTGCCTCCAGGCTCCTGACCAGCATGCTCAATAGTCAGGGACGGTGGGGTTGGGTGTGTGTCCAGCACAAGTAAATGCATGTAGGTTAGTGGTAGAACATTGCCTTGTATGCAGAAGGTCCCAATTTAATGGCACCTCCAGGTAGAACTGGGAGAGACTCCAGCCTGAAACCATGGAGAGCCATTTCTGCCAATCAGTGCAGACAATATTGAGCTAGATGGACCTGGGCAGTTTTCCACAGGTCTCCCAGCCCTGCAATGGAGAATTAAATTTAGGGGATTAAATTCTCTCTCAGCATTCATTGTAAGACACAGGAGAGACCCCGAGAGCCCTCCACAAGGCATTCCATGTCTGGAATCCTGGGAGCAAACACCACTAAACTCAACAGGACTTGCTTCCAAGAAAACACGCAGGATCCCACTGTTAATGACTTGTGGATTGGCAGAGGTAGTGCTAGACTCCACAACTCAGGAGAGCTGAGATGCAAGCCCACCTCCTGCATATGTTTCCTGAGCAGCTTGCGCCCAGCTTTGGCTCTGCTGCTGCCCTCAGTCTGCAGTCTCACCAAAATCAGGACCCATCCCCAACTGGCTGAAATCAGCTCCAACCCTCAACCGCAAAACAGGAGCTCATGCATGCTTCTTCTAACTTGACAGGCCAGCCCTCAGTCCCCTTGGGAATCAGTGGGATTAATGTGCAGTTTAAGTACCCCGTGGCTTAGCCATACAGCCAGATCTGATTCAAGAAGTTCAGTGGGGCTTACCCCTGAGTAATCATGCCGCAAACTGCAAGCCTGGGGGGAGGGCAGGGTGGCGGCGGCTGCAAAGATTCCTTAAACCCATGTTTAGCCCAGTTTTATTTAAAAACAGAGGTGCAACACACTTACAGGTTGAGGGTGAAGCAATATAGATTGAATTCGTTTTCCATCATTTGAGAGCTGAATTTCAGAAGGGGAGAAAAGATTTGGCCAGACTTACCGGTACTTTCCCAACTTGATGGCACCAGGCTTTATTTTCTATCATGCCTTCCTGCCTCCAGATTATTCCAGTGCCTAACCTCAACCCCAGGGGGACTCCTGCTACGAACAGCCCCTCCCAAAGGGGAAAGTAAGGTAGGAAAGAGCCCCAGGCTCATATAGACCTGAGTTCACCTTTCCAACAACACTGGATGATCCTGGAAGTCATCCAAGTCAGCAAGAGAAGAAGGTCACACACCCCACGGGCTGTCATATAGGCTGCCCCTGGATATGGAGGTTCTACTGAGCTGTAACAGTTAATTGCATGATTCTAGACAGCTTTACTGGGAGGCCCATGAGTAGCATGGGGCAGAGGTCAGAGAGTCAGAGTAGGACCTGGACCAGGGTTCAACTCCTCACTCAGCCATGAAGCTGACTGGATAGCCCTGGGCCAGTCACTGCCGATCAGCCTAACCTGCCTCATAGGGTTGTTGTGAGGTTAAAATGAAGAGGGAGCACCCTGCAAGCCACCTTGAACTCTTTGGAGGAGAAGGTCAGGTATAAATGCTATCAACTGAACAATGGGGCTGACCCCCAAGCCTTACACTCCAGAAAAACAACTCTTACGATAAATAAAAATTACCCACATAATATTTAGAAGGGAGTTGAGGGAACTCCCTCTTTCTTTGCCTCTAAACCGTGCACAGCCAAGCAATTCCAAACAACACCCTACTTACCCGTCACTTTGACAACAGCCCCTCTCCACCACCAACCCCAGCACAAAGGTCTATTATCTATTTTTGACAGACACACAAACACCCCTCCAAAAAAGGAAACCTCCAATCGCTCCCGCTGAGTGTTTTCCCTTTGGGGACCAGTCCCACTTTCTTGGACTTGGCAACCGTGGATGGGAGAAATATCGTTAATAACAAACAAACAGAGAAGTCTCCACCCCCACCCCCACCCGCCCGCCGCTAACCTGAGTCTCAAGCGCAACAGCAGCAACTCCAAGTCCCATCGGAGGGCGAAGGAACAAAGGCCCCGCGTCCCCGCCGGAGCCCTTACCGTGGCGAGGGCAGCCGGGCACGGCGGCAGGCCGAGGCAGCCTCCGGGCTCCCGCCACGCAGCATCGGGAGTGGGGTGGGAGAGGCCGGAACAAAGCGGGCAGAGTCGCGCTCCGCCTCGGCCGCGCTGAGCACCTGTTCGCCCCGGGAGAGGGAGGCGCGCGCGTCGGTGCCAAAAGGGTCCCCTGCTCCGTGCGCCCTGGGCGCGTGCCAAAACGCGCGGCGCTGCACCCGCCGGGCCTTCCTTCCTGGCTCGCTGGCTCGGGCCGCGCTCTCGCCGCGCCCGGGCTGGCCGGGGAAGGGGAAGCGCAAACAATGCCGCCCGCCGAGGGTGGAGAGGGGGGAGCGGGGGGCAGCAGAGGCAGCAGCTGCCGGCCAGCCTCCGCCTCCGCCGCCTCCTGTTTCCCAGGATTGGCTGCGCCAAGAGCCTCCGCCTCCCCGAGCGCGCCTCGGCGGCAGGGAAGGGCTGAGGCCGCAGCCTCCGGAGTGGGGGGCGGGGGAAGGAGGGCTGAGTGACAACCGCGGGAGGAGCGACCCAGTCTCCAGTTCCCAACAACGGATGGCAAGATGCCCCAGAGAGCGGGGACGGGGGGCTCTCCAGATTTTAAAATTTTATTCATTACATATATAGATCATTTTTCCTGCAAGGTGGTGTACCAACTTGCCCTCTTTTGGAGGCGGAAAGATTTCATTTCTCTTCATAATGTATTTGAATACCACTTTGGGTTGTTGTTTTTAAAGCAGCAATCTAGCAGTGCATACATTTTATGGGATCACAGACATTGTGATATTAGTAAAGGAAAAACGTCGTTTTTGAAATTTCCGTTTTATAATGTGTATAATATGGAACCGTTATAACAACAAATGAAAATTTAAAAAATGAACAACAAAACTATAAAGTGGGCACAGAGGAGGAGTACAGCCACACATGGGTTAAAATAACAAAGTCTGAGCAAAGAATATTAGATATCTGATTATCAGCTTCCTCCCCCTTTTCTCCTCACAACAACCCTGTAAGGTAGGCAAGACTGATCTACTGGTTGGCACTAGGTGACTCCGTGAGCCTTGTGGCTGAGTGGGGATCCACTCTCCCCGGTCTTAGAATCCACCACACTAACCACTACACTTGCTCTCTAGATACTGGGGGAGGGGGAGTCCTGGCAGCCATGAAAATTCAGCTCCTCATTCAACTAACAGGATGCCCCTGACATCTGGGGAATCCGTGCTGGCTTTTTGTTGTTGTTGTTGTTTATGCAAAAATCACTCTCACTCTCAGTCACTCACTGCTTCCTTTTTTTTTTTTTGACCAGTGCTGAAAAAATAATGGAAAGTGGAAAATCTCTCTCTCTCTCTCTCTCTCTCTCTCTCTCTCTCTCTCTCGTTTCCACTTTCCATTATTTTTTCAGCACTGGACACACAAAAAAGGAAGCCGTGAGAGGGACTGAGAGTGAAAGTGATTTTTGAGCAGCTGGGGGAGGGAGAAAGCAGGTGTGTGCTTGTGTGGCCCACCCCCCACCCCACAAAGGGTCTGCGGAGGAGAGGGGAGCCATTGTTCCCTGGGGGGGTGGAATATCCAAGCACCCCCTCCTCTCCCTTGGCCCAAATGCAGATGTGGGGCTCCCCTTCCCCAAAGGAGAAAAGGTTTGCTCCATTTAACTTGATTGAAGGGAATGTGCAGCCAGGTCAAAGATCCAGCTGCAGAGCCTTTTGTCTCTGCAGCAGGCAGGCAGCAAGGGCCCCCCTCCAGCTTCCCAAGAGTGCAAACAAAAAAAGGAGGGGGCGATGGAACCCTCCCCTCCCCATGGAACTGGGACAAAAAGCAGGCGGGATCAAGTACTACTATGCAAAGATGATGGAGGGAGGCGGGGAGAGAACAAACATTTTCCCTTCTCCAAAACAAGCCCATGCCAAGGGGGACATAAAAGCAGCCCTGCCAGGGTTGGAAGACAATAGCCTTAGAATCTCAGAGTAGGAAGGAATCCCAAGGGTCATCTAGTGCAACTCCCTGCAATGCAGGAATCACAGCTAAAGAATCCCTGGCAGGTGGCCCTTCAGATATTTAAATATGGCTCCATCATGTCACATTTCAAAGTTCTCTTCTCCAGGCTAAACGCACTCAACTTCTCATGAGACTTGGGTCCCCAGGTCCCCTCGGGAAGCCTAAACCAGTTCTCCTGGTAGAACCAGGTGGGGCAAGCTAAGGAAATTTCAGTTTTTACGGCTTATTTTTCATGAATGTGCATGTTCGGGTGGGGTGGGGGAAATGGAAAACGTGTCTCTCGGAACACTAAAAAAACAGCCCCTGGATCATCAGCTCAGCTCCCCTTTCCTCAACAACAACCATCTTCCAAGAATGCACAAAATGCCACCCACACATTTCCATAGCCAGGGGACTAGAAACTTGATCTTTCAAGAGGGAAGCTGAATTTCAAGATTGTCTGAGAAAAGGGCTCCAGCCATCACTGTCTAAATCAACCTGTTGCCTTCCTGGTGTTTTGGACCACAGCTCCCATCATCCACAGGGAAGAAGGCATAGATATTTCTGAACCAGGTGTTATCTCCCTAAGGATTCCATACAGTCCAGGATCAACTTCCGTGCACTTCCAGATTTTTTTTTTGGGGGGGGTTAATCTCAAAGAATACTCTGATTATCTTTTACGTTCATCAAGAGGCAAGTTTCTAGTCCCTGAGATCAGCAACAATAAAACACTGAAAGGGGGAAATTTCAGTAGCTGGGGGCAAGTAGGGTTTCCAACACTTTCTGGCACGGGGAGAAGATACGAGGGTTTGGGGTGCTCTCCAGCACTTTGCCCCTTTCCCAATCAACCAAATCATAAGAACGACGTTAAGCCAAACCACGTACAGAATACATATCAATTAGTTCAGCTTGTAGAATTCACCTTTCCTTAAAAAAACATCAAACCAAGATGGGCTTTGTCTCATCCAGGATACCACTTTCTACAGCAGCCAACAAATAGCGTGCTCCTCCACTGCTTGATTCTCTGCAACAGGTACTCAGAGTTAGACTGCTCCTGAACACAGAGGCTCCCTTGGAGCCATCATTGCAAACTGCCCATGATTTGGAGCAGCACTCATAACCCCACAACAACAGATAGGAACGTACTGCGCCACTTCGCCCCTGAGTGCCTATTCAGAAGCACTCCCTGGGATTCAGAAGCATTGCTGCAGGCAGAGGCAAGTAGAGTTTGACAACCTTCTCCTTCCTCCCGCTGGAGATTGCAATAAGAAAAACACACCTCTCCGGTTCCTTTTAAAGCAACCCTGCAGCAGAGGAAGGGCTGCAAAGATTCTCACACACACACATAAAAAGGCAGCACATTTTCCTCCCCCCAAAAAGACCCCTTACCGTGAGGCGGAGTGGTCCCAGTGCTCTCAGAGGCCTGCTGCTCAGGAGGGGCCGCCAGGGGTGGTGTCGTCAAAGCGCCCTGGGGTGGGAGTAGGGGCTGGGCGACTCGTGACTCTGCCGGGGGCTTCTCTGCAGGAAACGGGTCTTTCCTGGAATTCTCCTGGTTGCTGAGTGGCGGCTGCAGAGGAAGGACGAGAGAAGCGAGGGAGGAAAACATCAAGAGCAGGGGGAAATAAGAGGCCCCTGCTTGCCCTGCTGCAGAGGTCTATCTGCTGCAGTTCTGACGGGAACTGAACCCGGGACCTGCCACGGGCAGAGCACAACCTCAACCCTCTGAAACTGCAGGCTTAGATGCGCTGTTGTTTTGCAGGCATTTTGCCCGTCAGAGTGTTTAGTACTTTACAGAGAAGTGTCACTCCCTAACCATAATGGGAGACAAGCAGACAGGAGATCTGTAGGAGTGGGGAGGAACTCAGGGGGCACACACACAAACCCATCTTGCCAGGGGCCTGGCTACTGGGACAGAGATCACACCAGGCTGCCAGAGGCAGAAAATCAAGTGTGGATGGGAGCCCCTGTGGAAGCAGCAATCCCTTCAGAGGCAACGGGTCAAGCAGCTCTCCCCAAATGGCGGGTTCCATGAGCAAGTGGGTGGCCTCACCCAGAGCAGGATCAAAGACCCATACGTCACCAAAGCAAGGACCTCAGAACAGAGGTGCACTTTGTTTGTACTAAAAACTGGGCTTTTAGTGCCACATCTCAAGCCCTCTGGAATCCATGCCCAGCTGAACTTAGACAGGTGTCTCAGCATCATAGCCTTCCCCGAGGCATGACCCAGTCATTAATGAAATAAGAATTGTAACTCTGTAGGGATGTTTTAATTGTTTTTACAACTTACTTCCCCCCTTTTTTGGGTACTGTATTGTATTCCTATGCTACACACTGCTTTCATGGCCTCATTAAGTGGTTTCCTAATATGTAAAAATAAATAAATAGAACCAAGAACAGCCCTACTGGATCATGGCCAAAAAGGGCCTATATAAGTCCTGCACCCTGTTTTCACAGTAGCCAAACAGATGCCTAAAGGGGGAAGCCCACAGGCTTCCAGTTGATGTTCCCCATCATCTGGTATTCAGAGGTAGGCTGCTCGCAGATGCAGAGGCTCCACTATCACAACAAACATCCATGAGAAGAGCTCTGTTAGATCAGGGGAAGAACAGTCTGAGGCTTTCTGGGGTCAAGGAGGAAACCCAAAGCTAAAAAAGGAGTCAGGGTTTGCCCAACACACCAAAGACATTCCCCTTGCTCTGGGATGTTTTTGTGCGATTCGCAATGCGCTGAGGCGAGGGTGGGGCACTTCCAGCCCAGAGGCTTGCTCAGGCCTGACAAGAGTTCTGAATTTGGCCCATGGGGCTGTTGCCCAAACCACGGCCACCCGTCCCGCTTGCAAAGCAGCTTGCCATCGCTCTGAAGCCTGTTTGCAAGCAGCTTATATCAAAACCACTTGCAAGTGGGTTCCCAAAAGACAAGCCCCTTTTGAGTCACCACCTAGCCTCATAAGGGTGACAGGTAGGTGATGGACAGGTGCCTGCCTTGGGAGGAAAGACCAGGGGGAGGGGGGAAAGGATCCAGTTCCACCTCTCTGTCCCAGTCCTCACCCCAAAACGAATGCCCCCCAGAGGCCCAACTCACCGTCCCAACAGCTGGCTGCAGTTGAAGGATGACGGCCGAGGCGTGCTGGAACTTGCGCTGGCTGGCGTGGTTCGGGCAGCCAGCGGGTCTGGCTGGGGAGCCACCTTCCAGCCTCTGGGCCCCCAGCGCTGGGGGCCCAGGGGGATGCGGAGTGTGTTGCTGCGAGGGCTGGCTGGCAGCAGGCTTGTGCTGGCTGGGGGCCTGGCAGGCTGGCAGGCTGGTAGCGGGGGCCTGGTTCTGCGAGGGCCCTTGGGTTTGCAGGCTGGGGGGTGCCCCAAGGCTGGGGGTCGGTGGAGGGGGGACCTGCAGCTGCGGAGGCCTGGGCTGGAGGGGTTGATGTGGGTGCTGCTGCTGGATCACAAATTGGTGCTGGATTGGCTTCTGCTGTTGCAACAGCTGGTGGGTCTGTAGCTGGGAATACGCTGGAGGCGAGAAAGGAGCCAGTTAACTAATGCCACTCCAGATGCCCTTTAAATCATCATCATCATCATCAAAATAAGCCAAAGATAAATAACACAAAGAAATACTGTATCAGCAGGTTGAAAGTAGCATAAGGTTGGACACTGTAACGGAACTTGTCATTCCAATAAAATGCCAGTTTCCCCATAAACCTGGTCCATATGTTGTTGTTTTTTTAATAGGTTAGTCAGAGTTACTGTGGACTCAGTTTTATTTTTACTGGAGGAAATCAAACAAATTGGTATAAAAAAATTAGTGTCAATCTGTTTGATTTGCTTCTGTGAGATAAAAATGAATTAATAAAAATAACAATAAAAAGTGTGATATATCCACTTAATATTAATTAGTAAAGTACTTAAGACTGTTTGGAAACCTTGATTTCTCATTGTCCTATGATTAGGGGAGTCCTGTGTTTCTGGCATTTGTGGTCTACAAGATAAAATCCCACCAAACATCATAGAAGTTTTCAAGGTCCCTCCTGTCTCCGGCAGCATGTGAGTTTAGCAAATGCTAAACTCCACAAATTTTTATGCTAAAGGGAAAGCCGCAAACCCTGTAAGGTCTTCCATGTGAAGGCAACTGAGGTTCATGCCAGTGTCCATGCGTAGAGCTCCCAAGAGCTGAAAATTTCTGCAGATTTACATCTTCATAGACCCCTCTCTAGCTAGCATCCAGATGAGCAAGGAGCATGATCAGGGTTCAGGGACGCAGCTCAACCAGGAGAAAACTCCAGGAGGAAGCAAAGCAAAATCGGTGAGCTATAAAGCGAGTCAGGAGCTGCCATAAACAACAGCGAAAGTGGAGAGAAACTCTTTGCCCCAGAGTTGCCGAGAGCTGCTAGGAGACCCCTACGGAAGTGACAATTCCCAGAGTGGTTTAACAATCAACCCCTTTTAGAGTCAGAGTTGGAAGGGATCACAAGGGTCACCTGGTCCAAGCCCCTGCAATGCAGGAATCCTTAGTGCAACATGGGGCTCAAACGTGTGACCCTGACATTATGAGTCTCATGCTCTACCAACTGAGCCATCTCACATGGAATTCTGAAAAATATAGTAATATAATCACCAGCCAGTTACTAATAAGCACAAGAAGTAGTCACCAAGTTCCTTGGAACAGCCTTTACCAATCCGCATCCCATCCAGGCATTCTGGGCAACGACTCCCATCCGTTGCCACCCAAAACATCTGGAAGGTATCTGGGCTGGCAAAGGCTGCCTTAAAGAGTCGGCTTAAGAAATATTATAGTATGATGAATTCGCAAGCAGGATTCGAACTATGACCCACAGTAGGAATTAAGAGATTATTTTATGGTGGTTATGACATAACCATGAGAGTATGTAGGATGCAGAAGGGGGGGGATTAAAAACAATGGAAAACATGAGGGGGATTCGGGGGGGAAACAAAGAAAAATTTACCATGTTTTGGTATTTATGAAATTGTCGATTTATTTTTTTTTAAGAGTCAACTCTAGATGATTTCTCACTCACCCCTCATTTGGGTGTGGTTCTCAAAAAGAAACCCCCAGCCCCAGAAGCAGGGCAAGGGGGCAGACGACAACCCCCTTCTGCTACTCCATATCCCCAACTTTGCTCTGCCCCCCACCCTGTGGCCCAGTCCAGCGGAGACAGGGCCAGTATCTCACCTGGGGCAATGAGCGGGTGAGTCGTGGAGGAGTTGACCGTCCGGTTTGTGGAGCCGCCCCGCCCATCCAGATTCCCAGCTCCCCCGCTGCTGCTGCCACCTCCGCCACCCCCCTCTCCTTTCCGAAGATGCTCCGGGGCGTGTTCGGAGACACCCGCCTTGCTGCCGGGAGCCTGCCCAGCCGTCTTGCCCTGAGAAGCCGGAGAGGAGGTGGAGTGGCTGCTGCCGCTCGGGGTGGGCTTCATGGCCAATGTGGGGAGCTGCTGGCTCAGGGAGGGAGCCAGCCCCTGAGCGGCTGCCTGCTGGGTGCGGAGAGATGAGTTTTGTACCTGCAACAAGATGGGAGACGAAAAGAGCTCAGCTGCAGAAGCCTGGTCCACCCACAGAGCCTACACCAACCAGTAGCAGCGCCCCAAGGTTTTACACCTGGAGAGGGTCTCTCCCAGAAGCTGGGGGTTGAACCTGAGACCTTGTGCACCTTATAACAGGGAGCTGTGGCTTCCCTGCCCTTCTTTCTCCCTGCTAAAACCGCAGAGACACACCCAGACCCTCACCCTCCTGATTCTTACCTGAGCTGTGGTGGTGGATGGCTGGGTGGTGGTGGCCCCCTCGGGCTGCACCGCAGCAACCGTGGCCGTGGGCGTGAAGATGAGCTGCGGGGAGAGAGGGAGAGCACGGCCTAGGCTCCTAGCTACTTGCACAAGGTTACTCTGCTGAGCCTGGAAATCACAGGAAACGGGTCCCCTTATACATCACCCGTTGCCGTCCAAGCAGAGAGATCACAGCGTGGGGGGGGCTGGGGGGGAGCAGCCCCAGGAAACCACAACCATGCGGGACGGAGGGGAGGGATGCACCAAGGAGCATGCTCAAGGACTCCATGCGTTGGGGGCTTTGATGCTGAATTACTGCAATGCACTCTATCTGGGGCTGCCCTTGGGCTTGGGTTCAGAAGCTCCAGCTGGTGCAGATTGCTGATGGAGGCATCTAGCCAGCAACACATGGCACCACTGTTGAAGCATCTGCACTGGCTGCCTGTCCACTTCTGAGCCAGATTCAAGGTCCTTGTCTTAATTTACAAAGCCCTTAGGTCCAGGGTATCACCTTAAGGATCACCCGAAACCTTCTGTCCCAGCTAGATCACCGAGATCATCTGCTGGAGCATTGTTGGCTATTTCCTGATTTCGCAAAGCTCGTTTGACAACCATGAGAAACCAAGCCTTTAGTGTCGCCAGCCCAGTCCTATGGAACTGCCTGCCACCGGAGATTCAGCAAGCGCCTTCTGCTTCAACTTGCAAACGCCTGCTGAATACTTTTCTATTCCATCAGGTCTATGCAGGCAGTTAAGAATACAGTACATCTTTCCATAACAGCTGATTTCCGATTTTAGCTTTTTAATATGGCTCTTACTGTATGGTTTTTAGGTACTACTCCACGAATATTTTTTGTGCATAGCGGTATATACTTTCATATTATGTATAAATAAAGTGGTTGCCCCTGAACTTTGGAACACTCTTTAAAAAGTTACACCAAACGGATCAACAGAAATGAAGAATAGGGATTAAAAACGCATACGCTTATTTCTTATATTTTTCCAGGAAGGAGCTTAAAATCAGAAACAGATTTTTCACAGACCACCTTAGTTGTGCATTTGGGATGTGCAGTGTTTCTTAAGTTAACAAACCAAGATGCCACCTCACCCAGGAAAGGAAGCAAAAACAGCAAAAGGCTATTAGCTGCTTCAGTAAGACACAGGAGGGGGGAATTTCTCCTGGAGCAGACTGTAAGGGGAAGAGGAAAGCATATACTGCAACACTTCACAAGGCAACACATTTGCAAGGGTAACTAGAGAGGTCATAATTTTGACCATTACCAAAGTGTGACCATATTTTTTTAAAAAAATATGCCAGAATTGGAGTGTACTGACTAGGTTAAAAAAAACCTAGTGTGTGCACATTCCACATCCAAAAATAGAGGCCCGCTGTCCAAATTCAAACCACAGTTTATTCCATTTTAAGAGCATTTCCCCAACTGCATTATATCTGAGCCACTTCAGGAAATATGGTGGAATAGAAAGCAAGCTTAGCACTCATTTCTGTGTTATTTGCAAATTGTCCCGCCCCCCCCCCGAAGCAAATTACACTGAAATAAGAGCTAAACTTGCCCTTATGTGAAAGCGCATATGTATCACAGAAATTAACTGTTAGGGGAAAGTTGGGGAAATGGAATAAACTGCCACGTGAAGGAAGCCACTGTGCATGGGAAGTTCTGAATGGGCCTCACTGCAAAACCATGCTCTAGGGAGACTCGGAACCAATTCCGATGCCCTCCACCACCTTCTCCATACCACCACCACATCAAAACTGCAGTAAAACCTGAATCACTGCATTGCACACAATGTGGACCTTCTTTTGTGCTAGATCTGGAAGCAGCATTTAGTGCAGAATGCTGCAGCATGGTTGCTGACAGGAGTGAGGCCTTCTCAGAATATAACAACCACACTCAGAAATCTACACTGGTTGCTGATTTGCTACCAGGCAAAGTTCAAGGTGTTACTACAGTGGTACCTCTGGTTATGAACTTAATCCATTCCAGAGGTCCGTTCTTAACCTGAAACTGTTCTTAATCTGAAGTACCACTTTAGCTAATGGGGCCTCCCGCTGCCACCACGCCGCCAGCGCACGATTTGTTTTCATCCTGAGGTAAAGTTCTTAACCCAAGGTACTACTTCCAGGTTGGCAGAGTCTGTAACCCGAAGTTTTTGTAACCTGAGGTGTTTGTAACCCGAGGTACCACTGTATTAGTAAATAAAGCCCTTAACCTGGGACCAGTTTACCTGTGAGGTTGCCTTACTCCTGCGGTGCTGGCACTGTTACATGTACCCCGTAATACCCTCATTTGTTAAGGAAGCCATATTTTAGAGAGGCAGACCCTACCCTCTGGAACTCCCTATCTATTGATGTCAGCCAGGCACCTTCATTGTACTCTATCCAGCGTCTACTAAAAACAATTTTGTTTCAGCAATCCTCCCCAGGAATGTGGATGTGAGGTTTAATCTGTTTTTAGTTTATTGTTGCTTTTATCTTTTGAACATTTGAAAGAACTGTTTTCTACTAATCATTTTCTTTTTTTAATTCCCATTGTAAATAGCTTTTGAGGGTATTTCTTTTTTTCAACAGACAGGTGGTGTGTAATTCTATTAAATAAAAAAATAAAACGCCCAGCCTGGTGTAAAATGAGAAGAACAGCCAGGGTAGCACCCAAAAGGGCAAGGTTGTTTCAGCACCTCCAGGATGCTGTTCCCTTCCCAGAGTCTCCCCAGATGTACCAGTAAGGCACACACCATCTCCCAATAGGCTGTCAGCTCCCCTGGAGGTACCCAGCTGGCACAAACAGGGGATTCAAGATGCTCTGCCAACTTACCATCTGAGCCCGCAGGTACATCTGGGCCTGGCTGGCGGTCAGGGTGGGGCTGCTGGCGTTGCCCAGGAGTACGGCTTGCTGAGCTATGCCAGAGGCGGCCGCCGAGTTTACGCCCTGGGCCCGGTTGATCAGCTGGGCGGCAGCTGGGGACGTCGCCAGGTTTATCTGGGATTGGGTGGGGAGGAGAGGGAAGACAGAAAGTGGTGTAGTGAATCTGGACGATGGCATGGAGGAGGAGATGGGGACAGACCCATCTGCACCAGCAAAAGTGGAGCGCATCAGGCCCCAGCTCTGTGGGGCAACGGAAACCCATAGCAGCCCTGCAGAGAGAGGGGCAGACCCAAGGCTTACCGTGGACTGCTGAGGCGGGGTCTGTGTGGGCCCATTGTTGCTGGACGAGGTATTCTGCCTGTTGGCTGCCAGACTTGCCTGGAAGGGCAAACACAGGGGGAATTAAGCAGAAATCAGACATACTGAATCCATATAGCTGTGATTCCTGCAATATGGAGGGTTGGACTAGATGTCTCTATGATAAGAGCATTTGCCCATTTACTTCACTGGTCGGCAGAGGCTCTCCAGGCTTTCTGGTGTGGGGCATTCCCAGCCCTATACCAAGGCTTGAACCTGGGACCTTCCCAGGGTCAGAATGTAAGAAGAGAGCTTGCTGGATCAGACCAAAGGGGGCACATCTAGTCCAGGATCCTGAACCAACAGATGCCCCAATGTGAAATCTGCAAGAGCCCTCTCCCCTCCTGTTTGTGTCAGTTTTGGAGACATTATAAAAGGAAATTTTAAAAAATCTTAATGAACATAAATGACATGTTGTACCTTTTTTTGCCAATGCGCCTTGAGACAAAGGAACTGACAAATGAAATCACTATTCTTATCATTAATAATATTAATAAGAACGGCAATGCGGACGTGTGAACGACCCAGTATAAATGATCCACTGCTCATGTACTATTCTTGCATTTAAAAAAGTTATTTGTTTCCATTTCATATATGCTGCTCAATCGTAAGAACCACAAAGCAGTTCACAGAAAGTATGAAACAATCAAATTATAAACAAAACCAACCTCGGAAACAGATATGTAATAAATTCAAAGAATGGTTAAAATCAAAGATAAACTAAAAAATAGATTAAAGCACATGTCAGCTTCTATATACCTGAACAGGCTTGGCGAAACAAAAATGGGTTTTTGCAGGTGCCTAAAAGAGGATGGCAAAGGCACCTGCCTGGGGTCAATAGGCAGGGAGTTCCAAAGTGTGGGCACCACCACACTAAGAGATAGATTTCTTACAAATGCAGAACCCTATGTGGCACCTGTATCAGTGCCAGTTGATAAGGTGACGATTTTTAAAAATCTTGTGGGGGGAAAACAAACCAAACAAAGGCGACTTCCTGATGTCCATTACATGCATCAAATACATGCTGAATGAAAAACAGCTCGCCAGTCTGGAGGGGCCCTTTGCTATTATGTAATCAATCATAGAATTGTAGAGCTGGAATTGGACCCCAAGGGTTGTCTAGCCCAACGCCTGGTTAATTTAATTATTATGCATTTAACAGTTAAAATACTTTATTGTCACTTGTACAACTTGTATACAGTGAGATTACACGTGCACCCCCCAACTCAGCTCTCTTAGTCTTAATTCCCCTCATTTACTGACGCACACCCACCAAACCCGAAAGTCAGTTGCTCTGTTGTTATCTTTACCCTGTTGGTGTGACTAATCATGCTTCTATATCTTCTGCCCAAGGGCTCGCCAGGGTGTGAATCATCCCTGAGAATTTTCCTCACTCTCCTGAGATAACGTTCTTCCGCAATGTCATTCAGTGGATTCACAGGACAGCCCATAATATCTTAATGCTGTATTCACCACCTTCTGTAGGCACTGCCTATCAGTTGATATCAAACCAGCGTACCACACCGTGATGCATTATGAAAGGTCACTTTCTATTATGGACTGGTAGAAGGAGATCATCAAATGTTGATTGACATCGTTCTTTCGCGATACTCTGAGATGGAGTCTCTGTTGGGCTTCCTTAACCACCTGGGTTGTATTGATTTTCCAAGTAAGGTCTTCACTGAGATAAGCTCATAGGAATTTAAAGGAAGAGACTCTCTCCACACAGCCCTCCCCGATCTACAGCGGGGCTAGTTCTCCTCTCTTTCACTGAAAGTCCAACACCATCTCCTTTGTCTTGCTGATATTTAGGTGCAAGTTGTTCCCTAGGCACCATGTAGATATTTATTTGGACCTCTCCTTTATACACTGATTCATCTCCACCTGTTATTAAACCCATTATGGTGGTGTCATCCGCAAACTTAATAACTGCAGTTGACGGGTCAGATGATGCACAATCGTATGTATACAATGAATACAGCTAGGGACTGACCACACATTCCTGTGGTGTGCCAGTGCTGATTTTTAAGGAATTAGATGTCACATGTCCAATCCTCACTGTTTGTGTCCGATCTATCAGAAAGTCTTTAATCCAGTCACAGATGGTAGGAGAAAGGTTCACGTCAGTCAGCTTTTTTAATAAGGATGTCTGGAAGGATGGCATTAAAAGCCGAGCTATAATCAATAAACAACATCCTGGCTAAAGCAATAGAACAAAACCACCACCTTCCTTGCCCAGAGGATTCCACTTGGAGCAGGACTCCCTCCAGCCCTCTCCCACCAGCCCCAAAGGCCTACCTGCTGGACGGCAGCCAAGCTCTGGAGCTGGGTGCTGCTGAGGTGCTGCTGCTGCAGGGCTGCCGTCTGGAGCATGAGGTGCTGCTGCTGGGCGGCATACATCTGCTGCAGGTATTGTGCGGCTGTGTTGGGCTGGCGGTGCAAGGCCTGCTGGATCACCTGCCGGGAGAAGGACAGCAGGCCGTGAACAAGTGAGAGGCAAAGACCCAAACAAGAGGCAGCTGGGGGGGGGGGCAGGGCGGAGAGGAATTCTTTATCTGGGCTGCAGCTGGGAAGGGAAAGGGTTAACTACCACCCGAGCCCCTCTGGGTGTGTGTGAAGGGGAAACAGGTCACATTCACACCTTAAGATTAAAAAACTATGAAGACACTTCAAAAGTCATGGCTTCTTCCCCCAGAGGATTCTGGGAGCTGGAGTTTGTTAAGGGTGCTGAGTGTTGTTAGGAGACGCACTTGAAGATACAATTCCCAAAGTTCCCTAGGAAGAAGGATTTTTGGCTGATTTTGACCTTATATTTATTTACTGTATAATCTTATTTTTCACACACACACCCCCCCCCAAAAAAGCTTTGCAAATTTTTAACATAGACCTAAATTTACTTTATCCATTCACTTCCCGTCCTCCCCTTCCCTGGTTTTCATATCACCCTTGAATGCTGTATATTTCCCATACGCTATTCCATACATCCATTTTAACCTATGTATCTTAATAATGAATGCCGCCACTCGTATTTCGAATCCTGCTCATGTTTTCATCTCGCTTAGTAACTCTTTGAATATTCAGTAAAAGGTCTCCCGTCCTCAATGAATTTCCCCCCATTTTGGTCTCTATAATCTTTTTGCTGTTAATCTCGCTGGTTCTGCATTCTGATCTACAGCCTTTTAAATGTGTTTGGGAGGGGGTTCCTGCAGCTGGCAAAAGGCGGGTTCTAAATATCCTAATAACCATGGCATATTGAGTCACACCATTGGTCTATCTGAGCATTGTGGCCACTTTGACAGACAGCTGCTCTCTCCAGGGTCCCAGGCAGAGAGACAGGCAGAAATCTTTCCCAGCCCAGCAACCCAACATCCTTTTAGAACCGAAAATGACTCCAGGGTGGGGAAAGTGTGCAACTCCACTGAGCTAAGGGACCCTCCCCAAAAGGCTGTGTGCACACCATGTGGGATGGGGAGTTAAGTGCAAAGGCAGCTGTGGGCAAAACGGTTTCCCACCCCCACAGAAAAAATAAGGGGGGTGAATAGAGTCTGGGAAATTCAAGCCCCAGGAAAGCATTACCACACCAGGCGTGAAAGCAGCATGTAATCTACATTCAAAGCAATTTGCCACATGGTGGAAGGAGAGGAGAGATGCATCCCATCTTTCTGTGGCCCTTCTCACTGTCACACATTGGGTTGGGGGGGCACAAATCCCACCCCCTGGCCCTGCAAGCTAAAATCTGGAGGCACTTTTATGCTCAGAAAGGATTTGTGTGGAGGATGCTTAAGAATTATTATGCGTGCACGCACACACACACACATTCATTCAGTATAAAATTACAAAACAAAAACTATGAAAACAAATTTGCCCCAGAAAGAAAACTTAGACCTCATATTGCTGCCCAAGAATATGTGGACTCAGACTACTGCAGAGAAAAGAACTGTCAAGCTATGTGCTTCTAAGAATGAGGAAAACCTCAGAAATCTCTGCACTGTTTTGTGGAATTCCATTTCTTACGTGTCAAATACAACCAAATAGTGAAATTTGGCTTTCCTGGTGTGTTTTTCTGCTTTTATCTATCTCCATTATCTGCTCTACCTTTATTTGGAAAACGCAACCTCTGTATTGCTCCTGTATTAAGTTTTGTAACATTTGGGGTTTTTTTGTTTGTATTTTTTGCAATGTTGATGTTACATTAATGAAAAACTACACACACACTCTAAAAAACCACCAAGATCACTGATCCAGGAGGGCATTAGAACATTTAAGGCGAGCTCCAGCATTGAGCCCACAAATCTGATGGGTTCCAAAACTCTCCAGGGGGTTGGGGGGCAGAAGAAATAGGAGACACCCTGTTTGCACAAGAAGGAAGTTTGCTCCACAAGAAAGACAGCACAGTAGGATCTCACCGAGAAGTGCAAATCATCAAAACATTAAAACTGCAGAACAACAAAACCCTAAGCAAGTTTGAAATTCACATTTAAAAGGGTAATCAACGACAATTTGAGTACAACAGAAAACAGCAACCTTCTCACTGACACACATCGCAGAATATAAAAACAAGGATATTCACACTGGAGGGAGACCAATTTACTGAGCTGATAAATAAATCGAGACACTTGAAACTACAAAATTTGCAAAGAGACTGGAATCCTCACACTTCCTCTATAAAATAGAAAGTGTGGGATATTCCCTCCTGTTAATAAAATTAAGAGTACCACCAACCTAAAGAAAAGTTTGTTACAGCTACGAAAACATGAAGCCAATATACTGTGTGTGTGTGTGGATATATAGATATCTATATACGGAATGGCTTGAACCTGTATAAGCAAGACTCATGTTATTAATTATTTTTATTATTTCCTTTTATACTTCTTAACAGTTTATATTTTGTCATAATAATGCAGATCCAATATATTTTCATCTATCTATCTATCTATCTATCTATCTATCTATCTATCTATCTATCATCTATCATCTATCATCTTGAGAATGACAGAATAAATGTTTGGATGGGAGTTTAAATACCTCATAGTACTGCCAAGCTTCCACCGAAAGGAGCAGTTTTTTTTGGGGGGGGAGGTCAAAGGTTAACCGGCATCAGCAAGGGTCTTGAGAACTTTGACCTTGCAGAGAATTTCCAAGCTGCCTGCAAGGAACGAAATCCTCCATCCATCACTTCTGCCCTCTGCCAGCATTCATGGATACCCCAGGGAGTCTTAAGCAAACCTTCTGGGCACTCCCCACAGCCCCTTCCCTGCTGGGGGGGGGGGACAATGGTGCTAAAGCAATAGAACAAAAAAACAGTTCCTCAGAAGCTTCCTTTTTAAAAAGAAAGACTTATGTGCACCCAAATAAGCACCCCACGGAGCTCCAGGGCCATGGCAGGCAGTTCTGGAGTTGTAAACAAAAATCTGCCCTTTTTCCCTTATGGGGTATCCAAGAGCCCATATAGAGTCCATACGTACGTTCCCTATTGGTAGAAGAAAATAACAGAGGCCAACCAGAGAATACTGAGAAGCAAAGCAGCTAGTAAGCCTGATCTTTATTGATCCATTGCAACAGGGTGCTCCCCTCACATGCAGGTAAAGATGAGGAACCCAGAACGAGAAACCCAGAACCACGGTGTGCCCGTCCTTACATAGACATTTTAAATTGCCTGCCCTGGAGTCCAAGACCACCCCCAGAAATATCATACATACATCACAGAAGGGGTGTAGCCCAAGACCACCCCCCACATACCTACATCACAGAAAAGATGGTCTAAAACAGAAATTTGAATGTTGTTTTTCCTGTTTGCTGGGTTATCTGATTGCCTTTCCTGATAGTCTGTCACCCATTAAAATGCTGATTACTCAATTCCTCAGACAATGGGAAGGCTCCCTGACCCCCCTCCCTCCTTGCAGGGAAAACATTTGGTCAGTTTGGGAATCAAAAATGGTTTCAGGTCGGTCTTCCTGTACTGATCTATGTACATAATTGGTTGGTACATTTACGAACATTTAATATATATCTAAGATAATATATATCTAAGACGCGGGTGGCGCTGTGGGTTAAAGCCTCAGTGCCTAGGACTTGCCGTTCAAAAGGTTGGCGGTTCGAATCCCCGCGGCGGGGTGCGCTCCCATCGCTCGGTCCCAGCGCCTGCCAACCTAGCAGTTCGAAAGCACCCCGGGGTGCAAGTAGATAAATAGGTACCGCTTACTAGCGGGAAGTTAAACGGCGTTCCATGTGCTGCGCTGGCTCACCAGATGCAGCTTGTCACGCTGGCCACGTGACCCGGAAGTGTCTGCGGACAGCACTGGCTACTGGCCTCTAGAGTGAGATGAGCGCACAACCCTAGAGTCCGTCAAGACTGGCCCGTACGGGCAGGGGTACCTTTACCTTTTAAGACCTTAAAATTCTTATCACAGGGTACAAT